>NC_136434.1:242068966-243295038 GCF_052849685.1 Lactuca virosa
TGTTTCCTAGTCCCTAAGGTTGTTCCATTTCATGATTAGTTGTTATAAACACTAATTAGATACATATATGTGTCATTATATGCTAAATAGGATCCGTGTGTGCCCAAGTCTTCACTTGACACCTAGCATCCTATACCGATCTTTCATTTGTATCACTCACTACAGGAGAGTTCATACCCCTTAACTTATATTTTAAATGATTTTATATGCTTTTATGGGGGGGGGGGGGGAATACAAGTTGAACTAGTACGAAGACGATGAAGAGGTATTGAGGAACAATTGGTATAGGTTTCGACTTAAGATTATTACTAGTGTATATCTAGCTACTAACCTTACATCTAAAGTCAACAGCTACCGAGGAATACTCATTCTCAGTACTAAGTGCATTGCTCCGAGAGTGGCTAGTGATATAACCTAAGTGGTTAACCTAGCACTTGATAAGGGGTAAGAATATTTCTAAATATGGCATTGTGGTAAAAGTGCACTTAGTTTCTAAGTGTACCTAGATGAATTCCTATAATATGCAATGCCCGTACGCACACCGTAAAAATTTGTTTTTCAAAAGTTTTAAGTTAAAAATTGTTTTGAACATAGTTCTACTATAACTGTTTCCAGCCTCGCATTAATTTTACTTAATTAAGCATAGTTGGCCAGGCTATACTTAATTAAAGTCCAATAATGCGTACTCGAATTAGTTATACCATTAGTATGTTCAGTATTTTAAAAGAGTTTTGAAAATTTTTGGCTATAGTTGTGGTTCTCCAAAGGAAAACCTGTATTCTCTATAACCTTCGGCTCTGATACCATTTTCTGTCACACCCCGCTAAAGCGGAAACACGAGGCATGGCAGTATAAAGGGTTTCATAGCAAAAGTTAAATGACAACACCAACCATAATAGTAAAAATCATTACAAATTTACAATGGGTTTGAACAACTTTTAAAAGAAATTACAATGTAAATTGAAATACAACACATGCGAATGCTCCTAAAAGTGAAGTGTCCCTAAGTGCCACTTACTCGATGATTCCTGAAAAAGCATGTAAAACGAGCGTCAACTATAAAAATAGTTGGTGAGTACTCACAGATTAAAAATAATATTGGTTTCAAGAATCGAAATAAAAGGTTTGATAAAAGTTTTCATAAATAAAAGTATATTGCTAAAATGAGTTTTCACGAATCGAAATAATATTCGTTGTTACAAGGAGCAAACAATTTCATTGCTAAAACAAGTATATAAGTTTTCAGTAATAAAAGTTCGTTGCTAAAATGAGTATACGAGTTTCGTTGCTAAAATAAGTATACAAGTTTCGTTGCTAAAATGAGTATATAAGTTTTGTTGCTAAAATGAGTATACAGGTTTCGTCGCTAAAATAAGTATACAAGTTTCGTTGCTAAAATAAGTATACAAGTTTCATTGCTAACATGAGAATACAAGTTTCGTATGTGCATAAAGATTCGTATGTGCATCAAGTTTCCATTCAGGAGTTCACAACCCAAGCCTAATGACCGAATCGTGCCCTATTGACTACTATGTGTATCGCAAACATAGTGTATATAATGGTAAAATGCACTCAAGCGAATCGTGCGAGTGAGGAGTTGTCTACCTCCTGATAGCGCTATCCATAATAACCATAGGCTCAAAAGAGTTAATGAGTTGTGTCTAGAGATTCCAGGGACTTATCCGCGATACAGTCCTCATGAATTAAAGTAACATACACATACATACAAAGTATAGCAACCAAGTTTCATACGAGTCAAAATAAATACAATGAATATAAATAGTTTAGGACATGCTTTTCCACCCCAAAACATTTAAAAACCGAAAATAGGGGAGTGGTGAATACTCATAATATGCAAAATATAGCAACCAAGTTTGATACAAATCAATTTAAATAAAACAAACAATAATTAGTTTTCCGGACATGCTTTTCCACCCCAAAACATAAAAACCGAAAATAGGGGAGTGCGTGAATACTCACAATATGCAAAATATAGCAACCAAGTTTGATACGAATCAATTTAAATAAAACGAACAATAATTAGTTTTCTGGACATGCTTTTCCACCCCAAAACATAAAAACAGAAAATAGGGGAGTGCGTGAATACTCACAACATGCAAAATATAGCAACCAAGTTTGATACGAATCAATTTAAATAAAACGAACAATAATTAGTTTTCCGGACATGTTTTTCCACCCCAAAACATAAAAACCGAAAACTGGGGAGTGCGTGAATACTCACAATGCATTGAGATGATGCAAATGGTGTCTTGACTACGCTCCACTCGTACCACTATCGATTCCTACAATAATGGTATTCGCTAGTGAGTCTCTAATCAAAATATAACACTAGTATAGTTACTACTACTATACAATTATGCCAATATTCTGTCAAAATTTAATATTGTTAAGTTACAAACATTTTTCTGAAATGGTGAAATTTTATAGCTCATGTGATTAAGACAATACTGGATATTAATTTCCAGATTTTTGTAATATTAATTGAGGGTATTTCAACAAATTTAAAGGTGTTTTAAACTCCTAAAAATCTAAAATATTATTAAAAAGTTTCCAAAAATTGTCAAACTTTGGATTTTCATTCTAAATACAGTAAAGGTTTTCCAGAAATTTTCCTTTGGATTTTTGATGTGATTAACTATTTTTCCAAAATTTTAAGCCTTCATAACAATATAAATTCATGAAAAATAGCATTCAAATGATAAATATTCCCAAACTTTTCATAATATTGCCATTAGACATACTTGAGCTGAGAAAAATATAAAAATGGTATTCTAAATTGTTTAACCCAATTTTATGATTTTTGTGCATTTATTTTAATAAAATTGAAATAAATAGAAAACAGTTTCCAAAATTATCCAACCTTTTTGTATTACTGTTTGTAAACATTATTAAGTTGTAAAAATATAAAAATGGATTTATAAACTGTTTAACCCAATTTTATGATTTTTGCGCATTTATTCTAATAAAAATTGAAATAAATAGAAAACAGTTTCCAAAATTACCCAAACTTTTTGTATTACTGTTATTAAACATTATTAAGCTGGGAAAAATACAAGAATGGATTTATAAACTGTTTAACCCAATTTTATGATTTTTGTGCATTTATTCTAATAAAAATTGGGTTTAAGTGTATTTAATCTTGGGAAAATAGAAGAAAAATAGTATACAGAAGAGAAAAATCATCAAATTTTTTATGTAGCTTCCTAATGTACTACAAGGTGTTTTGGTAAATTTTCATGAACTTTGGATGAGCAGAACTATTTTTTCTATTTTTAGGAAATTATAAATACAAAAATCGGGGAAAAATAGGAATGCTATATGAAAAATTCTGAAAATATTTTTCTTAGTCTTCCACATAGATTATAAGCTTCGAAAATTAATAGGTAGCCATTTCAACTTCTCTAAAGTGGTTTTATGATTTATTGGAGCTAAACAAAAAGAAATTCCAAAACCATACTAAACAGTAACAAAAATCGATGAAATTTAATGAGAGGTCATGAATTAACTTAGGGGTCATCCACGAATGTTTTTAGGATTTATAGACCTCAGAAACTATTTTATATGATTTATGGCCTTTTTTATTGTAACAATTTTAGTAAATCAAGGAAATGATAAAAACTCTTGGCATTTTCCAGATCCTCTTATTATCTTACTGGGATTCTGAGAAAATTTTGTTTTGAACAGAAAATGATTTTTACATTTTTTTATATGAATAAAATCATTTACATGCACTATTAACAATGTACTTTGATCATCAAGCTCTTTAACTTGATGTTCATTACATGCATCACGGTTTGAAGACCATGCATGGATATCTTTTGTTCATAGTGATGTTTTTCAAGGAAAAACTTGAATGCATAAGGTAGATGAACCTCTAAAACTTGTAAAAATCCGTATTTTAGGGTTTGACATAGGTTTTGGTCCTTGGATTTCACCATCAAACAAAATGCATGTTGTTCTTGGGTGAAACCCTACCACCATCATCATCAAACTCGAAATTCATGGCTATGATCATGAATATTCACAAAGAATGGTGTAGAAGAAGGACAAGTGCAAGAAAAACCTTTAAAAGTAGAAAGAAAAGTGAAGGAGATTGAAGGATTTTCGTGATTACCATGAAGAACAACCCTAGAAGATGAAGATTTGAAGGTTAAGAGATGTTCTTGGCTGGAGAATTTCGTGGTTTTAGAGAGAGAAAGAGAGAGTTTGAGTGTGGTAAATGGTGGAGTGTGAGAGAGTGTGTAGAGAGAGAGAAAAGTGAAGGAGATGGAGTGTGAGAGAGAATGAGTGATTATGTGTTTTGGGAAGAGGGGAAGTGTCTTGGGAAGAGCGTGGACGGTTTTGAGTGTAAAATTCTCTCCCTCTCTTTTAATTTTATAAAAAAATTCAATTCTTTTATAAAAATATCGAACTTTTTATAAAACATACACCCAACCAAGTTTTTGCTCATGAAACCTTAATTTTTGACTTATAAATTTAGGGTAATTGTTAATGACTTAAATTTTATTTTCGTTAAAAGCATTTTCATAATTTTAATTATTATAAGATCATATTATAAGTTTCATAATTATTTTTATAGAATTTTTAAGGTTAAAGTTTATAAATATGAGTTTTTATGGCTTTTAGGGTCTTGAGATTTAATAAATCTTTAGATATCAAAATCAATAGAATCTTTGAGACTTCAATTTATCTTATGGTATTATAACTCTTTTATATTTATAATTAATATTTGTAACTTATTTTATCGGTTTATTGGCATTCTATGTAGTGGTTTCGAGATTCAAGCGAAATTGAGGAATCAAGTATACTAGTCCTAGTTTTCAACTTTGACTTAAGTTTCTATGAGGCTCCAACCTAATTTCTACTACTATGTCAAGTGCATAATGTGTGTATATGATTCATGAAAAGGTGTTCGAGTCAAGGAGTGACCTAAATATGGAAATTCACTACAGTTAAGTAGTTGTAGAATTCACATATCAATGTGAAATCTAAGTACATTATCCATTGTTTCTAATTGTTTCCAAGTTTCTAATAGGTTATATCTTAACTTATAGTTACTAAGTCTAGTATGTGTCGTGCCTATACGTGCAACCAAGTTTATTAAGATCTAGAACCGACTCGAATTTTGACGGTTGTCACATTTTATTTGCTTTTAGGGGGGGGGGGAATACAAGTTGAACTATTATAGTTATTATATCAATCACATGTGATTAATAACTATCAAACATATGGATTTTCTTACATTTCAAACTGTTTTATAAATCAAACTGCTTCAAATCGTTTTATAAACTCTTTTACATGTTAAATACTTTCTATTAAACTCTTTTAAACTTATATTTTGTCAAATGCATATCTATATAGATATAGTTATATAAGTAGGATTGAAAGGACGTAGGACTAATAGCTCGCCTTACTTCTTGTTCCTTGTTTGGCTATGGACTTAGGGTATCGGTTATTTGTCCGAAGGTCGTTTGAATCTTAATTATATATTATGTATATGTGTATAGATATAAAAGTTCCTTCACTCAGTTCAATACCTTTGGGTAGCAAAGGTATACAAACATGTTCATACATACAAACAACATTGCTAGTAAACTATAATAGGTATAGTTTAGGAAGTTACTAATACTATTACTAGAACAATGAAACATACTAAGAGTCAGTTCATACATGAGTCAATACATACTATTACGAGAATCAATACTCACTATAAAGAGAAACAGATAAATAACACTATAACGAGAAACAATACATACTACACACTATACACTCGAGAACATACTACATACTAGACAGAGAGAAAATACACTACACTAGTACATACAATACAAATACAAGAATACTATAACATTAATGTGAGATACTACTTCATGGCTCGGCATATACTGCTGTGTCATGTTTTGTACCCAGAGTCTCCTGGAAGGAGAGCGTGAATTTGTGTATAGATATATATGGGACTGGCCCTCCTACACCTTGCTGCTAGCTATAGTGGGACCTGTAGGTCTGCGGGTGACGAATGTCATATCATTGCGACGTCTTGAACGTCGTGTTTCACTGGTCAATCGAGTATGGTTACAATCATATCACATTTTACCTTAATTAACTAACAAGTCAAAGGTAGTTAGTACATTAGTAGTTACCTAGATAAAACTACAGTACATCATTATTTTTCCCAATTCATTCACATTGTGATCTTCTTACATAATCGGTAATGAGAAACTATATTTTGATAATAATAGTCATACTTTGGGAAAACTCATACTTTTACAAGAGAACAAACATAGAGAAAAGTTGGGTCTTGGTAGAAGACTGCTTTAGTAGAAAATATAGGATTTTCTAGGAAGGTTTCAAACGTTTACATCAAATACTTACAAAATTTTACATCAAACATTTACAATTACATTCTTCAAACTTATACAAACAATGACACTAAAATACTTATGAACTCACCAGCTTTAATACTGATCTACGCTTTCAAAATAAGTTGTATTCTCAGGTCGCCAGTAGACATGTACCGATGACCATGTTTTGGAAGATGGAGCATATTCAAGACTCATCTTTTATTTTGATTATACATTTTGGTGTCTTATAAACTTTAGAACACACTTGTATTAAAATTATTACTATTAATGCAATGGATGATGTTGTTGCTTGTTTACTATTATGCATTATTGTGATACAGTACTTGACGTCCTCCGCTACCGAACGTTTCCGCCGTTCCGGTTTTGGGGTGTGACAGTATGAGCTTAGATAAAGGCTTATCGAAGCATCTCGTATCAGAAATTTAAACTTTGGTAAGAAAGTCAATAAAGTGTTGATTTCTAGAAGTCCAGCTGATTTTGGATACATGTCAAAGCTAGTGGGAGCATAAATGTTATGTTAGTAACAAAAAATAATTGGTATGCTAGTGGGAGCATAATTATTATGGTAAGTGTTGCGAGTTTGCAATACTATTTATAGGAAACAAAGTTCTAATTTTCAAAGTTGCAAAGGTTGAAAAGTTGTTTCGCTATAGCAAGGGAGAGGATACTTATACTTTATTTCGAATCTAAAAGTTTAGATTGAAGTATTAATCAAACTTAGTCATGGATATATATGAATACAATGTTGAAATATTTCAACATTGTAAATTCTATATATGGAAATATTATAGAAAAAGACTGGTCAAGTATCATGTCTTTATGTAAGACATTATGAATCGTGTCCCATATGCTTCAGATATAGGATCGATTGCATATGCTATAATATTCACGTGTTCTAATTTTCCAAATGGCTAGGGCATTAAGAGGGAAAAGGGACTAGAACCAGATATGACTAAAGTAGTTAAACAACTGTGAAGGATAATCTAAGGTTCGCTAAGGATTGGTTGCTTAAGGACAGTTGGAAGTATAGTAATTGATGGACCATACTGACATTATTATGAATAAACAGAATTCTATTAATAATGCATTGTCATATGGAAAATATGGAAATGTTGTCATAGTGGGAGTTGGATATTAAGAATCTATGTGTAGGTTAGAAAATTTTAAGCAAGAAGGATGTTCAAAGGAATGTACTTTGAATTTGAGACTTTGCTTCCGTGGAATTGTTTTGTTATCAATCTCCAATGGAAAGTTTTGTAATATCGTTGGCAAAGTCTTTGTGACTTTGGTACCTCGACATTACAAAAGGAATCATTGCATGATAGTTTAGAATCTAACACTTGTGATAAAGATTTGGAATTGTGAAATGAGTTTCATTGGAAATCTCTTCTATTGATCTATTTCACAAAGAAGGACCATAGGTAAATATATTTTGCATGCTTGGAGCATGGTATAACTATTGTTTTAATTCAAGTATTAAGTTCATTAATCGAAACATTATATAATGAATAATGTGTAATCAATATGGTGATTAAATAAAAGGTGTTTTATTTATATTCAAAATTTTTGAGACCATATTGAATTCGATTATTTTTGTGTTTCATTTTGCATGTTTCACTTCCCGAATAACTAGGTTATTCAAACATCCACAGTCATACATACTTTGGAAGTAAGTAATGAGGTAAGACTGTCATGAATCCATCTGTAGATTGTCTAGAGTGTTTAGACATAGCACAAGTTTGCTATAGTATTCATGAGTACTCCTGTAATAAGATTTGAGTATTAGATTAAACCCACGCTCATCTGGATCACTTCATGGATTTCATCACGAGTGATTGTGAGACGATAATATCTTATATTCTTGAAAAGGAGGCATATAGTTGTAGTAACTTGGTGTTATAAAACATATTGTTGTGTGTGATTTGATGAGTAAATAGAGAAAGCATATGATTCGAATTTTATCCGTTCCTTTTACCCTAAGAGGGATAAAAGAGATATCTATGGGCCCCTCGATGATTTATTGATGACAACCCTAAGCGCTTGGCCAAGCCTGGACTGATTTGATTTGTTCAATTAGTCGGTCGTCATAAATCAGAAATCGGGAAACAACACATGAACAAAGAGAATGATTATAATCCATGTCTCAGTTCATACGATATCCAGAATGGACGAATATATGATCCCTTATCTAATGGACGCGTTAGAGCTTGACAGCGGCTTTTGAGAGCTACGATTGGTAGTCGGTTTTTCAAGTCATACTTGTAGTTATAGTTATTAGACTTATCCAAGTGGGAGACTATTGGATTAGATGTCTAAGCCCATAACTATAATTGGTATGTACTTGACTCGAGAGTAGCATGGTCCATTTTGGGTTGCATTCACCAAAGCAATTTGATAGGATGGATATTTGAGAAAGAGGCTATTTGTGATTTATTAATATATTATAAGTGTAATATATTAGTTGAGAAATCATATTATTTAATTAGTATTGATCAAGAATTAATTTGGAATTAATTTAGTGATCAAAGAGACTAATTACATTAACTGGTACTGATTAAGTAAATCAGTGATACTTATAGTTTGGGCTAATGATCCATGTTGATTATGTAGACTAAATCTTTGGGGAGTCCATGAAGATTTAGTCCAATGGGCTTATCATATGGATTATTGGATTAAAGGGCCAAGGAAGTGGATTTGGGTTTACAAGTTGAAACTCTTGGAATTCTACACTATAAGTGTAACCCCTAAAACCCTAAAATTGGAACTTGTGCATTCTAAGAATAAGCTAGTCGTTTTTAGTGGTTCATAACCTCTCTCTCACTTGTCCTCCTCTTGCTCTTAGTGTTTTGTGAACCATTTGCGGCATCACACTTGAGGTGCTAAGCTCTTAAAAGGACAAAGTCTACAATCTACAATATAGAGGTATTCATCTAACTTGATTTTATGTTTAAAATATCAAATTGTATGCTAGTTGTAGGCTTCATGCTTTGGATGACTTATTGCATGTATAACTAGAGAAAACTTAGATCCAAAGCATTAGGGTTGTATGTGCACCATAGGGATGTTAGAGTACATAAAACCCAACACCTTTATGGCTGGTAAAACTCCAAGATCTCCAATGATTTTCTTCAACCATATCACCTCCTTCGACACATCGCTCGCTGCTGTGTACTCTGATTCGCACGTTGAATCAGCCACGGTCTCCTGCTTGGAACTTTTCCAAGTAATTGCTCCTCCATTTAGGGTAAACACCCAGCCTAACTAAGAGTGGAAATGATCTCTGTCGGTGTGAAAGCTGGCGTCACTATACCCTGTCACTCTCAAGTCATCACTCCCACCAAGTGTAAGGACTCGGTCCTTAGTCCTTCGCAGGTACTTAAGAATATTCTTAACTGTTGTCCAATGAGCTCTACCCAGGTTCCCTTGATAACAGCTAACCATGCTCAACGCAAAAGCCACATCAGTGCAAGTACATGTCATAGCGTACATGATCGAGCCAATGGCGGAAGCATATGGTACTCGTCTCATTTCCGCTATCTCGGTGTCGGTACTCGGATTCTGAGTCTTACTCAGCTTGGTATTGCATTGGATTGGCAGTTCCCCTTTCTTGGAATTCTCCATGCTAAAACGTTCAGCACCTTGTCCAAGTAAGTACTTTGACTAAATCCTATCAGTCTCCTACTTCTATTTCTCAATATCCTTATTCCCAGAATATAAGCAACTTCACCTAGATCCTTCATATTGAAACACTTCCCAAGCCAGGTCTTAACCTCCTGCAAAGTTGGAATGTCGTTTCCTATGAGTAGTATGTCATCAACATACAATACTAGAAAGCTAACTATACTCCCACTAGCTTTGACAAACATACAAGACTCATCTTCGCTTCTCGAAAACCCAAAATCTTTGACTTTCTCATCGAAACAAAGATTCCATCTGCGAGACGCTTGCTTTAATCCGTAAATGGATTTCTCAATATTGCACACTCTATTCGGGTACTTCGCATCTACAAAACCCTCTGGCTGACACATGTAAACATCTTCAGCCAGCTTCCCGTTAAGGAAAGCAGTTTTGACGTCCATCTGCCATATTTCATAATCATGAAACGCAGTTATGGCCAACATAACCTTCATAGACTTGATCTTGGCTACTGGTGAGAAGGTCTCATCATAGTCAACCCTTGGGGTTTGAGTAAATCCCTTTGGAACCAGTCGATCCTTGAACGTATGCACTTTCCCATCCATGTTGATCTTCTTCTTGAAGATCCACTTGCACCCGACCGTCTTACGACCTGGTACATTGTCAACCAAGTTCCAAACTTGATTGTCATACATGGACTGAATCCCGCTGTCCTCCTTCCACTTTGCAGACTCTGGGCCCGCCATGGCTTCCTTGTAGTTGTCAGGTTCATCCAAATTTATCAGTGTACTATCACGGATAAACGTATCACCTTCAGCAGTTACATGGAAACCATACCACACCGGTGGAACAATAACTCTACTGGAATGTCTTAGAAGTAAGGACTCGTCAACTAGTTCAACAGGAGTTTCCTCCTCAGTTTGAGTGCTAGTGTTAGAGGTTCCTTCATCACTTGACTCTTGAAGCACTTCAAGATCAATTTGCCTCCCACTGTCCTCTTGGCATATGATTTCTCTCTCGCGGAAAACTCTTCTCCTTTCTACAAAGACAACATTGTCACTAGGTCTGTAGAAAAGATATCCAAAAAGATTTCTATGGGTAGCCGATGAAAATACACCGCTCACTGCGAGGTTCAAGCTTGTCGTGAGTCTCTCGTCTTACGAAAGCCTCGCAACCCCAAACCTTGATATGTGCCAACGAGGGAACCTTCCGTGTCCACATCTCGTGAGGTGTTTTAGCAACCCTCTTAGTTGGAACTAGATTAAGGATATGGGTGTCTCTAAGGTATACCCCCAAAACGGGATAGGTAACGAATCTCAACTCATCATGGAACGAACCATGTCTAACAAGGTTCGATTGCACCTCTCAGCCAGACCATTGAGCTGTGGTGTCCTAGGCGGCGTCAATTGTGAAAAAATTCCACATTCCTTAAGATGGTCGTGGAACTCGATACTAAGATACTCACTACACCTATCGGATATCGGCATATTGATCTTCTTGCCCAATTGATTCTCCACTTATTGCTTAAACTCTTTGAACTTTTCAAAGGTTTCCGACTTGTGCTTGATTAAGTAGATATATCCATATCTGCTATAATCGTCAGTAAAAGTCATATAGAAGCGGTTAGCATCCCTTGTGGTGGATCTGAAGGGCTCACACACATCTATGCGTATGAGATCCAACAATCTCTCACCTCTTTCACAAGTACCAGTGAAAGGTGATTTAGTCATCTTTTCAAGTAAACAAGATTCGCACGTGTCATCCGACTTTAGGTCAAATGACTCCAAGACTCCATCCTTTTGGAGTTAGGCTATGCGCTTCTTGTTGACATGTCCAAGACGACAATGCCACAAGCATGCCTTTGTTGGATTAATTTCTAAGTCCATAACTATAATTGGTAAGACTTGACCCGACCCGGCATGGTCCATTTGGGTTGCATGGCATCATGCATTTGGATAGACTATAATGAGAGAAATAACACTTAAGGTTGGTTAATATATTATAAGTTCTAATATATTAATAAGGTTATTTAATTAGTATTGATCAAGAATTAATTTGGAATTAATTAAGTGATCAAAAGGAGACTAATTAAATATATGGGTTGATTGTGTAAATCATTCATTCTTATATATGTGGGCTTGTGATCCAAGATTCCTTATGTTGGACTAAGTCCATGGGATGACCCATGGATACTCCATGGAGGTTAAAATCCATGGAGCATAAGGAATGGGTAAAGTTATGAGTTACATGGTGTAACCCTAATAGCCACCATATAAAAGAATCCCATGGCTCAAGAAATCGTGCACTAATGTGTGAGTGTGAGGGCTAGACGATTTCAAGGAGTGTTCAAGTTTCTCTCAAGTTATTCCAAGTGTATCTGGTGTTGTGTGAACCATTTGAGGTGTCACACTTGGGGCACTAGGCACTCAAGCTTCATGAAGACATTCTACATCAAAGAGGTATGTATTCTATCTTGTTATATTTATTATTTTTGTATGCTAGATTAGGATAATACCTTGGATGTTCATAATTGTATGTATAATAGAGAAAACATAGATCCAAGGTATTTAGGGTTGCATGTACACTTAGGAGTGTTAGAATGCTCATAACCCAACAGTGGTATCAGAGCCTAGGCTTGTTTTTTTGTTATACTTGCAAAAGTAGCTGAAAAATCGAGTTGGATGCATATATTAGATTGTTTTGGCTGGAATTGGACTAGGAACATTACCCTAAGATGTTTTTGGACTTATAAACTTGTTTTTGATGTGGTAATGTTCATGCTAATCCAATTTCTAAGATAATTGTCATAATTTCAAGATTTGTATTAGTTTGTATGTTCATGCTAATTTCTTGAAGATTGATGATTTGAATTATCTTGTTCTTATGAGGTTCTTAGATTAATACAAAAGTTGTGTGAAATAGTTGTTTTCAATCCATTTTAATCTAAGAGTTGATTCCAAAGTGTGTTTTTGTAACTTGTCCTCAAGTTATATGAAAAGTCACATTTAAGAATCATAAAACTCATAAAAGTTGGCAAAGGTTACAAAATGAAGAGTCTAATTCTAATTAAATGGTTTTATGACTCCATAACTTGTCCTCAAGTTATGGAGGTTCAAGAGTCTCTTCATTAAATTAAAAAAAAAGTGTAACCTTAATTAGTTCCATAAGTTACAATAAAAAAAAGTTATTTTTTTTTATTAATTAGTTTAAAGTCTTCCATAACTTGTCCTCAAGTTATGGAACTTGAAGAGTTTTTTTTTTAATTAAAACTACTTTAAACTCATAAGTTATGGAATTAATTAGTTTTGAATAGTTTCAAAACTTGCCCTCAAGTTTTGGAATTTGAAAAGTTTTCACTTATGAATACTTTAATTCCAAGTTAGCCCTTAGAATTTTAAAAGTTAAAATTCAACCCTTATACTTTATAATATTATAAGTTAATAATATTTATATATATGTATAAGAGTAAAGTCAGTCTTACCGTTAGTAGGCCTCATTCACGAAGTCGGTCTATAAGGGGGGTATAAGGTTACTGCCTATAAAATGGCAGTTTAATGGGTGTCCACTCTCACCCACCGTTTCCTTGACTGGTGGAGGGTCGTTAGCCGAACGGGTAGGACAAGGACTATAATTCTCCTTTCATTAAAAGTATTAATGATAAATACTAAGTAACTAAACTCTTATTAATACCCAATCTTAGTTACTTAGGAAAATGTGAATTTGGTGCTAACCCATGAAATTACACTTTGCACTTTGCTTAAGTCGTTAGTGGAGCGTGTGTGGTTAACCGGCATACTAACCTGGACTTAACAAGGTAGGCAAAGGGTAACTTAATATTTATCATAGTATCGATGGAGCGTGTGTGGTTAACCGGCACACTGATTTAGGGTTAAATATTAAGGGTACCAAGTATATTTGCATGGTTATTCACACCTTGTTTTGTGATCCTCGGCATCCCAGTCACAAAACCCGAAGGGCACACTCGAGATTGAAACATGCCTTTGAACAGTTCAATGAATCTCAAAGATCTAGGACTTTCAAATCCAATTAAAACCTAGTAAATTATTTCGTTTTTCATGGTGGAAATTGGTGAATCGTCATTCACCTACCTTCAAATATTTTATAGCTTGGATTACGGCATCCCTCTTCTAAGTTATAAAATAGTTTGTTGGGTCCTAGCCTTAGTATTTCATATTGGGTGTCATATTAAGTACTTTAAATCAACTATCTTGAATATCTCCCAAAAAGATGTCTAGGCTAGACATTTATGATCTTCCCAAATCTCTTGAAACAAGCTTTCCTAAATGAAGATGATGTCCCATAGATATCATACTTCTTTCACCTCCTCCAATTATTCTCCCTAACCCACAAGTTCCTAAAAAGTTTAAGGTCACTCAAGCCCTATTGGCAAGGCAAGGTCTAGGTGTGATCACATCTTGGAGATGTAGTCACATATTGACAAGCCGGGAGAGTTGGGGTCAAAGTCTTGAGAAAGTTGGTGGCTCAACTACTTTCTAAGTCACATAGTGAGTTCTTTTGGGAATCTTATGAAACAAACTAAGACAAGACCCTTAATGATCTTATCTATTTGCTAAGATCAACTTCCTAAAACGCTATAGACATTGACAATGATGACATTGGATATCCAGTAAAGCTCTCTCTTCCCAATGGAAAGGGATCGGCCATAGTCAACTCGGTTGACCCAATGGTAAAGAGAGAGGCGAAGTCTGAGATAGTCCCATTATCAAGGGTCCATAGGTAACTATTGCCAAAGGAAGGGGCATTGGTTACAAAGCTGCCAAATTTACCTAAGGATGTTAAAGTCAATAAGTTTGGCTCTACTTCAGGTAAAGTCCATTGTCTAACTCTATTAAGTACATGCTGATTCTGATCGCGAAGATGGATTTCAATCGCATGGTTCGGTGATCAGAATTTTGGGCTATTACTTAAGAGTTATGATATTTATATTGCTTAGGAATAGATAACAACAAGGTTTTCATATGGATTGTAAGGATAAGTTTTTCCGCAAAGTTTTAAAATAAAAGAAAAAGGTTTTGATTTTATTTATCCTTACAATGGCATTTGTGAAAAGTTGTTGCTTATAAGATTCCATTGATAGCAATATTGGAAAAATGGATTTGATTCTTTCGGTTGTGGTAGTGTCTAATATTACCAAATAAGGAAAGATTCTCATCACCCAAGGTTCAATTGGACCGAAACTTGGAATCATGCAAGTTGTATAGTATGATGAATGAGAACTTTCAGCTTGGAAAATTAAGACTAATTCCTTATGTGAATAAGGAAAGGACTAAGGGATCGAGTACACATTCTTGTGCACTGGTCAAGTCCACCACAAAAGATCAAGAAGACTATTCGTCATGATTTACTTAAGTTCAGTAAATATGGTTATACTTATAAGTTTAAGTATAAGTCTGTAGCATTGGAGAAGTTTTAATGTGAGACAGAACGAATAAGAAGAATCAAAGTATGGCAGAAAGATAAAAGTTTCTCAAATCTGAAAAGATGGGAGAGTACTTTAGTATCATGTTTATGATCATCTTAATGATTAAGATAGCATATCACAATTGGTCCTCTAAAGTCATCTTAGTGCATTCTTATGACTAAGAAGAGGAGTCATGAATTGTTGAAATGGTTAAATCAAAAAGATGAATCATACTTCGTTCCAAAACAATTCTTAGAGTCATACTCCAAGATTGTAACTTGAGTGACATATCTTAAAGAGGGTTTGTTAACACTAGTCAAATGTAAGAGTAAAAGGTTATCTACTCTTGTACATTTGAAATTGGTAAGTTGTGATGTTTTGGATAAAACAGAGACCAACTTAGGCCAATTGTATAAAGTGTTAGTCTTGATAAAGAATCCGCACTATCTCTTGAATATTTGACAAGGGAGTCTTATATGTCAAGAGGACAGTGGGAGTCTTAAAGCTCTTGAAAGTTTCAAGACTTAATCAAGAATAAAACCTAAAGTCCTTCACTAGCACACGACTTGAGGTTTATAACCTATCGTGTTGAAATTTTTGTGCCTATTCAAGTTGGCTTTGCATAGGAGTTCTGAGAGTTCTCAATTGGTTGCACAACTACTTGGAAGCAATGGCAGGCACCTGAGCTGCCAAATGGCAAGAATTTAAGATTGCACAAGTTTAATCAATATGAGTTTGGATTTGTCACTAACCTTGTCTTGTGATTATGGTTTTGACAAATTCACATGGATAAGAACACATACACTATTAAATCTAAGTGTTATAAGGTTTCTCTCCGATTCATGAAAATGATGGTGAGGAAACACTTTCACTAAGTAGATTTTAGCTAGATAGCAATTGTGATATTTGCATTCTCAAAGTCGTTAGTGGAGCATGTGTGGTTTACCAGCACACTAACATGGACTTGTGAGAAGTGGCAAAGGTCTAAACAATTGAGACTATGATTACGGCGTCCCTTTTCATAGTTCTAAAATTGTTTAGACACACATGTGAGCTATCTAAGAGAGGTGTATGATTTTGATAAAGTTTTATCAAAACAATCTAGTATCAGAAATCTGAACTTTGGTAAGAAAGTCAGCTGATTTCTGAGTACATGTCAAAGCTAGTGGGAGCATAAGTGTTATGCTAATAATCATCATGTTAGTGGGAGCATGATAATTATGACAAAGGTTGCAAGTTAGCAATGTTAATTATAGAAAACAAAAGTTTCAATTCGTGAGGTTGCAGGGGTTGAAAAAGTTGTTTTTCTATAATTAAGGGAGAGGAAATTATACTTCATTTCAATTCTAAAAGCTTATATTGAGATTTTAATCGTATTTAATCAAGGGTATATATATGAATTTCATGTTGGAATGGCTCAATATAAGGAAATTCTATATATGGGTCCATTATTTGCGTTCTAAAATTCGATTATGATTACGGCATCCCTTTTCATAATCTGAATTTTGAGAACTTGGCAAATTGAAATGGAAATATTATAGCAAAAGACTGGTTTAGTCTTTATATGAGACATCATGAATCGTGTCCCGTATGCTTCGGATATAGGATCGATTACATGTGCTATATTCATCCTTTCTAAAATTTTCCAAATGCCTGGGGCATTATGAAGGGAAAAGGTCTAGAATTGGATATGACTAAAATGATTAAGCAATTGTCGAGGACAATCTAAGGTTTACCAAAGATTGGTTGCTCAAGGACAGTTGGAAGTATAATGTTAATTCTGGAAGGATCATATTGACATAATCTGTAAGGAGGCAACTCTTGTTCAGAAGTGATAGTCAAAATGGAATATGGAAATGTTTCAAAGTTAGAGATTATTCAATCTATGTAAGATTAGGAAACTTAATGAAAGAAGGATGTTTCCAAGGAGCTGATCTCCTTTGGAATGCTCTGTAATGATTGTTGTCAAGTCTTTCTGACTTTGTGCATAATCATTAAGAGGATCAATGCATATAAGTTTAGAATCTAACAGATTTCAGTAAATGGCATGAATTTGGAATTCTTGCATTTGCAGTAAGGATTTGGGACTGTGAAAAGAGGATCATTGGAGTGATGTTCAGTTGATCTATTTTACAAAGTAAAGATCATAGACAAACATAGTATGCATACTTGGTGTATGGCATGACTAGTGTTTAGAAAACATAGTGTACATGCTTGGAGCATGCGACAACTATTGTTTTAAATTCAAGTATAAAGTTGATAAATCGAAACAATGAATAATGAGTAATCAGTATGGTGATAAATAAAAGTGTTTATTTATATTCATAGGGTTTGATACCATATTTGATTCATTTATTCTTGTGTTTCACTTTGCATGTTTTGACTTCCAGAATAACTAAGTCGCTCTTCCTGAATGATTAAGTTATTTAAACCATCCACAGTCGGTCATATGTTGGAAGTAGATATGAATCAAGACTGGCATGGGTTGGTTTGTAGAGGTCCAAGTTGGTGGACAAAGTGGTGCTACAACACTCATGAGTGCTCATAAGTTCTGAGTATTGGATTCAACCCGCGCTCATTTGAATCACTTCATGGATTTTATCACGAGTGATAATGAGACGATAATATCTTATATTCTTCAAACCTAGAGATATGAGTTGTTACTATGAGTTGGTTATACATTGCTTGCACGAAAATGCATTGGTAACTCGATGTTATAAAACGTGCCTTTGTGTATGATTCAACAAGTAGTAGAACAAGCCATATGAGTCGAAGTTTATCCATTCCTTTTACCTTCGGGATAAAAGCGATATCTGTGGGCCCCTCGATGATTTAAAGATGATACATGTGAGTGCTTGGCCAAGCCAGGACTGATTTGATTTGTTCAATCAGTCATTCATCATGAATCGGAAATCGGGAAACAACAAATGGACAGAGAGAATGATTGATAATCCATGTCTCAGTCCATATGATATCTAGAATGGAGGAATATATGATACCTTATCTAATGGACAAGTCATTGACAAAGGTCAGAGTTCATCGACAAGGTCAGAGTTCGATAGAAGCTTTTGAGAGCTACGATTGCTGATCGGTTCCTGAAGTCATAAACAATAATAGTTTTAGACTTATCCAAGTGGGAGACTGTTGGATTAATGTCTAAGTCCATAACTATAATTGGTAAGACTTGACCCGACCCGACATGGCCCATTTGGGTTGCATGGCATCATGCATTTGGATAGACTATAATGAGAGAAATAACACTTAAGGTTGGTTAATATATTATAAGTTCTAATATATTAATAAGGTTATTTAATTAGTATTGATCAAGAATTAATTTGGAATTAATTAAGTGATCAAAAGGAGACTAATTAAATATATGGGTTGATTGTGTAAATCATTCATTCTTATATATATGGGCTTGTGATCCAAGATTCCTTATGTTGGACTAAGTCCATGGGGTGACCCATGGATACTCCATGGAGGTTAAAATCCATGAAGCATAAGGAATGGGTAAAGTTATGAGTTACATGGTGTAACCCTAATAGCCACCATATAAAAGAATCCCATGGCTCAAGAAATCGTGCACTAATGTGTGAGTGTGAGGGCTAGACGATTTCAAGGAGTGTTCAAGTTTCTCTCAAGTTATTCCAAGTGTATCTGGTGTTGTGTGAACCATTTGAGGTGTCACACTTGGGGCACTAGGCACTCAAGCTTCATGAAGACATTCTACATCAAAGAGGTATGTATTCTATCTTGTTATATTTATTATTTTTGTATGCTAGATTAGGATAATACCTTGGATGTTCATAATTGTATGTATAATAGAGAAAACATAGATCCAAGGTATTTAGGGTTGCATGTACACTTAGGAGTGTTAGAATGCTCATAACCCAACAGCCTTGTCTAAACCATTAGACGAATCGATGTGCAACATATTATTTCCTAAGTTGTCTACAACCATCACAGTTTCATATACACCATTACAAGGCAATGCTTCAAAATATAAAGTACCATTATAGAAAGCATCAATATAACCAACTTAATTATTAAATGAAAATCTAAAACCTTGTCTGTACAAACCATGAAAAGAAATAATATTCCTCGTCATCTCTGACGAGTAGCAACAATCATTCAAGTCTAATCCTAACCCACTACTAAGCACTAAAGATTAAATCTCGATCTTGGTGATAGGTGACGATTTCCTATTCCCCATTATCAGGTTCATCTTCCCATGCTCCACATCCCTACTTCTTCTTAGCCCCTGCAAATCAGAACAAATGTGAAAACCACATCCTGTATCAAGGACTTAAGAACTAAAATGTGCTGAGTTATTAGATTGAATAGTATAAAAACCTGCGAAGGAGGGCTTTATCCTCCCATCCTTGATGTCATGCAAGTATTTCGGGAAATTTTATTTCCAATGCCCCTTGTCATTACAGAAGAAGTACGTTGCTTCTTTAGGATCGGATGACGGAGTAGCAGAACCGGCTTTACCTTTGGATCCATTTCAAGAGGATCGATCATGGGACTTTCCCTTGTGGCTCTTAGAGGGATATTTCCTCTTCTTCCCTTTTCCATCTCCTATAGCGAGGACGGGGGCAGCAACAGTAGGGGTGGACTCGACAGCTTTGCCTTTAAGTCCAGTTTCAGCAGTTCTCAACAAACCTTGAAGTTTGCTCAAGGTGACTTCCTCTTTGTTCATATGATAAGTCATCTTGAACTGATCATAGCATGGAGGTAAAGAGTGTAGGATTATATCAATCGCTAACTCTTCGTCAAAGTTGACATTCAACTTGAGCAGACGATCCACATACCTTTGCATCCTTTGCAGGTGGCTCGTGACAGACTCTCCATCTTTCATCTTGGTTGTTATCAACGAGGCGACGATCTCGTACCTTTCCAGACACGCGCTTTGATAGTACTTTTCCATCAAATCCTGGCACATGTAATAGGGCCAGTAGTCCTCGTAGAACCGCTGCAGCTCAGGAGTCATAGTGGCTACCATTATACATGACACCTCTGTCGTGTTTTTTTCGTGAGCCCTATACTCAGCTATTTGTTCAACAGAATCTTTGGTTTCATCTATTTCTTTGAGCTCTTTGTTAAGGATGTATTCTTTCTCCTTGTATCGTAGGGTCATGCGAATGTTGCGAATCCAATCATTGAAACTGGATCCATCGAAGGTGGCCCTCCCGCAAATGTTCAAAATAGAAAAGGAGCTTGAGGAGTTCGAGTTCGAGCCAGAAGCGTTGTTTGAGCCAGACATCTGAAAAAGAAAAGGAACAAATTTTTGATTAGATAAGCAATCCTTAATATAACACCCAAATGAAATATTAAGGCTAGGACCCAACACAATAATTCACAAATCGGAAGAGGGATGCCGTAATCCAATTGCAAATTATTTGAAGGTAGGTAAATGACAATTTACCAATTCCACCACGAAAAATGAAATGAAGAATTAGGTTTTAAATGAAGTGAAGTTCCTAGATTCTTTTGAGATTCATTGAACTTTTCAATGTCATGTTTAATCTTAATTATTCCATTCAAGTTTGTAACTAGGATACCGAGGATCACAAACAAGGTGTGAATAACCATGTAAATTAGCTTGGCACTCTCGATGTCGTTTACCACCTAATCAATGTGTCGGTTAACCACACACGCTCCAGTGATCTATGGTAATTCTCGAGCTAGCCTTTTCCACCCTTGTTAGTCCAAGTTAGTGTGCCGGTTAACCACACACGCTCCACTAACGACTTAGCAAGGTGCAAAATGCAATTTTATGGAATAGCAACATTTTCACATTTTTCCTAAAGTAACTAAGATTGGGAGTTTATAAAACATTCAGTTACTTTATAATATTCATTATACTTATTAATGAGGAATTAATGTCATGTCCTACCCGTGCGGCTAACGACCCTCCACTAATCAAGAATGCGGTGGGTAAGAGTGAATACCCAATGTCGGTCATTTTACAGGTCGCTTCTTTAAACACCCCTTATAGACCAGCTTCGTGAATGAGGCCTACTAACAGTAATACTGACTCTTCTTATACATATATATTTACATATTAGTCTTTTAATATTGTAATAGTATAAGGGTTGTATTTTAAACTTTTAAAACACTAGGGTTTTAGAATTTAATATTACAAAATTAAAACTTTTAATCAAATTTTAAATTCCAAAACTTGAGGGCAAATTTTGAAACTTTTCAAAACTTCTAGATCAGATTTTATATAATTAAACTAATCACAAATTTGGACATTATCTTAAAATTTGACCATTATCTTTCAATTAGATGAGGATATTCATTACCATAATAGAAAATTCGAATTTTAACAGTTAAAACAATTGAAGGTAATGATCCTTATCTAATTTAGGCTTTAAATTCAAAAAATCTGCCAACTAACGAACCAACTCATCGAGTCAGGGCATGGACTCATCCAGTTGGTCCAACTCGTCGAGTCCATCTTAGGACTCGTCGATTTCTGCAGTCAGAGAGCCAAAATTAATTTTGTTCCAGCTTTGGCAAAACGCAATAGCATCAAATATAACAGAAAAACACCCTAAGCTCTGATACCACTGATGGGTTTTCAGCATTATAACATTCCTATGGTGCACATGCAACCCTAATTGCTTTGGATCTAGGTTTTTCTCAGGTTATACATGCAAATCAATTTTCCAAAGCAAGAACCCTAAGATAGCATACAATTTTTGATTTCAATGAATAAACTAGGGTTAGAAGAATACCTTTCTTGTTAACTAGTAGTAACAAGCAATACTTTCCTTGATCTTGACCTTCAAGAGCTTAGTTCCTCAGACATTGCACCTCTAATGGAGTCACAAACACTAAGAGCAAAGAATGAGGAGGAGAGGCAGAAATCGGCTAGGGTTTCTTCTGAGGAAGCAGTGGCCGAAAACTGGAGGCTAGAGGGTTCCTTTTATAGTTGAGACTGCTAGGGTTTTCAACTGGAAACCCTAATTCCCTTGCTTAGGCCCTAAGCAATCCACAGACCCACATGAGAGGCCTTGGAAGAAAACTCTATAGACTTCCTATAGATTTTCGTCTACCCCATATCAAGAGGATCGATTAGCCCAAACTACAACTATTACTGATTTACATAATCAGTCCCCGTTCTTCTAATCAGTCTCTTTTGATAACTAAATTAATTCCAAATTAATTTCTGATCAATACTAATTAAATAATATGATTTTTCAATTAATATATTATTCTTATAATATATTAATAAATCATTTATCAACCTCTTTCTCCAAAACTCATTATATCCAGTTGTTATGGTGGCAGCAACCCAAAAGGACCATGTTACTATCGGGTCAAGTACATAACAATTATAGTTATGGGATTAGACACCTAATCCAACAAAAGGACCATGACATAGTATCATTGGTTGGATTGTGGAAAGGTACATGGATGAGTTCTAAAAGATCATCTTTTGTCCAGGACAAGAAGTCGACTTTCCTCTCATAATATTCAATTCCTCCACTTTTTTGCTTCACGATCCACATCTTCTTTTCAGCATCGTATCCCCACATGATGATGCCAGAACGATCACCATATTTGTCTGTGAACTTCTTAGCAGTTTCCCTGAAGAATATTTTAGGGTGATCACCCGGAACATTTTGATCTAAATTCTTATCGAGAGCTGCTCAACCCTAATTTGCTTCTCTCTTCTTTCTTGGGCAAAAAGAGAACCAGAAGATAAGAATGTATCAAGGTTAGCATCTGGAGCAGGTCTTGCAGCTCTTTCACTTGAAGATTGAGAAGTTGGATTGACAGGACCTGAACTAGAAGCAGTGATCTTTTCTCCTTCAGCGCTCAAGGGTTGAAATTCATCACCAAGCTTCTGAATGAGGTGCTGTTTCAGATCAAATAATAGATCGGTTAAACCATCAAGATTCTCTTGAAGCTATAAGATCTTTGAATCTTTATCGAAGTTCTCTTTCTAAAGCTTGATGATTTGAATATCCTGCTTTCCAATTACCAAATCCTTTTCAGCAGAGTTTTGTTCCAGATCAAAGACTCTGTTTTGAAGCTGAACGACAACAACAAATTCAGATTCAGGCAACTTGCTTTTGCCTTTGGAGATGTCCAGCTCGAGTGTTTCAAATGACCTTCCTGAAGCTTGAGCTCCTTCTGAAGGTATGACTTCTTCTTCAACAATTGGGCTTTGAAAATCCTGATCCATGGGAATGGGCTCAGGGAACAGGCTTGGTATTTCTTGAATCACTGGAGAGGTCTCAGTGAATTTGCTTTGTATGTTTTGATCCATAGAACCAGGCTCAATCGGTGTAGATTTCTTTTGAACTGGGTCCGTGATAAACACTCCTGTCCTTGGATCTCTTCTTTTTCGCTTCTTTGGGATTAAAGCATAGGCTGAGTCTTCTGGATCACTTTCAGATGGAGATTCAGTAGTGACAGGAACTGTTTGGGGAGGCTTCCTTCCCGCTTTCTATAATTCTGCTATGAGAGCACCCATCTGTTTAGGTGTCGATATGGAAGATTGCACCGTTGTGTCACTTTTCCTTTCAGTTACAACCGGTGGTGAGACAGCTGCATCCTTCTCTGGGTTTGAGATATTTTGTTGAATAAAGTCTTCAAACTCTTTTTCTGTCAATTCATTTTCTTGATCCTCTTGATCTTCTTCATCATCAGATAATTCAATATCTTCAATGGCGAATTGAAACTTTGGTTTGGGCGCCACGTGTTCGTCGACAACCTCAACATTTATTGAACCAATAGCAGGAGTGTCTTCAATCTCAACAAACTTTCCAAATTTAACTAACTCCTTTGATCCTTGATAAGCAACTTTGGCAGACTTTCTTGATTGCTTCATGAGTCGAAAAGTGTTGGGACCCAAAGCTTTCATATCCAATGTATCGGGCGTCCTTTCGATTCGGGGATATTTTTCATTAAAAATCATTTGAAGGAACCTGGGGTACATCAAAAGTAGGTACTTTTTCTTTCCCAGGAGGTTGCTCTTCATTTCTTCGAAGACGAACTTTGAGAAGTTGTAATCCCAGTCCATAGCTAGAGCAACATTGGCTGAGGTCACAGTCTGAGTGATTTCGTCAGAGCCTCCCTTTCTTCCGGAAATGCAACTTACGAAGGAGTGTGTCAGGAACCTCCAGTAGGGTGGCAGTAGCTTCTTGATAGTGGGAGGATAGTTTCCTTCATAACACATTTTCTCCAGAACTTCCTTGACACGATCAGCAAAGTACTCAATTGGGAATGCGGATGCATCACCAAATTCGAGTACCTCTCGGATAATTTGTTTAGAGATAATCACTTGTGTTCCTTTCACCATAGATTCCACTGTACCAACTCCATTTACTCCTAGCTTGTTAATCGAAGCATTTTTCAGAAATTAGTGATCAAGTCTTTGTGAATGACTGGATTGGCACGAAGGTCTTGAGAGATCCTGCAGTTGTTCAAACCCACCATCATGGATTTGAATTCTTGAAGAACAGCTAGAGGATCCATGAGATATCCAGCAATGTTGTAAGAGTCTACAAATTTAAGTTGCTCTGCCATTTATCTGCACCAAACTAGCCAAGTGAGAACTAATTTAAAAATTAATTAATTTGAGTCTGAAATTCGATTTCGGTCAAAGTCAAAATTTCAGTCGATTTCGGTCAAAGATGATCGATTTCGGTCGAAATCACTTGATTTCGGTGTTGACTAGACGATTTTGGTCAACGTTGGTTGATTTCAGCCGAGAACCTAGATTTCGGTCAGATTGGGTCAGATCTTCATCGGATCTCGGTCGAATCCGGGTTGAACCAAAACCCGAAATCTCATCAGAAACTGTTCCAATGCAGTTCATCGGAATCCTCGTGAAAACCATTCGAAAACTTGCAAATTTGTGAAACCGAGTACACCAAAAACTACTTAAATACCATTGCCATGATCGAAAACGAAAAAGCTACCTGATTCACTGAACAATTTGCAACAGAAACAACGAATCGGTAGATTTTAGCAGAAAATCTCGAAGATATTGGGATAGAAAACAACGACGGCTGTTTGGGGGTTTTTCGGTGAGAAACCCTAACCAGCCGAAAACAAGATATATATATGACCGAAAAATCAGCCCAAATGGCCCACCTAAACGATTTTGGACCAAGGAAAATACTCGTTTTTAATAAAATGATTTCTTTCGATTTTACGTTTCAAAAACCAAATACGAAAAAAAATAAAACTATCCATTTTTTATAATTGGTATAATTTCTCCCCCTAAATTTGTGCATAACAGTGAAAATATGTACAAATTTAAATAAAAACAAAAATGTAATAAACAGATTCTAATAAAACAAAAACTTTTGGGATCAAACGTTATGAAGCAAATTAATGAGGTTTATCAGCACACACATTCATGAAAAGTTTTGGTCAATCATTGATATTGTGATCCACTTAAGCACAAAGGACATTTTTCAGGAAAAATCATGAGTGACGATATATAGCTACTATATTCCTAGATATACCATTTATTCTGACGACGACCAGGGATATTGTTGTCCGTTTAAATTTAGCCAGTAAAATCTACCAATCAGCCTTTAGTTATGGGTGCAGTTAATGTTAGTACACTGGAACATGTTCCCCACTTCATGGCATACCCCGGTAATCAAGGAAATTTCTCTGGAATCCTTTACTTTAGGTAAGTAAATAATCATTGTGGAATGCATATGTTGTGTCCCAGGTCGGATCTACCGATCACACAGAGGGAACAACATATGACTAACATAGAGAGTAGGATATATATAGGAGACAATATACTAACTTAAAAGCAATGAACATCATATGAGCACATATGTTGTGTCCTAGGTCGGATCTTCTGGTCACACAGAGGGGACAACATATGGATGACTAAGAGAGAGAAAGAATACATATCCGTGTGCACATCTTGTGTCCCAGGTCGGATCTTCCGATCACGCAGAGGGGACAACATATGGCTAACTAAGAAAGAAAGAATAATGGTTTTAAACAGACCCAATTTATCAAAACCCCTTAGTCACCCCCTGTCACCAAGAATTAAGGACACAAGTCCATACGCCAATGAAGTGTTGAGCCACAGATCTAGATGATAGTTCGCTTCAATTTATGTCATAGGCCTCCTTGTCTATTTTACTGTTAAATCTATCCAAGCTTCGTATTGTCTGTCCAAATGAGGTTTTCTAAGTCCAAATGAGTCCACATTGTCTAGTCCATTAGTCTCAATCCTTTATGCCTACCAACACATTGAACACAGAGTTTAGACAATTCAGCTTTAGTGCATTACACGTATTTCATTTGCCCTTTATCACTAACTCATATCACTTCCTAAAATATTGTCACAAATTTCTTTCTCTAAAAGTAAAACAAAATGAAACAAAATAAGAAATACTAAATAAAATTGAAAAGAAATTCCAGTCTTCAAAATGTATCATCTTAAGAAATGCTACAAGCACGAGCTTGTTTTTATAAAAAAAATAGGTTTTGGACGATTGAAAATCAGCATTATTATCATAGAGAATAGAAGAGTCAGAGAATTCAAACCGTAATTCAGGAATTGATGTAATCGCTATTTGTGATCTTTCCTTTTCCTTTCCCGTAAAGGACACATGCTCTCCATTAAAATTCTGAATGTTATGCAGATGAGAGATATCTCCTATCATGTGCCTGGAACGGCCACTATCAACATACCAAAGTCTGATGATATTCCTCCATAGCTGCTCCAGCACAGAATGTGGGATTAATTGGTTTTGGGAACCCTGTCCATTTTGAAACTGGGTTGACCTCTTCCATCTACGTGTGATACGCGTTCCCAAGTCATATCTTGTTTATCAAACATAGAAAATGAATAGATGTTAGAATTTTTAGGTGATTTTGGAGTGGAAACTTTTGGTACCCATCTGTAGTCAGGTTTAACCATTTTCTTGTTTAATCGGATGGAAGCTTATGTTAGATTAGTGTCTAAGTTCATAACTATAATTGGTATATACTTGACCCGACCCGGCATGGTCCATTTGGGTTGCATGGCATCATGCATTTGGATTAGACTAAAATGAGAGAAATAACACTTAAGGTTTATTAATATATTATAAGTTCTAATATATTAATAAGATTATTTAATTAGTATTGATCAAGAATTAATCTAGAATTAATTAAGTGATCAAAAGAAGACTAATTAAATATATGGGTTGATTGTGTAAATCATTCATACTTGTATAGTGGGCTAAGACTCCATGGATTATCAAGTTGGGCTAAAACCCATAGGATACTCCATGGATGCTCCATGGTGTATTTGAACCCATGGATCCAAGGAAATGGAAAGCCATGACAATTAGGGTTTACCCTAATTGTAACAACGATATAAGCATCTTATTTTCTGCAAAAAAGTGACACTAAGTCTATATGAAGAGGGCAAACCGATTTCATGAAGTGTGCATTTTCTCTCAAGTTATTCCAAATGTTCATGGTGTTGTGTGAACCATTTGAGGTGTCACATTTGGGGCACTAGGCTCTTGAGCTCCATGGAATCAAGCACCAAACAAGAGGTATGTAATTCTACTAGAATTTATATTATGTGTACTTTATATTATGCTAGTTAGAACAATACCTTGGAAAATTGATATTTGCATGTATAATAAAGAAAACATAGATCCAAGGTATTTAGGGTTGCATGTACACCATAGGAGTGTTAGAATGCTCAAAACCCAACAGTGGTATCAGAGCCTAGGCTTGTTTTCTTGTTATACTTGCTTATACTGCTTGAAAATCGAAGTTTTGTGCTGTATGGACAGGGGACTTGACGAGTCCATGAAGGGACTCGACGAGTCCAAGGCAAAATGCATCCAACTCGCCGAGTTTGTTCCTGCACTCGACGAGTTGGACCCCCAAACAGCATATCTTCGAGTTTTGGTGTTGGAATTGGTCTAGAATCATTACTATTGATTGTTTTGGTCTTATAAAACCTGTTTTTAATGTGGTAATGATTATGTTAAACCAATTTCAATGCTATAATCAAAGTTTCAAGTTTATATATGTTTATGTAATTCTTGAAAAATATTGATTATGAATGTTCACGCTTATGAGTTTTGGTAGATCATAGGAATTATGTGCAAATTGTTTGTTAGTATAATTCTTGATCTCAATGAAATTGTATGGAGTCCATAACTTGTCCTCAAGTTATGGATTACCAAAAGTTTTTTGTGTTACCTTGTTTATGAGTTGATTTAAATTAATGAAAAAAAAATTATGTGTTAGTTGTTTTCAATCCATATTGATCTAAAAGAAGTTCATAAAATATGTTTTTATAACTTGTCCTCAAGTTATATGAAAAGTCATATTTATGAATCTTAAAAATCATAAAAGTGTCATAGGTTACATAAAAATCAAGAGTCTTTTTCATTTAATTATTTTATGACTCCATAACTTGTCTTCAAGTTATGGATGTTTAAGAGTCACTTCTTTAAAAGTGTTATTAAAGAATAAGAGGTTACATAAAAATGAAGAGTCTTCATTTTAATGAACCATTAAACTCATAAGTTATGAAATGAAAGGTTTTGAATACTTTCAAAACTTGCCCTCAAGTTTTGGAATTTGTAAAGTCTCACATACATTAATGCTTTAATTCCAAACTCTACAATTTTAAAAGTTAAAATTCAAACTTTATGGACTTCATTAAATTAATTAAAGTGTTTAATTAAAAGAGTTAATAATTCCATAAAGACATGGTTTAAGTTTAATTAAATTAAGAGTATAGTTTAATTAATAGATTAAACCACCAAGTATTTTAAATGTTTAAAATACACCCTTATACTAATATTATAATTTTAATTATATAGATATGTATAAGATAAAGTCAATCTTACCATTAGTAGGCCTCATTCACGAAGCCTGTCTATAAGGTGGGTATAAGGTTACTGCCTATAAAATGGCAGTTTAATGGGTGTCCATTCTCACCCACCGCTTCCTTGACTGTTGGAGGGTCGTTAGCCGAACGGGTAGAAAGGAGTATAATTCTCCCTTCATTAAAAGTATAATGAAAAATACTAAGTAACTAAACACTTATAAATTACCAATCGTAGTTACTTAGGAAAATGTGAAATAGGTGCTAACCCATGAAATTACACTTTGTACCTTACCAAGTCGTTAGTGGAGCGTGTGTGGTTAACCTGCACACCAATAAGGACTAGTAAGAGTGGCAAAGGGTAACTTGACCTTATTATAGATCGGTGGAGCTGTGTGGCTAACCGGCACATCGATTAGGTGATAAAGTTAAGGGTACCAAGTCAATTTGCATGGTTATTCACACCTTGTTTGTGATACTCGGCATCCCAGTAACAAACTTGAGAGGGCACAATCGAGATTCAAACATGCCATTGAAAGTTCAATGTATCTCAAAAGATCTAGGAGTTTCAAATCCAATTAAAACTTAATTATATTTTGTTTTTCATGGTGGAAATTGGTAAATCGTCATTTACCTACCTTCAACTATTTTATAACTCGGATTACGGCATCCCTCTTCCAGTTATAAATAGGTTGTTGGATCCTAGCCTTAATAGTTCATATTGGGTGTTATATTAAGGACTTTAAATCAACTAACTTGAATTTCTCCCTTATAGATGTCTCCTTCAGACAACTATGGTCTTCCCAAATCTTTAGGAACAAGCTATCCTAATGAAGATGATATCCCAAATGGCAATCAAGGTGAAAGATCAATCCCTTTGTTTTGCATTAGTGGGACTGGAAATCATACTTCAGTTCCTCCACCTCCTCCAATAAATCTCCCTATCCCACAAGTTTCAAGACTTGATAACTTCTAAGTCACTCTTGGCAAACAAAGTCTATATGTGCTTAGGTCTTGGAGATTAAGTCACATATTGACAAGCCGGGAGAGTCGGGTGACGAAGTCTCGAGGTAGCTGGTTGTTGACTTGGTTCTTCAGTCACTCCCTGATGACAGATCACGACATGACCCTTTAATGATCTTATATATTTGCTTGGTGCTATTGAATCAGCAATGATTTGGAACACTGTTAAAGCAAATTTGATTAGAAGATCGACTTCCCAAAACTTCATGGACATTGACAATGGTGACACTGGAAATCCAAAAAAAATTTCTCTTCCCAATGGAAAGGGATCGACCATAGTCAACTCGGTTGACCAAATGGTAAAGAGAAAGGCTAAGTTTTAGATAGTCGCATGTACCATTCCCAAAGAGTCCATATGTGCCTATTGCCAAAGGACAGGGGTAGTGGTTGCGAAGCTGGCGAATTTACCTGAAACCTCATAAGGATGGTAAAGTCAAAAGTTTGACTCTACTTCAGGTAAAGTCCATTATCTGACTCTATTTAGTCTCTTTTGGATATTCTTAATACATGATGTAATGTAATTACATTTTGATGTTTTTGAAGAATCAAAGGAAGCTTAAAGAAAAGGTGTGCTGATTCTGATCGCATGGTTCGATAACCAGAATTTTGAGCCACTGCATAAGAGTTATGAGATATTGCTTAGGAATAGATAACAACAAAGTTTTCATATGAATTTGCATTGTAAGGATAAGTTTTTCCGCAAGTTTTGAAAATAAAAGAAAAGTTTTGATTTTATTTATTTTAAGTATCCTTACAAAGGCATTTGTGAAAAAATTGTTGTTTATATGTTTCCATTGATAAGCAATATTGGAAAAATGAATTTGATTCTTTTTTTTGTGGTAGTGTCATAACTTATCAAATAAGGAAAGATTCTCATACCCAAGTTTCAGTTGGATAGAAACTTCGAATTATGCAAGTTCTATTGTGTGATGAATGAGATTATTCATCTTTGGTAAATTAAGACTAATTCCTTGTTCACATTCGCATGTGAGTCAAGCGAAGGACTAAAGGATTGGGTACATTAGGTTGTGCACTAGTCAGGTCCACCACAAAGGTTGATAAGATTATTCGTTATGATTTACTAAAGTTTAGTAAATATGATTATGCTTACAAGTTTAAGTGTAATTCTGAAACATTGGAAAAGTTTCAATATATGGCAGAATGAATAAGAAGAATCTATTGGATTAGTGTCTAAGTCCATAACTATAATTGGTATATACTTGACCCGACCCGGCATGGTCCATTTGGGTTGCATGGCATCATGCATTTGGATAGACTAAAATGAGAGAAATAACACTTAAGGTTTATTAATATATTATAAGTTCTAATATATTAATAAGATTATTTAATTAGTATTGATCAAGAATTAATCTAGAATTAATTAAGTGATCAAAAGAAGACTAATTAAATATATGGGTTGATTGTGTAAATCATCCATACTTGTATAGTGGGCTAAGACTCTATGGATTACCAAGTTGGGCTAAAACCCATAGGATACTCCATGGATGCTCCATGGTGTATTTGAACCCATGGATCCAAGGAAATGGAAAGCCATGACAATTAGGGTTTACCCTAATAGTGTCACACTATATAAACATATCATTCTTGTCAAAATCGGCCACTAAGTCTATGTGTGGAGGGCAAACTAATTTCATGAAGTGTGCATTTTCTCTCAAGTTATTCCAAATGTTCATGGTGTTGTGTGAACCATTTGAGGTGTCACATTTGGGGCACTAGGCTCTTGAGCTCCATGGAATCAAGCACCAACCAAGAGGTATGTAATTCTACTAGAATTTATATTATGTGTACTTTATATTATGCTAGTTAGAACAATACCTTGGAAAATTGATATTTGCATGTATAATAGAGAAAACATAGATCCAAGGTATTTAGGGTTGCATGTACACCATAGGAGTGTTAGAATGCTCAAAACCCAACAGTGGTATCAGAGCCTAGGCTTGTTTTCACTTATACTTGATGCAAACTACTTAAAAATCGAAGTTTTGTGCTGTCTGGACAGGGCACTCGACGAGTCCAAGGCAAAACCGTTCCAACTCGTCAGGTTTGTTCATGCACTCGACGAGTTGGACCCCCAAACAGCATATCTTCAAGTTTTGGTGCAGGAATTGGTCTAGAATCATTACCTTTGATTGTTTTGGTCTTATAAAACCTGTTTTTAATGTGGTAATGATTATGTTAAACCAATTTCAATGCTATAATCGAAGTTTCAAGTTTATATATGTTTATGTAATTCTTGAAAAATGTTGATTATGAATGTTCATGCTTATGAGTTTTGGTAGATCATAGGAATTATGTGCAAATTGTTTGTTAGTATAATTCTTGATCTCAATGAAATTGTATGGAGTCCATAGCTTGTCCTAAAGTTATGGATTACCAAAAGTTTTTTGTGTTACCTTATTTATGAATTGATTTAGATTAATGGAAAAAAAAATTATGTGTTAGTTGTTTTCAATCCATATTGATCTAAAAGTTCATAAAATATGTTTTTGTAACGTGTCTTCAAGTTATATGAAAAGTCATATTTATGAATCTTAAAAATCATAAAAGTGTCATATGTTACATAAAAATGAAGAGTGTTTTTCATTTAATTATTTTATGACTCCATAACTTGTCTTCAAGTTATGGATATTTAAGAGTCACTTCTTTAAAAATGTTATTAAAGAATAAGAGGTTACATAAAAATGAAGAGTCTTCATTTTAATGAACCATTAAACTCATAAGTTATGAAATGAAAGGTTTTGAATAGTTTCAAAACTTGCCCTCAAGTTTTGGAATTTGTAAAGTCTCACACACATTAATGCTTTAATTCCAAACTCTATAATTTTAAAAGTTAAAATTCAAACTTTATGGACTTCATTAAATTAATTAAAGTGTTTAATTAAAAGAGTTAATAATTCCATAAAGACATGGTTTAAGTTTAATTAAATTAAGAGTATAGTTTAATTAATAGATTAAACCACCAAGTATTTTAAATGTTTAAAATACAACCTTATACTATTATTATAATTTTAATTATATAGATATGTATAAGATAAAGTCAATCTTACCATTAGTAGGCCTCATTCACGAAGCCGGTCTATAAGGGGGGCATAAGGTTACTGCCTATAAAATGACAGTTTAATGGGTGTCCACTCTCACCCACCGCTTCCTTGACTGGTGGAGGGTCGTTAGCTGAACGGGTAGGAAAGGACTATAATTCTCCCTTCATTAAAAGTATAATGAAAAATACTAAGTTACTAAACGCTTATAAATTCTCAATCTTAGTTACTTAGGAAAATGTGAAATAGGTGCTAACCCATGAAATTACACTTTGTACCTTACCAAGTCGATTAGTGGAGCGTGTGTGGTTAACCGGCATCCTAATAAGGACTAGTAAGAGTGGCAAAGGGTAACTTGACCTTATTATAGATCGGTGGAGCTGTGTGGCTAACCGGCACATCGATTAGGTGATAAAGTTAAGGGTACCAAGTCAATTTGCATGGTTATTCACACCTTGTTTGTGATCCTCGGCATCCCAGTCACAAACTTGAGAGGGCAAAATCGAGATTCAAACATGCCATTGAAAGTTCAATGTATCTCAAAATATCTAGGAGTTTCAAATCCAATTAAAACTTAATTATATTTCGTTTTTCATGGTGGAAATTGGTAAATCGTCATTTACCTACCTTCAACTATTTTATAACTCGGATTACGGCATCCCTCTTCCAGTTATAAATAGGTTGTTGGATCCTAGCCTTAATAGTTCATATTGGGTGTTATATTAAGGACTTTAAATCAACTAACTTGAATTTCTCCCTTATAGATGTCTAGTTTAGACAACTATGGTTTTCCCATATCTTTAGGAACAAGCTTCCTAATGAAGATGATATCCCAAAAGGCAATCAAGGTGAAAGACTAATCCCTTTATTGAGCACTAATGGGACTGGAAATCATATTTCATTTCCTCCACCTCCTCCAATAAATCTCCATATCCCACAAGTTTCAAGACTTGATAAGTTCTAATTCACTCAATCCCTATTGGCAGACAAAGTCTATATGTGCTTAGGTCTTGGAGATTAAGTCACATACTGACAAGCCGGGAGAGTCGGGTGTCGAAGTCTCGAGGTAGCTGGCTGTTGACTTGGTTCTTCAGTCACTTCCTGATGATAGATCACGACATGACCCTTTAATGATCTTATCTATTTGCTTGGTGCTGCTGAATCAGCAATGATTTGGAACACTAGTAAAGCAAATTTGATTAGAAGATCGACTTCCCAAAACTTCATGGACATTGACAATGGTGACACTGGAAATCCAGAAAAACTTTCTCTTCCCCATAGAAAGGGATCGGCCATAGTCAACTCGGTTGACCAAATGGTAAAGAGAAAGGCTAAGTCTGAGATAGTCCCATGTACCATTCCCAAAGAGTCCATATGTGCCTATTGCCAAAGGAAAGGGGCATTGGTTGCGAAGCTGCCGAATTTACCTGAAACCTCATAAGGATGGTAAAGTCAAAAGTTTGACTCTACTTCAGGTAAAGTCTGTTGTCTAACTCTATTAAGTCTCTTTTGGAGATTCTTAATACATGATGTAATGTAATTACATTTTGATGTTTTTGAAGAATCAAAGGAAGCTTAAAGAAAAGGTGTGTTGATTCTGATCGCATGTTCGATGACCAGAATTTTGAGCCACTGCATAAGAGTTATGAGATATTGCTTAGGAATAGATAACAACAAAGTTTTCATATGAATTTGCATTGTAAGGATAAGTTTTTCCGCAAGTTTTAAAATTAAAGAAAAGTTTTGATTTTATTTATTTTAAGTATCCTTACAAAGGCATTTATGAAAAATTGTTGTTTATATGTTTCCATTGATAAGCAATATTGGAAAATGAATTTGATTCTTTCGGTTGTGGTAGTGTCATAATTTATCAAAGAAGGAAAGATTCTCATCACCCAAGTTTCAGTTGGATAGAAACTTGGAATCATGCAAGTTGTATTGTGTGATGAATGAGATTTTTCATCTTTGGTAAATTAAGACTAATTCCTTGTTCACATTCGCATGTGAGTCAAGCGAAGGACTAAAGGATCGGGTACATTAGGTTGTGCACTAGTCAGGTACACCACAAAGGTTGATAAGATTATTCGTTATGATTTACTAAAGTTTAGTAAATATGATTATGCTTACAAGTTTAAGTGTAATGCTGAAACATTGGTAAAGTTTCAATATATGGCAGAATGAATAAGAAGAATCAAATAAGGCAGGAAGATAAAAGTTTCTCCAATCTGAAGAGATGGGAGAGTACTTGTGTATCTTGTTTTATGATTATCTTAGTGATTATGGAACCATATCACAATTGATCCTCTAAGGACACCTTAGTGCATTCGTTAGCTAAGGAGAGGAATCATGAATTGTTGAAATGGTTAAATCAAAAGATAAATCATAATTCGTTCCAAATTCAAATCTTAGAGTCATTCTCCAAGATTGAGCCTTGAGTGAAATAATCTTAAGAAAGGTTTAAAACACTTGTCAAATGTAGAGTAAAATGTTTTCTTACTCTTGTACATTTGAAATTGGTAAGTTGTGATGTTTTGGATAAAACAAAGACCAACTAAGGCCAATTGTGTGAAGTGCTTGTAAAAGAATCCGCACTATCTCTTGAATATTGGGCAAGAGAGTCTTATATGTCAAGAGGACAGTGGGAGTTTAAAAGATCATGAAATAGTTTCAAGAACTAATCAAGAGTTTTGTTAATCACTAGCCCACGACTTGAGGTTTGTAACCTATCGTGTTGACATATTCTTATTTATGTGTCTATTCCAGTTAAAAGTTGAGTATGCTTGTGAGTTCTATGAGTTCTCAATTGTTTGAATAACAACCTGGAAGCAATGGTAGGCCCTTGTGCTGTCGGGTGGCAAGAAATTAAGATTGAACAAGTTCAGTCCATATGTGATTGGATTTGCCACTAACCTTGTCTTGTGATTATGGTTATGACAAATTCACATGGATAGGAACACTTAGACCATAAAATCTAAGTGTCATTAGGTTTCTCTTCGATTCATGAAAATGATGGTGAAGAAACTCTTTCACTAAGTAGATTTTAAGTAGATAGCAATTATGATGATGACAAAAGGTCTAAACATTATGATTACGGCATCCCTCTTCATAATTGTTTAGACACACAAGTGAGCTATCTAAGGAAAGGTGTATGATTTTGATAAAGTCTTATCAAAGCAATTGCGTATCAGAAATATGAACTTTGGTAAGGAAGTCAATAAAGTGTTGATTTCTAAAAGTCCAGCTGATCTCTGGATACATGTCAAAGCTAGTGGGAGCATAAGTGTTATGCTAGTAAGATAATAATCATTATCCTAGTGGGAGCATGATTATTATGTTAAGTGTTGCAAGTTAGCAATATTAATTATAGAAAACAAAAGTTTCAATTCTCTTTGAAAAAGTTGTTTTGCTATAATTAAGGGAGAGGATTTTATACTTCATTCCAATTCTACAAGCTTAGATTGCGATTTTAATCTACTTTAGTCATGGATATATAAGAATGTTATGTTGAAATGGTTCAACATAAGAAAATTCTCATATGTTGCATTCTCAAGATTCGATTATGATTACGGCATACCTCTTTATAGTTCGAATTGTGAGAATATGGCAAATAAAAAATTTATAGCATGAATCGTGTCCTATATGCTTCGGGTATAGGATCGATTACATGATCTATAATAGATATCCTTTCTAAATTTTCCTAATGCTTAGGGCATTAAGAGGGGAAAAGGGATTAGAACTGGATATGACTAAAATGATTAAGCAATTGTCGAGGACAATTTAAGGTTTACCAAAGATTGGTAACTCATGGACAATTGGAAGTATAGAGTAAGGACCATATTAACATATTTTGAAAAAAGGCAACTCTTGTTCAAAAGTGATGGTCAAAATAGGAATGTGGAATTGTTTCCATAGGTGGAAGTTATCCTTTGAATCTGTGTAAGATTAAAGAACTTAATGCAAAGAAGGATGTTCAAAGGAATGTACTTTGAATTTGAGATCATTTCCATGGGATTGCTTTCCATTGGAATACTCTGTAATGTATGTTGCCAAGTCTTTGTGACTTTTGTACATATTCATTACAAGGGGATCATTGCATATAAGTTTAGAGTCTAACAGATTACAGTAAATGGCAAGAGTTTGGTATTCTTACATTTACAAAAGGGATTGGGATTGTGAAGTGAGCATCGTTAGAGTCGTGTTCAATTGATCTATTTCACAAAAGAAAAGACCATAAGTAAACATAGTATGCATGCTTGGTGCATGGCATGACTATTGTTGTTCAATTCAAGTATTAAGTTGATTAATCGAAACATGAATAATGAGTAATCAATATGTTGCTTAGATAAAAGGTGTTTTATTTACACTCAAAGTGTTGGGCCATACAGGATTAGTATTATTTTTGTGTTTCACTTTGCATGTTTTGACTTCCATAATAATTAGGTCATTCTTCCCGAATGACTAAGTTATTCAAACCATCCACTGTCGGTCATATGTTGGAAGTAGATATGAATCAAGACTGTCATGAATTTGGCTTGTATGATTTGTCTAATGTTCATTAGACATAGCAGTGGTTGCTACAACATTCATGAGTGCTCATAAGTTCTGAGTATTGGATTCAACCTACGCTCATTTGAATCACTTCATGGATTTTATCACGAGTGAATCATGAGACGATAATATCTTATATTCTTCAAACCTAGAGATATGAGTTGTTGACTATGAGTTGGTTATACATTGATTGCACGAAAATGCTTTGGTAACTCGATGTTATAAAACATGCCTTTGTGTATGATTCAACAAGTAGTTAGTACAAGCATATGAGTCGAAGTTTATCCATTCCTTTTACCCTCAAAGGGATAAAAGGGATATCTGTGGGCCCCTCGATGATTTAGTGATGACAAAATGTAAGTGCTCGGTCGGGCCTGGACTGATTTGATTTGTTCAATTAGTCAGTCGTAATAAATCGAAAATCGGGAAAAAACAAATGGACAGAGAGAATGATTATAATCCATGTCTCAGTCCATATGATATCTAGAATGGAGGAATATATGATCACTTATCTAATGGATGCGTCATTGATTTGTTCAGAGTTCGGCATCAGCTTTTAAGAGCTACGATTGCTGGTCAGGTTGTGAAGGCGTACTTGCAATAATAGTTATTAGACTTATCCAAGTGGGAGACTGTTGGATTAGTGTCTAAGTCCATAACTATAATTGGTATATACTTGACCCGACCCGGCATGGTCCATTTGGGTTGCATGGCATCATGCATTTGGATAGACTAAAATGAGAGAAATAACACTTAAGGTTTATTAATATATTATAAGTTCTAATATATTAATAAGATTATTTAATTAGTATTGATCAAGAATTAATCTAGAATTAATTAAGTGATCAAAAGAAGACTAATTAAATATATGGGTTGATTGTGTAAACCATCCATACTTTTATAGTGGGCTAAGACTCCATGGATTACCAAGTTGGGCTAAAACCCATAGGATACTCCATGGATGCTCCATGGTGTATTTGAACCCATGGATCCAAGGAAATGGAAGGTCATGTCAATTAGGGTTTACCCTAATTGTATCAACTATATAAGCATCTTAATTTGTGCAAAAAAGTGCCACTAAGTCTATATAACACTAAGTCTATCTGAAGAGGGCAAACCGATTTCATGAAGTGTGCATTTTCTCTCAAGTTATTCCAAATGTTCATGGTGTTGTGTGAATCATTTGAGGTGTCACATTTGGGGCACTAGGATCTTGAGCTCCATGGAATCAAGCACCAACCAAGAGGTATGTAATTCTACTAGAATTTATATTATGTGTACTTTATATTATGCTAGTTAGAACAATACCTTGGAAAATTGATATTTGCATGTATAATAGAGAAAACATAGATCCAAGGTATTTAGGGTTGCATGTACACCATAGGAGTGTTAGAATGCTCAAAACCCAACTAAATCAAATAAGGCAGAAAGATAAAAGTTTCTCAAATTTGAAGAGATGGGAGAGTACTTGAGTATCTTGTTTTATGATTATCTTAGTGATTATGAAACCATATCACAATTGATCCTCTAAGGACATCTTAGTGTATCTGTTAGCTAAGGAGAGGAATCTTGAATTGTGGAAATGGTTAAATCAAAAGATAAATCATACTTCATTCCAAAATAAAATCTTTGAGTCATACTCCAAGATTGAGCCTTGAGTGACATAATCTTAAGAAAGGTTTAAAACACTTGTCAAATGTAGAGTAAAATGTTTTCTTACTCTTGTACATTTGAAATTGGTAAGTTGTGATGTTTTGGATAAAACAAAGACCGACTAAGGCCAATTGTGTGAAGTGTTTGTAAAAGAATCTGCACTATCTCTTGAATATTGGGCAAGAGAGTCTTATATGTCAAGAGGACAGTGGGAGTTTAAAAGATCCTGAAATAGTTTCAAGAACTAATCAAGAGCTTTGTTAATCACTAGCCCATGACTTGAGGTTTGTAACCTATCGTGCTGACATATTCTTATTTCGGTGTCTATTCCAGTTAAAAGTTGACTATACTTGTGTGTTCTATGAGTTCTCAATTGTTTGTATAACAACCTGGAAGCAATGGTAGGCCCTTGTGCTGCCGGGTGGCAAAATATCAAGATTGAACAAGTTCTGTCCATATGTGTTTGGATTTGCCACTAACCTTGTCTTGTGATTATGGTTATGACAAATTCACATGGATAGGAACACTTACACCATAAAATCTAAGTGTCATAAGGTTTCTCTCCGATTCATGAAAATGATGGTGAGGAAACTCTTTCACTAAGTAGATTTTGAGTAGATAGCAATTGTGAGAATGACAAAAGGTCTAAACATTATGATTACGGCATCCCTCTTCATAATTGTTTAGACACACAAGTGAGCTATCTAGGGAAAGGTGTATGATTTTGATAACGTCTTATCAAAGCAATTGCGTATCAGAAATCTGAATTTTGGTAAGAAAGTCAATAAAGTATTGATTTCTAAAAGTCCAGCTGATCTCTGGATACATGTCAAAGCTAGTGGGAGCATAAGTGTTATGCTAGTAAGATAATAATCATTATGCTAGTGGGAGCATGATTATTATGTTAAGTGTTGCAAGTTAGCAATATTAATTATAGAAAACAAAAGTTTCAATTCGCCTTGAAAAAGTTGTTTTGCTATAATTAAGGGAGAGGATTTTATACTTCATTCCAATTCTACAAGCTTAGATTGAGATTTTAATCTACTTTAGTCAAGGATATATAAGAATGTTATGTTGGAATGGTTCAACATAAGGAAATTCTATATATTTTGCGTTCTCAAAATTTGATTATGATTACGGCATACCTCTTCATAGTTCGAATTGTGAGAATGTGGCAAATAAAAAAATTTATAGCATGAATCGTGTCCTATATGCTTCGGGTATAGGATCGATTACATGAGCTATAATAGTTATCCTTTCTAAATTTTCCTAATGCTTAGGGCATTAAGAGGGGAAAAGGGATTAGAACTGTATATGACTAAAATGATTAAGCGATTTTCGAGGACAATTTGAGGTTTACCAAAGATTGGTTACTCATGGACAATTGGAAGTATAGAGTAAGGACCATATTGACATATTTTGAAAAGAGGCAACTCTTGTTCAAAAGTGATGGTCAAAATGGGAATGTGGAATTGTCTCCATAAGTGGAAGTTATTCTTTGAATCTGTGTAAGATTAAAAGAACTTAATGCAAAGAAGGATGTTCAAAGGAATGTACTTTGAATTTGAGACTTCATTTCCATGGAATTGCTTTCCATTGGAATACTCTGTAATGTATGTTGCCAAGTCTTTGTAACTTGTGTGCATATTCATTAAAAGAGGTTCATTGCATATAAGTTTAGAATCTAACAAGATTACGGTAAATGACAAGAATTTGGTGTTCTTACATTTATTGTAAAGGATTTGGGATTGTGAAATGAGCATCATTGAAATGTTGTCAATCGATCTGTTTCACAAAGAGAGGACCACATATAAACATAGTGTGCATACATGGAGTATGACTATTGTTTGGACGAACATAGTGTGCATGCTTGGATCATGGCATGACTATTGTTTCAATTCAAGTATTAAGTTGATTAATCGAAACATGAATAATGAGTAATCAATATGGTGCTTAGATAAAAAGGTGTTTTTATTTACACTCAAAGTGTTGGGGCCATACAGGATTAGTATTATTTTTGTGTTTCACTTTGCATGTTTTGACTTCCATAATAACTAGGTCATTCTTCCTGAATGACTAAGTTATTTAAACCATCCACAGTCGGTCATATGTTGGAAGTAGATATGAATCAAGACTGTCAAGAATTTGGCTTGTATGATTTGTCTAATGTGCATTAGACATAGCAGTGGTTGCTACAACATTCATGAGTGCTCATAAGTTCTGAGTATTGGATTCAACCCACGCTCATTTGAATCACTTCATGGATTTTATCACGAGTGAATCATAAGACGATAATATCTTATATTCTTCAAACCTAGAGATATGAGTTATTGACTATGAGTTGGTTATACATTGATTGCACGAAAACGCATTGGTAACTCGATGTTATAAAACGTGCCTTTGTGTATGATTCAACAAGTAGTCAGTACAAGCATATGAGTCGAAGTTTATCCATTCCTTTTACCCTCAAAGGGATAAAAGCGATATATGTGGGGCCCTCGATGATTTAGTGATGACAAAATGGAAGTGCTCGGCCGGGCCTGGACTGATTTGATTTGTTCAATTAGTCAGTCGTCATAAATCGGAAATCAGGAAACAACAAATGGACAGAGAGAATGATTATAATCCATGTCTCAGTCCATATGATATCTAGAATAGAGGAATATATGATCACTTATCTAATGGACGCGTCATTGATTTGTTCAGAGTTCGGCAGCAGCTTTTAAGAGCTACGATTGCTTGTCAGGTTGTGAAGGCGTACTTGCAATAATAGTTATTAGACTTATCCAAGTGGGAGACTGTTGGATTAGTGTCTAAGTCCATAACTATAATTGGTATATACTTGACCCGACCCGGCATGGTCCATTTGGGTTGCATGGCATCATGCATTTGGATAGACTAAAATGAGAGAAATAACACTTAAGGTTTATTAATATATTATAAGTTCTAATATATTAATAAGATTATTTAATTAGTATTGATCAAGAATTAATCTAGAATTAATTAAGTGATCAAAAGAAGACTAATTAAATATATGGGTTGATTGTGTAAATCATCCATACTTGTATAGTAGGCTAAGACTCCATGGATTATAAAGTTGGGCTAAAACCCATAGGATACTCCATGGATGCTCCATGGTGTATTTGAACCCATGGATCCAAGGAAATAGAAAGCCATGACAATTAGGGTTTACCCTAATTGTAACAACTATATAAGCATCTTATTTTGTGCAAAAAAGTGACACTAAGTCTATATGAAGAGGGCAAACCGATTTCATGAAGTGTGCATTTTCTCTCAAGTTATTCCAAATGTTCATGGTGTTGTGTGAACCATTTGAGGTGTCACATTTGGGGCACTAGGCTCTTGAGCTCCATGGAATCAAGCACCAAACAAGAGGTATGTAATTCTACTAGAATTTATATTATGTGTACTTTATATTATGCTAGTTAGAACAATACCTTGGAAAATTGATATTTGCATGTATAATAGAGAAAACATAGATCCAATGTATTTAGGGTTGCATGTACACCATAGGAGTGTTAGAATGCTCAAAACCCAACAGCTTCATTACTTGTTTTGGAGTTTGAGACCGATCGTCGAGACAACTTCGGTCTTACCGATATTGGTTTGACAAAACTATTTCTCAAATCAGATCTCTTGTCAGACATGACCTTTTTGTTCTTGAGATTCTGCTTTTTGGTCATGGCAGTGTTCCAGTCACCATCACGTGATCTCGAGGAGTTTCTCTTGAAAGATCTTCCTCGAGATACGTTCTGCCTACCTTAGGCATAATAGGGAATATATGCACAATTTGGACAATTTCTGGCAATATGACCAGGAGTTCCACAGTTAAAGCAAGTTTGTCTTTTAAAAGGAATACGTTCATAACTTGGTCCCTGTCCAACTGAATTTCCACAAGTATAAGCATATTTAACAGATTGTTTCAAAACTTTATGTGGCTTAAAATTGTTAGCAGCGTTATCACAAGCTTTTGAAGAAACAGAAGATAAAATGTTAGTTTTTGAAGAGTTTTCATTAAAACTAGAATTATCTTTTTTTTTTCTCTGACCCATATTGCACTATTACTTTCTCTGCACATGAAGTAGAAACATTAGTATCGTTAACCTCAATATTCTCAGTTTTGCCGGATTGTTCAGTCTTAACTGAAACAGTTACAGTATGCTGACCATGTTGAATAGACTTTTCTGTCTCTATGGTTTCAAAAGTCGGAGTATAGTTATCATTGGCAGGAGGTGCTACACCGTGATACCCCAGACCCTCTTTCTGGTTACCCTTCCACTTTAACTGTTTTTCAATCATAGACTCAACTATCTCTTTTGAAACATCGAATTCTTAAAATTAAATTCAGCATCCTTAAATTTAGCCTTTAATGCATCAATTTTGGCAGTTAAGTTTGCAATTTTCTCATTGGAAAAACGATAGTGAACACATTTGGTGCTATATTCTTCTTTAATCCTGCTTAAGTTTTTAGTTTGTGCTTTTAGTTTTTCTTTAAGCGGTTTATTGACTTTCTTAATGTCATATATTTCATTTTTAAGGTCAAAAACCTCTCTAACTAATAATTCATTTTGTTCACGGTATTTATTTATTTTATCTTCACAGGACTGAGAGCATGAGATTTCACTTACGTCCTTGGTACTAAAAGTGGTGATTGATCTGTTGTAAGAGGTCATTATTTACCAACGGTAAAAATCTGATTGTGCAATTTGATTTTGACTGAAGACTAAGATAAATGCCCTTTGACCGAAAACCTTGAAAGTCAATCAGTTTGACCGAGATCCCGGAAAGTCAACTGTTTGACAGAAAGCAGTTGACCGAGAACGATATTTATTGGCCGAGAACTCCTCCGTACCGAGAACCCCAAGTCTTTTTACTGAAAACACCAAGTAGCCGCCGGAGACACTAAGACCAAGCCGAAATTTGTCACACCCCCGAACCAGACGGCGGAAACGTCCAAGGGCTCGCGTTACTTAAATTGAATATCATCACAATGATTATACATGAAACACAACATAAACTTCACCATGCATTAATACATAACGATTGACATTGTTCACATCCAGTACATTGTTTAAATATTACATATCCATAGCATCAATTGTTTGAGAGTTTTCAAAACATAACATCCTAACATACTTGATATTACCCTGCAGCTTACCTGTTACCTGAGAATACAAGTTATTTTGAAAAACGTCAACATATGAAATGTTGGTGAGTTCATAAGCAGGGCTGTGATAAAAATGATTTGTGTAGTTTATAAAACCCAGAAAATCCGATATTTTCTGAAAGGACAATTGTTTATACCAAAGTGTGAAGATCCATAAGTTGGTGCATGAATGATTTCAAAACGTGTATAAATGGGAAGTTTTATTATAGTTATAGAAAAATACAAGCGAGTCGTGCTGATTTCCTCGAAAAAACCCGATGTTTTCCGATAACATAAATTATAATTGTTTTCAAATTGTTATACCGCTACACGAGTGAATTTGATTACTTTTCCTTGATTACTCGGATAGTATTGGATTTATTTAATTATGTGAGTCGTTATAACCATGCATAATAATGACTAGTCCGTCTGTCTTGGCATCCTAATGTACGCCGGAATTGATCTTAAGATTTTGTCACCCTAGACTGGCCGAGTCTAACTGTAACGAACAGCTGAGGTGTGGGGGAGTCACCCCCGTATAGATCTATACACAAACTCTCGCTCTCCTTCCAGGAGACTTTGATTATAACTGCAGACTACGAACGAACCTTAGAGGTGTCGCCCGTTATTACTCACTTAATCCAAACGAAATTGATTACTATTGATTAACGACCTGTATTTGTTTACTTGAATTGAAGGTAAGCCTAACAAACGAGGAGAAGAGGATTACAAGGTCCTGCTAATTACGTGTGTTATTTAAGGCTGTTGGTTATACGAAGGACGCATTGGCCCATTTCATATTTGATTTAATTTGGACCTTACTAGCAATGCTAATGGGCCACCAAGGCCCAATAGCATATATATGCCATTGAGGGTCCCTTAAACATGTAATTGGGTCACCGGAGGCCCAATAAACATTTATTATTAGTGTTAGCCCCAAAAGTCATGTCAATGGGCCACGAAGGCCCAATAAGCATGATTAGGATCTTTCAAGCCCAACTATTTGGATATTTACTTGTTTTAGGTATAGTATAATCGTTGGAAAGTTTGATTTAACGGTTGTTATCTTCGTATCGGCACGAGGTCGGTCGGTTGTTTATAACGATATTTGGAATTATATGTATATTCATCTTTATATTTTCAAGAGTTGTAGTTTGGTATTTTTGACTCAAATATTTTAAAAACGAAATAATTGGTTCAAAATGTTGGTTTGACCTTTTCAGCCCTTCTTTAAAAAAAATAACAATTTTAGTCCCTTATTTTGAAAAAGAAACATTTTAGGCCCTTAAACCATTTTCTTGACATTTTTGACCCATAAACTTGTTTAAATGATGATTTTAGTTCCAAATTTACTCTTTGGCAGTTTCAGACCTTCCAGTAAGGAATTTTTCAGTTAAAACCCAAACTTTTCGCAACTTTTACAATTTTGGCCCAAAATCTAAAAAGTTTACATTTTTGGTCCTTGTTTGGAAAATAAATCATTTTAACCCCTGAATTGGTTTTGTTTACCCTTTTTACCCCCTGTTTTGAGGAGTTTATCATTTCAGTCCCTTGAAAATTATGTTTTTCGCAATTTTGGGCTCAATGGGCCGAAAAACCCAAAAATTGGCCCATTAAGCTACAAATTACATTTCTAGCCCTTTAAAGAGTATGATATTCATAAAAACATTTATTTTTACTGTTTTGACTCTTTTAGTCCTTAAGAAAACCGTGGATCGCAACTCTCAACTAAACTTTTAATTGTTTGACAAATTTAGCCCAAAAATGAGTTTTATGTTGCATTTTGTTTATTATGACTTAACCTAGCAACTTTTCTTGACTTGTTCAATAAAAGCATATTAGATCATGTTTGTTTCCTCTGTTGTGTCATAGATCTCGAGATTTCTTCCCTTTTTGTTACATATTTACTACATAAACACATAAAATCACACATACATACATGAAATCATACATAACATACACATACACATAGATCTACACATTTTACTTGTATTCTCTCCCATAAAACTTGTGAAAACCGAAAAGAGAGGGGTATGAACTCACCTTTGCTTGTTGGTTTCGATTTGAAGAAGAAATGGAAGAAGTTTGATGCTATTCTCGGCCCTAGAAAGCTTCTTGAGAAGACTTTGTCTTAGATAGGTTCTAATAGGCATGATCATGAACTTTCATGAGTTAGAAGGAGATTTATAACAATTTCAAGAAGCTAAACCCTAGATCTAAGCATTAACTTACCTAGAATGAGGAGTTTTGTGGAAAAACCTCCTTGAGATGCCCTAGATCTCAAAAATTTTGATGGAGAAACAAGAGTGTTCTTTGAGAGTGTTTGGAGAGAATTTGTGAGGTGTGGGTGTTTTTCCTTTGTGTTCTCGGCCAAAGAAGAAAAAGAGAGTGGAGAAGAGAGATACGTGAAGTGATGGTGTGCATGGAAGTATGTGATGGTGCATGGAAGACCAAAATATAATAAGGAGGTGGCTAACCCTCCTTATTTCATCAATTTCCATTTTTTTTTTGTTTTTCCTCTTGGGCCGAGAGAGAGAAAAGAGAGAAGAGGATTTGGGCCTTGAGTGCTTAAGTCCAAGATATGGGTCCAATATACATCAAAGCGTGAGTTTTATGGCCCTTTGGGGTTAATTAAATTTGTTATGGCCCAATAAGGGTATTTTATTTAATTCTAGGCCCATTATGGACCAAAATGTTAAAATAAAAGAAAGTGGGTCCAATTAGAGCCCATATAAGAGTTCTAAGCCCAAAATAATCAAATTGGAAACTTATTGGTCCATTAGGCCCAATAAGAAAATCCTAGTCCAAAATGGACATGAACCGGTATTTTTAGGGTTTCCAACCTTTTGTTGACTATTTAAATGTTTGTGTAGAGTATTTGATGGAATTTTTGTGATCATTGAACAAGCATCATACATGTTTTCCAAGCTTTAACTACAATGTTATCTTTGTTAAGGGTTTTACAAGGTATCATAATTCCTGGTTGTGACATCATCCCCCCGTTAGAGGGAATTTCGTCCCGAAATTCTTTTTAAAGCTAAATTTGAGAATGCGAGAATAGGTGAGGGTACTTATGCTTCATCTGGTCTTCGCGTTCCCATGTGAATTATGGTCTGCGTCTCGCGTTCCATCGAACTTTCACAATCGAAATGCGACTTTGCTTAGTACGCTTCACTTCCCTGTCCATGATTTCGACTGTTTCTTCGATGAACAGGAGATTCTCGTTGATTTCGATTTCTTCTAATGGAATGACGAGAGTTTCGTCGGATAAGCACTGATTTAAATTAGAAACATGGAACACGGGGTGTACACTGCTGAGCTCAGCGGGTAGCTGCAGTCTATAAGCCATTGGACCTATTCGGTCAAGAATCTCGAAGGGTCCAATGTATCGAGGGTTTAGTTTTCCCCGCTTCCCAAAACGAATCACCCCTTTCTAGGGAGAGACCTTTAATAACACCCTATCCCCGACTTTAAATTCCAAGGGCTTTCGCCACTTATCGGCGTAGCTCTTTTGTCTGTCTCGTGATGATTGCAGTCGGGCCCTGATCTAAATTATCTTCTCGGTCGTTTCGCGTATGATTTCCGGTCCTGTTAATGCATTGTCTGGTGTTTGTCCTCTTGCTAGCTGAGTGTCTCCTACCTCAGCCCAATACAATGGTGATCTAAATTTACGCCCGTACAATGCCTCGAAAGGAGCGACTTTGATGCTTGAGTGATAACTGTTATTGTACGAGAATTCGATCAAAGGCAAGTGGGTATCCCACGACCTTCCAAAGTTTATCACACATGCGCGAAGCATATCTTCTAGCGTTTGAATGGTTCACTCGCTTTGACCATCCGTTTGTGGGTGGTAGGCAGTGCTCATGTCAAGTTGTGTTCCCATAGCTTTCTGAAGCGATTGCCAAAAGCGTGAAGTAAACCTACTATCTCTATCTGAGATGATAGATATTGGCACTCCGTGGAGTCTCACGATTTCCTTGATATAGATCCTTGTCAAACGTTCCATCTTGTATGATTCACTTATTGGCAGTAAATAAGCGGATTTTGTCAACCTATCAACTATTACCATATGGTATCCAAACCATCAGTCATCTTGGGTAGTTTGGTCACAAAGTCCACAGTAATCCTTTCCCATTTCCACTCGGGAATTACTGGTTGTTGTAGTAATCCTGAGGGCTTTTGATATTCCACCTTTACTTTAGCACATGTGAGGCACTTGCTAACGTATGTGGCAATTTCTGCCTTCATGTTAGGCCACCAATAATGTTGCTTGATATCCAAGTACATTTTATCCGAACCCGGATGGATGGATTATCGTGTCTTGTGGGCTTCATTCATGACTACTTCTCTGAATCCCCCAAGTTTAGGGACCCTGTGACAACCCAAAATTTCTATTCTGTACAACCATTCACTTCAATAGAAGTCAGAACTGTTTCTGCTAACTTTCAAGCTTTTTGGAATAAGTTTGAGTGTTTTAAAGTTAGTACTTCAGGAGATAATAGGAGATAGGATGCCCTAGGGTTTATTGTGCAACAATAAAGTCCCAAAACTCCAAGAGTTTGGAGTTTACGGCCTAAACATGGTGTTTACGGCTGTAAAACCCAAGGGTATAAATATGGCACTTAGCCATTTTTAACACTTTTCACATTTTCAAGATCCAAAACTCAAATCCTCTCAAGTATCATCCGACTTTTCTTCTTGATATTCAACTATGTAAGTGTTTCTTACCCTAAAAAGTTGATATCTTACTTAACCTAGTGATCTTACATGATTCCATCCGTGAAATCATTCGAAATGTGTAGATCTTCAAGTTTCACCAAGAACACCAAGAACACACACTAGTGTTCTTGGACTTTTAGCACCTTTTCAAGCTTCTACATAGTAAGTACTCTTACCCTAGTGTATTATAAGACTTATTACACTTCTAATCATCTAGAAAACACCAAATAAACACAAGATCAAAGGTGTTTACGGTCCATGATGTTCTTGGACCGTAAACCCTAATAAAGGGGCCAAAGTGTGCCCTAGTCCCTTACCAAGCCTTGGAAACTAGTCTAGATCCCATCCTTGATGTGCTTAGGACTTAAAACATCAAAAAGACCATAAACCATTTGGGTTTACGGCCGTAAACCTAAAGAGAAATGGTCCAAGGACCGTAAACTCCACAAGGGAGTGAAATGGTGCCCTAATCACTTCCAAAGGCTTATACTTCAAGTAGGAATGCTTCTTATAACCTTTTAAGCTTCAAAACACAAAATGGTAAAGGTACCATGAGTTTAAGGCCGTAGACTCATGGGTTTATGACCGTAAACTCAATAAGAGTTGGTCACAAAACCGTAAACTCCAAAGGAGTTTACCCTTGAACCCTAAACTCAAATGCAAGGTCCTTCCACCCTTAGATGCAATCATTAGTACTTATAACACTTAAATAAAGTGTTTTACATGTCTTAGGATGTCTTAAACTTGGTTAATTAGTTGTTTAATGATTAATTGGATACATATATGTGTTATTATATGTTAACTAGGATCCTTGTGTGTGTTCAAGTCTTCACTTGACACTTAGCATCCTATACATTCCGTTCATCCAAACCACTCACTACAGGTGAGTTCATACCCCCTTAATTAACCTTTTAAATGTTTTTCAATGTTTTTAAATGCTTTTATGGGGGGGATACAAGTTGATCTATTATAGTTATTATATCAATCACATGTGATCAATAACTACCAGTCTAGTGGATTTCTTACTTTTCAAACTGTGTTTTCAACAAACTACTTTTCAAACGGTTTTACAAGCTCTTTTACATACCAAATTCTTTTATCAAACTCTTTTACATGTCAAATACTTTTACTTAAACTCTTTTACACTTATATTCTGTTAAATATATATCTTTATAGATATAGTTATATAAGTAGGATTGAAAGGACTTAGAACTGATAACTCACCTTACCTCCTGTTCCTCGTTTGGTTGTGGACTTAGAGTATCGGTTATTTGTCCGAAGGTCGTTTGAATCCTAGTTGTATATCATGTATATGTATATAGATATAAAAGTACTTCTTTCTATTTCAATACCCTTGGGTAGCAAGGGTATACAATCATGTTCATACGTACAAGTCATATTACTAGTAAACTACAATAGGCGTAGTTTAGGAAGTTACTAATACTATTACTAGAACAATGAATCATACAATGAGTCAGTTCATACATGAGTCAATACTTGCTAGATAGAGAGAGTACACACAATATTGATAGTACATACAGTACATTACAATACATGCTAGACAAAGAAAGAACACACAATACAGCTAGTACATACAGTACATTACAATACATGCTAGACAGAGAGAGAACACACAATACAGCTAGTACATTCATTACATATACAAGAATACGATTACAGTTATGTGAGCCACGTAACGGGGCATGGCATCACCTGTCATGGCCCGTTTTGTATCCAGAATCTCCTTAAATGGACAGCGTATGAGTTTGTGTATAGATCTATACTGGATTGACTATCCTACACCTTGTTGCTCGCTACAGTGGGACTTGCAAGTCTACGGGTGCCAAATGTCATTTCTTCCGACGTCTTACATCGTCGCGTTCTATAGTCGGTAGCAGGATACAGGCCGATCACATAAGTACTTTAAATTACAATTGGTTTAAGGTAGTTAGTACAGCAGTAGTTACTTAATACAATACTACAGTACTATTTCATTTTCCCATTGCATTCACTTTGTGATCTTCACAATATACAGTAATATAAAAACTATATTTTTGGTAAATGATAGTCAGATTTGGGAAAATACACGCTCTTACAAGAGACACACACACAGTTACTTGATGCCTTGGTAGAAGGCTACTTTTAGTAGGAAACATAGGGTTTTCTAGGAGATTCAAACCTTTTTCAAACATTCACGAGCTTTTACATACTTACACATCATATACTTACACATCACATACTTACAAGCACTTTCATACAAATACAGACATTAAAATACTTATGATCTCACCAACTTTAAAGCTGATACTCTCTTTCAAAATAACTTGTATCCTTAGGTCACTAGTAGACAGGTACCGGAGCCAGGTTTTGAGAAGATAGAGCTCGTTCAAGACTCATCTTTCATTTTGATTTATATTTTGGTGTCTATTAAATTTGACAAGACATACTTGTATTAAAATTATATTATTAATGCAATGGATGATGTTGTTGCTTGTTTACTACTTTGCATTGTTGTGATACTGAACATGACGTCCTCCGCCCCATAACGTTTCCGCCATTCTTGGTTTTAGGGTGTGACAGATTGGTATCAGAGCATTGTTTATAGTGAATTGAGTATATCATCCCATAAAAGATATACAAACTATAAATACAATAGGATTAAAATACACTGACCAAGAGTTTATACTTCTAAATAATAAAATATTTAATTAAGTATATATGCCTGCATTCATACTAAAATCAGTGTCACTAGGACAGAAAAAAAGTATTACGATTGTTGGGCAGCACAAGTAGACTTAGAGACATATAGTCAAAACTGGGAAGATATAGCCTGATCAACTATATTATCCGAGGGTTGACTAGCATGTGCCTAAGTATGGTTGTAAGGTTGCAACAAGTCTAAAAACTTACCCACAATACCACAATGAGAACAATAGAACATAAACCTAAAATACTATAGGGGTATTTTGTGTTACTATAAACTACTTATTTGCTAGATTCTTATATCCCTTCTCTCGCGTTGATTTCATGGCTGGATTCCATCTTCCCGAAGACCCGTACTATCCCAACCACGGCAATGCTGGATGGCTTGGAGAAGAACCAGAAGATGATCACCCAATCCCTTTGGATGATCACGAAGCTGAAGGCTTTTCTGATAGTTCTGACTTAGAGCCAGAAGTCAATAACCTACCCCCAGCTGTTCAAAACCCAATCCATCGTCCAGCATTTCAAGGACCCACACCTCTGTGGGCCACAAACTTGAATAGATGGAGTCAGGAACAAGGTCAACCCATGCCCTACAATGGAGACAGAAGCTTCTACAACCTCACCGAGGGAGGTTCAGCTGATAGAGTCCTACCCATCATGGTTCGTAGGATTTCTCGGAACACCGAGCAAGGTCGAGCAACTATCGACCGACTCGTGGAGATTGATGCCAAATCTGGCGTTAACACAGTCCGCATTCGCCAGTTAGAGTCTGCTCAGGAAAGGACTCAGGTCCGCAATGCTGTTCTACAGAGGGAACTTGCTGAAACCCAAGATGAAGTCAGGGAACTTCGAGCTCAGCAAGCAAGATCTGATAGGCGCGTGAGGGACATAGAACGTCTTCTGTCGGAGTCAAGAACTCACTTTAGTAGTTCTCGTCGCCGATAGAGTCTCATCAACTTCTCTTTTGGAGAAAACCTAGTTTATTTAAAGACTCTAGTCTAAGTTCCTATCTTTGTAAATCTTAGACCTGTTAGGTCTTGATTAGGGCATAGTTTTGTCAAAATTTTCCCATCTTGGTTGATGTAAGGCCTACTTCTAGGTCATTTTTCCCGAACTTATTTACATCTGTAATTCCAGTAATATTGACAGATATCTAATCTAATGGAAATTATTATCCAATTGTTATCATCTGCTAGTACTAGATCATCCTTCAATCGTGCTATGCAATTGGGCTGTTGGGCTATGGAGAGTTAGTCCATGAGTCATTCTCATAAATTTTCCTATTAAATTCTTATCAATATCTTCATCTTTCTAAACTTATAGTTGAAAGATGCCTCCACGCCGATCAACAAGACGCGATCCTCCAATCACTGCAACACCACCTGCTCCTCAAATCGATACGACAGCACTAAATGCTGTTGTAGCTGCGGCTGTGGCTACAGCCATGGCCCAATATCATTCATCTGGTTCCACTGGAGGATGAACCCCTGTTCAATCTACTCTTGGTGAAGCTCCTGTGCGCTTGAGAGAGTGCTCCTTTAAGGACTTCACTAACTGCAAGCCCAAGTCCTTTAGAGGGACTGGCAGAGTCATTGCCCTCTCGCAATGGTTCGAGAAGACCGAATCGGTTTTCGAAATCTGCTCCTGTCCAGAAGGGAGCAAGGTCAAGTTCGCTGCTTGCACCTTTGAGGAAAAAGCCCTGACATGGTGGAATAGCCATGTCAAGTCACTATCTCTCGTGGTGGCTAATGCTATGGGCTGGGAAACCCTGAGAGATCTAATGATCGAAGAGTACTGCCCGAGGGGCGAAATCCAAAAATTGGAGGAGGAACTGTGGAGCCTAACCATGAAGGGCTCCGACATAGTCTCTTATACCGCCAGGTTCTGCGAGCTGGTGGCCCTCTGTCCCAACATGGTTCACACAGAGGGAAAGGAGATTGAAAGATACATATGGGGGCTGGTGCCTCCATTCCAGGGACATGTTTTGGCTTCAAACCCCACTACATTCGACAGTGCCAAGCGATTGGCACTACGGCTCATATACCATGGGGTTCGTACCCCGGCCGCAACAACAACCCTGGCCATCTCAGAACCCACCAGAACCGCCGATTCCAAGCGGAAGTTCTGGGATGACAAGAAGAAGAAGAAGGCTGCAAAGAAGCAGTGGGTCGTGGCAGTTCATGCTGTGATAGCACCTGCCACTGTTGCTGCTCCGGTAAAGCAGTACGCTGGAAGTTTGCCTAAGTGCAACCAGTGCAACTTCCACCACGTTGGAGCCCGTCGTGAAATGCAGTGCTCTAACTGCAGCAGGAAAGGGCACACTGCCCGCTTCTGCAAGGCTCCAGCAAAACCAATCACCCAAGTCCCCGGCGCTGGCGTGGGCCAAGCTTGCTACGGTTGTGGCGAAGTGGGCCACTACAAAAGGGACTTCCCAAAGGCAGGGAATACTGGTGGAGTGGGAAGAGTGCTGGCCATAGGCCACGAGGAAGCGGTTGCCGACCCCACAGTGGTCACGGGTACGTTTCTCCTCGATAACTCTTAGGCATGCATACTGTTTGATAGTGGAGCGGAGAGGAGTTTCGTGAACCAGAAATTTGCTCATTTACTTAAGCAAAAATCACGAGCACTTAAAGAACCGTTCACTGTAGAAATGGCTAATGGAAAGACGGAGAGCACTAGCAGTATATTCATAGGGTGTACCCTAACACTAGATAGCCATTCATTTTCGATCGACCTCATGCCGGTCTCTATTAAAAGTTTCGACGTCATTATCGGCATGGATTGGTTGAGTCTTCATCGTGCCGACATCATGTGTTACGAAAAGGCTGTACGCCTTAATCTGTCGTCTGGCGAAACTCTAGTAGTTTATGGTGACAAACCCGGCACGAACCTTCGTATCATCTCGAGCATTCAAGCTCAAAAATTCTTGCGAAAGGAATGTCGCGCATTCCTTGCTCATGTGGTTGATGTGAGCCAAGAAACGAAAGACATTAAGAATATCCCAGTAGTACGTGACTTTCCCGACATCTTTCCAGAAGAACTCCCAGGATTACCTCCGCAACGTCAAGTCGAGTTCCGAATCGACTTAGTTCCAGGGGCTACCCCCGTAGCCAAATCGCCCTATCGCCTAGCACCTGCAGAGATGCAAGAACTGTCCTGTCAACTTAACGAACTGCTCAGCAAGGGCTTTATAAGACCAAGCTTCTCACCCTGGGGAGCTCCAGTCTTGTTCGTTAAGAAGAAAGACGAATCGTTTCGTATGTGCATCGACTACAGGGAGCTCAACAAACTGACCGTCAAAAATCGTTATCCTTTTCCTCGTATTGACGATTTATTTGACCAACTTCAAGGGGCAAACTTCTTTTTAAAAATCGACTTAAGATCCGGATATCACCAATTACGAGTGCTAGGGGAGGATGTTCCGAAGACAGCCTTCCGAACTCGTTATGGGCACTACGAATTCGTAGTGATGCCGTTCGGATTAACAAACGCGCTAGCAGTATTCATGGCTTTAATGAATAGGGTGTGTCGTCCTTACTTGGATCAGTTCGTCATCGTCTTCATCGATGACATACTTATCTACTCTCGTAGTAAGGAGGAGCATAGTCAACATCTTCGACAGGTCTTAGAAACACTGCGTTCAGAGAAGCTCTATGCGAAGTTCTCGAAATGCGAATTTTGGATCCGAAGAGTCGAATTCTTAGGGCACGTGGTTAGCGAAGAGGGAATACACGTGGACCCTTCCAAAATCAAGGCTATTGAGAACTGGTCAGCACCGAAGACGCCTACAGAAATTCGTCAATTTCTAGGCCTCGCTGGCTACTACCGCAGGTTCATTCAGAACTACTCCTGCATTGCGAAACCTCTTACAACACTGACCCAGAAGGGCGTGGCCTTTGACTGGGAAGAGAAGCAGGAGAGAGCGTTTCAAACGCTCAAGCGAGCCTTGTACACCGCACCAATACTATCCCTCCCCGAAGGGATAGAAGACTTCGTTGTCTTTTGCGATGTGTCAAATCAAGGGCTCGGATGTGTTCTGATGCAGCGAGGTAAGGTCATCGCCTATGCCTCGAGACAACTGAAAACACATGAGGTAAATTACACTACCCATGATCTTGAGTTAGGAGCAGTTGTGTTTGCTCTGAAGATCTGGAGACACTACCTATACGGTACAAAAAGCATTATCTTTACAGACCACAAAAGCCTACAACATATATTCGACCATAAGGAGCTCAACATGAGACAACGACGGTGGGTCGAGCTACTCAGTGACTACGAATGCGAAATTCGTTATCATCCGGGTAAAGCCAATGTAGTAGCTGACGCCCTAAGTCGGAAAGAATATTCTGGTCATAGGGTCAGATCTTTGACTATGACTATCCATTCACACTTGTCCACACAAATTAGGGAGGCTCAGCTCGACGCTTTGAAACCTGAAAATGTGGCGGGTGAATCCCTGAGAGGGATGGATAAGAACTTGGAGGTTAAGGGTGGCGGAGCTTATTATCTCATGGACCGGATCTGGACCCCGAAACTTGGTGGTTTCAGGGACTTGGTCATGAACGAGGCGCACAACACTCGTTATTCCGTCCACCCAGGTTCAGATAAGATGTATCTGGATCTTAAAAAGCTATATTGGTGGCCTAACATGAAAGCAGAGATTGCTACCTTCGTGAGTAAATGCCTTACTTGCGCCAAGGTCAAGGTCGAATACTAGAAACCCTCCGGTCTACTACAACAGCCTGAGATACCAGAATGGAAGTGGGAGTGGATCACTATGGACTTCATAACCAAGTTGCCCAAGACAACGGGTGGACTTGATACCATATGGGTCATCGTCGACAGATTGACCAAGTCCGCACACTTCCTGCCTATCAAGGAAACAAACAAGATGGAGAAGCTTACAAGAACTTACATTCGGGAGATTGTACGACTGCACGGTGTTCCCATATCCATTATCTCGGACAGAGATAGTAGGTTCACTTCGAGGTTCTAGCAGTCGCTACAAAGTTCCCTAGGAACTAGGCTGGACATGAGTACAGCCTACCATCCACAGACCGACAGGCAAAGTGAGAGGACTATCCAAACCTTGGAAGATATATTGCGAGCCTGTGTGATCGACTTTGGGAAAGCATGGGATACTCATTTAGCCCTTGTCGAATTTTCCTACAACAACAGTTATCACACGAGCATAAAGGCTGCTCCATTTGAGGCCCTCTATGGCCGAAAGTGCAGATCCCCTCTGTGCTGGGCTGAGGTGGGTGATACCCAGTTAGCTAAAGGACGAGTTCCTGAAAGCACTCTCACGGGTCCGAAGATCATTCGGGAAACGACAGAGAAGATCGTTCAAATTCGTGAACGATTGAAAGCCTCTAGAGACCGACAGAAAAGCTACGCTGATAAACGAAGGAAACCGTTGGAATTCCAGGTGGGCGACCGTGTTCTATTGAAGGTCTCACCCTAGAAGGGCTTGATACGCTTCGGAAAGCGTGGAAAGCTAAATCCAAGGTACATAGGGCCTTTCGAGATTCTCGCAAGAATCGACCCTATATCTTACAAACTTAACTTACCACGCGAACTCAGTGACGTACATTCTACTTTCCACGTCTCCAACTTGAAAAAGTTACTGTCCGACGAGACTCTTGTAATCCCACTCGACGAGATCGAGATCAACGAGAGCCTCGACTTCGTGGAAGAACCTATATAGCTCATGGACCGGGAGGTCAAGCAAACGAAACAAAGCCGTATCCCGATAGTGAAGGTTCGCTGGAACGCCAAGCGAGGACCAGAATTCACTTGGGAGTGAGAGGATCAGATGAAACTGAAATATCCTCGTCTTTTTACTTAGTTATTTGTAACTACTTATTTGCTTAAATTCTAATTTCGGGACGAAATTCCTTCTAACGGGGGGATGATGTGACAACCCGAAATTTCTATTCTGTACAACCATTCACTTCAATAGAAGTCAGAACTGTTTCTGCTAACTTTCAAGCTTTTTGGAATAAGTTTGAGTGTTTTAAAGTTAGTACTTTCGGAGATAACAGGAGAGAGGATGCCCTAGGGTTTATTGTGCAACAATAAAGTCCCAAAACTCCAATAGTTTGGAGTTTACGGCCTAAACATGGTGTTTACGGCCGTAAACCCCAAGGGTATAAATATGGCACTTAGCCATTTTTAACACTTTTCACATTTTCAAGATCCAAAACTCAAATCCTCTCAAGTATTATCATCCGCCTTTTCTTCTTGATCTTCAACTATGTAAGTGTTTCTTACCCTAAAAAGTTGATATCTTACTTAACCTAGTGATCTTACATAATTCCATCCGTGAAATCATTCCAAATGTGTAGATCTTCAAGTTTCACCAAGATCACACACTAGTGTTCTTGGACTTTTAGCACCTTTTCAAGCTTATACATAGTAAGTACTCTTACCCTAGTGTACTATAAGACTTATTACACTTCTAATCATCTAGAAAACACCAAATAAACACAAGATCAAAGGTGTTTACGGTCCATGATGTTCTTGGACCGTAAACCCTAATAAAGGGGCCAAAGTGTGCCCTAGTCCCTTACCAAGCCTTGGAAACTAGTCTAGATCCCATCCTTGATGTGCTTAGGACTTAAAACATCAAAAAGACCATAAACCATTTGGGTTTACGGCCGTAAACCTAAAGAGAAATGGTCCAAGGACCGTAAACTCCACAAGGGAGTGAAATGGTGCCCTAATCACTTCCAAAGGCTTATACTTCAAGTAGGAATGCTTCTTATAACCTTTTAAGCTTCAAAACACAAAATGGTAAAGGTACCATGAGTTTAAGGCCGTAGACTCATGGGTTTATGACCGTAAACTCAATAAGAGTTGGTCACAAAACCGTAAACTCCAAAGGAGTTTACCCTTGAACCCTAAACTCAAATGCAAGGTCCTTCCACCCTTAGATGCAATCATTAGTACTTATAACACTTAAATAAAGTGTTTTACATGTCTTAGGATGTCTTAAACTTGGTTAATTAGTTGTTTAATGATTAATTGGATACATATATGTGTTATTATATGTTAACTAGGATCCTTGTGTGTGTTCAAGTCTTCACTTGACACTTAGCATCCTATACATTCCGTTCATCCAAACCACTCACTACAGGTGAGTTCATACCCCCTTAATTAACCTTTTAAATGTTTTTCAATGTTTTTAAATGCTTTTATGGGGGGGATACAAGTTGATCTATTATAGTTATTATATCAATCACATGTGATCAATAACTACCAGTCTAGTGGATTTCTTACTTTTCAAACTGTGTTTTCAACAAACTACTTTTCAAACGGTTTTACAAGCTCTTTTACATACCAAATTCTTTTATCAAACTCTTTTACATGTCAAATACTTTTACTTAAACTCTTTTACACTTATATTCTGTTAAATATATATCTTTATAGATATAGTTATATAAGTAGGATTGAAAGGACTTAGAACTGATAACTCACCTTACCTCCTGTTCCTCGTTTGGTTGTGGACTTAGCGTATCGGTTATTTGTCCGAAGGTCGTTTGAATCCTAGTTGTATATCATGTATATGTATATAGATATAAAAGTACTTCTTTCTATTTCAATACCCTTGGGTAGCAAGGGTATACAATCATGTTCATACGTACAAGTCATATTACTAGTAAACTACAATAGGCGTAGTTTAGGAAGTTACTAATACTATTACTAGAACAATGAATCATACAATGAGTCAGTTCATACATGAGTCAATACTTGCTAGATAGAGAGAGTACACACAATATTGATAGTACATACAGTACATTACAATACATGCTAGACAAAGAAAGAACACACAATACAGCTAGTACATACAGTACATTACAATACATGCTAGACAGAGAGAGAACACACAATACAGCTAGTACATTCATTACATATACAAGAATACGATTACAGTTATGTGAGCCACGTAACGGGGCATGGCATCACCTGTCATGGCCCGTTTTGTATCCAGAATCTCCTTAAATGGAGAGCGTATGAGTTTGTGTATAGATCTATACTGGATTGACTATCCTACACCTTGTTGCTCGCTACAGTGGGACTTGCAAGTCTACGGGTGCCAAATGTCATTTCTTCCGACGTCTTACATCGTCGCCGTAGCAGGATACAGGCCGATCACATAAGTACTTTAAATTACAATTGGTTTAAGGTAGTTAGTACAGCAGTAGTTACTTAATACAATACTACAGTACTATTTCATTTTCCCATTGCATTCACTTTGTGATCTTCACAATATACAGTAATATAAAAACTATATTTTTGGTAAATGATAGTCAGATTTGGGAAAATACACGCTCTTACAAGAGACACACACACAGTTACTTGATGCCTTGGTAGAAGGCTACTTTTAGTAGGAAACATAGGGTTTTCTAGGAGATTCAAACCTTTTTCAAACATTCACGAGCTTTTACATACTTACACATCATATACTTACACATCACATACTTACAAGCACTTTCATACAAATACAGACATTAAAATACTTATGATCTCACCAACTTTAAAGCTGATACTCTCTTTCAAAATAACTTGTATCCTTAGGTCACTAGTAGACAGGTACCGGAGCCAGGTTTTGAGAAGATAGAGCTCGTTCAAGACTCATCTTTCATTTTGATTTATATTTTGGTGTCTATTAAATTTGACAAGACATACTTGTATTAAAATTATATTATTAATGCAATGGATGATGTTGTTGCTTGTTTACTACTTTGCATTGTTGTGATACTGAACATGACGTCCTCCGCCCCATAACGTTTCCGCCATTCTTGGTTTTAGGGTGTGACAGATTGGTATCAGAGCATTGTTTATAGTGAATTGAGTATATCATCCCATAAAAGATATACAAACTATAAATACAATAGGATTAAAATACACTGACCAAGAGTTTATACTTCTAAATAATAAAATATTTAATTAAGTATATATGCCTGCATTCATACTAAAATCAGTGTCACTAGGACAGAAAAAAAGTATTACGATTGTTGGGCAGCACAAGTAGACTTAGAGACATATAGTCAAAACTGGGAAGATATAGCCTGATCAACTATATTATCCGAGGGTTGACTAGCATGTGCCTAAGTATGGTTGTAAGGTTGCAACAAGTCTAAAAACTTACCCACAATACCACAATGAGAACAATAGAACATAAACCTAAAATACTATAGGGGTATTTTGTGTTACTATAAACTACTTATTTGCTAGATTCTTATATCCCTTCTCTCGCGTTGATTTCATGGCTGGATTCCATCTTCCCGAAGACCCGTACTATCCCAACCACGGCAATGCTGGATGGCTTGGAGAAGAACCAGAAGATGATCACCCAATCCCTTTGGATGATCACGAAGCTGAAGGCTTTTCTGATAGTTCTGACTTTGAGCCAGAAGTCAATAACCTACCCCCAGCTGTTCAAAACCCAATCCATCGTCCAGCATTTCAAGGACCCACACCTCTGTGGGCCACAAACTTGAATAGATGGAGTCAGGAACAAGGTCAACCCATGCCCTACAATGGAGACAGAAGCTTCTACAACCTCACCGAGGGAGGTTCAGCTGATAGAGTCCTACCCATCATGGTTCGTAGGATTTCTCGGAACACCGAGCAAGGTCGAGCAACTATCGACCGACTCGTGGAGATTGATGCCAAATCTGGCGTTAACACAGTCCGCATTCGCCAGTTAGAGTCTGCTCAGGAAAGGACTCAGGTCCGCAATGCTGTTCTACAGAGGGAACTTGCTGAAACCCAAGATGAAGTCAGGGAACTTCGAGCTCAGCAAGCAAGATCTGATAGGCGCGTGAGGGACATAGAACGTCTTCTGTCGGAGTCAAGAACTCACTTTAGTAGTTCTCGTCGCCGATAGAGTCTCATCAACTTCTCTTTTGGAGAAAACCTAGTTTATTTAAAGACTCTAGTCTAAGTTCCTATCTTTGTAAATCTTAGACCTGTTAGGTCTTGATTAGGGCATAGTTTTGTCAAAATTTTCCCATCTTGGTTGATGTAAGGCCTACTTCTAGGTCATTTTTCCCGAACTTATTTACATCTGTAATTCCAGTAATATTGACAGATATCTAATCTAATGGAAATTATTATCCAATTGTTATCATCTGCTAGTACTAGATCATCCTTCAATCGTGCTATGCAATTGGGCTGTTGGGCTATGGAGAGTTAGTCCATGAGTCATTCTCATAAATTTTCCTATTAAATTCTTATCAATATCTTCATCTTTCTAAACTTATAGTTGAAAGATGCCTCCACGCCGATCAACAAGACGCGATCCTCCAATCACTGCAACACCACCTGCTCCTCAAATCGATACGACAGCACTAAATGCTGTTGTAGCTGCGGCTGTGGCTACAGCCATGGCCCAATATCATTCATCTGGTTCCACTGGAGGATGAACCCCTGTTCAATCTACTCTTGGTGAAGCTCCTGTGCGCTTGAGAGAGTGCTCCTTTAAGGACTTCACTAACTGCAAGCCCAAGTCCTTTAGAGGGACTGGCAGAGTCATTGCCCTCTCGCAATGGTTCGAGAAGACCGAATCGGTTTTCGAAATCTGCTCCTGTCCAGAAGGGAGCAAGGTCAAGTTCGCTGCTTGCACCTTTGAGGAAAAAGCCCTGACATGGTGGAATAGCCATGTCAAGTCACTATCTCTCGTGGTGGCTAATGCTATGGGCTGGGAAACCCTGAGAGATCTAATGATCGAAGAGTACTGCCCGAGGGGCGAAATCCAAAAATTGGAGGAGGAACTGTGGAGCCTAACCATGAAGGGCTCCGACATAGTCTCTTATACCGCCAGGTTCTGCGAGCTGGTGGCCCTCTGTCCCAACATGGTTCACACAGAGGGAAAGGAGATTGAAAGATACATATGGGGGCTGGTGCCTCCATTCCAGGGACATGTTTTGGCTTCAAACCCCACTACATTCGACAGTGCCAAGCGATTGGCACTACGGCTCATATACCATGGGGTTCGTACCCCGGCCGCAACAACGACCCTGGCCATCTCAGAACCCACCAGAACCGCCGATTCCAAGCGGAAGTTCTGGGATGACAAGAAGAAGAAGAAGGCTGCAAAGAAGCAGTGGGTCGTGGCAGTTCATGCTGTGATAGCACCTGCCACTGTTGCTGCTCCGGTAAAGCAGTACGCTGGAAGTTTGCCTAAGTGCAACCAGTGCAACTTCCACCACGTTGGAGCCCGTCGTGAAATGCAGTGCTCTAACTGCAGCAGGAAAGGGCACACTGCCCGCTTCTGCAAGGCTCCAGCAAAACCAATCACCCAAGTCCCCGGCGCTGGCGTGGGCCAAGCTTGCTACGGTTGTGGCGAAGTGGGCCACTACAAAAGGGACTTCCCAAAGGCAGGGAATACTGGTGGAGTGGGAAGAGTGCTGGCCATAGGCCACGAGGAAGCGGTTGCCGACCCCACAGTGGTCACGGGTACGTTTCTCCTCGATAACTCTTAGGCATGCATACTGTTTGATAGTGGAGCGGAGAGGAGTTTCGTGAACCAGAAATTTGCTCATTTACTTAAGCAAAAATCACGAGCACTTAAAGAACCGTTCACTGTAGAAATGGCTAATGGAAAGACGGAGAGCACTAGCAGTATATTCATAGGGTGTACCCTAACACTAGATAGCCATTCATTTTCGATCGACCTCATGCCGGTCTCTATTAAAAGTTTCGACGTCATTATCGGCATGGATTGGTTGAGTCTTCATCGTGCCGACATCATGTGTTACGAAAAGGCTGTACGCCTTAATCTGTCGTCTGGCGAAACTCTAGTAGTTTATGGTGACAAACCCGGCACGAACCTTCGTATCATCTCGAGCATTCAAGCTCAAAAATTCTTGCGAAAGGAATGTCGCGCATTCCTTGCTCATGTGGTTGATGTGAGCCAAGAAACGAAAGACATTAAGAATATCCCAGTAGTACGTGACTTTCCCGACATCTTTCCAGAAGAACTCCCAGGATTACCTCCGCAACGTCAAGTCGAGTTCCGAATCGACTTAGTTCCAGGGGCTACCCCCGTAGCCAAATCGCCCTATCGCCTAGCACCTGCAGAGATGCAAGAACTGTCCTGTCAACTTAACGAACTGCTCAGCAAGGGCTTTATAAGACCAAGCTTCTCACCCTGGGGAGCTCCAGTCTTGTTCGTTAAGAAGAAAGACGAATCGTTTCGTATGTGCATCGACTACAGGGAGCTCAACAAACTGACCGTCAAAAATCGTTATCCTTTTCCTCGTATTGACGATTTATTTGACCAACTTCAAGGGGCAAACTTCTTTTTAAAAATCGACTTAAGATCCGGATATCACCAATTACGAGTGCTAGGGGAGGATGTTCCGAAGACAGCCTTCCGAACTCGTTATGGGCACTACGAATTCGTAGTGATGCCGTTCGGATTAACAAACGCGCTAGCAGTATTCATGGCTTTAATGAATAGGGTGTGTCGTCCTTACTTGGATCAGTTCGTCATCGTCTTCATCGATGACATACTTATCTACTCTCGTAGTAAGGAGGAGCATAGTCAACATCTTCGACAGGTCTTAGAAACACTGCGTTCAGAGAAGCTCTATGCGAAGTTCTCGAAATGCGAATTTTGGATCCGAAGAGTCGAATTCTTAGGGCACGTGGTTAGCGAAGAGGGAATACACGTGGACCCTTCCAAAATCAAGGCTATTGAGAACTGGTCAGCACCGAAGACGCCTACAGAAATTCGTCAATTTCTAGGCCTCGCTGGCTACTACCGCAGGTTCATTCAGAACTACTCCTGCATTGCGAAACCTCTTACAACACTGACCCAGAAGGGCGTGGCCTTTGACTGGGAAGAGAAGCAGGAGAGAGCGTTTCAAACGCTCAAGCGAGCCTTGTACACCGCACCAATACTATCCCTCCCCGAAGGGATAGAAGACTTCGTTGTCTTTTGCGATGTGTCAAATCAAGGGCTCGGATGTGTTCTGATGCAGCGAGGTAAGGTCATCGCCTATGCCTCGAGACAACTGAAAACACATGAGGTAAATTACACTACCCATGATCTTGAGTTAGGAGCAGTTGTGTTTGCTCTGAAGATCTGGAGACACTACCTATACGGTACAAAAAGCATTATCTTTACAGACCACAAAAGCCTACAACATATATTCGACCATAAGGAGCTCAACATGAGACAACGACGGTGGGTCGAGCTACTCAGTGACTACGAATGCGAAATTCGTTATCATCCGGGTAAAGCCAATGTAGTAGCTGACGCCCTAAGTCGGAAAGAATATTCTGGTCATAGGGTCAGATCTTTGACTATGACTATCCATTCACACTTGTCCACACAAATTAGGGAGGCTCAGCTCGACGCTTTGAAACCTGAAAATGTGGCGGGTGAATCCCTGAGAGGGATGGATAAGAACTTGGAGGTTAAGGGTGGCGGAGCTTATTATCTCATGGACCGGATCTGGACCCCGAAACTTGGTGGTTTCAGGGACTTGGTCATGAACGAGGCGCACAACACTCGTTATTCCGTCCACCCAGGTTCAGATAAGATGTATCTGGATCTTAAAAAGCTATATTGGTGGCCTAACATGAAAGCAGAGATTGCTACCTTCGTGAGTAAATGCCTTACTTGCGCCAAGGTCAAGGTCGAATACTAGAAACCCTCCGGTCTACTACAACAGCCTGAGATACCAGAATGGAAGTGGGAGTGGATCACTATGGACTTCATAACCAAGTTGCCCAAGACAACGGGTGGACTTGATACCATATGGGTCATCGTCGACAGATTGACCAAGTCCGCACACTTCCTGCCTATCAAGGAAACAAACAAGATGGAGAAGCTTACAAGAACTTACATTCGGGAGATTGTACGACTGCACGGTGTTCCCATATCCATTATCTCGGACAGAGATAGTAGGTTCACTTCGAGGTTCTAGCAGTCGCTACAAAGTTCCCTAGGAACTAGGCTGGACATGAGTACAGCCTACCATCCACAGACCGACAGGCAAAGTGAGAGGACTATCCAAACCTTGGAAGATATATTGCGAGCCTGTGTGATCGACTTTGGGAAAGCATGGGATACTCATTTAGCCCTTGTCGAATTTTCCTACAACAACAGTTATCACACGAGCATAAAGGCTGCTCCATTTGAGGCCCTCTATGGCCGAAAGTGCAGATCCCCTCTGTGCTGGGCTGAGGTGGGTGATACCCAGTTAGCTAAAGGACGAGTTCCTGAAAGCACTCTCACGGGTCCGAAGATCATTCGGGAAACGACAGAGAAGATCGTTCAAATTCGTGAACGATTGAAAGCCTCTAGAGACCGACAGAAAAGCTACGCTGATAAACGAAGGAAACCGTTGGAATTCCAGGTGGGCGACCGTGTTCTATTGAAGGTCTCACCCTAGAAGGGCTTGATACGCTTCGGAAAGCGTGGAAAGCTAAATCCAAGGTACATAGGGCCTTTCGAGATTCTCGCAAGAATCGACCCTATATCTTACAAACTTAACTTACCACGCGAACTCAGTGACGTACATTCTACTTTCCACGTCTCCAACTTGAAAAAGTTACTGTCCGACGAGACTCTTGTAATCCCACTCGACGAGATCGAGATCAACGAGAGCCTCGACTTCGTGGAAGAACCTATATAGCTCATGGACCGGGAGGTCAAGCAAACGAAACAAAGCCGTATCCCGATAGTGAAGGTTCGCTGGAACGCCAAGCGAGGACCAGAATTCACTTGGGAGTGAGAGGATCAGATGAAACTGAAATATCCTCGTCTTTTTACTTAGTTATTTGTAACTACTTATTTGCTTAAATTCTAATTTCGGGACGAAATTCCTTCTAACGGGGGGATGATGTGACAACCCGAAATTTCTATTCTGTACAACCATTCACTTCAATAGAAGTCAGAACTGTTTCTGCTAACTTTCAAGCTTTTTGGAATAAGTTTGAGTGTTTTAAAGTTAGTACTTTCGGAGATAACAGGAGAGAGGATGCCCTAGGGTTTATTGTGCAACAATAAAGTCCCAAAACTCCAATAGTTTGGAGTTTACGGCCTAAACATGGTGTTTACGGCCGTAAACCCCAAGGGTATAAATATGGCACTTAGCCATTTTTAACACTTTTCACATTTTCAAGATCCAAAACTCAAATCCTCTCAAGTATTATCATCCGCCTTTTCTTCTTGATCTTCAACTATGTAAGTGTTTCTTACCCTAAAAAGTTGATATCTTACTTAACCTAGTGATCTTACATAATTCCATCCGTGAAATCATTCCAAATGTGTAGATCTTCAAGTTTCACCAAGATCACACACTAGTGTTCTTGGACTTTTAGCACCTTTTCAAGCTTATACATAGTAAGTACTCTTACCCTAGTGTACTATAAGACTTATTACACTTCTAATCATCTAGAAAACACCAAAGAAACACAAGATCAAAGGTGTTTACGGTCCAAGATGTTCTTGGACCGTAAACCCTAATAAAGAGGCCAAAGTGTGCCCTAGTCCCTTACCAAGCCTTGGAAACTAGTCTAGGTCCCATCCTTGATGTGCTTAGGACTTAAAACATCAAAAAGACCATAAACCATTTGGGTTTACGGCCGTAAACCCAAAGAGAAATGGTCCAAGGACCGTAAACTCCACAAAGGAGTGAAATGGTGCCCTAATCACTTCCAAAGGCTTATACTTCAAATAGGAATGCTTCTTATAACCTTTTAAGCTTCAAAACACAAAATGGTAAAGGTACCATGAGTTTACGGCCGTAAACTCATGGGTTTACGACCGTAAACTCAATAAGAGTTGGTCACAAAACCGTAAACTCTAAAGGAGTTTACCCTTGAACCCTAAACTCAAATGCAAGGTCCTACCACCCTTAGATGCAATCATTAGTACTTATAACACTTAAATAAAGTGTTTTACATGTCTTAGGATGTCTTAAACTTGGTTAATTAGTTGTTTAATGACTAATTGGATACATATATGTGTTATTATATGTTAACTAGGATCCTTGTGTGTGTTCAAGTCTTCACTTGACACTTAGCATCCTATACATTCCGTTCATCCAAACCACTCACTACAGGTGAGTTCATACCCCCTTAATTAACCTTTTAAATGTTTTTCAATGTTTTTAAATGCTTTTATGGGGGGGATACTGGTTGATCTATTATAGTTATTATATCAATCACATGTGACTAATAACTACCAGTTTAGTGGATTTCTTACTTTTCAAACTGTGTTTTCAACAAACTACTTTTCAAACGGTTTTACAAGCTCTTTTACATACCAAATTCTTTTATCAAACTCTTTTACATGTCAAATACTTTTACTTCAACTCTTTTACACTTATATTCTGTTAAATGTATATCTTTATAGATATAGTTATATAAGTAGGATTGAAAGGACTTAGAACTGATAACTCACCTTCCCTCCTGTTCCTCGTTTGGTTGTGGACTTAGGGTATCGGTTATTTGTCCGAAGGTCGTTTGAATCCTAGTTATATATCATGTATATGTATATAGATATAAATGTCCTTCTTTCTATTTCAATACCCTTAGGTAGCAAGGGTATACAATCATGTTCATACGTACAAGTCATATTACTAGTAAACTACAATATGCGTAGTTTAGGAAGTTACTAATACTATTACTAGAACAATGAATCATACAATGAGTCAGTTCATACATGAGTCAATACTTGCTAGATAGAGAGAGTACACACAATATTGATAGTACATACAGTACATTACAATACATGCTAGACAAAGAAAGAACACACAATACAGCTAGGACATACAGTACATTACAATACATGCTAGACAGAGAGAGAACACACAATACAGCTAGTACATTCATTACATATACAAGAATACGATTACAGTTATGTGAGCCACGTAACGGGGCATGGCATCACCTGTCATGGCCCGTTTTGTATCCAGAATCTCCTTAAATGGAGAGCGTATGAGTTTGTGTATAGATCTATACTGGATTGACTATCCTACACCTTGTTGCTCGCTACAGTGGGACTTGCAAGTCTACGGGTGCCAAATGTCATTTCTTCCGACGTCTTACATCGTCGCGTTCTATAGTCGGTAGCAGGATACAGGCCGATCACATAAGTACTTTAAATTACAATTGGTTTAAGGTAGTTAGTACAGCAGTAGTTACTTAATACAATACTACAGTACTATTTCATTTTCCCATTGCATTCACTTTGTGATCTTCACAATATACAGTAATATAAAAACTATATTTTTGGTAAATGATAGTCAGATTTGGGAAAATACACGCTCTTACAAGAGACACACACACAGTTACTTGATGCCTTGGTAGAAGGCTACTTTTAGTAGGAAACATAGGGTTTTCTAGGAGATTCAAACCTTTTTCAAACATTCACGAGCTTTTACATACTTACACATCATATACTTACACATCACATACTTACAAGCACTTTCATACAAATACAGACATTAAAATACTTATGATCTCACCAACTTTAAAGCTGATACTCTCTTTCAAAATAACTTGTATCCTTAGGTCACTAGTAGACAGGTACCGGAGCCAGGTTTTGAGAAGATAGAGCTCGTTCAAGACTCATCTTTCATTTTGATTTATATTTTGGTGTCTATTAAATTTGACAAGACATACTTGTATTAAAATTATATTATTAATGCAATGGATGATGTTGTTGCTTGTTTACTACTTTGCATTGTTGTGATACTGAACATGACGTCCTCCGCCCCATAACGTTTCCGCCATTCTTGGTTTTAGGGTGTGACAGATTGGTATCAGAGCATTGTTTATAGTGAATTGAGTATATCATCCCATAAAAGATATACAAACTATAAATACAATAGGATTAAAATACACTGACCAAGAGTTTATACTTCTAAATAATAAAATATTTAATTAAGTATATATGCCTGCATTCATACTAAAATCAGTGTCACTAGGACAGAAAAAAAGTATTACGATTGTTGGGCAGCACAAGTAGACTTAGAGACATATAGTCAAAACTGGGAAGATATAGCCTGATCAACTATATTATCCGAGGGTTGACTAGCATGTGCCTAAGTATGGTTGTAAGGTTGCAACAAGTCTAAAAACTTACCCACAATACCACAATGAGAACAATAGAACATAAACCTAAAATACTATAGGGGTATTTTGTGTTACTATAAACTACTTATTTGCTAGATTCTTATATCCCTTCTCTCGCGTTGATTTCATGGCTGGATTCCATCTTCCCGAAGACCCGTACTATCCCAACCACGGCAATGCTGGATGGCTTGGAGAAGAACCAGAAGATGATCACCCAATCCCTTTGGATGATCACGAAGCTGAAGGCTTTTCTGATAGTTCTGACTTAGAGCCAGAAGTCAATAACCTACCCCCAGCTGTTCAAAACCCAATCCATCGTCCAGCATTTCAAGGACCCACACCTCTGTGGGCCACAAACTTGAATAGATGGAGTCAGGAACAAGGTCAACCCATGCCCTACAATGGAGACAGAAGCTTCTACAACCTCACCGAGGGAGGTTCAGCTGATAGAGTCCTACCCATCATGGTTCGTAGGATTTCTCGGAACACCGAGCAAGGTCGAGCAACTATCGACCGACTCGTGGAGATTGATGCCAAATCTGGCGTTAACACAGTCCGCATTCGCCAGTTAGAGTCTGCTCAGGAAAGGACTCAGGTCCGCAATGCTGTTCTACAGAGGGAACTTGCTGAAACCCAAGATGAAGTCAGGGAACTTCGAGCTCAGCAAGCAAGATCTGATAGGCGCGTGAGGGACATAGAACGTCTTCTGTCGGAGTCAAGAACTCACTTTAGTAGTTCTCGTCGCCGATAGAGTCTCATCAACTTCTCTTTTGGAGAAAACCTAGTTTATTTAAAGACTCTAGTCTAAGTTCCTATCTTTGTAAATCTTAGACCTGTTAGGTCTTGATTAGGGCATAGTTTTGTCAAAATTTTCCCATCTTGGTTGATGTAAGGCCTACTTCTAGGTCATTTTTCCCGAACTTATTTACATCTGTAATTCCAGTAATATTGACAGATATCTAATCTAATGGAAATTATTATCCAATTGTTATCATCTGCTAGTACTAGATCATCCTTCAATCGTGCTATGCAATTGGGCTGTTGGGCTATGGAGAGTTAGTCCATGAGTCATTCTCATAAATTTTCCTATTAAATTCTTATCAATATCTTCATCTTTCTAAACTTATAGTTGAAAGATGCCTCCACGCCGATCAACAAGACGCGATCCTCCAATCACTGCAACACCACCTGCTCCTCAAATCGATACGACAGCACTAAATGCTGTTGTAGCTGCGGCTGTGGCTACAGCCATGGCCCAATATCATTCATCTGGTTCCACTGGAGGATGAACCCCTGTTCAATCTACTCTTGGTGAAGCTCCTGTGCGCTTGAGAGAGTGCTCCTTTAAGGACTTCACTAACTGCAAGCCCAAGTCCTTTAGAGGGACTGGCAGAGTCATTGCCCTCTCGCAATGGTTCGAGAAGACCGAATCGGTTTTCGAAATCTGCTCCTGTCCAGAAGGGAGCAAGGTCAAGTTCGCTGCTTGCACCTTTGAGGAAAAAGCCCTGACATGGTGGAATAGCCATGTCAAGTCACTATCTCTCGTGGTGGCTAATGCTATGGGCTGGGAAACCCTGAGAGATCTAATGATCGAAGAGTACTGCCCGAGGGGCGAAATCCAAAAATTGGAGGAGGAACTGTGGAGCCTAACCATGAAGGGCTCCGACATAGTCTCTTATACCGCCAGGTTCTGCGAGCTGGTGGCCCTCTGTCCCAACATGGTTCACACAGAGGGAAAGGAGATTGAAAGATACATATGGGGGCTGGTGCCTCCATTCCAGGGACATGTTTTGGCTTCAAACCCCACTACATTCGACAGTGCCAAGCGATTGGCACTACGGCTCATATACCATGGGGTTCGTACCCCGGCCGCAACAACGACCCTGGCCATCTCAGAACCCACCAGAACCGCCGATTCCAAGCGGAAGTTCTGGGATGACAAGAAGAAGAAGAAGGCTGCAAAGAAGCAGTGGGTCGTGGCAGTTCATGCTGTGATAGCACCTGCCACTGTTGCTGCTCCGGTAAAGCAGTACGCTGGAAGTTTGCCTAAGTGCAACCAGTGCAACTTCCACCACGTTGGAGCCCGTCGTGAAATGCAGTGCTCTAACTGCAGCAGGAAAGGGCACACTGCCCGCTTCTGCAAGGCTCCAGCAAAACCAATCACCCAAGTCCCCGGCGCTGGCGTGGGCCAAGCTTGCTACGGTTGTGGCGAAGTGGGCCACTACAAAAGGGACTTCCCAAAGGCAGGGAATACTGGTGGAGTGGGAAGAGTGCTGGCCATAGGCCACGAGGAAGCGGTTGCCGACCCCACAGTGGTCACGGGTACGTTTCTCCTCGATAACTCTTAGGCATGCATACTGTTTGATAGTGGAGCGGAGAGGAGTTTCGTGAACCAGAAATTTGCTCATTTACTTAAGCAAAAATCACGAGCACTTAAAGAACCGTTCACTGTAGAAATGGCTAATGGAAAGACGGAGAGCACTAGCAGTATATTCATAGGGTGTACCCTAACACTAGATAGCCATTCATTTTCGATCGACCTCATGCCGGTCTCTATTAAAAGTTTCGACGTCATTATCGGCATGGATTGGTTGAGTCTTCATCGTGCCGACATCATGTGTTACGAAAAGGCTGTACGCCTTAATCTGTCGTCTGGCGAAACTCTAGTAGTTTATGGTGACAAACCCGGCACGAACCTTCGTATCATCTCGAGCATTCAAGCTCAAAAATTCTTGCGAAAGGAATGTCGCGCATTCCTTGCTCATGTGGTTGATGTGAGCCAAGAAACGAAAGACATTAAGAATATCCCAGTAGTACGTGACTTTCCCGACATCTTTCCAGAAGAACTCCCAGGATTACCTCCGCAACGTCAAGTCGAGTTCCGAATCGACTTAGTTCCAGGGGCTACCCCCGTAGCCAAATCGCCCTATCGCCTAGCACCTGCAGAGATGCAAGAACTGTCCTGTCAACTTAACGAACTGCTCAGCAAGGGCTTTATAAGACCAAGCTTCTCACCCTGGGGAGCTCCAGTCTTGTTCGTTAAGAAGAAAGACGAATCGTTTCGTATGTGCATCGACTACAGGGAGCTCAACAAACTGACCGTCAAAAATCGTTATCCTTTTCCTCGTATTGACGATTTATTTGACCAACTTCAAGGGGCAAACTTCTTTTTAAAAATCGACTTAAGATCCGGATATCACCAATTACGAGTGCTAGGGGAGGATGTTCCGAAGACAGCCTTCCGAACTCGTTATGGGCACTACGAATTCGTAGTGATGCCGTTCGGATTAACAAACGCGCTAGCAGTATTCATGGCTTTAATGAATAGGGTGTGTCGTCCTTACTTGGATCAGTTCGTCATCGTCTTCATCGATGACATACTTATCTACTCTCGTAGTAAGGAGGAGCATAGTCAACATCTTCGACAGGTCTTAGAAACACTGCGTTCAGAGAAGCTCTATGCGAAGTTCTCGAAATGCGAATTTTGGATCCGAAGAGTCGAATTCTTAGGGCACGTGGTTAGCGAAGAGGGAATACACGTGGACCCTTCCAAAATCAAGGCTATTGAGAACTGGTCAGCACCGAAGACGCCTACAGAAATTCGTCAATTTCTAGGCCTCGCTGGCTACTACCGCAGGTTCATTCAGAACTACTCCTGCATTGCGAAACCTCTTACAACACTGACCCAGAAGGGCGTGGCCTTTGACTGGGAAGAGAAGCAGGAGAGAGCGTTTCAAACGCTCAAGCGAGCCTTGTACACCGCACCAATACTATCCCTCCCCGAAGGGATAGAAGACTTCGTTGTCTTTTGCGATGTGTCAAATCAAGGGCTCGGATGTGTTCTGATGCAGCGAGGTAAGGTCATCGCCTATGCCTCGAGACAACTGAAAACACATGAGGTAAATTACACTACCCATGATCTTGAGTTAGGAGCAGTTGTGTTTGCTCTGAAGATCTGGAGACACTACCTATACGGTACAAAAAGCATTATCTTTACAGACCACAAAAGCCTACAACATATATTCGACCATAAGGAGCTCAACATGAGACAACGACGGTGGGTCGAGCTACTCAGTGACTACGAATGCGAAATTCGTTATCATCCGGGTAAAGCCAATGTAGTAGCTGACGCCCTAAGTCGGAAAGAATATTCTGGTCATAGGGTCAGATCTTTGACTATGACTATCCATTCACACTTGTCCACACAAATTAGGGAGGCTCAGCTCGACGCTTTGAAACCTGAAAATGTGGCGGGTGAATCCCTGAGAGGGATGGATAAGAACTTGGAGGTTAAGGGTGGCGGAGCTTATTATCTCATGGACCGGATCTGGACCCCGAAACTTGGTGGTTTCAGGGACTTGGTCATGAACGAGGCGCACAACACTCGTTATTCCGTCCACCCAGGTTCAGATAAGATGTATCTGGATCTTAAAAAGCTATATTGGTGGCCTAACATGAAAGCAGAGATTGCTACCTTCGTGAGTAAATGCCTTACTTGCGCCAAGGTCAAGGTCGAATACTAGAAACCCTCCGGTCTACTACAACAGCCTGAGATACCAGAATGGAAGTGGGAGTGGATCACTATGGACTTCATAACCAAGTTGCCCAATGTCATTTCTTCTGACATCTTACATCGTCGCGTTCTATAGTCGGTAGCAGGATACAGGCCGATCACATAAGTACTTTAAATTACAATTGGTTTAAGGTAATTAGTACAGCAGTAGTTAGTTAATACAATACTACAGTACTATTTCATTTTCCCATTGCATTCACTTTGTGATCTTCACAATATACAGTAATATAAAAACTATATTTTTGGTAAATGATAGTCAGATTTGGGAAAATACACGCTCTTACAAGAGACACACACACAGTTACTTGATGCCTTGGTAGAAGGCTACTTTTAGTAGGAAACATAGGGTTTTCTAGGAGATTCAAACCTTTTTCAAACATTCACGAGCTTTTACATACTTACACATCACATACTTACAAGCACTTTCATACAAATACAGACATTAAAATACTTATGATCTCACCAGCTTTAAAGCTGATACTCTCTTTCAAAATAACTTGTATCCTCAGGTCACTAGTAGACAGGTACCGGAGCCAGGTTTTGAGAAGATGGAGCTCGTTCAAGACTCATCTTTCATTTTGATTTATATTTTGGTGTCTATTAAATTTGACAAGACATACTTGTATTAAAATTATATTATTAATGCAATTGATGATGTTGTTGCTTGTTTACTACTTTGCATTGTTGTGATACTGAACATGACGTCCTCCGCCCCAGAACGTTTCCACCGTTCTTGGTTTTGGGGTGTGACAGACCCAAATGCGGTTCATGAAGTAATATGCTCCGTCCTCCTTTACTTCGAAATTCTTTTCCATTCCACGTAACGCTTCGCTTGTTTTGTTTTCTGCCTTCATGGCATCGAACTGGGCTGCCCTGATTTGAGAGGTCAGGTGGGATTGGATGGTTATGGAGAGAGTCTTCAAACGATGATTCGAGTATTCTTTTCGACTCAAGGCATCAGCTACTACGTTAGCTTTACATGGGTGGTACTTGATCTCGCACTCATAATCGTTCAGCAGTTCAACCCATCTTCATTGCCTCATGTTTAACTCCTTTTGATTTAAAATATGTTGGAGACTCTTATGGTCAGTGAAAATGGTGCACTTCGTACCGTAAAGGTAGTGCCTCCAAATCTTCAAGGCGAAGACCACAGCTCCTAATTCAAGATCATGGGTTGTATAATTCACCTCATGTGTCTTTAGTTGTCGGGAGGCATAAGCTATCACCTTCCTATGCTGCATGAGCGCACAGCCTAAACCTTGATTCGACGCATCGCAGTAGACTACGAAGTCCTCTGTTCCCTCTGGTAGTGATAATACTGGTGCACTGCAGAGTGCTTGCTTCAGAGTTCGGAATGCAGCTTCTTGCTTATCCGTCCATTCAAAGGGTACACCCTTTTGCGTAAGCAAGGTAAGTGGATTGGCTGTTTTGGAGAAGTTCTGAATGAACCTCCTGTAGTAGCCTGCGAGACGTAAGAATTGACGAATTTCGGTGGGTGTTGTTGGGATCGCCCATCCTTCAACGGCTTTGACCTTAGAGGGATCCACATGTATCCCTTCCTGACTAACAACATGACCCAAAAAGTTCACACTACGGAGCCAGAACTCACACTTAGAGAGTTTTGCGTATAACTTTTCGGTTCGCAGGGTTTCTAGGATTTGTCGGAGATGTCGGCCGTGTTCCTCTTCACTTCGAGAATAGACTAGGATATCGTCGATGAAAACGATGACAAAGTTGTCGAGGAATGGTCGGCAGATTCGATTCATTAGGTCCATGAATGCGGCAAGGGCATTCGTTAGACCGAAGGGCATTACGACAAATTCATAATGTCCATAACGAGTTCGGAAGGCGGTTTTGGGGATATCCTCCTCCCAGACTTTGAGTTGGTGGTATCCGGATCGCAGATCTATCTTAGAGAAGTAACTTGCTCCTTGGAGTTGGTCAAATAGATCGTCGATTCGCGGAAGTGGATAGCGATTTTTGATGGTGAGCTTATTAAGTTCCCAGTATTCAATACACTTCCTAAAGGTACCGTCTTTCTTCTTAACAAAGAGAACCGGAGCTCCCCAAGGTGAGAAACTGGGTCGGATGAATCCTTTGTCCAGAAGTTCGCTGAGTTGGCTGGACAACTCTTGCATTTCCGCAGGAGCCAATCTGTAGGGCGATTTGGTGATGGGTGTAGCTCCTGGCACGAGGTCAATTCAGAACTCGACTTGTCTTTCTGGGGGTATCCCCGGAAGATCTTCAGGAAATACATCCGGGAAATCGCAAGCCACAGGGATGTTTCGAATATTGACCTCTTCTTTGGACTTATCCACTATATGAGCTACAAACGTCAAGTCCTTCTTTCGTAGATACTTTTGTGCCTTAATGCACGAGATAAGACGAAGGTTCGTGCTGGGTTTATCTCCGTATATAGTTATGGTTCATGATTTGGGAAGTGAAGGCGAACGGCCTTCTCGTGACACATAATTTCAGCATGGTGGGGGCTTAACCAGTCTATGCCGATAATCACATCAAAACTCCTAATGGATACGGGCATTAAGTTTATTTGAAAGACGTGATGGTTCAAGGTCAGGGTACATCCGATGTAGATTTCCCCAGTGGATTCTGTTTTCCCATTAGCCATTTCCACCGTAAAGGTTTCATTAAGCTTCTGGGGTTGTTGTTTTAACAAGTGTTTGAATTTATTACTCACAAAGCTTCGTTCTGCCCCGGTATCAAATAGGATGCATGCATAAGTATGGTTTAGGAGAAACGTACCGGTGACAACAGCGGGATCCTGAACCGCTTCTCCCTATCCCATGGTCAGCACTCTTCCTGCTCCTCTATTCCCAGGGTTGTTGATGTCGGGGCAGTTTCGACGGATATGCCCAGTCTTTCCACATCCATAGCAGGTGGGGCTTGATCCTGCATTATTGTCGCTGTTGTTGGTGTTGTTGTTGTTGTTGTTGTTGCGGTTGTTGTTGTGGTTGTTGCTTCCTTGCTGCTGGTTCTGGGGAGGATAGGTCCTGCAATATTTTGCCGTGTGACCCTTCCGATTGCAACTGGTACAATGCATCTCCCTGCATTCGCCACTATGATGGAGACTGAACTTGTTGTACTTTAGGAGCTTCCCAGAATACTGCCTAAGCGCACTTGGACTAGCTGAGGCTGGAGCATGTGGTGTGGAGGGTACTTGGGTGGTTGCAGCATTGACTGTCACTGTTTGTTGCTTCTTTGACGACTCTGAGCCTTGTCGCCCTTTTCTTTTGTTGCTCTTTCCCTTCTTGTTGTCACTCTCCTTCTTGCCTTCAGTTTCCACTGGCTTCTCGCCCTTCTTGTTGTTATGGTCGTACAGTTTCTTGGCCAATCTCTTGGCACTGTCGAAGGTTTCAGGATTTGCAACTATCACATTTCCTTGAATTGGGGAGGTTAATCCCCAGATGAATCGTTCGATTTTCTTTCCCTCTGAAGTAATCATGCCAGGGCACAACAGTGGCAGTTCGCTAAACCTTGATATGTATGCATCTATATCAGAGTTTCGGACGGTGAGATTCCATAACTCTTGCTCCATTTTCTGAATTTCGCCTTGCGGGCAGTACTCAGCCATCAACATTTCTTTCAACTCCGCCCATGGCATAGTGTTGGCTATGGGGAGAGTCATGGCCTCTACATGTCCATTCCACCAGGTGAGAGCCTGGTCAACAAATGTGCATGCGGCAAACTTCACTTTCACCTCCTCGGGGCATTCGCATATCTCAAATACCGATTCCACTTTTTCGATCCATCTTTTTAGGGTTATCATTCCGCCCGTGCCATTAAAGGTTCACGGTTTGGCATTGGTGAAATCTTTGTAAGAGCATGTCTTGGTAGGTCCTTGATTTATTCCGTTGTTCGAACTTCCAGCCCCTTTTCCATTGCCTCCACCATTGTTCCCTTGGTGGATTTGCGCCATGGCTGCGGTGACCGCAGCAGATACAGCTGCTTGGAATGCAACTGAGTTGACTTCGGGTGGGGTTGGTCCAGGGTTTCCATGGGTTGATCGTTGAGTCATCTTTCTGTCATGGAACGGAAATATGTTGAGTACCTATGGTTTTTCTGAGATTGTGGTCCTATAAACTAGGTGTATTGCATGAACTTAAGTGGTTTCACAAATTAGCATACAATCATGGATACATAACACATAGCAGATCACAACATCACAATAAAGCACATAAAATCTTCCATTAATAATATTCGTACTTTGGTACATGAAAATTTGCTCAAAGGAGCATACATAAGTGGTGCAAGTTCGGCAGCGTAACGGCTCTATGAGTAGTGTAATCACTTAAACATAGAGTCGATGGTACATAGCATAGATCATATATGCATAATACTAAAGATAGATATGACTAGCCCTAGTCATGGTGGGATGCGCCAGGGGGTGGTGATGAAGAAGTGGACGCTCCCTGAAGGCGAGCCACCTATCGTTCCGCGTCTCGGAGGCGAGTCTCCCATCTCACCTGCCTCATGTGGAACTCTCGGATAACCTCTCGCGTCTTCTATTCTGCACGCTCGACTCTAGTCCGCATCTGGTGCATCTGATCGGCGGTACTCTGAGCTAGGTCGCCAGTGTTCCGCAATCGTCTCACCATGACCGGAAGCGCGCGATCAGCTGGTCCTCCCTCCCTCAAGTCGTAGAACTCGCGTGCCATGCCAAACGGAGGTCGCTGTCCCTGTTGTCTGCTCCACCTTCAAAGATCGATACCCCAGGGGGTGTAGGGCCAGTCGGGCCCATCCGATGAGCGGGCACCCTAGTCGGGTAAGGGGGGTTGATGACTTCGGACCCACGTCCGAATCACCATCATTGCTAGGTTCCTCCTTGAAGTCCTCCTCGGCTTCTTCTTCTTCCAGTCCCTCCACTGTCTTGGCAGGTCCGCCCTCGACTTCCGCCTCAGGTTCCTCTTCAGATCCTTCCTCAGGGTCTTCTTCAGGTTCCTCCTCTAACCATCCGTTATTTCCCTGATTAGGGAAATACGGATCTTCGGGGAGATGGAAGCCGGCCATACTGTCTGCGAGAGTATATAAATGTACTAATATTATTCCTAAGATGTTTTAATTATTATGTAAATTGAGTTGATGTTCTTCTCTTGGTAACAAAGGGGTATGTTTTTAGGTTGACCGACCATCGAGGTTTCCCCGGGGCATGTAATAGTTGTACTTCGGAGAAAATGTAGTTGATCAGGCTGCATTCACCCCTTAATACAACTAGGAACAGTCCCGACTTAACCGAGATGTCAGTATTATCTTATTTGATTTGGTATTATGTTCTTTTTCCTATATCGCACAAGTAAAGATGTTTTATCGTTGTGTTTTATTTGTTTTGTTCAGAGCTGTTTTAGTCCCTCTTTGGTTTATAGTTGCATATCAATGTGTAGTTAGATATGCCAGTTCACTATAAATAGAGCTCTGATACCAACCTGTCACACCCCCGAACCAGACGGCGGAAACGTCTGAGGGCTCGCGTGACTTAAATTGAATATCATCATAATGATTATACATGAAACACAACATAAACTTCACCATGCATTAATACATAACGATTGACATTGTTCACATCCAGTACATTGTTTAAATATTACATATCCATAGCATCAATTGTTTGAGAGTTTTCAAAACATAACATCCTAACATACTTGATATTACCCTGCAGCTTACCTGTTACCTGAGAATACAAGTTATTTTGAAAAACGTCAACATATGAAATGTTGGTGAGTTCATAAGCAGGGTTGTGATAAAAATGATTTGTGTAGTTTATAAAACCCAGAAAATCCGATATTTTCTGAAAGGACAATTGTTTATACCAAAGTGTGAAGATCCATAAGTTGGTGCATGAATGATTTCAAAACGTGTATAAATGGGAAGTTTTGTATTATAGTTATAGAAAAATACAAGCGAGTGGTGCTGATTTCCTCGAAAAAACCCGATGTTTTCCGATAACATAAATTATAATTGTTTTCAAATTGTTATACCGCTACACGAGTGAATTTGATTACTTTTCCTTGATTACTCGGATAGTATTGGATTTATTTAATTATGTGAGTCGTTATAACCATGCATAATAATGACTAGTTCGTCTGTCTTGGCATCCTAATGTACGCCGGAATTGATCTTAAGATTTTGTCACCCTAGACTGGCCGAGTCTAACTGTAGCGAACAGCTGAGGTGTGGGGGAGTCACCCCCGTATAGATCTATACACAAACTCTCGCTCTCCTTCCAGGAGACTTTGATTATAACTGCAGACTACGAACGACCCTTAGAGGTGTCGCCCGTTATTACTCACTTAATCCAAACGAAATTGATTACTATTGATTAACGACCTGTATTTGTTTACTTGAATTGAAGGTAAGCCTAACAAACGAGGAGAAGAGGATTACAAGGTCCTGCTAATTACGTGTGTTATTTAAGGTTGTTGGTTATACGAAGGACGCATTGGCCCATTTCATATTTGATTTAATTTGGACCTTACTAGCAATGCTAATGGGCCACCAAGGCCCAATATCATATATATGCCATTGAGGGTCCCTTAAACATGTAATTGGGTTACCGGAGGCCCAATAAACATTTATTATTAGTGTTAGGCCCAAAAGTCATGTCAATGGGCCACGAAGGCCCAACAAGCATGATTAGGATCTTTCAAGCCCAACTATTTGGATATTTACTTGTTTTAGGTATAGTATAATCGTTGGAAAATTTGATTTAACGATTGTTATCTTCGTATCGGCACGAGGTCGGTCGGTTGTTTATAACGATATTTGGAATTATACGTATATTCATCTTTCTATTTTCAAGAGTTGTAGTTTGGTATTTTTGACTCAAATATCTTAAAAACGAAATAATTGGTTCAAAATGTTGGTTTGACCTTTTCAGCCCTTCTTTAATAAAAATAACAATTTTAGTCCCTTATTTTGAAAAAGAAACATTTTAGGCCTTTAAACCATTTTCTTGACATTTTTGACCCATAGACTTGTTTAAATGATGATTTTAGTTCCAAATTTACTCTTTGGCAGTTTCAGCCCTTCCAGTAAGGAATTTTTCAGTTAAAACCCAAACTTTTCGCAACTTTTACAATTTTGGCCCAAAATCCAAAAAGTTTACATTTTTGGTCCTTGTTTGGAAAATAAATCATTTTAACCCCTGAATTGGTTTTGTTTAACATTTTTACCCCCTGTTTTGAGGAGTTTATCATTTCAGTCCCTTGAAAATTATGTTTTTCGCAATTTTGGGCTCAATGGGCCGAAAAACCCAAAAATTGGCCCATTAAGCTACAAATTACATTTCTAGCCCTTTAAAGAGTATGATATTCATAAAAACATTTATTTTTACTGTTTTGACTCTTTTAGTCCTTAATAAAACCGTGGATGGCAACTCTCAACTCAACTTTTAATTGTTTGACAAATTTAGCCCAAAAATGAGTTTTATGTTGCATTTTGTTTATTATGACTTAAGCTAGCAACTTTTCTTGACTTGTTCAATAAAAGCATATTAGATCATGTTTGTTTCCTCTTTTGTGTCATAGATCTCGATATTTCTTCCCTTTTTGTTACATATTTACCACATAAACACATAAAATCACACATACATACATGAAATCATACATAACATACACATACACATAGATCTACACATTTTACTTGTATTCTCCCCCATAAAACTTGTGAAAACCGAAAAGAGAGGGGTATGAACTCACCTTTGCTTGTTGTTTTCGATTTGAAGAAGAAATGGAAGAAGTTTGATGCTATTCTCGGCCCTAGAAAGCTTCTTGAGAAGACTTTGGCTTAGATAGGTTCTAATAGGCATGATCATGAACTTTCATGAGTAAGAAGGAGATTTATAACAATTTCAAGAAGCTAAACCATGGATCTAAGCATTAACTTACCTAATGATGAGTTTTGTGGAAAAACCTCCTTGAGATGCCCTAGATCTCGAAAATTTTGATGGAGAAACAAGAGTGTTCTTTGAGAGTGTTTGGAGAGAATTTGTGAGGTGTGTGTGTTTTTCCTTTATGTTCTCGGCCGAAGAAGAAAAAGAAAGGGGAGAAGAGAGATAAGTGAAGTGATGGTGTGCATGGAACACCAAAATATAATAAGGAGGTGGCTAACCCTCCTTATTTCATCAATTTCCATTTTTTTTTGTTTTTCCTCTTGGGCCGAGAAAGAGAAAAGAGAGAAGAGGATTTGGGCCTTGAGTGCTTAAGTCCAAGATATGGGTCCAATATACATCAAAGCATGAGTTTTATGGCCCTTTGGGGTTAATTAAATTTGTCATGGCCCAATAAGGGTATTTTATTTCATTATAGGCCCATTATGGCCAAAAATGTTAAAATAAAAGAAAGTGGGTCCAATTAGAGCCCATATAAGAGTTCTAAGCCCAAAATAATCAAATTGGAAACTTATTGGTCCATTAGGCCCAATAAGAAAATCCTAGTCCAAAATGGACTTGAATCGGGATTTTTAGGGTTTCCAACCTTTTGTTGACTATTTGAATGTTTGTGTAGAGTATTCGATGGAATTTTTGTGATCATTGAACAAGCATCATACACGTTTTCCAAGCTTTAACTACAATGTTATCCTTGTTAAGGGTTTTACAAGGTATCAGAATTCCTGGTTGTGACAAAATCAAAGTCTTTGATTGAGTTTCTTTATCCAAATAGCCCTAAATTCGGTAATTTTCCAAAAATGATCTCAAACAAAATATCCTCCAAATTTAGTGAAGAACACTAAGAACACGATGAACAGCAAAATCATTTTTCCCAAAACAACCCAAAAACACCACAAACAAATTATTGTTTCGAAAGCAATTGATACCAAAACGGCCTTAAGTCGGTTTTAAGGCTCTAATACTACTTGTAAGTCCCTGAATTCAGATCTATCAAAGTATCAATGCAATCGTTTGTTTTAATGCGGAATCTTAATCAAACAATGATACGACACAATCAGTTAGATATACCAAGAACACGTTTCAATAATATGAATGCACACAATTCTATTGAATAACTGTCAAGTACACTCAATCACACTTCAGCCATAAATCACTAGTATACACCAAACACGCATTATCTTAAATGGTTATACACAGACCATATATATATACTAAACTGATAACCTAAAGCCCATACATAATAAGCCCACCGAGAACACACTAAGCCCACCGACATCACTAGGTGATTTCGGTCCAAAACCGAGAACAACATAATACATTCAAAACAAAGCATAAACCATTAAATATAGCCCAACAGATCCATATGTGTTAGAGATTTTTACTTATTCCTTAATTGATAGAGTTTAGATGACCATCTGACTTTGTTGATTTGAATAAAAGTTGTCCACAAGAGTTTTGACCAAAACCTAGGGTTTGGAATTAAGTAATGAACTTTAATATGTGTGCATGAGTAGAATGACCATTCTCTGCATGATTTAATTTGTACGACAATTAGGGCTAAATAAGATCAAATCTTACTTAATACGAACTAAATACCAATTTGCATGATTGTTTGTTCACCTGATTAATGAATTAATACTTGTGTTGAAATCAAAGGATTAGTATTAGTGAACATGAACCTAATCATATTAGAAATCGGTGAACATGAATAAATAAGTCTTTATGCGCAATTATCTATGATTTTAAGATGTAATTTGTAAAAACCAAAGAACCTAAAGAGATTTGTCTTCGGTCAGTTTATCGAGATTTGCTATTTAGACGTTTGTTGAGGTTTAATTCCATAAAACCTTATTTACTGCTTTCGTGTGTAACCTATAATCAAACACTCCAAATGAATTCACTATCGTTCCCCTTGTGTTCGACACTTGTTCTTACCACAACTATACCATTACACGATTAGGTTCACTACCTAGTGTGTGTGTGTTAGTCCGGTTGCGATAAATTCAGTTTAATAAATTTAAAACTTGCATATTATATATATATATATATATATATATATATATATATATATATATATATATATATATATATATATATATCACACATTTACTCGCTTACAATGAGGTTTATCTTGGATTCGTGCTTTGCAGGGGCAGAACTTCTGAGCCGAAAGCTCTTCTTCTCGGATCCTTCAGGCGTTCCGGGCTTCGCCTCTAACACTTGGGAAGTGATAGGGAAGGGGAGCGGCTAAGGAGGGTATTTAAGGGAGAAATAATGGATTTTGTGTGAGGAAATGAGGTGATTTACGCCTCTATTTAAAGGCTGAGGATCGCATTACGCGGGGCGTACTCGGTACGATGGGCGTACGCATGCCACGTGTCGGGATCTGGTGTGAAGCCGCAGAGAGAAAGGTGGAGCTAGGATTGCCACGTGTCAGCCTCGCATCTTAACCCATAATTTAATTATCTTCTAAATTCCGTAACTTTCGCATACGAGCTCCATTTTTGACGTTATTTATATCCACACGTAGGTACCGACGGGATCTACAACTTTCGGTTAGACTCCGTCGGCTAATCTTGACTTTATTTTTAAAGTTATATTTTAACAGGCTTAGACAGTTAAAGTCCGTTAAAAATTCATAACTTTGTCATCCGACATCCGTTTTCGTCTGTCTTTATATCATTGAGTTCCTTTTAACGAGATCTTCAATTCTCAATTAGTTTGTGTCGGCTAAAAATCGATCGATTTAAAATTAGATTTCCGGGCTGCATACTGCTATGCCAAATCTTAGAAAAATCATAACTTCCTCTAACGTAGTCAGATTTAGATGTTCTCTATGACTTTAGTTTAGATCGTTAAGGCTAAAAAGTATTTTATCGCAAACTCATTTTTTACGATACACAGCGTCGTGCCGGTTTTGTCGCAAAACTTCGACAGGTCATAACTTCTTCGTTATAAGTCGGATTTCAGCGTTCCTTATATCCCCGAAATCCTTGTTACGACTACTTCATCTTTCATCATACATATTAGGTTTATCTATTATTATATTTTTGACACATATTTTTATTATTATTCTATTACATCGTTATAAGCACGTATATTGCACATAAATCACATAATAATCAAATAATTCCTCTTCATTACTTTGAAATATGCTACAATTGTCGACCCTAACTATTACATCATAATATTAATGCTTAGCCAGAAACGCGGGCGTTACAATTCTCTCCTCCTTACGATGGTTCCGTCCCGGAATCAAGCATCGGCAAACATATGTGGATAGCGACTCATCATGTCACTCTCTATTTCTGAAACGCCCGCAAATTCGGGCAAGTCAATTTAGAGACAATAAGCGTCAAAAATAACTTTTTGATAGAAAACTACTTAGAATAAATAATTTCAACCAAGTTAAAGTATATGTCCCAAGGGTTCTGTACATATAAAGAACGCCGAAATCCGAGTTATAACGACGAAGTTATGACCTGTCGAAAGTTTACAGCTAAACCGGCACGGCACCGCGTAACGTAAAAGATGAATTTTTGATAAATTACTTTTTAGCCTTAGCAATCTAAACGAAAGTCATAGAATACGTTAAACCGAGAGCGTGCGTAAAAAGAACGCCCAAATCTGACTTCGTATAAGGAAGTTATGATTTTTCTAAGATTTAGCATAGCAGTGCACAGCCCGGAAATCGAATTTTAGATCGATCGATTTTTAGCCGATACAACCGAAATGAGAATTGAAGATCTCATTAATAGGAGCTCAACGATATAAACGCAGTCGAAAACGGACGTCGGATGAAAAAGTTATGAATTTTTAACTGATTTTAACTGTCTAAGTCTGTTACAATATAAATTTAAAAATAAATCAAAATTAGTCGACGGAGTCTAAACGAAAGTTATAGATCCCATTGATACCTACGCGTGGATATAAAGAACATCCAAAACAGATCTTGTATGGAAAAGTTACGGATTTTAGAAGATAATTAGTTTTTGGAGTAACGAGCGAGCGACACGTGGCGCGATCTGAGCCACTGCTTCCTCACCACGGCTTGGCACCAGATGGTGACACCTGGCCACGAATGCCCTGCGTTCAGAAAGGGAACACCCTGCATTCGAATCGGACTCAGCCTATAAATAGATGCGCAAATCACCCCAAAAACTCACACATTTCCCATTCTTTCTCTCTCAAACATCTCTCTAAACCCCTCCCAACCCTTAGTACTTCCCAAGTGCCAAGAGGTGATTCCCGGAGTGCTATAAGGCTTCGAGAAGAAGAGCTTTCCGCTCGGAAGTTCTACCCCCGCAGAGCCCGGTTCCTAGCCAAACCTCCCGGTAAGTGAGTTATGCTTACCCTACTTCAAGTATAACTCATGTTTAATTTCAATATCGTTATTATGAACTTATAAACAATAAATATATTATAAAATATAATATAAAAAGTGTTATTATAATATCTTTTAACTAATTGGGGTACGGGGAATCTGGTTTGAAGGGCCGCATAGGGTTGTTGGATTTTAGAACATCTGTAATGCCAAAATGGTCATGCCCTCCGGTGTTTCATGTATGGCCCCTGTCTGTACATAATAGTTGAAAAGTATTGTTTAACACTTATAAAACAATATCACTCGTAAATAGTCGCAATAAATATTAGACTAAAATCTAGTGGTAATAATGCTAGGTTTCGTCGAAGGAAAAAACGATTGTTAGAAGCGAAGCGCTGTCCAAATTTTGAGTCATCACTTTAACAAGTGAGTGCATAGTTACTTTCATCTTACACATAAATATGAAGTATTTAATATAAATTACATGCTATGTGTGCATATTATCTGTGTTCTTGATATTTATGATGGATGAACCGAATATACATGTTTTATTTGATTTAAACTATATATGTATTTTATACCTATAAAAATATTGGGTAAAGATGGGTAGATGAATGATGAGAGATGAAAGATAATATAGATGAACATTGGCAACTATGGACTTTGTGCCCTATTGATTAACATTGGCAGCTGCACCACAACCTGTAGATGTTTTTTGAACTACGATGTACTCTAAACATCCTAACAGCTGCGCCTAAAGGATAATATCGGCAATTGTGCCTAGTATAGAACATCATAACCATGGAAGTTACACCTAAAGGATAATACCGGCAACTGCGCCTAGTAGAGAGCATCATAACCATGGCAGTTGTCCCTAAAGGATAATATCGGTAGCTGAGCCTAATAGAGAACATCATAACCCTGGCAACTGCACCTAAAGGATAATATTGGCAGTTTTGCCTAATAGATAACATTGGCAGTTGTGCCATTAGCAGCTATGGACTTAGTGCCTCTTAGATAAACCCTGGCAGTGATGGACTTCGTGTCTATTCCTTAATACAATCCGTAGACATGAATGAATGAAGAATAGATGATTCTTAGGGAAGATACTTAAGAATAAAGAAGATAATGGGGATGGGTAATTAAGTTAATTGTTTGATGATGAAACATAAATCACTACTACAAAATGTGTCTAATGCGACATTTTATATGCAACCTTTTCGATAGAGTAGCATTTGTTTATTAAAAAGGTATAGTTTAACAAAAAGGTTGCACTAAAAGATTTAATGCAACTTTGTTTAAAAAAGTTGCAATTTTTATCAAAGATTGCAACTTTGTTTTTAAAAGGTTGCAAATTTTATTGAAAATTGCAACCTTTTTTAAAAAAGTTACAAATACTATTGTAAATTGCAACTTTTTTAAAAATGTTACAAATATATTAAAAATTACAACTTTTAATAACAATCTTAAAGAGAAGTATAAAAATCACATACTATTACATGTAATAAATTACATGACTGATAGATTTTAGTTTTTGAACCATATATATTTAGATAATACTTAAACCAAAACAATGAGTTTAATATTATTATAGAATTATTAGATAACTAAAATTTCAAACAAATATCAAATTTTACCTTCATCAAACATAGCTCCATGTAATTGCCTACTAGATAGTTTTAATTTAGTTTCCCTCTAAATAAAGAGAAATTATTTAACTGTCCCTCCGATCAATAAAATAATAAGATTTTTACTTTCCCCCAATTCCCACACAAACTTTGATTTCATGGTGAATCCTTCTCGTTGCCCCTCTCTACTCTTCTCATTGCCCATCGACGATCACCTATTATGATATTTCTCTCTTCAATATCTCCTTTTTGAATAAGGTATTTCTTTCTTCTAATTTCACATATCATCTCACGCTTCTTGTAAACTTAAGACCTGCCATTATTAGGGCTAAAATACCAAACTGAAGAACAATCAAATATTTTTCTCTATGAATCTCAATAACTCTTGTTGATCTTCCGTAGTTTCCAAGAGGTGGGTTACCCTTCTTTAATTGCCAGTTTCATAAAGTTATATGTGCTCAAGGTTGTCTGCGCGAACTAGGTATTGACCTTGAATATTTCCCTCTCTAGTTTCAAATGAAGGATTAAGTAGAACATACATGATTGTAAGGCATGTAACCTGATTTTGGTTTCAATTCCATATATTTATTATGTTGATTTACAGTTTGACAAAAGCCTTTTTTTTCAGATACCAGCTAGTACGTTAGCTTACCAAATTCAACAATCATTAAACTACATTTTGGTTCCTATTTTGTTAACTTTTTTGTACTCTAGTCACTAAATGAAGGTATCTCATATTAGGAGTGTACATTTGTACCTTTAGTTACAATTAGTCATTTGTTGTTTAACAATATTTTCAAGCATAAGGGTAAAAATGTCATTTAATCATATTCAAATATCTCGTTTGGTAAAAGAAAGAAACAATGTCCATGTATATATAACTTTATTCATTCAGATATCATTATTAATTCAGCCACTTTATCCGTTCAAGACTTAACCATGAACAAAAAGAAACAGCCCGATAGTCTTATATTTTTATTTAGTATATTTATTAACCTCTTGTTAGGTAGATATAGAGATTAGGCTAGAGACAAATTCTTTCAATTTTGAACTTACTAACCGAACTTGTGTAATGGTATGGAACCCATTTTTGTTTATGTTATGATATGGCAAATCTTTTTATTTGTTATTTTATTAAATTCACTGGTTATAATTGAAATGATCCTTGTGCTTGACAGATATATAGTAATGTTCCCTGCATTAAATTGTATTTACATAAATAGTCCCTATGCTGGACAGAATTATAGAAATGGTACCTTTGCTAGAAAGACTTACAAAAATGGTCCATATGTTGTTTTTGTTTGATAGAAATAGGTCTTGTGCTTGACATATATATGGTAATGGTCCATGCATTGAATTTTATTTACATAAATGGTCCCTGTGCTAGATAGAAATACAAAAATTGTATCTATGTGTATTTTTTTTACATAAATAGTCCTTGTGCTAGACAGATATATAGTAATGGTCCCTGTATTGAATTTTAGTCCATGTGTTGGACAGAATTATAGAAATGGTACCTTTGCTAGACAAAGTTACAAAAATGGTAATTTTTCTAGACATACTTACAAAATGGTCCTTATGTTTATTTTAATTTGCAGAAATGGTCCTTATGATTGGCATATATATAGTAATGGTCCTTGTATTGAACTTTATTTACAAATGGTCCATATTTTATATAATTACAGTAACGAACCATGTTGATTGAAAAACCTATGGAAATGGTCAATTTTTGATTGAGTAACAGAAATGGTCCTTGGAAAATTAACCTATATATATGGTCCATGTTATATATCCAAGTCTTTGAATTGTAGATAGGATCTTTAGATAAGTATATTGCTATTATTTGTTAAAAAGATAAGTAAATTGCTATTATTTTTAAAAGAAAATAAGTATGTTGCTATTATTGGTTAAAAGTATAATGAAGTTTCCATGATTGGTGAAAAAGATAAGTATTTTGCTTTAAATGGTTAAAATGATAAGTATGTTGCTTTTGTTTGTAAAAAAGGATAAGTATGTTGGCATGTTACTATTATTGGTTGAAAAAGATAAGTGTGTTGATATAATTAGCTAAAAAGATAAGTATGTGTCTATTATAGGCTAAAAAGATAGGCATTACTAGAAAAAAGGTTATCTGGTTGAATCATGTAAATTTAATCGAGTCAGAATGATTAAACAATCGAAGAGTCTAAGCATGTGTGACTAAAGATAGGAACACTACGAAAATCTCCTACCCCTGGAAAAAAATGCCATTTCTGTCCTGGAATAATGTTGGATATCATTTTTCTTTTACAGTTTTTAGATTCTAACCAAGAGTTGCATGTGTGGCTTGTTATTTAGGTTCTTTTCGATTCAGTGAAATCATAGGCTTGATGAACCTTTGTCTTTGAGTTTGATTTGTTAAACCTAAATACTCATCACCAAATGGAGATTGAAGGTTAGCCCCCCTTATCACTATAGTCATCATAGAGATTGTGTTCTTTTGAGTCAATTTTTTTCCTAAAGAAACAAAAAAGAAATATGAGTCTTTCATGCCAAATTACTTATAGGCCAAACCTATACTATATTATAACTCCCGTGTTTCTGGGCTAAGCATTAATGTTGTTGTAATAGTCTAGGTTAACCTTTGTAACCCATTTTGAAATAATAGAAGTGTATTATTTGAGTATTATGTGTTATGTGCTTAATTGTGTGTCTTAATTTAATTAAGAATAAAATAAGCGTTAAAATGAAATATTAGATAAAGCCGATATCTATGGATGATGTTGTAGTAGTTGAAACGAGGTTTCCGAATATATAAAGAATGTCGAAATCCGAGTTATAACGAAGAAGTTATGACCTGTCGAAGTTTTGCGACAGAACCGGCAACGCTGAATGACGTAAAAAGTGAAATTTACGTTAGAGCGATATTTAGCCTTAGCAATCTAAACGAAAGTCGTAGAATACGTTAAACCGAGAGCGTGCATAAAAAGAATGCCCAAATCTGACTTCGTATGAGGAAGTTATGATTTTCCGAAGTTTCGACTTAGTAGTGTGCAGCCCGAATACTCGATTTGAGATCGAGCATTTTTTAGCCGAAACAATCTAAACGAGAATCGAAGATCTCGTCAATGGTAGTGCAACGGTAAAAAGACAGACGAAAACGGACGTCGGATGAAGAAGATATGATTTTATAACGGAATTTTCCTGTCCCGGCCTACTAAAAATAATATAATAAAAATAAAGTCAAAATTAGCCAACGGAGTCTAAACGAAAGTTGTAGAGCGTAGTCTCAGCTACGCGTGGATATAAAGAACATCGAAAACGGAGCTCGTATCCGAAAGTTATGAGTTTTTGAAGATAGTGGCACGCATACCAAAGCTTATCCGAAGGAGTCGTTGGTCTGATCCGAACTACGCCCAGCGTACACCAAAGCGTGACCCGCCTCGCACTCGAGTACTCCGATGACGTAAGCAATGACGATCTGAGGCGTACGCCCCGCGTACCGGAGCATTACGCCCAGCGTAATGCGAGGCTTCGGCCCTTATATAAAGGGTGCGAGGGCAGCCGATCTTTTTGCTCTTTTTCTCTTCTCTCTCTCTCGTTTTGCATCGTTTTTCGTGCCAGAATTATCCCGAAGCCCCGGTATCATTCCCGAGCCCCGAATCAAGTTCTGAAGTCCCGAAGATCCTGAGAAGTAAAGTTTCCGAGCTGAAACTCTGCCCGCGAGAAGCCCGGTTTTCAAGAAAAACATCCCGGTTTTATCGGAAAAGTTTATTTTAAGAGACGAGGTGCTGTTCGATCATTGTCTTATCAAGTGAGTGTATATTCGTTTTCTTCTAACACATAGATATGAAGTATTCTTTATAAAATATGTGCTTTGTGTTTATATATTATTTGCTTATTTGAACTAGTTGTTGAATGGATGTTTTGTACAAGTTTTAAGCTGTATATAAATGTATATATTTTATCTACTAATATGTTGGGTAGAACATGGGTAGACAGTTGGTGTGTGATGAAATAAAATGATGAGAGGCCTCGATGTTGTTGTTGATCTAGTCATCTAGCGGAGTATGGATGACGACCACGGACTCATTGTAGACAGTCCAGTGGAACACTAGCAGGCTCATAACCTGTAGGTGTTGTGAACGATGTGTTCACCGGTGTACTCTATCCCCCTCATGGTTGCCTTTATGACATCTATTGCTAAGGAAGCCCCTTTGCAGTAATGTCTGTCCCGATGAAAATCCTAGATTAGGTCCCTTGTAATAGTTGTTGTTTTAGGGACATAAAATGAGGATAACGGGAATGGGTAATCGGGTTATTGTTGGTTGGTGAAATTAAATATAATTATTTATTGTGGGTTGAAAACCCTATATGCTCACCAGGCCCCCAAGCCTGACCCACTCAGTTTACTTGTATTACAGGAAGTGGCGCAAGGGCATAAGATGGATGAATCATCAAGTTGTTTTGTCTATAAGTCTGTATATGTATATATTTGTTGAATGACTTGTAATGTTATCGTTTATGCTTTATGGTCTGTATCGGAACATGACATCCCGATTTTTGATTATGAAATGAAATTATATTTCTTTATGAAATGTTTTGATAAAAAAATCTATTTTTATCATGTTTTGTTTTTGGGAACAAATTCCGCAACTCTTTTAAATCAAAAGAATTTACTCTGAAAATGTTTAAAAAGCATAAATGAAACCGGTCTTTTCTGGCCGTGATTTTGGGGATGTCATAGTTGGTATCAGAGCATTAGTTTAAGCGAACTAGCAATTTATAGGATTTCTAGACTTAAACTTAGAATGCTAAGCGATGATTTTGAGATGTGAGCACTAGTTTATTTTAGGAAAATTGCCTAAAATGCTTTCATGTGCTAAATGTTATATGTTTGCCATATATGATATTATTTGTTCGGATCTATGGTCTGTTGCCGACCGGATCTGGAAACCTTATGTGTTTAGGATTCTAAGCGTGCGACGACGGTATTAGAACTAGCATGTAAACGTTTCGGAGTGATAAGGATGATTTAAACGACTATCCTAAATAAAGATCTTAATTCACCTTATTCGGTGTATAGATCAAGATGGCAAGGACCCGTAGCGGAAACGTGAATGCAAATGGGAACCAAGATCAACCCCCAGTGATACAGCAAATATCAGTCGTAGTAGAAGTTGCACCTGAGCCGATCACCATGGCTGGAGTACAAGCCATGATGCGGGCTATGTTAGCTGAACAAAGGGAAGAAATGAGGCGAATGATGCAAGAGAATCGGGACGAACCTACCATACATATTGAGCCAACTGAGCCAATTCCCGAGCAATCTGAGGAAGGCAACTACAGCCGCCAAGTGAGTCAAGTAGGGACTCAAGGTGAGCAAAGGGATGGCCCGGGAGGAGAAACAACAAGGATGGGCGGATGTACAAGAATTTCTTGGGTGCGAAACCACCAAGTCTCTCAGGAAGCCCAAAGCCTGTTGAGATTATGGATTGGATCTCCGAGATGGAGATGGTGTTTGAGAGCTGCGACTGCAGCGAGAAGCAGAAGACCGTCTTCGCTGTGAGAGAATTTAAAACTGGAGTCTTGAGCTGGTGGAAGCTATTGGCGAATACAATGCCGCGAGGAGAAGCTCTGAAAATGTCATGGGATGAATTCTTGGAACAACTGAAGGCGCAGTACTGTTCAGAGATAGATCTAATTGATCTGAACAATGAGTTCCAAAACTTGAAGAAGGGAAGAATAAGCATCGACGACTATGCTGCCGCATTCACAAAAAAGATGAAGTTGTTTCCATACTTAGTGCCAACCGAACTTTCCAAAATTGAGAAATTCGCAAATGGACTGCCAGCCGACTATGGCCCAACAGTCAAGATGGCAACCACTCTGAAATCAGCTGTTCGAGCGGCCAAGAATGTGGAGACCCAGCAGAAAGAAAGGGGTCTGGAGAGGGCCGAGGTTGGTGAGAAAAGGAAATTTGACGGGCCCTTGAGGTCCGGAAAGAAGAGTAAATTCTCGAAATCTGGTTCGAGAGGAGGAGGATCAGAAGCGAAGTGGTGTGACAAGTGCAAGAAGAAGCACTCTGGGAAGTGTGACGGAGGGGTCACTTGTTTCAAATGCGGAAAGCCTGGGCACTATGCCAATGAATGCACCCTCACCCAAAAGGCCTGTTATGGGTGTAATGAAGAACGGCACGTTTTGAGGGACTGCCCGAAGAAGAAGGAGGCAGGAAAACCCAACATTCCCCCAAAGCCAAAAGCGAGAGCCTTCTAGATGACACTGGAAGCTGCCAAGGAAGAAGCTGATGTCGCTTCTGGTACCTTTCTCGTAAACAAAATGTCTGCCCAAATTTTATTTGATTATGGAGCCAACTACTCCTTTATTTCGCATGAATTTGGTAGAAAACTAGCTTTGCCTGTCCATAGACTAGATAATGCTTTATTAGTCGAAGTTGCTAGTGGCAAGTTTGTACCTGTTAGCCATCGTATGAAAAACATCTTAATCGACCTGAATGGGAATAAGTTCCACGAGGAATTGTTGCCTATCGAACTTAACGGTTTCGACATCGTGTTGGGAATGGATTGGCTTAGCGCCAATGATGCCGAAATATTGTACCGAAAGAAGATAGTAAAAGTAAACCCGCCAGGGAAGGAGTCATTTATGGTGTACGGGGACAAACGCAGGGTAAATTCTGGAATCATTTCCCTAATAAAAGCCAGAAAGTGTTTGGCCAAAGGATGTACATCATATTTGGCATTCGTGATTGACGCAAAGAAGGAGAAAAAGGAGATGAAGAGCATTCATGTCGTGTGTGAGTATCCGGAAGTATTTCCCGAAGATCTTCCCGGATTACCGCCTGATAGACAAGTGAAATTCAGAATAGACTTGTTACCAGGAACGACACCAATAGCAAAAGCACCTTACCGACTAGCGCCAACAGAGATGAAGGAGCTTATGACACAACTTCAGGAGTTATTGGACAAAGGTTTCATTAGACCTAGTTCATCACCCTGGGGAGCCCCGATGTTATTTGTAAAGAAAAAGGACGGGAGTATGAGGATGTGCATTGACTACAGAGAGCTGAACAAGGCAACAATAAAGAATAGATATCCATTGCCGAGGATTGATGACCTGTTCGATCAACTACAAGGTTCAAGTTATTTTCCAAAGATCGACCTAAGGTCAGGATATCATCAGCTGAAGGTGAGAAAGCAGGATATCGAGAAGACTGCATTCAGAACACGATATGGACACTACGAGTTTTTGGTTATGTCGTTCGGACTAACCAATGCTCCAGCAGCATTCATGGATTTAATGAACAGAGTTTGTAATCCGTTCCTCGATAAATCTGTGATAGTGTTCATAAATGACATTATGGTTTATTCAAAAAGCCAAGAGGAGCATGGAAAACACTTGCGCGAAGTGTTAGAAGTCTTAAAGAAAGAGAAGCTATATGCTAAGTTCTCCAAATGTGATTTTTGGATACGAGAAGTCCAATTCTTGGGTCATGTGGTCAACCAAGAAGGAATAATGGTTGATCCAGCAAAGATCGAAGCTGTGATGAAGTGGGAACAACCGAAAAGTCCCACGGAGGTCCGAAGCTTTTTGGGATTAGCCGGATACTACCGCAGGTTTATCCAAGGCTTTTCTTCGATCGCTACTCCATTAACAGCTTTGACTCACAAAGGAGCTACTTATACTTGGAGTGATAAGCACAAAGAAGCATTCAAGTTGCTGAAGAAGAAGCTATGTGAAGCACCGATTCTTTCTCTACCCGATGGAGTTGAAGACTTCGATGTCTATAGCGATGCGTCTGGTGTTGGATTGGGTTGTGTTTTGACCCAAAGAGAAAAGGTGATAGTGTATGCGTCTCGACAGCTGAAAGAGCATGAGAAGAACTACCCCACTCATGACTTGGAGTTGGCAGCGGTAGTATTTGCTCTAAAAATATGGAGGCATTACCTCTATGGCTCGAAGTGCAAACTTTTCACTGATCATAAGAGTCTCCAATATCTCTTTAGTTAGAAGGAATTGAATATGAGGCAGCGACGCTGGCTAGAATTACTTAAGGACTACGACTGTGAGATACTTTACCACCCCTGTAAAGCCAATGTTGTTGCTGATGCTCTCAGTCGGAAAGTCAATCTTGAAAGAAAAAGGCCAAGAGCGTTGAGAATAGAAGTTGTCTCGACAATTGTGGAGAGTATAAAGAAAGCTCAAGCAGAAGCTTCAGAGAAGAATGACCGGAAGGAGGAACGTTTGGGCAAAACGTTGGTGTTTGGTACAAACGGTCATGGACTGAAGGTATTCGAAGATCGTATTTGGGTACCTAAGTCAGGAGGAATAAGAGATCTTCTTATTGAAGAAGCTTACAAAACCATGTACTCAATTCATCCCGGTAGCACTAAAATGTATAGGGACCTAAAACCCTATTACTGGTGGCCGACGATGAAGCTTGATATAGCAAAGTATGTGGCCGAGTGTGTGACCTGTGCAAGAGTTAAGGCAGAACATCAGAAACCATACGGGAGTTTAGAACCTTTACATGTGCCTATGGGTAAATGGGAAGACATTGCTATGGATTTTATCACTAAACTACCCAGGACAAAGAGTGGTCACGACATGATTTGGGTGGTCGTTGATCGCTTCACTAAGAGTGCGCATTTCATAGCAGCCAATGAAAAATGGTATATGGATAAGCTCGTGAATTCTTACGTGAAGGAGATCGTGAGGCTTCACGGTGTTCCATTAACGATTGTATCAGATCGTGACAGCCGTTTCACCTCAAGATTTTGGAGAAGTCTACAAGAGGAGTTGGGTACTGTCACACCCCGCTAAAGCGGAAACGCAAGATATAACAGTGATAACGGTTTCAATGCAAAAGATAAAGATATATCACCATAGCAATATTCAAAAGTTTACAACCCATAGCTTAATAGAAACAAGTACAAGTTTTTCCAAAATAACATTGTTCAAAATATAACTTCATAAATAACTTCAACACGATGCAACATGCTCTATGATGATGAATCTTTATATCCACTTACTAATTATTTCCTGAAAAAGCATGTAAAACGAGCGTCAACTATGAAAATAGTTGGTGAGTTCACAAGTTTATAAAATCAAGATTTGGAATAAGGCTTTTCATAAATACAAGTACATTGCTTTAATGAGAAACAAAGTTGATTGCTATGATTGATAACAAGTTTATTGCTATAACGAGAAACGAGTTTGTATGTGTATGAGCAAACAATGAGTCTCAACCAAACCTATGACTGAAGCCCTATCAAGATCTATGCTTATCGTTCCATAGATGAATATGGTATCATGCACTCCAGCAATAGGGCGAGTGAGGAGTTGTCAATTCCTAATAGCGCTATCCATAATGACCATTGGCTCAAAGAGTTAATGGTTAGAGATAAGGGAAGGGCCTTAGTATGATAAGTTCTCATGTTCTGTGTTGCATAGACATACATAGAGAGACATAGCAATACAATAGCAATCATGTTTGATATAAATCGATTTAAATACAACATGCAAATAATAGTTTTTCGGGACATGCTTTTCCACCCAAAAACATAAAAACTGAAAATAGGGGAGTGCGTGAATACTCACAATGTTTCGAGTAGATACAAGTGGTGCCTTGGAATACACCAACGTCTTAATGTCGGGATCCTACGACATCAAACACACACTAGTGAGTTTCCATGTCGAAATCTAATGCTAATATACTAAACTCTACATATAGTGAAATGCCGATTTATGTTCTAATATTGGATTTTATATTAATTGGTAATACTTTTTCTGAAATGATGAAATTCTACAAGTCATGCGATAAATACAACTTTGGGATATTAATTTTGCAGATTTAGTAATATAAATTTAAGGGTGTTTCAACACATTTAAAGGTGTTTTAAATTCCTAAAAATGTAAAATATTATCAAATAGTTTCCAAAAATTTTCAAACCTCGTATTTTTCATTCTAAATACAATAGAGGTTTTCCAGAAAATTTTCCTTGAATTTTTGATATGGTTAACTATTTTCCAAATTTTTAAGCCTTCATAACAACATAAATTCACGAAAAATAGCATTCAAAGGATAAAAATTCTCAAACTTTTTATTTTACTGTTATTACACATTACTAAGCTAGGAAAAATATAAAAATAGATTTCCAAGCTGTTTAATTATATTTTATGATTTTTGAGCATTTATTCTAATAAAAATTGAAATAAATAGAAAACAGTTTGCAAAATTACTCAAACGTTTTATTTAACTGTTATTATATATTACTAAGCTAGGAAAAATATAAAAATGGATTTCCAAGCTGTTTAATTATATTTTATGATTTTTGAGCATTTATTCTAATAAAAATTGAAATAAATAGAAAACAGTTTTCAAAATTACTCAAACTTTTTATTTAACTGTTATTATACATTACTAAGCTAGGAAAATAAAAAATTGGATTTCCAAGCTGTTTTATTATATTTTATGATTTTTGAGCATTTATTCTAATAAAAATTGAAATAAATAGAAAACAGTTTCCAAAATTACTCAAACTTTTTATTTAACTGTTATTATACACAACTAGGCTGGGAAAAATATAAAAGATATTTTTCAGTGGTTATTTCTATTTTTCCTTGTTTTATCCCCTTAAATAATCATTAATTGAAGAATAAATAACAAACAGTTAAAATAAATTACCAAAAATTTTTGTAACATCATTTACAGTGTAAGTAATCTGGGAAAAATACCAAAAGTGGTTTTCATATTGTATAATCCGGTTTTGGGTATTTATGTGTATTTAAGTGTATTTAAGTGTATTTAACCTTAGAAAATAGGAGAAAAATAGTATACAGTAGAGGAAAATCATCAAAAATTTTATTTAACCTCCTAATGTACAACATGATGTTCTGGTAAATTTTCATGAATTTTGGATAATCAGAACTATTTTTCCTATTTTTAGGCCATTATAATTACCAAAAATTGGGAAAAATAGGAAGGCATGATGAAAAATTCTGAAATTATTTTTCTGAGTCTCCCACCTCAGGTAAGAGCTGCGAAAATTGTTAGATACAATTTTCACACTCTCTAAAGTGGTTTTGTGATTTATTGGAACCAAACAAAAAGAAAATCAAACGTTATACTAAACAGAAATATAAATCGATGAAACTTAATGAAAGGTCATTATTCACCATAGGGGTCATCCACGAATGTATTCAGGATTTATAGACCTCTGGAAGTATTTTATGTGATTTATGCCCTTGTTTTCTTATAATAATTTTAATAAATCAAGGAAATGATAAAAACTCTTGGGATTTTCCAGATGTTCATATTACCTTAATGGGAATCTGGAAATTTTTTTTATTTTGAACAGAAAAGAACTTTTAGATATTTTTATAGACAAAATCATTTACATGCACTATTAACAATGTACTTTGATCATCAAGCTCTTTAGCTTGGTGTTCTTCACATGCATCACGGTTTGAAGACCATGCATGGATATATGTTTGTTATAGTGATGTTTTTAAAGGAAATACTTGAATGCATAAGGTGTATGAACCTTTAAAACTTGTAAAAATCCGAACTTTAGTGTTTGACATAGGTTTTGGTCCTTGGATTTCACCATTAAACAACATGCATGTTGTTCTTGGGTGAAACCCTACCACCATCATCATCAAACTCGACATTCATGAACATGTTCATGAATGTTCATAAAGAATGGTGTAGAAGGAAGAGAAATACAAGAAAACTCTTTAAAAACAAGAAGGGAAAGTAAGGGAGGGTGAAAGATTTTCGTGTATACCTTGAAGAATAGCCTTGGAAGATGAAGATTTGAGTGTGGAGAGGTGTTATTGACTGAAACATTTCGTGAGTTTAGAGAGAGAGGAAGAGAGTTTGAGAGTTGAAAGGGTGGAGTGTGAGAGAGAGTGAAGAGAGAAGTGGAAGAGTGGGGAATAAGTTTTAATGATTGAGTTTTGGGAAGAGAGAGAGCATGGGGAGAGGGGATGCACGAATTTTATGAGTGAGAGAGGCTCCCTCTCTCCTAAAATTCAAATTATATAATTCTCCCTTCAATTTTTATAAAACCTAAATTTTTTATAAAAATGTCTGTTTAAGCAATTTTTGATTTATTTAAAAATCTTGTTTTTTTTAACTAATAAATTATGATTAATGTATGATAATTTAAATTTCTATTTCATTGATTATAATCTATAATTTGATTAATAAAAATTTTATATTAGGAAGTTTATAGAAATTTTATAAAGTTTTTAAGCTTTAAAGTTTATAAATTTGGATTTTTGGGCTCTTTAGAGTTTTTGGAACATTGTTTGATATTCACCATCATATTGGGATGAATTAGAATATTTTAATTTATTTTTAGGGTTTTATACCCTTTTTCAATTGTAACAAAGTTTGAAGTTTCATTCTAATTATGGTATTGGCATTTCCTATTGTAGTTAAACAACTTACTAGAATCGTAAGAGTCAAGTATATTAGTCCTAGATCTTAGTTGGATCCTAGTTTATGCAAGATTTTGACCTAATTTATACTACTAGGCCATGGCATGTTGTACATGAATGGTTTTTATAAAGATGCATGAGTCCGAGAATGACCTGAATTGACAGTTGTCACAGGTACCAAGTTGTGTTTGAGTACAGCTTACCATCCACAGACTGATGGTCAGAGCGAGAGAACGATACAAACACTTGAAGATATGTTGAGAGCATGTACCCTGGAATTCCAAGGTAACTGGGATGAACATTTACCTTTGGTAGAATTTTCCTACAATAATAGTTTCCACTCGAGCATTAAGATGGCACCTTATCAAGCTATGTACGGACAAAAATATCGTACGCCGTCTTGTTGGCTTGAGGCTGGGGAAAAGCAGTTTATGGGGCCGGAGATAGTCCATCAAACTGCTGAAAAGTTGAAAATAATTAAGGAGAGAATGTTAGCAGCTCAGGATCGTCAAAAGAGCTATCCTGACAAGAAAAGAAGACCGATGACCTTTGAAGTTGGAGATTCGGTTCTGCTTAAAGTGTCGCCATGGAAGGGACTTATAAGGTTTGGAAAAAGGGGAAAGTTAAGTCCAAGGTTTATTGGACCGTTTAAAGTTCTTCAGAGGATTGGGAATCAAGCATACAAGCTCGAACTACCAGAAGAACTTAGTGGAATTCATAACACTTTTCATGTGTGTTATTTGAGGAAGTTCACGGGAGAAGTTCCCAACATGATTCCACTTTCAGAGTTGAGAATTGATGAGAACAAAAGATTAATTGAAGAACCGGAGGCAATCGTTGACCGAAAGACTAAGAAGTTACGACGTAAGATGGTCGAATTAGTGCTTGTCCGTTGGAAACATGCAAATGGGCCAAATCTCACCTGGGAAACGGAGAGTGACATGATGAGTCGCTATCCGCATTTGTTTGTTGATGTGTGATTTTGGGGACGGAATCATTCTAAGGTGGGGAGATTTGTAACGCCCGTGTTTCTGGGCTAAGCATTAATGTTGTTGTAATAGTCTAGGTTAACCTTTGTAACCCGTTTTGAAATAATAGAAGTGTATTACTTGAGTATTATGTGTTATGTGCTTAATTGTGTGTCTTAATTTAATTAAGAATAAAATAAGCGTTAAAATGAAATATTAGATAAAGCCGATATCTATGGATTATTTGTAGTAGTTGAAACGAGGTTTCCGAATATATAAAGAATGCCGAAATTCGAGTTATAACGAAGAAGTTATGACATGTCGAAGTTTTGCGACAGAACCAGCAACGCTGAATGACGTAAAAAGTGAAATTTACGTTAGAGCGATATTTAGCCTTAGCAATCTAAATGAAAGTCGTAGAATACGTTAAACCAAGAGCGTGCATAAAAAGAATGCCCAAATCTGACTTCGTATGAGGAAGTTATGATTTTCCGAAGTTTCGACTTAGCAGTGTGCAGCCCGAATACTCGATTTGAGATCGAGCGGTTTTTAGCCGAAACAATCTAAACGAGAATCGAAGATCTCGTCAATGGTAGTGCAACGGTAAAAAGACAGACGGAAACGGACGTCGGATGAAGAAGATATGATTTTATAACGGAATTTTCCTGTCCCGACCTACTAAAAATAATATAATAAAAATAAAGTCAAAATTAGCCAACGGAGTCTAAACGAAAGTTGTAGAGCGTAGTCTCACCTATGCGTGGATATAAAGAACGTCGAAAACGGAGCTCGTATGCGAAAGTTATGAATTTTTGAAGATAGTGGCACGCATACCAAAGCTTATCCGAAGGAGTCGTTGGTCTGATCCGAACTACGCCCAGCGTAGTTGAGTACGCCCAGCGTACACCAAAGCGTGACTCGCCTCGCACTCGAGTACTCCGATGACGTAAGCAATGACGATCCGAGGCGTACGCCCCGCGTACCGGAGCATTACGCCCAGCGTAATGCGAGGCTTCGGCCCCTATATAAAGGGTGCGAAGGCAGCCGATCTTTTTGCTCTTTTTCTCTTTTCTCTCTCTCGTTTTGCATCGTTTTTCATGCCAGAATTATCCCGAAGCCCCGGTATCATTCCCGAGCCCCGAATCAAGTTCCGAAGTCCCGAAGATCCCGAGAAGTAAAGTTTCCGAGCCGAAACTCTGCACGCGAGAAGCCCGGTTTTCAAGAAAAACATCCCGGTTTTATCGGAAAAGTTTATTTTAAGAGACGAGGTGTTGTTCGATCATTGTCTTATCAAGTGAGTGTATATTCGTTTTCTTCTAACACATAGATATGAAGTATTCTTTATAAAATACGTGCTTTGTGTTTATATATTATTTGCTTATTTGAACTAGTTGATGAATGGATGTTTTGTACAGGTTTTAAGCTGTATATAAATGTATATATTTTATCTACTAATATGTTGGGTAGAACATGGGTAGACAGTTGGTGTGTGATGAAATAAAATGATGAAAGGCCTCGATGTTGTTGTTGATCTAGTCATCTAGCGGAGTATGGATGACGACCACGGACTCATTGTAGACAGTCCAGTGGAACTCTAGCAGGCTCATAACCTGTAGGTGTTGTGAACGATGTGTTCACCGGTGTACTCTATCCCCCTCATGGTTGCCTTTATGACATCTATTGCTAAGGAAGCCCCTTTGCAGTAATGTCCGTCCCGATGAAAATCCTAGATTAGGTCCCTTGTAATAGTTGTTGTTTTAGGGACATAAAATGAGGATAACGGGAATGGGTAATCGGGTTATTGTTGGTTGGTGAAATTAAATATAATTATTTATTGTGGGTTGCAAACCCTATATGCTCACCAGGCCCCCAAGCCTGACCCACTCAGTTTACTTGTATTACAGGAAGTGGTGCAAGGGCATAAGATGGATGAATCAGCAAGTTGTTTTTCTACAAGTCTGTATATGTATATATTTGTTGAATGACTTGTAATGTTATCGTTTATGCTTTATGGTCTGTATCGGAACATGACATCCCGATTTTTGATTATGAAATGAAATTATATTTCTTTATGAAATGTTTTGATAAAAAAATCTATTTTTATCATGTTTTGTTTTTGGGAACAAATTCCGCAACTCTTTTAAATCAAAAGAATTTACTCTGAAAATGTTTAAAAAGCATAAATGAAACCGGTCTTTTCTGGACGAGATTTTGGGGATGTCACATATATTTCTTATTTTTTTATTATTCAACTCAATTTATATGTCTAGGTTACAATTACAGTTGGCAAATAGCCCCTATAGTTATGCACCATTGATATGTACTTTGTGGCACAAAGTTCCACATAAAGATAAAGATATGAGAGTAGGTCTTGGTAAGTTCTTAAGTAGCTTTATTATTCCGTCTCATTTTATTCTACTTTCATTTTACTAATTACTACCTTTTTTAAGGGAAATTTTGACGTGTCCGATGATGCTAAAACTTGGGTTCTAAGGACAATTGGAAATTCGTATAAGTTATACAAATGTAGGTTCAAGAAAAAACACTTCCACCAATTTAAAGACGTTAAAATTCAGGTTTTTAGATGTTAAAATACACTTTTTTTACATTAAAAAACAAACTTTTGATAGAAATTTTTTGGACATCAAGTGGTTGTATTTTACATAATAAAACCTGTTTTTCCTACATTGAAATGCAGCTTTTTACAATATAAACAACTTTTTACTGGTAGATTTTTTTTAGTAATAGTATCCTATTCACTTTTGAATAATCTTATAGGAGCAAATGAAGAACTAAAAACCTATAGAAGATGGAAGTGATGTCATAGATCCTTGTATGATTGTGATGAACAAAGAGAATGATGGATACTGTCGACTTTGTGGTAGAGGTGTTACTAATAGATTGATAAAAAAGTAGGTGGTGGTGATGCATCATACATGATTCCGATATGAAATCATTCAAAACAAATTAAGTTGAAAGAAATGCAAAAAGATATTCAAGAGGACTGTGACATCCCCTAATTTCTCGGCCAGAAAAGACCGATTTATTTTATGTTTTTTAAAAATAAAATCAGAGTAATCTTTTTAAAAGATATTGCGGAATTTGTTCCCAAAACAAAACATGATAAAAGTTTATCAAAACCTTTCTTTAAGAAGTATATGATTTCCTTTTATATCAAAACCTCGGGATGTCATATTCCGATACAGATCAAAAGCATAAACAAGACATTATAAGCCTTACAACAGTTATTTATAGGTACTGGCCTATAATCCAAAAATCACTCATCATCATCATCCGACTATGCTCGGGGTCCACTACCTGTAATATAAAAAGCTGAGTGGGTCAGGCTTGGAATCCTGGTGAGCATATAGGGTTTTCAACCCATAATAAATAAATTTATTATGCTTAAACATCAACAATCAACCAAATTACCCCTAATTACCCGTTCCCGTTATCCTCACTATACGTCCCTAAAACAACTATCACAAGGGACCTAGCCTAAGGATTTCATTAGGGGTGACAACATTGCTTCGGAGGTTCCTCAGCAATTTATGTCAAATAAGGCAACCATCGGGGTGACAACACTGCTTTCCTCAGCAATTTATGTCAAATAAGACAACCAATGGGGTGACAACATTGCTTTCCTTAACAATTTATGTCAAACAAGATAACCAATAAGGTGACAACATTGCTTTCCTCAGCAATTTATGTCAAATAAGACAACCTGACATAAAACAATCAATAAGGTGACAACATTGCTTTCCTCAGCAATTTATGTCAAATAAAACAACCAATGTGGTGACAACACTGCTTTCCTCAGCAATTTATGTCAAATAAAACAAACATCGGGGTGACAACATTGCTTTCCCTCAGCAATTTATGTCAAATAGGCACTAAGGCACGAAGTCACATCGACGCCAAGGTTTACACAACAGGCACTAAGTCCATAGTTTCCAACGTACTAAATCCATAGCTACCAACATACATCTATAATGTACTAAATTCATAGCTACCAACGTACATCTATACTGTACTTTTATCCCTCATACTTTATCTACCCAGGTTTTACCCAACATATTTGAAGATAAAATATATATACATTTTAAATCATTTTGAACATGTATAAAACATTTATTCAACACCCATCTCGAATAAACAAACAACATATATACACATAGCACGTATTTTATATAAAATACTTCATATCTATGTGTAAGATGAAAGTGACTATACACTCACCTGATTTAATGAAAATCGGGCAGCAATTCGTTTCCTAAAACGATCGTTTCAAATAAAACCGGGAGTTTTATTGAGAAACCGGGCTCTGCAAAGGCCGGGCTTCGAAACCGAAAAGATAAATTTTCCGGGCTTCTCGGGCACTTCGTGGCGTATTCCGGGTGTTATAATTGATACTGGGGCTTTGGGGGATGTTAGAATGAAAGAAATATGGGTTTAGGGGCTAAAAGTGACAAATTTTCAAAATATCCCCGGGAGGTCTCGCACCCTCCTATTTATAAGGGCCGAGGCTGCTGATCCAAGGGCTGAGAAGCCTCCACGCGTCAGCAGATCCGAAGGCTCGCAGGTGGCTCGTACGTGGGCTGCGCATGTGAGGGGCTCGCTGTCATCTTCTAAGTGGACCGAAGCCTGGGTCCGAGGGTCGGGTCCGAAGCAGGAGGAAAGGGTGACAGCTGATGCGAAGGTCGGACACGCGGCAGGCTTTGCGAGGTTCGGACAAGGCTGCACACGCGTCGCTCCTAGGATGCGCCACAACTTCGGATGACTCAGCAATTCTCGGACACGTGGCATGATTTAAGCGAGGTGAGGTGGCCGAAGTCCACGTATGCGAGATTCCTCGGGTTTTGGCAATTTTTCTCGATTTTCGCGCCAAAACTTCTAAAATCCATAACTTTCTCATACTAGCTCCGTTTTTGACGTTCTTTATATGCACGCGTAGGTAAAATTACGCTCTACAACTTTCGTTTAGACATCGTCGGCTAATTTTGACTTTAATTTTTTTATATTATTATTTTTAACAGAACGGGACAGAAAATCCGTTAAAAATTCATAACTTCTTCATCCGACGTCCGTTTTCCTCAGACCTTTTACCGTTGTGCTACTATTGACGAGACCTTCGATTCTCGTTTAGGTTATGTCGGCTAAAAATCACTCGATCTAAAATTCGAGTTTTTAGTTGTCTACTGCTAAGCTGAAACTTCGAAAAATCATAACTTCCTCATACGAAGTCAGATTTCGGCGTTCTTTTTATACCTACTCTCGGTTTAACGAACACTACGACTTTCATTTAGATCACTAAGGCTAAAAAGTGGTTTATCAAAAACTCACTTTTTACGACATTCGGCATCGTGCCGGTTTGTCGCGAAACTTCGACAGGTCATAACTTCTTCGTTATAACACGGATTTCGGCATTCTTTATATATCCATAATCCTTGTCACGACCACTGCAACTTTCTTAATAAATATCGGCTTTATCTAATATTTATTTTCGATGCTCATTTTTAGTCTTAATTAATTAAACCCTAATAATTAAGCATAAAACACATAATATTCACATAATTCCTTTTCATTTCTCCAAAATGAGTCACAAAGGTTAACCTAGACTATCATGTCAATATTAATGCCTAGCTTAGAAACACGGGCATTACAATTCTCTCCCCCTTAGAATGATTCTGTCCCCGGAATCACACATCAGCAAACAAATACGGGTAGCGACTCATCATGTCACTGTCCATTTTCCCCAGGTGAGATTTGGCCCATTCGTATGTTTCCATTGCACAAGCACTAAATTAACCATCTTATGTCGCAACTTCTTAGTCTTACGGTCAGCGATTGCCTCTGGTTCTTCAATCAACCTCTTGTTTTCATCCAACTTTAATTCATGGATTGGAATTTTGTCGGGTACATCTCCCGTGAACTTCCTCAAATAACACACATGAAAGGTGTTATGAATACCCTCTAGTTCTTCTGGTAATTCTAGCTTGTAAGCTTGACTCCCGATCCTCTGAAGAACTTTAAACGGTCCAATAAACCTTGGACTCAACTTTCCCGAACCACGTAACATACCTATCTTAGTCGGACTCAATTTGATATGACCTCTAGGGTCGGAATAACAATCATCTTCTTAGTCATTACCGAAACGAAGGTAATGAAATACTCGAACAATAACGGAATCAATTTCTAGCTTCTTGGTAACCTTGTGACTTTCCTTGATCCAAGTACGAGTCCTGTGCTTCCAGTAGTATAGGCCTCTACTACCATTCACACCTACTCCTACTCGTCCCAAGTATTGTCTCGCAGTTCTCCAAGTCACCATACAAGAATTTCACATAGTCATTCAATACATCAGATGACAAAACCATGGTTTATATTATTTCCTAAAATAATTGCACAGAGGTTCGAGTTTACCCAATACTACGCCTCTAATAGGCTACACCACAAGTTACTAACTGCATTGCTACTTTATATCTCGACTTTGGGAATATAAGGTTCTTACTCCTGATCCCTTGTATTTCCATCTGCTTCATTAAGGATCATTTGGAATGCCTTTGGTTTTGGTTTTAGTGGAACATTGGGCATTGTTGCCTCTTTCTTCTTTGGGCAGTCTTTCAAAATGTGCCCTTCCTCGTTGCATCGATAGCACATCCTCTTGTTGGACGGACACTCGTTGGCATAATGCCCAATCTTTCCACACTTGTAGCAGGTCACCTCTTCGCTACATTTCCCGAAGTGCTTCTTTTTTCACTTCTCGCACCATTTTGCTTCGCCTTCTCCTCCTCCAGACTTCGAGAATTTTCTTTTCTCGTTGGACCCTGAAGTCCTTTCAAACTTTCTTTTGTCGCCAACTTCAATCTTGTTGGCGGCTCTTCCCTTAATCATATCTTCTACAGACTTGGCAGCCCAGATAGTTGCCTCCAAAGTAAGTGCCTGACGTATTGGTACCGCATACTCCCATGGAAGTCCCTTTGCGTACCTGTCAATTTTTGCCAGCTCATCTGGGACAATACGCAAAGCAAACTCCATTTTGTCTGTGAAGTTATTCGTATACTCGTCAACGGTCATACTCCCCTTCTTCAATGTTAGAAATTGGTTTTCTAACTCAAGTACGTTTTGGGCCGAGCAGTACTTGCGCTTAAAGTGCACCAAGAACTCTGCCCAAGTCAGTTGCAGTGGCTCATTAGGGCTTAGGGTTTTCCCCAGAGTGTTCCACCAACGAGCAGCACTACCCCTGAACTGACGTACTGCAAATGTGGTCTGTAACTTGCCTTGGCAACCACAAGTCATGAAAGCCAACTCCATTTCTGAGATCCAGTCCATTACTCCGACAGGATCTTCTTTTCCAGTGAAGGTCGATGGCTTGCAAGTCATAAAGTCCTTATACTTGCACCCATTTCTCTCCACTCTATCAGCGTGGTTATTTCTCCCAACCACAAGCGGTTCACTATGACCAACCGATCTGCTGTTGTTCCCTTCTTCAGATCGATCGTCATTTAATTCACGTTGTTCAACAGGAACTGAAGGTTCATCCCTGTTGTTCAGCAACATTTGCCTCAATTCCTCCCTTTGTTCAGCCAACATGGTCTGAATCATAGTTCGTACTCCAGCCATGGTGATGGGTTCTGGTGCAGCTCCTACTATAGGCACCTGTTCCACCACTTGGGGTTGAGGTTGTTGATTTCTATTTACATTTCCAGCTCCACTTCGGGTTCTTGCCATTATAATCTATACGCCAAATTAGGTGAATTTAAACCTTTATCCACAACAGGTATTTAAATTCTCCTTATCACTCCGAAACGTTAGATGTTAGTTCTAATATCGTAATCGTACGCTTAGAAACCTACACACATAAGGTTTCCAGATCCAGTCGGCAACAGACCATGGATCCGAACAAATAATGGCATATATGGAAAACATATAACATTTAGCACATAAAAGCATTTTCGACATCTTTCCTAAAATAAACTAGTGCTTGTGTCTAAAATATGGTAGAGACTCATCTCACAATCATCACTTAGCATTCTAAGTTTAAGTCTATAAATCCTACAAATTCCTAGTTCGCTTAAACTAATGCTCTGATACCAACTGTGACATCCCCTAATTTCTCGGCCAGAAAAGACCGATTTATTTTATGCTTTTTAAAATAAAATCAGAGTAATCTTTTTAAAAGATATTGCGGAATTTGTTCCCAAAACAAAACATGATAAAAGTTTATCAAAACCTTTCTTTAAGAAGTATATGATTTCCTTTTATATCAAAACCTCGGGATGTCATGTTCCGATACAGATCAAAAGCATAAACAAGACATTATAAGCCTTACAACAGTTATTTATAGCTACTGGCCTATAATCCAAAAATCACTCATCATCATCATCCGACTATGCTCGGGGTCCACTACCTGTAATATAAAAAGCTGAGTGGGTCAGGCTTGGAAGCCTGGTGAGCATATAGGGTTTTCAACCCACAATAAATAAATTTATTATGCTTAAACAACAACAATCAACCAAATTACCCCTAATTACCCGTTCCCGTTATCATCACTATACGTCCCTAAAACAATTATCACAAGGGACCTAGCCTAAGGATTTTCATTAGGGGTGACAACATTGCTTCGGAGGTTCCTCAGCAATTTATGTCAAATAAGGCAACCATCGGGGTGACAACACTGCTTTCCTCAGCAATTTATGTCAAATAAGACAACCAATGGGGTGACAACATTGCTTTCCTTAACAATTTATGTCAAACAAGATAACTAATAAGGTGACAACATTGCTTTCCTCAGCAATTTATGTCAAATAAGACAACCTGACATAAAACAATCAATAGGGTGACAACGTTACTTTCCTCAGCAATTTATGTCAAATAAAACAACCAATGTGGTGACAACACTGCTTTCCTCAACAATTTATGTCAAATAAAACAAACATCGGGGTGACAACATTGTTTTCCCTCAACAATTTATATCAAATAGGCACTAAGGCACGAAGTCACATCGTCGCCAAGGTTTACACAACAGGCACTAAGTCCATAGCTGCCAACGTACTAAATCCATAGCTACCAATGTACATCTATACTGTACTAAATTCATAGCTACCAACGTACATATATACTGTACTTTTATCCCTCATACTTTATCTACCCATGTTTTACCCAACATAGTTAAAGATAAAATATATATACATTTTAAATCATTTTAAACATGTATAAAACATTCATTCAACACCCATCTCGAATAAACAAACAACATATATACACATAGCATGTATTTTATATAAAATAATTCATATCTATATGTAAGATGAAAGTGACTATACACTCACCTGATTTAATGAAAATCGGGCAGCAATTCGTTTCCTAAAACGATCGTTTCAAATAAAATCGGGAGTTTTATTGAGAAATCGGGCTCTGCAAAGGTCGGACTTCGAAACCGAAAAGATAAATTTTCCGGGCTTCTCGGGCACTTCGTGGCGTATTCCGGGGGTTATAATTGATACCGGGGCTTTGGGGGATGTTAGAATGAAAGAAATATGGGTTTAGGGGCTAAAAGTGACAAGTTTTCAAAATATCCCCGGGAGGTCTCGCACCCTCCTATTTATAGGGGCCGAGGCTACTGATCCAAGGGTTGACAAGCCTCCACGCGTTAGCAGATCCGAAGGCTCGCAGGTAGCTCGCACGTGGGCTACGCATGCGAGGGGCTCGTTGTCATCTTCTAAGTGGACCGAAGCCTGGGTCCGAGGGTCGGGTCCGAAGCAGGAGGAAAGGGTGACAGCTGGTGCGAAGGTCGGACACGCGGCAGGCTTTCCGTGGTTCGGACTAGGATGCACACGCGTCGCTCCTAGGATGCGCCACAACTTTGGATGACTCAGCAATTCTCGGACACGTGGCATGATTTAAGAGAGGTGAGGTGGCCGAAGTCCACGTATGCGAGATTCCTCGGTTTTGGCAATTTTTCTCGATTTTCGCGCCAAAACTTTTAAAATCCATAACTTTCACATACGAGCTCCTTTTTTGACGTGCTTTATATGCACGTGTAGGTAAAATTATGCTCTACAACTTTCGTTTAAACTTCGTCGGCTAATTTTGACTTTAATTTTTTTATATTATTATTTTTAATAGACCGGGACATAAAATCCGTTAAAAATTCATAACTTCTTCATCCGACGTCCGTTTTCGTCAGACTTTTTACCGTTATGCTACTATTGACGAGACCTTCGATTCTCGTTTAGGTTATGTCGGCTAAAAATCACTCGATCTAAAATTTGAGTTTTTAGATGTCTACTGCTAAGCTGAAACTTCGAAAAATCATAACTTCCTCATACGATGTCAGATTTCGGCGTTCTTTTTATACCTACTCTCGGTTTAACGAACACTATGACTTTTGTTTAGATCACTAAGGCTAAAAAGTGGTTTATCAAAAACTCACTTTTTATGACATTCGGCACCGTGCCGGTTTGTCGCGAAACTTCGACAGGTCATAACTTCTTCGTTATAACTCGGATTTCGGCATTCTTTATATATTCGTAATCCTTGTCACGACCACTACAACTTTCTTAATAAATATCGGCTTTATCTAATATTTATTTTCGACGCTCATTTTTAGTCTTAATTAATTAAACCCTAATAATTAAGCATAAAACACATAAAACACATAATATTCACATAATTCCTTTTCATTTCTCCAAAATGAGTCAGAAAGGTTAACCTAGACTATCATGTCAATATTAATGTCTAGCCTAGAAACACGGGCATTACAAGGACCATGAAAAAAACAAGTCTAATTAGAAGCTATGCGAATAGATATTAAAAACCAACAAGAAAACCTTGAAGCCATGACGCAAAAGTTTGTGGAACAACCTCGAGAAGGTCGATAGTTGCTAATATGATTTGTCGTCTATATTTAGTACACGTCTAAGATGTTTTTAATACTTTTTTGTGATTATAGTCAAGAACTTTATGTTGACTTTGATTTATGGTTGTTATTTTGAATTTAGACATGTCAAAGGAGACCATAAAATTATATAAGATATTTATATTATTATTGTTAGGGTGTAATTCTAGTAGTAATTATTATTTGTAGCAATTTAGTAAACATATGTAGCGTCTACATGGATAGAAAAAAAAAAGATGTCGCATTGGCGTTAGAAAAGTCACAAAAATAAAGTTGCATTCAACTGTAAACAATGTTGCATTTTCTGCAATTAAAGACGTAACAAAGGTTTCATATACTATATAGAAAGGTTGCAATTCTTTACTAGAAAAATAATAAATGTTGCAGTTGATTATAAAAAAAAGTTGCATTTTCGTAACTAAAATAGTAAAAAAAGTTGCATCTAAGTGTAAAAAAAGTTACACTGAAGTGTTAAAAAAGTTGCATATGAGTATAAAAAAGTTGCTTTTACATATCAAAGGTTGCATTAGAAAAAGTTGCAAATAAAAAAGATTTGCAACTATTTCAGAAAGGGTTGTATTTTCAAAGAAAAAAGTTGCTTTAGATCTAATGCAACTTTACCTAATGCAACCTTTGGTACAAGGTTGCTTTAGGCATTATGCAACTTTTTCAAGGCCTAATGCAACCTTTTAGCGGGGTTGCATTAGCTTCATTTTGTTGTAGTGTAATAACTTTATTATTGTGGGTTGAAAACCCTATGTACTCACCAGGTTTCCCAACCTGACCTACTCAGTTTATTTGTATCACAAGTATTGATACGAAGCTACATTAAACTAAGAGATTAAAGGAGATGTAAATCACCAGTGTAAATGAATGTAAGGTGTGTTTATGCTTATGTTTCTGTATTGACGATGACATCCCAAAGTTTTAATATAAACAAAATACATTTCTTCGGAAATGATTTGATAATATATTTATCATGTTTTCTGGGAACAAATTCCGCAATATTATTCTTCAAAAAGGATACTCTGATTTTAAAATAAGCATAATAAAATTTTTAAAATGACGGTGAATTTGGGGATGTCACAGTTTCCCAGGTGAGGTTCGGCCCATTCGAATGCTTCCATCGCACAAGCACTAGTTCGGCCATCTTATGTCGCAACTTCTTTGTCTTACGGTCAACAATTGCTTCAGGCTCTTTCACTAACCTATTTTCTTCATCCATCCTTAACTCAGAAAGTGGAATTATATCGGGAACTTCTCCCGTGAACTTCCTCATATAACACACATGGAAAGTGTTATGAATACCATCTAGTTCTTCTAGAAATTCCAGCTTGTAAGCTTGGTTCCCAATCCTCTTAATAACCTTGAATGGTCCAAAAAACCTTGGACTCAACTTTCCTTTCTTTCCAAATCTTATAAGTCCCTTCCACGGAGAGACTTTAAGCAATACCAAATCTCCAACTTCTAATGCAACTTTACCTAATGCAACCTTTGGTATAAGGTTGCTTTAGGCATTATGCAACTTTTTCAAGGCCTAATGCAACCTTTTAGCGGGGTTGCATTAGCTTCATTTTGTTGTAGTGTAATAACTTTATTATTGTGGGTTGAAAACCCTATGTACTCACCAGGTTTCCCAACCTGACCTACTCAGTTTATTTGTATCACAGGTATCGATACGAAGCTACATTAAACTAAGAGATTAAAGGAGATGTAAATCACCAGTGTAAATGAATGTAAGGTGTGTTTATGCTTATGTTTCTGTATTGACGATGACATCCCAGAGTTTTAATATAAACAAAATACATTTCTTCGGAAATGATTTGATAATATATTTATCATGTTTTCTGGGAACAAATTCCGCAATATTATTCTTCAAAAAGGATACTCTGATTTTAAAATAAGCATAATAAAATTTTTAAAATGACGGTGAATTTGGGGATGTCACAGTTTCCCAAGTGAGGTTCGGCCCATTCGAATGCTTCCATCACACAAGCACTAGTTCGACCATCTTATGTCGCAACTTCTTTGTCTTACGGTCAACAATTGCTTCAGGCTCTTTCACTAACCTATTTTCTTCATCCATCCTTAACTCAGAAAGTGGAATTATATCGGGAACTTCTCCCGTGAACTTCCTCATATAACACACATGGAAAGTGTTATGAATACCATCTAGTTCTTCTGGAAATTCCAGCTTGTAAGCTTGGTTCCCAATCCTCTTAATAACCTTGAATGGTCCAAAAAACCTTGGACTCAACTTTCCTCTCTTTCCAAATCTTATAAGTCCCTTCCACGGAGAGACTTTAAGCAATACTGAATCTCCAACTTCAAATTTCATTGGTCGTCGCTTCTTGTCAGCATAGCTCTTTTGGCGATCTTGAGCCGCTAACATCCTTTTTCCAATCACTTTTAACTTTTCGGCAGTCTGATGGACTATTTCAGGGCCCATGAACTGCTTTTCTCCGGCCTCAAGCCAACAAGACGGCGTACGAAACTTTTGTCCATACAAGGCTTGATAAGGTGCCATCTTAATGCTCGAATGGTAACTATTGTTGTAGGAAAACTCTACCAGGGGTAAATTCTCATCCCAGTTACCTTGGAATTCTAGAGTACATGCTCTTAACATATCTTCTAATGTTTGAATTGTTCTTTCGCTCTGACCATCTGTCTGCGGATGGTAGGCTGTACTTAAACACAACTTTGTACGCATTTCCTCTTGTAGACTCTTCCAAAATCTTGATGTGAAACGACTGTCACGATCTGATACAATCGTTAATGGAACACCGTGAAGTCTTACTATCTCCTTCACGTAAGCATTTGCAAGCTTATCCATACTTCATCTCTCATTGGCTTCTATGAAGTGTGCACTCTTTGTGAAACGATCCACGACTACCCAAATCATGTCGTGACCGTTCTTCGTCCTAGGCAGTTTTGTCACAAAATCCATGGTGATGTCTTCCCATTTACCAATGGGTATAGGTAAAGGTTCTAAACTCCCATACGGTTTCTGATGTTGTGCTTTAACTCTCGCACATGTTACACAATCTGCCACATACTTTGCAACATCAAGCTTCATCGTCGGCCACCGGTAGTAAGGTTTCAGATCCCTATACATCTTAGTGTTGCCGGGATGGATCGAGTACATGGTCTTGTGAGCTTCTTCCATCAGAAGGTCTCTTATTCCTCCCATCTTAGGTACCCAAATCCTATCTTGGAATACCTTCAATCCTTGACTGTTTGTACCGAATACCAATGTTTTGCCTAAACATTGTTCCTTTCGGTCATTTTTCTCCAAAGCTTCTTCCTGAGCTTTCTTAATGCTTTCCACAATTGTCGAGACAACTTCTATTCTTAACGCTCTTGGCCTTTTTCTTTCTAGGTTTACTTTTCGACTTAGAGCATCAGCTACAAAATTTGCTTTACTAGGGTGGTAAAGTATCTCGCAATCGTAATCCTTGAGCAACTCTAGCCAATGTATTTTCCTCATATTCAATTCCTTTTGATCAAAGAGATACTGGAGACTTTTATGATCAGTGAAGAGCTTTAACTTTGTGCCATAAAGATAATGCCTCCATATCTTTAATGTGAATACTACGGCTACCAACTCCAGATCATTAGTGGGGTAGTTCTTTTCGTGCTCTTTCAATTGACGAGATACATATGCTATCACTTTATCTCTCTGGGTTAGAACACAACCTAACCCAACTCCAGATGCATCGCTATAGACTGCGAAGTCTTTAACTCCGTCAGGTAAAGAAAGAATCGGTGCTTCACACAATTTCTCCTTTAATTTCTCAAATGTCGCTTCATGTTTCTCACTCCATGTATATGTAGCCCCCTTATGGTTCAAAGTTGTCAATGGAGCAGCTATCGAAGAAAAGCCTTGGATAAACCTACAGTAATATCCAACTAATCCCAGAAAGCTTCAAATCTTAGTGGGACTTTTTGGTCGTTCCCATTTCATCATAGCTTCAATCTTTGCTGGATCAACCATTATTCCATCTTGGTTAGCCACATGACCCAAGAATTGGACTTCTTGTGACAACTAGAAAACTTTGGGTCAAACAAAGTTTAAGGAGTCTTGTGTATAAGAGTACCCACAACGTATATATATGTAACTTTGATGCCATAATATTTATTGAAAACCAATAGGGTACCATTTGTATGATTAAAGATAATAAACACTTGAAAATGCATGTTTAAATAAACCTTGAAAAGTCAATGCAAGTCAAACAATAATCAAATGGTTTTAACATAAAAGCATGTATTTATGCCATGACTTTGAACTTTCGACTGTAACACCACCATCTTTGTGATTTCTATTACATGGGACCGAAAACACATTCATGGGATCACCACAAGACCGAAATCTCTAGTTTATGGCCCATTAAGGCCGAAATTTCTTCAAGATAGGACCGAAATCACTTGTTTGAAGCCTTTAGGACCGAAATCATCAAGTATGGGTGTGTACCAAGGGATTTCGGTCATACCTAGACCGAAATCACCCTCTTTATGACCAAAAACTCCAAGGTGATCCTTCCTAGAGTGATTTCGATGGGATTAAGAAGATAAGGTTTGACCTTATGATAGGATAGTTCACCCAATTTCAATAAGATAATAGTATCCCAAGTAAAACCCCAACAAATAAAAGTATTATCCAGCAAGTATCTAAGCAAAAGTCTACTCACTTATTTTCATCATATTAAGGCCGAAATCACCTTCTCCAAACCTCAACATTCCCATTTGCACTTGCTGTAAACTTCGTTTCCTCTCAAAGCATCAAACCTAAGCCTCCAAGGATTTAAATCTTCAAGCATTAATCTTAGTATTTTGGTAAGTAATTTCGAGGTTTCCTAGCATTCTATACATTTTTATGTTAAGTTCATCCCATTTACACATATTATTATGTGTTAAAAACCTTTAGGACCATACCATTTCCAAGAATTTCATCAACCTTATCCAAGAGTTTAGTCTTGGAAATCTTCACATCATCACTTCAAACAACCCAAAATCGACTCAATGTGAGTTCATACCCCTATTTTTTCCGAGATTTTCATGTTTTTAGAGGGGGGGGGGGGGAATACAAGTCAAAATTTATTTATATCAATAAATACTTGTTGTTACTTCTTGATGTTGAAGTATAAACCATTATTTGCTCAAGTTAGGATTATCACGACTTTTTATACAATATTTGTGATATATTAGTTTTGATATGCAAAGTTAACCAAAAACATAGCACATTATATGTTACAAATATCATCAGGAAAATATGATTTGTAAAACTACAAGGTTTTGGAAACTTTTACTAAAAGATAACTTTTCTAGCAAAAATGGTTGCTATATAGTTATTTACTATTTTGGTGGGTTACAACCCAAAGACATCATATTTTGATTACATATTTTGACACTAGACAAGATTACAACTTTATATTTATATAAAAGATTATATAAATAGTCTCAACAAACATATAAGATAAACTATAATTGGTATAGTTTGGGAGTCATAAAACCACACTTTCATTTCAGAAGAACCATATAATTAATCATAGGTATAATTATTTCATTTTACAAGAAAAAGGAGTCATGGTTCACGTAAATCTGTTGATGCTCTTGTGAGACATTCGCTTCACCGTACCTACCTAGTGTACACCTTAAGCCCTGCATTAACACCAGAGTCTCCTTGAGGGAGAGCGAGATACTTATGTATAGATCTATACGGGATTGACAACCCCGCACCTCAGTTATTAGCTACATTTAGATCGGCAAGTCTAGGGTGACAAATGTCTACCAGCTCCGACGCCTGAAGAACGTCGTTCAGGCATATCAGTCATATTAGCATGGTTATAATAACTCACATAGGGATTCACAAAACTACTCGGTTTACGAGGGTAACTTACACTTCATTAGTTTTATAATAATATAAAACTACATGCTATTTCTCAGTACAACATAACTTACATTTTTGTTCTTAGGGTTTAAGACTACTGTTTATATTTACGAAAATATTGGATTTTCGGGAAACATACATTGTCATTTTACAAGTAAAAGATACAAAGGAAACACATACATTTTAGTCTTGGGTATAAGACTTACAAATCATTTTAAAAGAAAATATCGGATTTTCTAGAAGCATACAAAAACCAATTTTACACGAAACCGTTACAAATTCCTCCCATACAAAATGCTTATGAACTCACCAACTTAATTGTTGACACTTTTCAAAATCACTTGTATTCTCAAGAAACCCGTAAACAGGTATTCAAACATTTTGAGGGTAGGTGGCGCTGCATCATGATTTCTAATATTCAGTATTTGTATTTAACTTTTGAATAAGCAAAGTTTGTAAACTATGTACTTGTAATCTCAATGTATGATGTTTGTGTTGCTATGATTCATTTATATTCAGTTGTTATGATATTGCACATGAAGTCATTCGCCCCCAGACGTTTCCGTCGTTCTGGTTTGGGGGTGTGACAGATTGGTATCAGAGCATTGTTTATAGTGAACTAGTATATCAAACCATATAAAGATATACAACTATAAATACAATGGGGCTAAAACACTCTGACCACAAGTATACTTTTTAAAATATAAGTATTTTTATAAAAGTATACATACATGCATACATACTAGGACAGTGTCGTAATAAGAATCATATAAAAGTATTTAGATAAGTTAAACACTTCGACTAAGCCTGGGCAGTTATGTAATCATATCTGGGATAAATATAGCCTGATCAACTATATTTATACGAGATATGACCAACATGTGTTTAGGAATGGTCGCGGTGGGAATTGAATCTAAAACTTACCAACCGTAATACTAGGAAAACCTAGAATCAAACATAAAGATTTAAATACTATAGGAGTATTTTAGAGTGCTACACTTAAACTTTTCATGTCCTTCTTATATCTCTATTCTCATACAGACATAATGGCAGGATTTTATATGCCCGGAGACCCCTATTTCCCTAACCAGGGGAATCGTGGGTAGATTGAGGAGGATCCCCGAGGAACAAATGGAAGAGGAACCCGAAGAAGAACCCGAAGAGGATCCAGAAAAGGATCCAGAGGTGGAGGAAGAAGAGGACGAGGAAGAGGAAGAGGAAGAAGAGGACTCGAACGTAGAGTCTGAAGTCATAAACCCTCCTTACGTCGCCAGAGTTCACGCACACTATTTGGGCTACAATGGACCCACGCCCCGCTGGGCGAAAGACGTGGAAAGGTGGAGAAGGCACCAATACCAGCGCTCGCCATTCGGCATGTAGTGAGGTTTGTATAACCTTAGTCATGGAGGACCAGCAGAAAGGTCCCTCCCTGTCGTGGTACAACGAATCACGAACCTCAGAGATCAGACCAGAGCCGCGGCAAATTGGATCGTGGAGCTAGGGGCCGCTACAGAAGCGACTTACGCACACACTCGACTACTGGAGAGGGACTACCCTCGTACATGCCATATCATTGGCAGTCTCTATGAGGACCTTACCACCGCTCGAGCGGAAGTGCGAGAGTATCAGGAGAGGCACACGGCTCTCGACGAACGAGTGATTGCAACTGAGTGTTGGATAGCAGAGTTACAGGGCGCATCGTCTTCATCCTCTGGCTCACAAGAGACTACCCGCCGTGAGTAGGGCATATACCACTCATACCTTGTTTTTATTTACAAGTAGGCGTTATTGCTACTCTTTCATGTAGACCTTCTTAAAGGTAAATTTTTCAAAAACTATGTACTAGTATTGTAATATTAATGAAATGAGTTTGTATTTTTATTTCATTAAAAGTTGTTAATTGTCATGCAATTGTTTACTTGTTATAGTAAAATTCATTATGAATTGCTTGAAAATTTCAATGACAACTAGACTTGATACGTATACAAAACAAGGCATTTCATTTTGGGAATGCCCGCTTCATAACTTTCTCAAAAACTTATCGTCATTCCTCCTTTAAAATTTATGGCAGTAACATGCCACCAACGAAGTCAAACAGGCGCAAGAACAACACATCAACCGCCCCACTACCGCCACCTCCCCCACAAATGGACTCTATAGTGTTCCAAGTTGCAGTGACAGCTACTGTGGCTGCTACTGTGGCCTAAATCAGCAGTAACAGCAACGGAGGCAGAAATGGGACTAACAGCTCCAATCAAAGTGAAAACCAAGGACACCCAAGGGAATGCACTTACAAAGACTTTACAAAGTGCAAGCCCAAGCCATTCAATGGAAGCGGAGGCATCATTGCTCTGACACAGTGGTTCGAGAAGACTGAATCGGTATTTGAAATTTGTGCCTGCCCAGAGGAGAGCAGAGTCAAAATTATGATGCTCGAAGAGTACTGCCCAAGGGGTGAACTAAATGAGCTGGTAGGATCTCAAAATTATGATGCTCGAAGAGTACTGCCCAAGGGGTGAGGTATAGAAGCTAGAACAGGAGCTTTAGAATCTCTCTATGAACGGATCTGACATCGAAGCCTACACCGCCAGCTTCAGCGAACTGGCAATCCTATGCCCTGGAATGATCACTTCGGAGAGCAAGAAAGTGGAACGTTTCATCTGGGGGCTATCTCCCTAGATTTAGGGGAATGTAATTGCTGCCAACCCAACAACATTTGACAGCGCCAAAAGCCTCGCTCAAAGGCTCATTGATCATGGAGTACGACAAAGTATAATGACTCCCGTCCCCGAACAGAAAAAGAGGAGTGATAACAAGAGGAAGTTTAGAAACAAGAAGAAGGCTCAACCAAACCAGGAGCCCAAAAAGAAACAATAGATCATGGTGGTTCATGCCGCTACCACCCCTACCGCACCAGCACCTACCAAGCCATATGCCGGTACCCTCCCAAAGTGTGACAAGTGCAATTTTCACCACAACGGCGCCTACCGAGAAATGAACTGTAGAAACTGCAATAGGAAGGGGTACACTGACCGATACTGTAGAATGTCCGCACAATAAGCCACCCAAACCACAAAATGTTGGGGTGAGCCAAGCGTGATATGGTTGTGGGGAAACGGGGTACTACAAGTGGAACTGTCCGAAGGTCAACAACAGAAATACTGGGGGAATGGGAAAATTCCTAGAAATAGGACACGAGGAGGCGATGAAAGACCCTGCAGTGGTCACCGGTACGTTCCTCCTCAATAACATTTATGCATGCATACTATTTGATAGTGGTGCGGAGGGAGAGAAGCTTTGTGAGTCATAAGTTTAAACATCTACTCAAACAAAACCCTCAAACACTAAATGAAACATTCACCGTGGAAATGGCCAATGGAATAACTAAAACAAAAAATGATGTATATATAGGATGCACGCTAACTTTGAACAACCACTCCTTCCAAATCAACTTAATTTCGGTTACCATAAGGAGTTTTGATGTTATCATCGGCATGGACTAGCTAAGTCCTCACTGTGTTGATATTATGTACTACGAGAAGGCCGTTCGCCTTAACCTACCAAGTAACGAAACCTTGGTCATATACGGTGACAAACCCAGTACGAACCTCCGAATCATCTTGTGTGTCACGGCCTAGAAGTGCTTGCACAAGAAGAACCACACCTTTTTAGCTCACGTTGTCGATAAAAAGAAAGAAGAAAGGAACCATAAGGACATCCCGGAGGTCTGCAACTTCCCCGACGTATTTCCCGAAGACCTCCGGGGAGTACCCCCCGAACGACAAGTTGAATTCAGAATCGACTTGATACCCGGAGCCACACCAATCGCCATACCTCTTAGCTCCTGCGGAGATGCAAGAACTTTCCAGTCAACTGAGTGAACTGCTGAACAAGGGGTTCATCAGGCCAAGCTTCTCCCCTTGGGGAGCTCCGGTCTTATTCGTAAAGAAGAAGGACGGATCGTTTCGCATGTGCATCGATTACCGAGAACTAAACAAACTCACCGTCATAAACGGATACCCTCTTCCCCGAATCGACGACCTATTGGACCAACTACAAGGATCGAGTTACTTCTCGAAGATAGATCTAAGATCCAGGTACCACCAGCTACGGGTCTGGGAGGAAGATATCCCCAAAACCGCATTCCGAACTCGCTACGGTCACTATGAATTCGTAGTAATGCCCTTTGGTCTCACAAATGCACTTACGACACTCATGGACCTAATGAAACGTGTGTGTCGACCTTACTTAGACAAATTTTTGATTCTATTCATCGATGACATACTCGTCTACTCACGAAGTAAGGAAGAACACAGTCAACACCTGCGGCAGTTCCTGGAAACATTAAGGGCGGAGACGTTGTATGCAAAGTTCTCCAAATAAGAATTCTAGATCCGAAGAGTGGATTTCCTACGTCACGTTGTCAGCAGGGAAGGTATACACGTGGACCCTTCCAAAATCAAGGCAATGGAAGGCTGGGCAACCGCAAGAACCCCAACGGAGATCAGACAATTCTTAGTCCTCGGTAGTTACTACAGGAGGTTCATACAGAATTTATCCAAGATCGCTAAGCCACTCACCGCCCTAACCCAGAAGGGTGTAACCTTCAACTGGGAAGAGAATCAAGAGGGTGCCTTCCAAACCTTGAAACAAGATCTATGCAGCACCCCGATCTTGTCCCTCCCCGAAGGGACAGAAGATTTCGTGGTTAATTATGACGCGTCCAAAACAGGATTAGGCTGCGTGCTCATGCAGCGAGGAAAGGTCATAGCCTACGCGTCAACATATCTAAAGACCCACGAGGTCAACTACACCACACACGACCTCGAGCTGGGAGCAGTAGTGTTTTCTCTGAAGATCTGGAGACACTACCTTAATGGTACGAAATCATCAAGTATGGGTGTGTATCAAGGGATTTCGGTCATACCTAGACCGAAATCTCCCTCTTTATGGCCAAAAACTCCAAGGTGATCCTTCCTAGAGTGATTTGGATGGGATTAAGAAGATAAGGTTTGACCTTATGATAGGATAGTTCACCCAATTCCAATAAGATAATAGTATCCCAAGTAAAACCCCAACAAATAAAAGTATTATCCAACAAGTATCTAAGCAAACGTCTAATCACTTATTTTCATCATATTAAGGCCGAAATCACCTTCTCCAAACCTCACCATTCCCATTTGCACTTGTTGTAAACTTCGTTTCCTCTCAAAGCATCAAACCTAAGCCTCCAAGGATTTAAATCTTCAAGCATTAATCTTAGTATTTTTGGTAAGTAATTTCAAGATTTCCTAGCATTCTATAGATTTTTATGTTAAGTTCATCCCTTTTACACATATGATTATGTGTTAAAAACCTTTAGGACAATAGCATTTCCAACAAGCTTATCAACCTTATCCAAGAGTTTAGGCATGGAAATCTTCACATCATCACTTCAAACAACCCACAAATCCACTCATGGTGAGTTCATAACCCCATTTTTTCGAGATTTTCATGTTTTTAGGGGGGGGGGAATACAAGTCAAAATTTATTTATATCAATAAATACTTGTTGTTACTTCTTGATGTTGAAGTATAAACCATTATTTGCTCAAGTTAGGATTATCACTACTTTTTATACAATATTTGTGATATATTAGTTTTGATATGAAAAGTTAACCAAAAACATAACACATTATATGTTACAAATATCATCAGGAAAATATGATTTGTAAAACTACAAGGTTTTGGAAACTTTTACTAAAAGATAGCTTTTCTAGCAAAATTGGTTGCTATATAGTTATTTACCATTTTGGTGGGTTACAACCCAAAGACATCATATTTTGATTACATATTTTGACACTAGACAATATTACAACTTTATATTTATATAAAAGATTATATAAATAGTCTCAACAAACATATAAGATAAACTATAATTGGTATAGTTTGGGAGTCATTAAACAACACTTTCATTTCAGAAGAACCATATAATTATTCAAATGTATAATTATTTCATTTTACAAGAAAAATGAGTCATGGTTCACGTAACTCTATTGATGCTCTTGTGAGACATTCGCTTCACCGTACCTACCTAGTGTACACCTTAAGCCCTGCATTATAACCAGAGTCTCCTTGAGGGAGAGCGAGATACTTGTGTATAGATCTATACGGGATTGACAACCCCACACCTCAGCTGTTAGCTACAGTTAGACCGGCAAGTCTAGGGTGACAAATGTCTACCAGCTCTGACGCCTGAAGAACGTCGTTCAGGCATATCAGTCATAATAGCATGGTTATAATAACTCACATAGGGATTAACAAAACTACTCGGTTTACGGGGTAACTTACACTTCATTAGTTTTATAAAAAGATAAAACTACATGTTATTTCTCAGTACAACATAACTTACATTTTTGGTCTTAGGGTTTAAGACTACTGTTTATATTTCCGAAAATTGGATTTTCGGGAAACATACATTGTCATTTTACAAGGAAAATATACAAAGGAAACACATACATTTTAGTCTTGGGTATAAGCCTTACAGATCTTTTTTAAAAGAAAATATCGGATTTTATAGAAGTATACAAAAACCAATTTTACACGAAACCATTACAAATCCCTCTCATACAAAATGCTTATGAACTCACCAACTTAATTGTTCACACTTTTCAAAATCACTTGTATTCTCAGGAAACCAATAAACAGGTATTCAAACATTTTGAGGGCAGGTGATGCTGCATCATGTTTTCTGCTTTTCAGTATTTGTATTTAACTTTTGAGCAAGCGAAGTTTGTAAACAATGTTAACTTGTAATCTCAATGTATGATGTTTGTGTTGCTATGATTCATTTATATTCAATTGTTATGATATTGCACATGAATTCATCCGCCCCCAGACGTTTCCGCCGTTCTGGTTTGGGGGTGTGACACTTCTCGAATCCAAAAATCACATTTGGAGAACTTTGTGTACAGCTTCTCCTTCTTCAAAACTTCTAATACTTCTTGCAGGTGCTTGTTATGCTCCTGCTGGCTCTTTGAGTAAATTAGAATGTCATCTATGAACAATGTCACATTGAGGAATGGTTTACAAACCCTGTTAATCAAATCCATAAATATTGTTGGAGCATTGGTTAGCCTAAATGACATAACCAAGAATTCATAGTGTCTATATCTCGTTCTGAATGCGGTCTTCTAAATATCATGCTCTCTCACCTTTAGTTGATGATATCCTGACCTAAGATCGATCTTTTAGAAATACCTTGAACCTTGCAGCTGATCGAATAGGTCGTCAATCCTTGGCAATGGATACTTGTTTTTCACTGTTGCCTTGTTCAGCTCTCTATAGTCTATGCGCATCCTCATGCTTCCATCTTTCTTCTTCAAGAATAACACCAGAGCACCCTAGGGTGATGAACTAGGTCTAATGAAATTTTTTCCCAACAACTCCTGAAGTTGCATCATAAGCTCCTTCATCTCTGTCGGTGCTAACCGGTATGGTGCTTTCGCTGTTGGTGTCGATCCTGGCAACAAGTCTATTCGAAACTCCACTTTTCTATCATGGGGAATCCAGGAAGATCTTCGGGAAAGACTTCCAGATAGTCACACACCACTGGTATTCTTTGTATCTCCTTCTTCTCTTTCTTTACATCGATCACAAATACCAAGTATGATGTGCATCCTTTTGAAAAACATTTTTTGGCTTTCATCTGGGAAATGATTCCAGAATTTACTCTACGTTTTTCCCCATACACCATAAACGACTCTTTTCCAGGTGGGTTCACTATCACCATCTTCTTCCTACATAGTATATGGGCATCGTTTGCACTAAGCCAATCCATTCCCAGTATGATGTCAAAACCATTCAACTCAATGGGTAACAGCTCCTCGTGGAATTTGTTCCCGTTCAAATCAATTACGATGTTTTTAATGCAATCGCTAACAGGTATGAATTTGCCACTGGCAACTTCTACAACTAGAGCATTATCAAGTTTGTCTACAGGAAATGATACTCTTCCACCAAATTTGTGTGATATAAAGGAGTAATTTGCTCCAGAGTCAAACAATATATTGGCGGGCAATCTATTTACAAGAAAGGTACATGAAGCGACATTTGTTGCATCCTTTGCTGCTTCCAGGGTCATCTGGAATGCTCTTGCCATTTGCGTCGACGGAACATTAGGCCTTGCTGCCTCTTTTCTTTTTCGGGCAGTCCTTTGAGAAAGGCCCTTCTTCATTACATCCATAACACACCCTCTTGCTGGATGTACACTTATTGGGGAAATGTCCAGTCTTCCCGCACTTGTAACAAGTCACCTCCCTGTCACATTTTCCAAAGTGTTTCTTTTTACACTTCTCGCACCATCTTGCTTCACCTCCTCCTCTTCCAAACTTTTTAGAACCATAATTCGAGAATTTACTCTTCTTGTTGGACCTTGAAGACCTTTCAAACTTCATTATCTCTCCTACCATAGCTCTTTCCAGACCCTTTTCCCTTAACTAGGTCTCAACATTCTTAGCTACTCTAACGATTGTCTTCAAAGTGGTTGCCATTTTTACTGTTGGGCCAAAATCTGATGGCAATCTGTTAGCAAACTTCTCTTTCTTGGTGAGTTCAGTAGAAACCAAGTATGGAAATAACTTCATCCTCTCGGTGAATGCAGTGGCATAGTCATCAACACTCATTTTCCCTTTCTTCAGGTTCTGAAACTCGTTGTTTAGGTCTATCAGATCTACTTCTGAGCAGTACTACATTTTTAACTGCTACATGAATGCTTCCCAATACATCCTCAGGGCTTCTCCCCATGGCATTGTATCTGCCAATGACTTCCACTAGCTTAAAAGACCTGGTCTTTAGTTGTCTGACTGCAAAGACAGTTTTCTGCTTGCCACTGCAGTTGCAGATTTCAAATACCATTTCTATCTCGGAGAACCAGTCCATAATATCCACTGGCTTTGGGATTTCAGACAGACTTGCTGGCTTAGCACCCAAGAAGTTCTTACACATACGCCCATCCCTGTCACTCCCCCTATCCGGTTCATTCCTCTGTACCATTCGGGGTTCAACTTGACTCACAATACGACTGTAATTTCCTTCTTCTGATTGTTCAATGATCAGCTCAGGTTGTACAATGGGTACAGTAGGTTCATCCCTATTACCATGCAACATTTGTCTCATTTCCTCTCTTTGTTCGGCCATCATAGCCCGAATCATTGCTTGGACTCCTGCCATCGTGATTGGTTCAGGTGCAGCTACTACTTCCGGTACACGCTCAATCACAGGTCGATGATTAGCATTAGCGTTTCCGAATCCGGTTCGGGTTCTCGCCATGTCGATCTATACAAAAAACTAGGCGAGTTTAGATTTTATTTATGATAGACTTTTAAATTCTCCTTGACTCTCCAAAAAGTAACATGCCAGTTCTAATATCGTAGTCAAACTGTAACATCCCAAAAATACCAGCTAAAAATTTCATTTTTAAATTAGGTTAATACATAAAAACATCGTTACAAAACATTCATAATATTAATTCATGTCTGAAAACCGGTAACATCATAGTAAAATATTCAGAGTACATCCCAGAAAATCCATAGTGCGGAAACAAGAGTGTGGGTGTGATATGCCGCTACCGCGCCGGCTCCTTTCCCCTAGCTGAAGAGGTACCTGAAAACAAAACTATAAAACGTAAGCACGAAGCTTAGTGAGTTCCCCCAACAAACCTCATACCATACAATTACATAGCATACATGTCTGCCGGGCATTTCTGGGTGCCCGACCTTCCCCTTAGGTCCTGTCGACCGGATACTGCCTAGCATATCTGGGTGCTGGCCTACCCCTTCGGTCCTGTCGACCGGATCAGGGACTGTTTCACCCCCCTACTACTGCTACCACATAATAACATATCACATAACCCATACATCATAATCTGCTAGCACATAAAGCATATCAGGTAGCAACAAACCTAGATGATTATCACACAGACAGTCATCTATCATACGACTCCTACTAGTGGGCCGGCATTGTGGCCTTAGACCCACTTCTACTGGAAGGTAACTCACCTCGAGGGTAGCTGCTGAAAACCCGCTCAACCTACGCCTGGCTGCCGCACCGGTAACCCTTCGGCTATAAATCTGTAATCATGGATTAGGTACTCATAAATACCCCTTAGGTCAAATGACTGGTCAAAGTCAACTTCTTGGTCAAAGTCAACTCTCTGATTGACTGGACTCGCCGAGTCCATATAGCGACTCGTCGAGTCCTTCTACGTCTAGCCTGACTCTGACTCATCGGGTCCCTGTTCCCACTCACTGAGTCAGCCTGACTCGCTAAACGGGGACAACTAACAAACCCGCGACTGGACTCGCCGAGTCCAAGGGGGACTCGCCGAGTCCGACGAACAGATCTCATAATTCGCTCCAATCTTCCCTCAGAACATCAACCTTGGAGATTTGGAGATTCTGGGACTATAGCTACACGTTAAATTGCTAATTCCACGTGCGACTTCGAAGGGTTGGACCTCCTACACTTAAACCCTTCTTATCCTAGTGACAGTTCATATGACTCGCCGAGTTTGAAGAACAACTCGCCGAGTTCAAGGCTATATTCAAGGGACTCGCCGAGTACCAGGCAATCTTCATAGGACTCGCCGAGTTGTTCATCCAACTCGTCGAGTCTAAGGCCATCTTCATGGAACTCGCCGAGTGCACTTTGGCACTCGCCGAGTTCCCTTCGACTCTTCACCCAATCTGGCCAAATCTGAGACATGCAACTGATCCAACTCATGGGTCTCAGTTCCTAGGGTCTGGTTATCACATATACACACAAAATCTGGGGGTTTTAAGGCTTGAAGATCAACCATTGGAGACAAAAAGGAACCTAAGAGCTAATGAGCAAAGTGAGGGTTTTATTACCTGATTTGATGCCTTCCCCAGAGTAGATTTCGGATCTACCTTCACTTCTGGAACACTCCAACTTCCTCCTTCTTCTTCTAAGCTCCAAAACCTTCTTTAGAAGATCAAAATCACTCAAGAACACTAAAGGAGCTAGGGTTGTTCTCTACTGCTCTCTGGGAGGAAAATGGGACGAAATGGGTGTTTTTGAATGGGTAAAATAGGGTGCAATGTCTGAAAATAGAGTTTCATCCAGACAGGTGGACTCGCCGAGTCCATATGTCGACTCGCCGAGTTCCCAGCTTAAATCCCGTGTCCACCTCGCTGCTACTCGGCGAATCGGGACGCAGACTCGCCGAGTTCATGGCAAAAAATTTAAGAAAATACTTAAATAAAATCGTACCAGGAATCTGGGGTGTTACAAATCTCCCTCACTTATTTTAGACTTCGTCCTCGAAGTCTGCCGCTCCCTCCCGGAACAGCTCCGGATAATGCTCCACCATCTCATCCGCGGGCTCCCAAGTCCATTCCGAGCCCTTCCGGTGCTGCCATTGCACCTTCACCAGCTCCACCCTCTTGTTCCTCAGTTCCTTCGACTTCCGGTCTAGGATAGCCACAGGCCGCTCGATATAATTCAGGCTGTCATCAACCTGGATGTCCTCCAAAGGTACCACCGCTGAGTCGTCCACCAGGCACTTCCGCAGCTGGAAGACGTGGAAAGTGCTGTGGATCTGACTGAGTTCGGCTGGCAGATCCAGCCGGTATGTCACCTTGCCCACTCAGGCTGCAACCCTAAACGGTCCAATATACCTGGGACCCAACTTGCCCCGCTTCCTGAATCGGATGACGCCTTTCCAAGGCGACACTTTCAGGAGAACCATATCCCCAACCTGGAACTCCAAGTCTGGTCGGCGCCTATCGGCATAACTCTTCTGCCGACTCTGAGCAGTCTGAAGACTGCTCCGGACCTGCTGAATCTTCTCTGTCGTCTTGAGCACTATTTTGGTGCTCCCCATGACTCTCTATCCAACCTCGCCCCAACATATCGGGGTCCTGCACTTCCTCCCGTACAACATCTCGAAGGGAGGACAATCAATACTCGCGTGATAGCTGTTATTGTATGAAAACTCGGCTAAAGGAAGATAGGTATCCCAGCTACCACCGAAGTCTAAAACACACGCCCGCAGCATGTCCTCCAGAGTCCGGATGGTCCGCTCGCTCTGGCCATCCGTCTGCGGGTGGAAGGCTGTACTAAAATGCAGACGAGTACCCAGCTCGTCATGAAACTTCTTCCAGAACCTGGAAGTGAACCGCACATCCCTATCCGAAATCACTAAAACTGGCACCCCATGCCGTGCCACTACCTCTCTGATGTAGATATCGGCCAATTTCTCGGCCGAGATGCTCTCCTGAATCGGGATAAAGTGGGCGCTCTTGGTCAACCGATCGACGATGACCCATATCGAATCCACTCCCCGCGCGGTCCTGGGAAGCTTGGTGATGAAATCCATCGTGATGTCTTCCCATTTCCACAGCGGGATATCCAACGGTTGCATCTTGCCGTGCGGTCTCTGGTGTTCGGCCTTGACCTTCCTGCAGGTCAGGCACCGCTCAACGTACCATGCTACATCCCGCTTCATGCAGGGCCACCAATAGTCCAGACGAAGATCCCTATACATCTTCGTTGCCCCTGGATGAATGGAGAATCGGGATTTGTACGCCTCCTCCATCAGAACCTGGCGCACGCCTCCGAGGTATGGAACCCACACCCTGCGGTGTAATGTCAATAATCCCCTGCTGTCATGGTCGAAGGAAAAAACCTGTCCCACAATCCGCTCACTCTTCCGATGTTCCTCCTTTATAGCCTCCTGCTGAGCCTCCCGGATCCGCTCCAGAAGCGGAGTCACCACCGTCATCCTCAAACAGATATCCCTGATCGGTGCTGCCTTGCGGCTAAGCGCATCGGCCACGACATTGGTCTTCCCTGGGTGGTAGAGGATCTCACAATCGTAATCCTTTACCACATCAATCCGCCGACGCTGCCTCATATTCAGATTTGGCTGGTCCATGAGGTACCTCAAACTCTTGTGGTCCGTGTAAATCGTATAGCGAACCCCATAGAGGTAATGATGCCAAATCTTGAGGGCGAACACAACGGCCCCCAACTCCAAATCATGCGTAGGGTAGTTCGCCTCGTGAGGCTTCAGCTGCCTCGACGCGTAGGCGATGACATGCCCTCTCTGCATCAATACTGCGCCCAAACCTGAGGTGGACGCATCGCAGTATACAACAAAATCCTCCATGCCCTCCGGCAAGGCTAAGATTAGCGCCTCGCACAATCTCTGTCTCAGTGTCTCGAATGCTGCCTGCTGCTCAGGCCCCCAACGAAAGACCACGGCCTTCCTCGTTAACCTGGTCAGGGGTAATGCTATCTTGGAGAAATCTTGGATGAATCTCCGATAGTAGCCAGCCAATCCCAGGAAACTCCGAATCTCAGATGGAGATTTCGGAACCTCCCATCTCATCACGGCCTCCACCTTGGCCGGATCCACCGAAATCTCGTTCTGGTTGACAAGGTGCCCAAGAAACTGCACCTCGCGCAACCAGAACTCACACTTGGAGAACTTGGCATACAAGTTCTCCCTCCTCAAGGTCTCTAGAACCTCTCGCAAATGCTCATCATGCTGCTCTCGCGTCTTGGAGTAAACCAAGATATCATCAATAAATACTATCACCGACCGGTCTAACATCGGTCTACACACGCGGTTCATGAGGTCCATGAACGCGGCAGGAGCATTGGTGAGCCCGAAAGGAATCACCACGAACTCATAGTGGCCATAACGTGTCCGAAATGTCGTCTTCTGCACATCCTCCTCTCTGACCCTCACCTGGTGATACCCTGAACGCAAATCTATCTTAGAGAACCAAGATGCTCCCTGAAGCTGGTCAAAGAGGTCGTCAATCCTCGGGAGTGGGTAGCGGTTCTTCACCGTTACCTTATTCAGCTCCCTATAATCGATACACATATGATGCGACCCGTCCTTCTTCTTCACGAACAGAGTCGGGGCTCCCCAGGGTGAACTGCTCGGTCGAATGAAACCCCTGTCTAACAGCTCCTGAAGCTGTGTAGACAACTCCTGCATCTCAGGAGGAGCCAACCGATACGGTGCCTTGGCTATCGGAGCCGCACCAGGGACTAGGTCGATCCTGAACTCCACTTGTCGCTCTGGAGGTATCTCAGGCAGCTCCTCGGGGAATACATCCGCGAACTCTCGTACTTCGGGCACATCGCCCACCGTCGCCTTACCCGCCTCCCGGGTGTCCATGACATATGCGACATATCCTGTGCAACCCTGCTGAAGGTAATGCCTTGCCCTCGCTGCCGAACAGAAGGCTGGCCCTCGCTGTGATCTCTCACCCTGAATTACTAACTCTCCCCCACTTGGGGCTCTGACTCGTACTAACTGCTGCGCGCAATCTATCACTGCCCCATTGGGACTCAGCCAATCCATACCAATAATGACCTTGTTTCCCCGCAATGGAATGGGAACTAGGTCAACCAAATACCGCTCTTCGAACAACCTCAATACACAATCTCGGAAGACCTCTGATGCTCGCACCGACCGGTCGTCCGCAATCTCGACCTCTAAAGGGCAATCCAACATGCCCGAGGACTCAGGAAACTTCTTGCTAAGTGCAAGAGAAACAAAGGATCGGGTAGCCCCCGAATCAAACAACACCTGGACTGGAATACCGTTCACATGGAACGATCCTAAACGTATGTACACAGAGCACATATCAATATCATAAATCTCATATAAATAGGTCAGAGGGAAAGAATCATACCCGTCACCACATCGGGAGCAGCGCGTGCCTCCTCGGCTGTCAGCTGAAATGCCCGGCTCCTCACCACCGGAGCCTCTGCCTTGCCCTGTCGGCCATCCGTAATCCGCAGGGTCGCTGGGGCTGGCGCCTGTACTGGCGCTGCTGCTGTCAACTGAGGGCAATTGGCCCTCTTGTGGCCTCTCTGGTTGCAGTGGAAACACAGCAACTCGGACGTCTGAAATACCGGAGTAGGAGCAGTACAATCCCTGCTAAAGTGCCCCGTCTTGCCGCACTTGTAGCAGCCTGACGATCCTAACCTGCATGGTCCCTCATGCGACTTGCCGCATTTCCTGCAGCGGCTACGACTCGGTGGGCCTCTTGGGCCCGGATCTGATCCCTTGGGCTTCTTCCCCGAAGCCCCCGTCATCTGTCCCTCCTCAGCCTTTCTCTTCAGAATGTGACCCATATCAATCTCCCTCTCCCTTGCCCTGGCAATCATGGACTCCAGGGTAGGCAAGCTGAAAAACTGACATGCTCCCGGATGTCGGCTCGGAGCATGTCGTGGTAGCGGGTCCTCCTCATGTCCTCATCACCTGCATACTGAGGTACCAGTAACGCCCTCTCCCGGAACTTGGCGGTGATCTCCGCCACTGTCTCTGTCGTCTACCTCATATCCAAGAACTCCCGTGCCAACTGCTGGAGCTCCACCGCAGGCGCGAACTTCATCCTAAATCGTGTCACAAAGTCCGGCCATGTCATAGCCTCAATGGCCGCGGCTCCCAAAGAGTCACAAACCGACTCCCACCAATCTCTAACTCTGTCACGTAGACACCCTGCTGCAAATCGTACCTTCGACCCCTCGGGGCAGAAGCTGATCAGCTGTGCAGACTCAAGGTCTGCAATCCATCGTCTGGCAGCAATGGGGTCCTTCGCCCCATGGAAATCTGATGCACCACTGCCCCTGAAGTCCTTAAAGGACAGTGTGCGTGGTCCTGACTGGCTAGCCGCCATATCACTTCTGAACGCCCTGAGACGATCCTCCATCAACTCTACAATACCCTCCTTGATCGACCCAAAGATGATGGGAGTCGACTCAAGGATGCCCCTGGTAGTCTCTGACGCGATGAACTCATGTAGACCCTCATCAACTGGTTCGGACCCTAAACCCGAACCCGATCCTGATCCTGAGCCTCCCGCTCCCTGTCGTGTGGTCACCATACTGTGAAACATAGCATAACCACCATCATACTATATTCCACTAACGAGGCTCACATTCATATCACAAGTCCCCGGTCTCGTCTCGGCCCTTTTTGAATCGAGTACGGATCCTCCGCTTTCAGTAGTACGGGCCCATACTACCTTCCACGTCTATCCGTACTTTCCTCAAGAATTGCCTCAACTCAACCAAGTCCTTTCTACTAATACTGCGGTTCTCGTGCTACTCTCGCCCTAGGCTTTCCCTAAGTAATCGCCATCCCACTCTCTGCCATCAACTGCACAAGAAGTCCCTGCTTTCTTTCCCTAACTAGCTCGCGAATACTATTACATATTACTCAGACTAGATAATTCTTCGAATGAGAGGTCCTACCCTACAACGGTTGGACTCAGACAAGAGCTGCGAAGCAGGGCTAGACCCAACCTTCTGAAATTATTTAGTCCTTGCAATATGTAACGTAACATATTCATTTACTAGTTAGTGAGAGACAACTAGAACTCCAAAAAGCACATAGCAAGCAGTATTCGTGCATTGAGTACACATAATCAAGTATATACTATTCTGGCTATCATACTGACTGATCTGTACTAGCATGCAATTCTCATAAAGCTGGAACACATAAAGCAGGCACATAAGGCATCATTCCTAGATCCTTAGTCCTATTCTAGCATGCTGTTCTACTGAAACTGGAACTGATAATCATAACAATAACTTGTATGGGTACTTTGGGGAAAACTTACTTGAGCTCGGCCGGTCGCGCACATCACACACCTTGTTCTTTCTTTCTCGAAACTCTTTTACTTAGTCTTTAGAAAAATCATTTCTTTATAAAAATCTTTTAATCCCTCGATTTGAGTCCAGACACCCCCGAAGGTGTGTCCGAATCCCTCAAACCAGGGCTCTGATACCAACTTGTAACATCCCAAAAATACCAGCTAAAAATTTCATTTTTAAATTAGGTTAATACATAAAAACATCGTTACAAAACATTCATAATATTAATTCATGTCTGAAAACCGGTAACATCATAGTAAAATATTCAGAGTACATCCCAGAAAATCCATAGTGCGGAAACAAGAGTGTGGGTGTGATATGCCGCAACCGCGTCGGCTCCTTTCCCCTAGCTGAAGAGGTACCTGAAAACAAAACTATAAAACGTAAGCACGAAGCTTAGTGAGTTCCCCCAACAAACCTCATACCATACAATCACATAGCATACATGTCTGCCGGGCATTTCTGGGTGCCCGACCTTCCCCTTCGGTCCTGTCGACCGGATACTGCCTAGCATATCTGGGTGCTGGCCTACCCCTTCGGTCCTGTCGACCGGATCGGGGACTGTTTCACCCCCCCCTACTACTGCTACCACATAATAACATATCACATAACCCATACATCATAATCTGCTAGCACATAAAGCATATCAGGTAGCAACAAACCTAGATGATTATCACACAGACAGTCATCTATCATACGACTCCTACTAGTGGGCCGGCATTGTGGCCTTAGACCCACTTCTACTGGAAGGTAACTCACCTCGAGGGTAGCTGCTGAAAACCCGCTCAACCTACGCCTGGCTGCCGCACCGGTAACCCTCCGGCTATAAATCTGTAATCATGGATTAGGTACTCATAAATACCCCTTAGGTCAAATGACTGGTCAAAGTCAACTTCTTGGTCAAAGTCAACTCTCTGATTGAATGGACTCGCTGAGTCCATATAGCGACTCGCCGAGTCCTTCTACGTCTAGCCCGACTCTGACTCATCGGGTCCCTGACTCGCTAAACAGGGACAACTAACAAACCCGCGACTGGACTCGCCGAGTCCAAGGGGGGACTCGCCGAGTCCGACGAACAGATCTCACAATTCGCTCCAATCTTCCCTCAGAACATCAACCTTGGAGATTTGGAGATTCTGGGACTATAGCTACACGTTAAATTGCTAATTCCACGTGCGACTTCGAAGGGTTGGACCTCCTACACTTAAACCCTTCTTATCCTAGTGACAGTTCATATGACTCGCCGAGTTTGAAGAACAACTCGCCGAGTTCAAGGCTATATTCAAGGGACTCGCCGAGTTTGAAGAACGACTCGCCGAGTACCAGGCAATCTTCATAGGACTCGCCGAGTTGTTTATCCAACTCGTCGAGTCTAAGGCCATCTTCATGGAACTCGCCGAGTGCACTTTGGCACTCGCCGAGTTCCCTTCGACTCTTCACCCAATCTGGCCAAATCTGAGACATGCAACTGATCCAACTCATGGGTCTCAGTTCCTAGGGTCTGGTTATCACATATACACACGAAATCTGGGGGTTTTAAGGCTTGAAGATCAACCATTGGAGACAAAAAGGAACCTAAGAGCTAATGAGCAAAGTGAGGGTTTTATTACCTGATTTGATGCCTTCCCCAGAGTAGATTTCGGATCTACCTTCACTTCTGGAACACTCCAACTTCCTCCTTCTTCTTCTAAGCTCCAAAACCTTCTTTGGAAGATCAAAATCACTCAAGAACACTAAAGGAGCTAGGGTTGTTCTCTACTGCTCTCTGGGAGGAAAATGGGTGTTTTTGAATGGGTAAAATAGGGTGCAATGTCTGAAAATAGAGTTTCATCCAGACAGGTGGACTCGCCGAGTCCATATGTCGACTCGCCGAGTTCCCAGCTTAAATCCCGTGTCCACCTCGCTGCTACTCGGCGAGTCGGGACGCAGACTCGCCGAGTTCATGGCAAAAAAATTTAAGAAAATACTTAAATAAAATCGTACCAGGAATCCGGGGTGTTACACAAACGTTTAGAAATCTGAACACATAAAGTTTCTAGATTCGGTCAGCACCATAGATCCGATCAAATAATAACATATAAAGTATCATAATTCATTTAGCACATAAAACCAATTTAGGCATATTTTCTAAAATAAGCTAGTGCCTGTGTCTAAAATACAGCAGACACTCATCTCATAATCATCGCTTATCTTTCTGAGTTTCAGTCTATAAATCCTACAAATTCCTAGTTCGCTTAAACTAATGCTCTGATACCAACTGTGACATCTCCAATTTCACGGCCAGAAAAGACCGATTTGCTTATGATTTATTTGAAAATCAGAGTATCCTTTTGAAGAAATATTTTGCGGAATTTGTTCCTAAAAATATGATAAAGATATTATCAAAGCATTTCCGAAGAAATGTATTTTTAATTATTTTAAAAATGTTGGGATGTCATTGTAAATACAGTACATAAGTACAAATAGAAATAGTACAGGCCTTACAACATCCATTATTGTAATGACCTATAATCCATAGATCTCTCATCAGATCAACACTCTTGTACTCTTTTGCCACTACTTGTAATATAAGAAACTGAGTGGGTCAGGCTTGGGAGCCTGGTAAGCATATAGGATTTTCAACCCATAATAATTAAGTTTATTAATTTCATCAAATCAATCAACCCGATTACCCGTTCCCGTTATCCTGACTTTTTGTCCCTAAAGCATCTAATTCAAGGGAACTAGCCCAAGGATTATCATCGGGATAGACAATACTGCTTAGGGGATTCCTCATCAATATATGTCAAAAAGGTAACCATGAGGGGGATGGAGTACACCTTGTGAAAACGTAGTTCAAAACACCTACAGGTTGCGAGCCTGCTAAAGTTCCACTGGGCTGTCTAGAATAGCCAGTAGTCGTCATCTATACTCCGCTAGATGACTGAAGCAGCTTAAACATCGAGGCCTCTCATCATTTATTTCATCATCTATATCATCTACCCATCTTTACCCATCATAATTATATATATAAAATACATATACAGTTTAAATCGAATAAAATATGTATATTTTGTTTATCCAGCATAGATATCAAGAACACAGATAATATGCACACATAGCACGTAATGTATATTAAATACTTCATATCTATGTGTTAGATGAAAGTAACTATGCACTCACTTGTTAAAATGGTGACTCGTAATTCGGGCAGCGCTTCGCTTCTAACAATTTTATTTTCCTTCGTCGGAACCTAGTATCATTAATAATACATTTTAATATAATATTTATTGCGACTAATTATGAGTCTAGGTTCATCATTAACTCAAAGCCTACATCATGATCTATTAAGTAAGGATCATCTAGGCAGGACAGTTGGGAGGCAGGACCATTTCGGCATATAGCTTTTCTGAAATCCAACAACCAAACCCAACGTGAGCATTCTAGACACCTCTCTTGTAAGTAGTTCAATCAGTATAACGACTTTGCATCAGTGATAAATCTTGTTTATAGTTTCATAATAACGATAATGAACTTAAGCCTAAGTTATACTTAAATAAAGGTAAGCATAACTCACTTAAGAGGAGGTTTAGCTAGGAGTCGGGTTGTGCAGGGGCAGAACTTTTGAGCTGAAAGCTCTTCTTCTCGGAGCTTTCTAGCATTTCGGGGTTTGCCTCTAACACTTGGGAAGTTCTAGGGAAGGGGAGGGGCTAAGGAGGGTATTTGAGAGAGAAAGAATGGATTTGGTGTGAGGAAATGAGGTGATTTACGCCTCTATTTATAGGATGGGGGATCGCATTACGTGGGGCGTAACTCCGGAGAACGTGGGGCCGACTCGGTATGATGAGCATATGAAGCCCTACGTTGGGCGTACGCGGGCCATGTGTCGAGATCCGTTGTGACGTCGTGGAGAGAAATGTGGAACTAAGATTGTGCCACCTGTCAGCCTCGCATCTTAACCCCTAATTTCATTATCTTCTAAATTTCGTAACTTTTGCATACGAGCTCCGTTTTCGACGTTCTTTTTATCCATGCGTAGGTAGCGACGGGATCTACAACTTTCGTTTAGACTCTGTTGGCTAAATTTGAATTTATTTTTAAAGTTATATTTTAACAGGCTTAGATAGTTAAAGTCCGTTAAAAATTCCTAACTTTGCCATCTGACGTCCATTTTCATCTGTCTTTATATCGCTGAGTTCCTATTAACGAGATCTACAATTCTCGTTTAGGTTGCGTCGGCTAAAATTCGATTGATCTAAAATTCGATTTTCGGGCTGCATACTGTTATACCAAATCTTAAAAAATCATAACTTCCTCTAACGAAGTCAGATTTGGACGTTCTCTATATGCACGCTCTCGGATTAACGTATACTATGACTTTTGTTTAGATCGTTAAGGCTAAAAAGTATTTTATCGCAAACTCACTTTCTACGATACAGAGCGTCGTGCCGGTTTTGTCGTAAAACTTCGACGGGTCATAACTTCTTCGTTATAAGTCGGATTTCAACGTTCCTTATATCCCCGAAATCCTCACTTGATAAATTGGATAACTGACGATTTCGGTAGAGCTTCGTTTCGTACTTTGAAAATACCTAGACGCATAGAGTATTAAGCCTTAGTCTAGTTTCATAATCCCGGTCACCATAATAATTATATTCTAGATTCCACGCTAATCCCAATGTCTACATCAAGATCTATCAAGTAAGGATCAGCCAGACAAGAGAGCTGGGAAGCAGGACCATTTCGGCATAATAGATTTTCTGAAATCCAACAACCAAGCCAACGTGACAATTCTAGACACCTCTCCCTTAAGTAGATCGATCAATATAATAACATGGAATTATTGATAAATCTTATTTATAGGTTCATAATAATGACTTATGACTATAAATATAAGTTATACTAAAAAGACTAGAGTGTAGCTTGACTTACAGAGGTTCTTCCTGATAAAAGTTAGGAAATTACACTGGAAGAGCTTCTACTCGCTAGCTACTACTACTTCACGGGTCAAAGGGCTTTTCTAAAGACTAAAACTAAGGGGTAATCGGATAAAAACAAAAGCAACTCAATAGAGAATATCTTGGGAGGTGTGGGAAGGGAGTGAGGCTTGGCCTCCTATTTATAGTCGTTTTCGGGGTGCATGACGTGCAAAAGGGGTACATGTCGTGAATTTTAAGGCTACATCTCCCCAACCACTTTGTGCCACGTGTCGGCCTCTCTGTGGTCTACTTTTGCACCTTCTAAAAGCGTGTTTCGCACACCTGGCGCGCACTACGCGGGGTGCAAATTTTAGATTTTGTAAATTTCATAACTTCTTTATACGGACTTCGTTTTCGATGTTCTTTATATCTCTAAAAAGCTCTCGACGAGATCTCCAACTTTTCTTAAGACTCCATCAGGTAATTCTGACTTTATTTTTCATCCCTATTTTTATAAGATTAAATGATTTTGCTAAAATCATAACTCTCTTGTACGGACTCCATTTTTGACATTCTTTTTCTCAAAAATCATATCTTAAAGAGTAATACGATTGTCCTTTAGGTGACTTTAGCTAAAAGTCAACCATTCTCTTCGTAGCTTTTAACGTCACACATTCCTTGTGCACGGCTGACTTTTATATCTTATACAAATCATATCTAAATCATATATATATATATATATATATATATATGTGTGTGTGTGTGTGTGTGTGTGTATGTGTGTGTGTGTCTATGTGTCTGTGTCTGTGTCTGTGTCTGTGTCTGTGTCTGTGTCTGTGTTTTGGCATACTTATTTTCACGATGGTTGATGCCTTAAGCCGTATGGAGCAAGAAAAGCCTCCCATAGTCAAGGCACTGGCAATGACAATCCAATCCAACCTGGACACACAAATCTAAGATGACCAGCAAGAGTTTCTCATGAAAGAAAACATTGAGATGGAGTGCCTGTGGGGAATAGAGAAACAGCTCGAAATCAGGGATGATGGAACAAGATACATCATGGACCGAATTTGGGTGCCAAAGTTTGGTGATACCAGAAAATTGGTCATGGACAAAGCTAATAATACCAGATACTCCATACATCCCATAGCAGATAAGATGTACTTAAATGTAAGGAATCTTTATTGGTAGCCAAAGAAGAAGGTTGAAATTGTTGCATATGTGAGCAAATGCTTGACATGCGATAAAGTCATGCAGAACATCACAAGCCCTCGGGATTATTGTGGCAACCAAAAATACCCGTGTAGAAGTCGGAACAAATTGCAATGGACTTCGAAACGAAGCTACCCAAGACCTCCAGTTTTTACGACAATATATGGGTAGTGGTAGATAGATTGACCAAGTCCGCTCACTTTCTGCCAATAAAGGAAACAGATAAAATGGAAAAGCTGTCTAGGACATACCTCCAAGAGATAGTCAAACTGTATAGTGTGCCATTATCCATTATCTTGGATAAAGATAGTAGGTTTACCTCTCGATTTTGGAAAACTCTTTAAAAATCTCTTGGTATACGTATGGACATGAGTACGACATACCACCCACCAAACCGACGGTTAAAGCGAAGGACGATCCAGACGCTTAAGGACAAGCTTAGAGCTTGTGTAATAGATTTTGGAAATGCTTGGGCTACTTATCTACCCCTGATTGAGTTCTCCTATAACAATAGCTATCACACTACCATCAAGATCACATCATGCGAATCCCTCTATGGTTGAAAGTGTCGTTCGCCGATATGTTGGGCAGAAGTCGGAGATAATCAACTTGTAAAGGAACTCATGTGTGGTACCTTACTAACTGGTACATAAATCGTATATGAAACCACCGAAAAGATCGTACAAATCAGGGAGCAGTTAAATGTTGCTCATGATCGCTAAAAGAGTTATGATGACGTTAGATGCAAAAGCCTCGAGTTCCAAGTTGGAGATAGTGCTATTTGAAATTCTCTCCTTGGAAAGGGGTCATAAGATTTAGAAAATGGGGCAAGTTTAATTCGATATATAGGACCTTTCGAGATCGTTGCAAGGTTCGACCTGGTGGCCTATCATCTGAAGTTGCCTCAGGAGCTCAGCAACATCCACCACGGCTTCCATGTATCAAATCTCAAAAATTATTGGTCAAATGACACAATGATCGTTCCACTCGACAAAATTCAGGTCAATTCCAAACTAAACTTCGTCGATGAACCGATCGAAATCATGGACCGATAAATTAAAAGACTTAAACAGAGTTTCATTCCTATAGTAAGTGTATGATGGAACTCTAAGTGAGGACCATAGTATACTTGGGAATAGGAAGAGAAGATGAAGAACAAGTTTCCTCACCTGTTCGAAAACAACCCGACTACAAGCTAAATTTCGAGACGAAACTAATGCTATGATAATAACCCACTTAGCATTCTAAGTTTAAGTCTAGAAATCCTACAAATTCCTAGTTCGCTTAAACTAATGCTCTGATACCAACTGTGACATCTCCAATTTCACGGCCAGAAAAGACCGATTTGCTTATGATTTATTTGAAAAGCAGAGTATCCTTTTGAAGAAATATTTTGCGGAATTTGTTCCTAAAAATATGATAAAGATATTATCAAAGCATTTCCGAAGAAATGTATTTTTAATTATTTTAAAAACGTTGGGATGTCATTGTAAATACAGTACATAAGTACAAATAGAAATAGTACAGGCCTTACAACATCCATTATTCTAATGACCTATAATCCATAGATCTCTCATCAGATCAACACTCATGTACTCTTTTGCCACTACCTGTAATACAAGAAACTGAGTGGGTCAGGCCTGGGAGCCTGGTGAGCACATAGGGTTTTCAACCCACAGTAATTAAGTTTATTAATTTCATCAAATCAATCAACCCGATTACCCGTTCCCGTTATCCTCACTTTCTGTCCCTAAAGCATCTAATTCAAGGGACCTTGCCTAAGGATTATCATCGAGATGGACAACACTGCTTAGGGGATTCCTCGGCAATATATGTTAAAAAGTCAACCATGAGGGGGATGGAGTACACCTGGTGAACACGTAGTTCAAAAACACCTACAGGTTGTGAGCCTGGTAGCGTTCCACTGGACTGTCTAGAATAACGCGTGGTCCTCATCTATACTCCGCTAGATGATTGAATCAGCTTAAACATCGAGGCATCTCATCATTTTTTCATCATCTATACTATCTACCCATCTTTACCCGTTCATAATTATAGGTATAAAATACATATATAGTTTAAATCAAATAAAACAAGTATCTTTTGTTCATCCAGCATAGATATCAAGAACACGGATAATATGCACACATAGCACGTAATTTATATTAAATACTTCATATCTATGCATAAGATGAAAGTAACTATGCATTCACTTGTTAAAGTGACGACTCTTAATTCGGGCAGCGCTTCGCTTCTAACAATTTTATTTTCCTTCGTCGGAACCTAGTATCATTGTTACTAAATTTTTGTCTGATATTTATTGAGAATAATTATAAGTCTAAATTCATCATTAACTCAAATTCTACGTCATGATCTATCAAGTAAGGATCAGCCAGGCATGACAGTTTGGAGGCAGGACCATTTCGACATATAGCTTTTCTAAAATCCAACAATCAAACCCAACGTGACCATTCTAGAAACCTTACCCGTAAGTAGTTCAATCAATAAAACGAAATTGAATCACTGGTATATCTTGTTTATATGTTCATAATAACGATAATGAACTTAAACATACGTTATACAGAGAGAAGGGTAAGCATAACTCACTTACAAGGAGGTATAGCTAGAAGTCGAGCTGTGCAGGGGCAGAACTTCTGGGCCGAAAGCTCTTCTTCCCGGATCCTTCTGGCATTTCAGGCTTCGCCTCTAACACTTGGGAAGTTCTAGGGAAGGGGAGGGGCTAAGGAGGGTATTTGAGAGAGAAAGAATGGATTTGATGTAAGGAAATGAGGTGATTTACGCCTCTATTTATAGGTTGAGGGATCGCAATACACGGGGAGTAACTTCGGAGAACGCGGGGCGTAAAAAGGCCTACGCTGGGTGTACGCGGGCCACGTATCGAGATCCGTTGCGAAGCCGTGGAGAGAAAGGTGGGGCTAGGATTGTGCCACGTGTCATCCTCGCATCTTAACCCATAATTTAATTATCTTCTAAATTCCGTAACTTCCGCATACGAGCTCCATTTTTTACATTCTTTATATCCATGCGTAGGTAGCGACGGGATCTACAACTTTCGTTTAGACTCTGTCGTCTAACTTTGAATTTATTTTTAAAGTTATATTTTAACATGCTTAGACAGTTAAAGTCCGTTAAAAATTCATAACTTTGTCATTCAACGTCCGTTTTTGTTTGTCTTTATATCGTTGAGTTCCTATTAATGAGATCTTCAATTCTCGTTTAGGTTGTGTTGGCTAAAAATCGATCGATCTAAAATTCAATTTCCGGACTGCATACTGTTATGTCAAATCTTAAAAAATCATAACTTCCTCTAACGAAGTCAGATTTGGACGTTCTCTATATGCACGCTCTCGGTTTAACGTATACTATGAATTTCATTTAGATTGTTAAGGCTAAAAAGTATTTTATCGCAAACTCACTTTTTACGATACACAGCGTCGTGTCGGTTTTGTCGCAAAACTTCAACGGGTCATAACTTCTTCGTTATAAGTCGGATTTCAACGTTCCTTATATCCCTGAAATCCTTGTTACGACTACTTCATCTTTCATCATAGATATTAGGTTTATCTATTATTTTATTTTTGACGCATATTTTTATTATTATTTTATTATATCGTTATAAGCACTTATATTGCACATAAATCACATAATACTCAAATAATTATTCTTCATTACTTCGAAATAGGTTACAATTGTTGACCCTAACTATTACATCATAATATTAATGCTTATCCAGAAACTCGGGCGTTACATATTCCTAAAAATATGGCTAGTTAGACGAAAAAGCTAGTTATTAGGTGCGCAGAAAGTCGTACTATCATATGAAAATTTTAATATAATCGAAAACTAAACATCGAAATGATTCCAAAAATATAAACTTCGTAAAAATCGGACTTTATATGAAGGAGATATGAATTTTACAAAATATAAAAATCAACCACACATAAATACTTGCTTCTTAAAAACTGACAAAGAGATCGATTGAATTTTAGCTAAAGTCATAAAAAGGGGAATCATAATACTCCTTGAGATAAAAAATTTGAGATGAAGAAGACCAAAAACGTAGCCCGTATGAGGGAGTTACGATTTTTATAAAATAATTTTAATATAACCCTCCTTACAAAGTATTAGGCTAAAAAGAAATTTGGTATCAACTAAAATAACCTAAAGGAAAGTCGTAGTACTCGTCGAGACCATCGCATGAGTATAAAGAACGTCAGAATTGAGGCTCATACGTGGTGCACGCACTGACACCATATTCGCGAAGATACAAGTGATGTGGCTCGATGAAAGAGAGACACGTGTACGTTCTCGGGTGGAGCAAATGTCCACACGCGTTTCATGCACCCTTAGAAATTATGTGGTGCGCTCCCCAAGACTTGCTATAAATAGAGGTTCGGTGTAGCACCCGATTCTTGGTACATATTTAAATTCAAGAATTTCATGTATTTCCTCTGGGACTCGACGAGTTGGTGGCCCAACTCGTCGGGTAGAGTCGTGATTCGCGGGAAGTTTAAGTGGCCTACTTGAGAAGTTGGGAGACCGACTCGGCAAGTAGGTGTTGTTTGAGTGAAACCCTAAATTTGAGGGTTTGCACCCTATTTAAACAACTTATCTCAGCCTCCATCATCCCTATTACTCCCAGAAAGCAATATCTCGAAACCCTAGTCGTTATTAGTGTGTTTTTGAGCCTTTAGGTGTTACTTTGGGTGTTTGAAGCTTGAAAAGAAGGAGGAGGCTTGTGATATCAAGGGGGAATCAGGAAGATCCAGAGCTTTGGGCACATTTCCAGCTTATTGGAGGTATAAAGCTGAACCTTATCTATTCTTTGAGTAGATCTTGATTTTGGTCCATTTTCCTCCATTTTCTAAGCCCTAGTGAGGATGTATTCGGGATTTAGTGTAAGGAATGAGTTTGTGCTTCAGATCTAGGGCTATTGAGGGTTTTTATGGCATAAAGGTGCCCACCTTGTTGCCATAAACACCCCATGCACCTTGTAGACCACCTTTTATGGATTTTTGAGCCAAGGACCCCATGCATGCGCACCAAGTTTGGAACTTTACGTGTAAAATGGTCATTAGGAGGCCAGATCTATGATTTTGGTGTGTTAAAACCCATTTAAATTGACTATATAGTACTGGTCAAAGATGGACTGGGCGAGTCGTTCTTGGGACTCGGCGAGCTAGGGTGTAATGACCACCAAATCCTTTCTATTGATGGACTAGATGATAGTGTTGAAGGTCCCTCAATTGTTTAGGCCCTTAAGGGACCTGGGAATCATGGGACTCGACGAGTGGTTGAGCAAAATCGGTGAGTCCAAGGCAATCTCCCAATCTTTGAAGATGGACTCGACGAGTTGTTCATACAACTCGACAAGTCATAGACTGGACACATTCATATGAGGGAGATGAACTCGACGAGTTCAAGGATGAACTCGGCGAGTCGGTTGAAGATGGTCCTTATGGTATGATTGAAGGAGAACCCGTCGAGTTCTTGCTGGACTCAACGAGTAGAGTCGGGGTGGTATCGAGTTAAAGGAGTATGGACTCGACGAGTTGGGAGACCAACTCGACGATTCAGGTCAACTGGATGTTGACTTTGACCAATGTTGACTTTAATTGAATTGGGTTGACCCTGGTTAGGGTTGCATGTTCGAATTGACAACTTAGAAGGGTTGCCGTGTAGGGATTGAGGAGTCAAGGAGAGCCGACTTTCACGCCGAGGACATTTCAGACACTACACGACATCGAGGTGAGTTACCTTCCGATAGAAGTGGGTCTAAGGCACCAAGGTCGGCCCACTAGTAGTTGTTTAGTTGAGACGATTGTCTTGGTGATAATTGTCTGGTTTGCTTTGGTTTGATATGTGTGCATGCTAGCATGATGTGTTATATGTGTTAGTATCAGTAGGAGGGAATCATCCCCTATTCAGTCGCTAGGACCGATGGGTAGGTCAGACGCCCCAGATATTTCTGACAGTATGATTATGATATGATATTATATGCTAGCAATAGGGGGTGAAATAGTCCCCGTGATTGGTTTAGATAGACCGGAGGGTATTTGGCACCCCATAATGGCCAGACACGGGTAGGTCAGCACCCCAGAACGACTTGACACTGGTAGGAAGCACCCTATAATGGCTTGACATGGGTAGGTCAGCACCCCAGAACGGTTGACATGGGTAGGTCGGGCACCCCAGAATTGCCCAGCAATATGTATGTTGTTTGGTATGTGGTATGATGGGGGAACTCACTAAGCTTTGTGCTTACAGTTTCAGTTCTGGTTGCAGGTACCTCTTCGTCCAAGGGGAAGGAGCCGGCGGTGTAGCAACGCATCACACACACTCACACATGATTCCGCATCGAGTTTTCTGGGATTGTACTCTGATTTTTATTACTGTTGATGATATGGTTTTGAGACACGTAGTTACAGTTTTATAAATTGATATGACATTGGCAATGTTTTTGATAAACTATTTCATGAGTCACTTAATTAAAAATGAAATTTTAGGCCTTGAAAATTGGGATGTTACAAGTTGGTATCAGAGCCTTGGTTTGAGGGATTCGGACATACCCTCGGGGGTGTCTGAACTCAAACCGAGGGCTTGAAGGATTTTTACAAGGAAATAGTTTTTCTAAAATCTAAATTAAAGAGTTTTGGGAAAGAGAGAAGTGTGTGATGCGTCCGACCGGACGAGCTCAAGTAAGTTTTCCCCAAGATACACATACTTTTTATGTTATGTTATATGATATGATTATGAGAACTGCATGTTAGATTAGGGCTAAGGATCTAGGAGGATGCCTTGTATGCCTGTTATGTGTTTATGAGAACTGCATGCTAGAATAGGGCTAAGGATCTAGGAAGGATGCCTTGTATGCCTGCTATAGGAGCTCATTGAGCCATATGTTAGAGCTGTTAGTTAGCAGTGAGATAACCTGATTAGGTTATGCTTCAATTGGTTACTCAATGCACGAATGTTGCTTGCTTTGTGCTATAGGAGTTCTGGCTAACTTTAACTAACTAGTAAGCGAATATGTAAAAGTATTCGCAAGCTAGTTAGGGGAAGGTGGTAGGGACTCCTAATGCATCTGATGGTGGAGAGTAGGTCGGAGGGTGCCCTGGGAAGGCCTAGGGTGAGATTAGTTGCAAAGGGATATTGGTTAAGGGACTTGGTGAAGTTGAGGCAATCCTTGAGTAAAGTACGGATAGATGTGGAAGGTAGTATGGGCCCGTACTACTGAAAGCAGACGATTCATACTCGAGTCAGGGAGAGCCGAGCAGTTCACCCTGGGGAGCCCCGATCCTGGGGAGCCCCGTTACCCACTCCCGAGGATAAATGATTTGTTCGACCAGCTTCAGGGAGCGTTTTGGTTTTCCAAGATAGATTTGCGGTCAAGATACCACCAGATGAGGGTCAGAGAGGAGGATGTGCAGAACACTGCTTTTCGGACTTGGTATGGCCATTACGAGTTCGTGGTGATGCCCTTCGGGCTCACCAATGCTCCTGCCGCGTTCATGGATCTCATGAACCGCGTGTGCAGGCCGATGTTGGATCGGTCTGTGATAGTTTTCATTGACGATATATTGGTTTATTCCAAGATGCAGGAGCAGCATAAGGAGTACTTGCGAGAGTGTTGGGTTTTAAGCATTCTAACACTCCTAAGGTGTTCAAGCAACCCTAAATACCTTGGATCTATGTTTTCACTAATTATACATGCAATGGTGTTTCCAAGGTATTAAACCTATGACTAGCATACAATTGACATATACCACACAAGAATCTAGTTAGGATAACATACCTTATAGTGGAGATTGAAGTCTTGATGTATCTAGCCTTAAGAGCTTAGCCTCAATAGTGTGGGAGCCTCAACTGGAATCACAAATCACCATCAACAACTTGGAAGAACTTGAGAGAATATGGAGCTCACCAAAATCGGCCACCTTTTCTTACACACACTAGTGCCAATTTTGTGAGCCAAGGACCCCTTTATATATTATGGAGGATTAGGGTTACGTCCATGTAAACCCTAATACCCATGACCTTTCATTTACATAGGATCCATGGGTTAAAAGCTCCATGGACTATCCAGGGACTTCCATACACTTTAGCCTATCCTAAGTAAACCTTGGCCCATTCTATATATATATATATATATATATATATATATATATATATATATATATATATATACATATATTTATATATATATATATATATATATATATAAGAGTCCATATTTAATTAGCCTATTTTGATCACTAAATTAATTCCAAATTAATTCTTGATCAATACTAATTAAATAATATGATTTCATATTAATATATTATAATTTTTAATATATTAATAAATCATAAATATCTTTTTCTCATAAGTCTATCCGTACAAATTGTTCTGGTGAAGTGCAACCCAAATGGACCATGTCGGGTCGGGTCAAGTCATACCAATTATAGTTATGGACTTAAACACTAATCCAATAGTCTCCCACTTAGATAAGTCTAATAACTATTATTGCAAGTACGACTTCATAACCCGACTAGCAATCGTAGCTCTTAAAGCCGTTGTCGAACTCTGAACAAATCAAATGACGCGTCCATTAGATAAGTGATCATATATTCCTCCATTCTAGATATCATATGGACTGAGACATGGATTATAATCACTCTCTCTGTCCATTTGTTGTTTCCCGATTTTCGATTTATGACAACTGACTAATTGAACAAATCAAATCAGTCCAGGCTTGGCCAAGCACTTAGGGGTGTCATTAGGGGTGAGCAGCGGAACAGGGTACCCGCTTTCGGAACCGGAACCGCCTCGGAACTGCCGGTTCCGGTTCCTAAAGTTTTGGAACCGCCTTAAACGGTTCCGGTTCCAGTTCTTAGTTTTTCGGAACCGTGACCTGCCGGATACCCGACGGAACCGGTTTATATATATATATATATATATATATATATATATATATATATATATATATATATATATATATATATATATATATATATATATATATATATATATATATATATATATATATATATATATATATATATATATTCAAAACTTACAATGAAAAAATAATATATCATGTTTTGATAGTCTGGACTAATATGATCGATATATAAGTGAGTAAATTCATGATATATAAAACTTGAGTTTAGTAGCTATAATTTTATACGGTTTATCTTCCTTAACTTTAAACACATGATGATTCTTATTTTAATTTATAGCTTCGTAAATAGATGCATATTTTTTAAACATCAAGCTGCCTCGAACTTCAAAGCATTTTTTTCGTGAAGGCTAAATCTAATTTTCAATGAGTTATGTTATACTTATTAGTTTTTAACAGTTAATGGTTTGTGATGGTGGATTTCTAACGAAAAAATAGTAACAAAGCTTAAAACAACTGGGTACCCGGTACCGGAACCGGTTCCGGCGGTTCCAGTTCCGGTTCCAAAATCTAAAGAACCGTTATATAGCCGGTTTCGGTTCCGGTTCCTACATTCCAAGAACCTCTGGTTCCGGTTCCAGACAAATAGGGCGGGTACCCGCCTATGCTCACCCCTACGTGTCATCACTAAATCATCGAGGGGCCCACAGATATCGCTTTTATCCCTTTAAGGGTAAAAGGAATGGATAAACTTTGACTCATATGCTTGTACTAACTACTTGTTGAATCATACACAAAGGCACGTTTTATAACATCGAGTTACCAATGCCTTTTCGTGCAATCAATGTTTAACCAACTCATAGTCAACAACTCATATCTCTAGGTTTGAAGAATATAAGATATTATCGTCTCATGATTCACTCGTGATAAAATCCATGAAGTGAGTCAAATGAGCGTGGGTTTAATCCAATACTCAGAACTTATGAGCACTCACGAATGTTGTAGCAACCATTTATATGTCAAATCTTACAAGCCAGATTCATGACAGTCTTGATTCATATCTACTTCCAACATATGACCGACTGTGAATGGTTTGAATAACTTAGTCATTCGGAAAGAATGACCTAGTTATTCTGGAAGTCAAAACATGCAAAGTGAAACACAAGAATAATATTAATCCTATATGGCCCCAAAACTCTTTGAGTGTAAATAAAAACACCTTTTATCTAAGCACCATATTGATTACTCATTATTCATTGTATAATGTTTCGAATTATCAACTTAATACTTGAATTAAAACAATAGCCATGCCATGCTCCAAGCATACACACTATGTTTGTCCAAACAATAGCTATGCCATACTCCAAGTATGCGCACTATGTTTGTCTAACGATCCTTACTTTGTGAAACAGATCGATTGACAATATTTCAATGATGCTCATTTCACAATCCCAATCCCTATTGTAAATGTAAGAATACCAAACTCTTGTCATTTACTGTAATCTGTTAGATTCTAATCTTATATGCAATGATTCCCTTGTAATGACTATGCCCAAGTCACAAAGACTTGGCAACAAACATTACAAAGTATTCCAATGGAGATCAATTCCATGGAAACGAAGTCTCACATTCAAAGTACATTCCTTTGAATATCCTTCTTCCATTAAGTTTTCTAATCTTACACAGATTTAAAGGATAACTTCCACCTATGGAAACATTTCCATATGACCATTTTGACTATCTCTTGTGAACAAGAGTTGCCTCTTTTCAGAGTATGTCAATATGGTTCTTTCCAAAGTTTAACACTATACTTCTAACTGTCCCTGAGCAACCAATCTTTGGTAAACTTTAGATTGTCCTCGACAATTGCTTAATCATTTTAGTCATATCCACTTCTAATCCTTTTTCCCTCTTAACGCCCTAGGCATTTGAAAATTTTAGAATGGATAAATATTATAGCACATGTAATCTGTCCTATACCCGAAGCATATGGGACCCGATTCATGCTATAAAAAATTTTATTTGCCATGTTCTAAAAATTCGAACTATGAAGAGGGATGCCGTAATCATAATCGAAGATTGAGAATGCAACATATATAGAATTTCCTTATGTTGAACCATTCCAACATAACATTCATATATATCCTTGACTAAAGTTGATTAAAATATCAATCTAAGCTTTTAGAATTGAAAAGAAGTATAAATCCTCACCCTTAATTATAGCAAAACAACTTTTCAAAGCGAATTGAACCTTTTGTTTTCTATAATTAATATTGCTAACTTGCAACACTAACCATAATAATCATGCTCCCACTAGCACAATGATTATCTTACTAGCACAACACTTATGCTCCCACTAGCTTTGACATGTACTCAGAAATCAACTGGACTTCTAGAAATCAATACTTTATTGACTATCTTGCCAAAGTTCAGATTTTTGATACAATATTGCTTTGATAAGCCTTTATCAAAATCATACACCTTTCCTTAGATAGCTCACATGTTTGTCCAGACCTTTTGCCATTCTCACTAGTTAGTGTGCCGGTTAACCACACACGCTCCACTAACGACATGAGAATGCAAATATCACAGTTGCTATCTACTTAAAATCTACTTAGTGAAAGCGTTTCCTCACCATCATTTTCATGAATCGGAGAGAACCTTATGACGCTTAGATTTTTTTTATTATGGTTTATGTGTTCCTATCCATGTGAATTTGTCATAGCCATAATCACAAGACAAGGTTAGTGATAAATCCAAACTCATATGGACTGAACTTGTTCAATCTTAATTTCTTGCCACCCGGCAGCACAAGGGCCTACCATTGCTTCCAGGTTGTTATGCAACCAATTGAGAACTCATAGAACTCATATGCAAAGTCAACTTTTAACTGGAATAGACACAGAAATAAGAATATGTCAACACGGTAGGTTACAAACCTCAAGTCGTGGGCTAGTGATTAACAATACTCTTGATTAGTTCTTGAAACCATCTCAAGATTTTTAAAGACTCCCACTGACCTCTTGGCATATAAGATTCTCTTTTTTCAATAATAATTCCTTGACAAAACAAATATTCAAGAGTTAGTGCGGATTCTTATCAAGTTAAACACTTCTCACAATTGGTCTTAGTTGGTCTCTGTTTTATCCAAAACACCACAACTAACTAACTTCAAATGTACAAGAATAGGAAACATCTTACTCTACATTTGACAAGTGTTATAAACTTTCTAAAGATTATGTCACTCAAGTTACAATCTTAGAGTATGACCCTAAGACTTGATTTTTGGAACGAAGTATGATTTATCTTTTGATTTGACCATTTCCACACTTCATGATTCCTCTCCTTAGCCAAACAAATGTACTAAGGTTTTCTTAGAGGATAAATTGTGATATGGCTCCATAATCACTAAGATAATCATAAAACAAGATACTCAAGTACTCTCCCATCTTTTCAGATTGGAGAAACTTTTATCTTTCTTCCTGATTTGATTCTTCTTATTCGTTCTGCCTATCATTGAAACTTTTCCAATGTTCAGAATTATACTTAAACTTGTAAGCATAACTATATTTACTAAACTTTAGTAAATCAAGACGAATAATCTTATCATTCCATGTGGTGGACTTGACCGGCGCACAACCAAGTGTATCCAATCCTTTAGTCCTTCACTTGACTCACACATACATGTGAACAAGGACTTAGTCTTAATTTCCTAAAGATGAAAAATTCTCATTCATCACACAATACAAATTGCATGATTCCAAGTTTCTGTCCAACTAAAACTTGGGTGATGAGAATCTTTCCTTATTTGGTAAATTATGACACTACCACAAATGAAAGAATCAAATCTATTTCCCAATATTGCTTTCAATGGAAACATATAAACAACAATTTTTCACAATTGCCATTGTAAGGATACTTCAAATAAATAAATCAATTTTTTTTCTTTTTATTTTAAAACTTGAGGAAAAATATTATCCTTACAATGCAAATACATATGAAAAATATGTTGATATCTATTTCTAAGCAATCTATCGTAATTCTTAAGCAGTTGCTCAAAATTCTGATCACCGAACCATTTTCACGATCAGAATCAGCATACTCTTTCTTTAAGCTTCCTTTGATTCTATAAGACATCAAAATGTAAATAGATTACATTATGTATTAAGAATCTCCAAAAGATACTTAATAGAGTTAGATAATGGACTTTACCTAAGGTAGAGTCAAACTTTTGACGTTACCAGCTCTTTCAGGTAAATCTGGCAGCTTCGCAACCAATGCCCCTTCTTTTGGCAAAAGAAACATATGGACTCTTTGGAAATGGTACATGAGACTATCTCAGACTTATCCTTTCTCTTTACCATTAGGTCAAATGACTTGACCATGGCCGATCCCTTTCCATTGGGAAGAGAAAGTTTTTCCGGACTTCTAATGTTACCATTGTCAATGTCCATGGAAGTTTGGGAAGTTGATCTTCCAATCAAATTTTTCTTTACCAGTGCCCCAAATCATTGCTGGTTTAGCAGCATCAAGCAAATAGGTAAGATCATTAAGGGTCATGTCTTGATCTATCATCAGGGTGTGACTGAAGAACCAACTCAACAGCCAGCTACCTCGACACTTCGACACCCGACTCTCCCGGCTTGCCAATAAGGATTGAGTGACCTTGAACTTTTCAAGTATTTGAACTTGTGGGATAGGGAGAATAATTGTAGGAGGTGGAGGAAGTGAAGCATGATTCCCAGTCCCATTAATGTATAACAAAGGGATTAATCTTTCACCTTGATTGCCATGTGGGACATCATCTTCAATAGGAAAGCTTGTTCCCAAAGATTTGGGAAGACCATAGTTGTCTTAACCAGACATCTATAATGGGATAAATTCAAGTTTAGTTGATTTAAAGTCCTTAATATAACACCCAATATGAAATATTAAGGCTAGGATCCAACAACCTATTTATAACCGGAAGAGGGATGTCGTAATCCAAGCTATAAAATAGTTGAAGGTAGGTAAATGACGATTTACCAATTTCCACCATGAAAACGAAATATAATTAAGTTTTAATTGGATTTGAAACTCCTAGATCTTTTGAGATACATTGAACTTTCAATGGCATGTTTGCATCTCGATTGTGCCCTCTCAAGTTTGTGACTGGGATGCCGAGGATCACAAACAAGGTTGCATGTTAACCACACACGCTCCACCAATCTATGATAAACTTAAGTTACCCTTCGCCACACATTGTCAGTCCCATGTTAGTGTGCCAGTTAACCACACACGCTCCACTAACGACTTAACAAAGGTGCAAAGTGTAATTTCATGGGTTAGCACCATTTCACATTTTCCTAAGTAACTAAGATTGGGAATTTATAAGTGTTTAGTTACTTAGTATTTATCATTATACTTTTAATGAAGGGAGAATTATAGTCTTTATCCTACCCGTTCGGCTAACGACCCTCCACCAGTCAAGGAAGCGGTGGGTGAGAGTGGACACCCATTAAACTGCCATTTTATAGGCAGTAACCTTATACCCCCCCCCCTTAGAGACTGGCTTCGTGAATGAGGCCTACTAACGGTAAGATTGACTTTACTCTTATACATATATATAAGTATTAACTTTTAATATTATAATGGTATAAGGGTGTATTTTACACATTTAAAATACTTGGTGGTTTAATCTTATTAATTAAACTATACTCTTAATTTAATTAAACTTAAACCATGTCATTATGGAACTATTAACTCTTTTAATTAAACACTTTAATTAATTTAATGAAGTCCATAAAGTTTGAATTTTAACTTTTAAAAATCTAGGGTTTGGAATTAAAGTATTAATGTGTGTGAGACTTTACAAATTCCAAAACTTGAGGGAAAGTTTTGAAACTATTCAAAAGCTTTCATTTTCATAACATATGAGTTTAATGTAGGTTTTTTAAAACTTTTAATGAAGAGACTCTTGAACATCCATAACTTGGGGACAAGTTATGGAGTTCATAAAACTATTTATGAGGAAAAGACTCTTCAAGTTTCTTAACCTATGGTTTTAATAACCTTTTTAATGTGACTTTTCATATAACTTGAGGACCAGTTACAAAAACACATATTATGAATAACTTTTAGATTAATTTGGATTGAAAACAACTATCACAAACATGTCTATCAATATTCATAATCTTGATTAAACTCATATGAACAAGACAATTCAAATCAAACAATTTTCCATGTAATTAGCCTAATCATTAAACTAATACAAAACATGAAACTTTTGACAATTATCTTTTGAATTGGATTAGAATGATCATTACCACATCAAAAACAGGTTTTATAAGTCCAAAACAGTTTTAAGGTAATGATTCTAGACCAATTCCAGCCTTAAAAGTCGAAAATATGCTGTCAGGGGCTTCTACTCGTCGAGTGTATGAACCTACTCGACGAGTAGGATGAGTTTCTTCATGGACTCAGCGAGTCCATCAGTGGACTCGGCGAGTCCATCAGTGGACTCGGTGAGTCCAGTGCCCAGGAAGCCAGAATTTTCGATTTTTAAGCTATTTCAGCATGTATAACTTGAAAACAAGCCTAGGCTCTGATACCATTGTTGGGTTTTGAGCATTCTAACACTCCTAAGGTGTTCATGCAACCCTAGATACCTAGGATCTATGTTTTCACTAATTATACATGCAATGGTGTTTCCAAGGTATTAAACCTATGACTAGCATACAATTGACATATACCACACAAGAATCTAGTTAGGATAACATACCTTATAGTGGAGATTGAAGTCTTGATGTATCTAGCCTTAAGAGCTTAACCCCAATAGTTTGGAAGCCTCAAGTGGAATCACAAATCACCATCAACAACTTGGAAGAACTTGAGAGAATATGGACCTCACTAAAACCGGCCACCTTTTCTTACACACACTAGTGCGAATTTTGTGAGCCAAGGACCCCTTTATATATTATGGAAGATTAGGGTTACATCCATGTAAACCCTAATACTCATGACCTTTCATTTATATAGGATCCATGGGTTAAAAGCTCCATGGACTATCCATACACTTTTAGCCCATCCTAAATAAACCTTGGCCCATTCCATATATATATATATATATATATATATATATATATATATATATATATATAGATATATATATATAAGAGTCCATATTTAATTAGCCTATTTTGATCACTAAATTAATTCCAAATTAATTCTTGATCAATACTAATTAAATAATATGATTTCATATTAATATATTATAACTTTTAATATATTAATAAATCATAAATATCCTTTTCTCATAAGTCTATCCATACAAATTGTTCTGGTGAAGTGCAACCCAAATGGACCATGCCGGGTCGGGTCAAGTCATACCAATTATAGTTATGGACTTAGACACTAATCCAACAGAGAGGTGTTAGATACCCTGAGGAGGGAGAGCTTGTATGCCAAGTTCTCCAAGTGCGAGTTCTGGTTGCTCGAGGTGTAGTTTATTGGGCACCTTGTCAACCAGAACGGGATATTGGTTGACCCGGACAAGGTGGAGGCCGTGATAAGATGGGAGGTTCCGAAGTCTCCATCAGAGATTCGGAGTTTCCTCGTACTGGCAGGCTATTTTTGGAGATTCATTCAGGACTTCTCCAAGATAGTCGTACCCTTGACCCGACTGATGAAGAAAGCCGTTGTTTTTCGCTGGGGGCCTGAGCAGCAGGAAGCGTTTAAGCCGTTGAGACAGAGACTGTGAGAGGCGCCGATCCTCACCCTGCCCGAGGGCATGGAGGATTTTGTGGTATATTGTGATGCGTCCATCTCAGGGTTGGTCACGGTATTGATGCAGAGGGGCACGTTATCGCTTACGCTTCGAGGCAACTGAAGCCTCACGAAGCGAACTACCCGACGCATGATTTGGAGTTGGGGGCGGTCGTCTTCGACCTCAATATTTGGCAACACTACCTCTACGAGGTCCATTGTACCATCTACACGGACCACAAGAGTTTGAGGTACCTCATGGATCAGCCGAATCTGAACATGAGGCAGCGTCGGTGGTTAGATGTGGTGAAGGATTACGATTGTGAGATCCTCTACCACCCGGGGAAGGCCAATGTCGTGGCCGATACGCTTAGCCGCAAGGAAGCACCGATCAGAGACATATGCATGAGGATGACGGTGGTGGCTCCTCTTTTGGAGCAGATCCGAGAGGCCCAGCAAGAGGCTATGAAGGAGGATCATCGGAAGAGCGAGCGTATTGTGGGACAGGTTTCCTCCTTCGACTATGATAGTCGTGGGTTATTGACGCTACACCGCAGGGTGTGGGTTCCGTACCATGGGGGTGTGCGCCAGGTTCTGATGGAGGAGGCGCACAAGTCCCAATTCTCGATTCATCCCGGGGCGACGAAGATGTACAGAGATCTTCGTCCCGATTATTGGTGGCCCTGCATGAAGCAGGATGTAGCCTGGTATGTTGAGAGATGCCTGACCTAAAGGAAGGTCAAGGACGAGCACCAGAGGCGTCACGGCAAGATGCAGCCGTTGGATATCCCTAAGTGGAAATGGGAAGATATTACTATGGATTTCATCACAAAGCTTCCCAGGACCGCGCGAGGGGTAGATTTGATTTGGGTCATCGTTGATCGATTGACCTAGAGCGCCCATTTCATTCCGATTCAGGAGAGCATTTCGGCCGAAAAGTTGGCCGACATTTACATCAGGGAGGTAGTGGCGCGGCACGGGGTGCCAGTTTCAGTGATTTCCGACAGGGACGTGCGGCTCACTTCCAGGTTTTGGAAGAAGTTTCATGATGAGCTGGGTACTCGTCTGCACTTTAGCACCGCCTTTGACCCACAGACGGATGGTCAGAGTGAGTGGACCATCCGGACTCTGGAGGACATGTTGCGGGTGTGTGTTTTAGATTTTGGAGGTAGTTGGGATACTTACCTTTCGTTGGTGGAGTTCTCTTATAATAATAGCTATCATGCGAGTATCGACCGTCCTCCTTTCGAGATATTGTATGGGAGGAAGTGCAAGACCCCGATATGCTGGGGTGAGGTTGGGCAGAGGGTCATGGGGAGTACCGAGGTGGTACTCAAGACTACGGAGAGGATCCAACAGGTTCAGAGTAGGCTTCAGACTGCTCAGAGTCGGCAGAAAAGTTATGCCGACAAGCGTCGATCGGACCTGGAGTTCCAGGTCGGGGATATGGTGCTCCTGAAAGTGTCGCCTTGGAAGGGCGTCATTCGATTCAGGAAGCGGGGCAAGTTGGGCCCCAGGTTTATTGGACCCTTTAGGGTTGTAGCCCGGGCGGGCAAGGTGGCATATAGGCTGGATCTGCCAGCCGAACTCAGTCAGATTCATAGCACCTTTCATGTCTCCCAGTTGCGGAAGTGTCTGGTGGACGAATCGGCAGTGGTGCCCTTGGAGGATATTCAGGTGGATGACAGCCTGAATTACATCGGGCGGCCAGTGGCGATCCTCGACAGGAAGTCGAAGGATCTGAGGAACAAGAGGGTGGAGCTGGTGAAGGTGAAATGGCAGCACCGTAAGCGGTCAGAATGGACTTGGGAACCAGAAGAAGAGATGAGGGAGCACTACCCCGAGCTTTTTCCAGATTCAGCAGCAGACTTTGAGGAAGAAGTCTAAAATAAGTGGGGGAGATTTGTAGCACCCGATTCCTGGTACGTATTTAAATTCAAGAATTTCATGTATTTCCTCTGGGATTCGACGAGTTGGTGGCCCATCTCGTCGAGTAGAGTCGTGATTCACGGGAAGTTTAAGTGGCCTACTCGACGAGTCGGGAGACCGACTCGGCGAGTAGGTGCTGTTTGAGTGAAACCCTAAATTTGAGGGTTTGCACCCTATTTAAACAACTTATCTCAGCCTCCATCGTCCCTATTACTCCCAGAAAGCATTATCTCGAAACCCTAGTCGTTATTAGTGTGTTTTTGAGCCTTTAGGTGTTACTTTGGGTGTTTGAAGCTTGAAAAGAATGAGGAGTCTTGTGAGATCAAGGGGGAATCAGGAAGATCCAAAGCTTTGGGCACATTTCCAGCTTATTGGAGTTATAAAGCTGAACCTTATCTATTCTTTGTGTAGATCTTGATTTTGGTCCATTTTCCTCCATTTTCTAAGCCCTAGTGAGGATGTATTCGGGATTTAGTGTAAGGAATGAGTTTGTGCTTTAGATCTAGGGCTATTGAGGGTTTTTATGGCATAAAGGTGCCCACCTTGTTTCCATAAACACCTCATGCACCTTGTAGACCACCTTGTATGGCTTTTTGAGCCAAGGACCCCATGCATGCGCACCAAGTTTGGAACTTTACGTGTAAAATGGACATTAGGCGGCCAGATGTATGATTTTGGTGTGTTAAAACCCATTTAAATCGATTGTATGGTACTGGTCAAAGATGGACTCGGCAAGTCGTTCTTGGGACTCTACGAGCCAAGGTGTAATTACCACCAAATCCTTTCCGTCGATGGACCAGATGATAGTGTGGAAGGTTCGTCAGTTGTTTAGGCCCTTAAGGAACCTGGGAATCATGGGACTCGATGAGTGGTTGATCAAACTCGGAGAGTCCAAGGCATTCTCCCAATCTGTGAAGATGGACTCGACGAGTTGTTCATACAACTCGGCGAGTCATAGACTGGACACATTCATATGAGGGAGATGAACTCGATGAGTTCAAGGATGAACTCGGCGAGTCGGTTAAAGATGGTCCTTATGGTATGATTGAAGGAGAACCCGTCGAGTTCTTGCTAGACTCGACGAGTATAGTCGGGGGTGGTATCGAGTTAAAGGAGTATGGACTCGACGAGTTGGTAGACCAACTAGGTGAGTCAGGTCAAATGGATGTTGACTTTGACCAATGTTGACTTTGATTGAATTGGGTTGACCATGGTTAGGGTTCCATGTTCGAATTGACAACTTAGAAGGGTTGTCGTGTAGGGATTGAGGAGTCGAGGAGAGCCGACTTTCACGCCGAGGACATTTCAGACACTACACGACATCGAGGTGAGTTACCTTCTAGTAGAAGTGGGTCTAAGGCACCAAGGTCGGCCCATTAGTAGTTGTTTAGTTGAGAGGATTGTCTTAGTGATAATCGACTGGTTTGCTTTGGTTTGATATGTGTGCATGCTAGCATGATGTGTTATATGTGTTGGTATCAGTAGGAGGGAATCATCCCCGATTCGGTCGCTAGGACCGATGGGTAGGTCAGACGCCCCAGATATGTCTGACAGTATGATTATGATATGATATTATATGCTAGCTGTAGGGGGTGAAATAGTCCTCGTGATCCGTTTAGATAGACCGGAGGGTAGTTGGCGCCCTAGAATGGCCAGACACGGGTAGGTCAGCACCCCAGAACGGCTTGACACGGGTAGGTCAGCACTGCAGAATGGCTTGACATGGGTAGGTCAGCACCCCAGAACGGTTGACATGGGTACGTCGGGCACCCCAGAATTGCCCGGCAATATGTATGTTGTTTGGTATGTGGTATGATGTGGGAACTCACTAAGCTTTGTGCTTACAGTTTCAGTTTTGGTTTTAGGTACCTCTTCGTCCAAGGGGAAGGAGTCGGCGGTGTAGTAGCGCATCACACACACTCACACATGATTCCGCATCGAGTTTTATGGGATTGTACTTTGATTTTTATTACTGTTGATGATATGGTTTTGAGACACGTAATTACAGGTTTATAAATTGATATGACATTGGCAATCTTTTTGATAAACTATTTCATGAGTCACTTAATTAAAAATGAAATTTTTGGCCTTGAAAATTAGGATGTTACAATCGGGGTAGACCAGTTCCTCACACCTCTCAAACCCTCTCTCTCTCTCTCTCAATCCTTGAGCCTCCCAACCTCCCGAGTGATCCCGACTCCTGACACGATGCTCCCGAGCCCCTGAAAAGCACGCTACTAGGGTGAGATCAGGGCCCTACTTTTTACGTTTTTTAAAAGTTTTCCGGGGGATGGGCGAATATGAACAAGCCCCGTTCATGTTTGTTTGGTTCGTTAACAGCCCTACTTGTAGTGGTAATAGTATAGAAAAAATATTAGTAAGGAAAATAATTTAAAGCAAAGTAAATAAAATTAAAATATAAATGTGATAAAATTCCTATAAAAAAGTATCTTAACAAATATCAAAAATAGTTATAAAAACTATGTAAAATAATGTGTAAGAGTATTTTCAAGACATAAAAACTTGTGATGTCACCAACATTATGTTGACATTTTAAATCATATGTATTCTTAGGGAAATGAGAATCAGAAGTGGTAATGTCATCGAAGATTCACACAAGGAATTGTTTTGTAATGTTATTTGTTTGTCGGCGTTTAAAATTTAGTTTGCATTTCCTATGCTCGTACTACTATAAGACAATGTAATATATTATACTATTAATAAAAGCAATGCTTGTGTTATATTTATGTGTATTGTTCAATGTATTCAATATCCGTGATCCCTATCAAACGTCACATAGCCTAACAATTCCATTGTCGGTCGGGGTATGACATGTATCCATAAAGTTTTACCCTTCTCATTATCTCATGTTGCTTTGTAAGTATTAAAGGTTGCTTCTTTATGGTTCTTTTCTTCTAGATCTAGAGTTTTAGTCATTTTGGTCCCATTTGCTATGATATTCTTAAAGATTAGAAAACTCCAAATTTATGGGTTGTTTTGGATGGATTTTATGGACTTCATTTGGTTAAAAGAGTGCATGTTAAACTCTCTTTAAACCATTCAAGATAGCCTTAGCCTTTTGGCCTTGTTTTTTTTATCATGGGTTAGTGTTTGACATGTAAGGGGCTTGTATGTTAGTAAAGTTTGGATTTTTATTAATCAGACACCTCCCAAGATGGTGTAAGGAAAGTTATATCCCCTGAATTAATGGATTAAGAACTTAATATAAGTGGGTGTCTTGCCCAGGAAGCGTAACGCGACCATCCCTTGGTCATGGAACAAAACGAGGCTTGATTTGAGAGTTTTTTAGATAGAAGTATTCATGACGCATTGAAAGTTGACCATTAACTTTTTGACCAGTTTGAATTTGGTCAAACTTTCATATACATGGAGTTTTGGACTGAGGTTTTACCTCTCATTGGTAATGATTAATGAGATGCGTCTAATGGTGGATATTAGTGGTTCGTGATAGTCGATTCACTTGTGGAGTCTTGTATGTGAGACTTGGGTTACTAGCTTTAGGTAAGTTGTCTCACTATACTATGTGTGGCATTATATGTCCTTTGTATGATAGGATGTTTGTGTCATTTTATTGTACAAATGTGTTATTATACTAGAGTAGTCTTTTCTTGTGATAATCAAGAGTTCGTATGATAAGATCATAAGTCTTCATATGGGATGGTGGTTGAACGAATATATGTTGTGAACCTATATGGCCAATAGGATGATGGTGGAACAACGATAGGTCATGAGCCTACAATTCTAGTGGGATGACAACTATGTGTCTACATGCTGGATGGTATGATGGAAAAATGGTGTTAGACTGCAAGCCTACATGCCTGGAAACATAGGACGTTATGATCGGATCATAAGCTTAAAGTTGGTATTCGTTGTATATGTGATAGGATTTATGGTATACTAGAGAACTCACTAATCTTTGTGCTTACTCATTAATTTGTTCATGTGAGAAGGTAAAAGGCTCGCTGTGACTGTACTTGCATCTATATTATGCTTTTAGAGACTTCCGCTTGACTCTATGATTTGTTTTATGATGTTTGAAATTAATGAATGATTATGTTTATTTTTAATTAAATGGTTTTTGAGTTGTTTCAACTATAATTCAAAAACAATTGGTTAAAAATTTGGGATGTTACATCATCTATATAATCGTTTATCTAAGACTTATACTTGTTAGAATCAACAACAATCTAAATTTGTTACACAACAATGAAATGAGAAACAAAATCTGAAAAGTTTAAAATTTTTAACAAAAAAACTATTAATGAATATAAATGATGTTGGTGTTTTGGATGAGACCATGAAATATGTGGTTTGAAAGTTAACATGTTGGTTGGACATTTCAATGACTAAAACGTAAACTCAATAAGGTATTCTAGCAAAATAAAATGACATACAAAACAGTCTATAAGTTTACAACAAAAAAATAGATGAATAAAAAATAATTCAAAATTTTGTTTTCTTACTTATAGACGTTCGAATGGCGGGTATTCAGTGTATTGATATGCTAAATCAATTGGTTTTCAATTTCAGTTTCATATCGTTCTTTAGTTTATTAATCAAAACACGTAACATGAATTTTATGAAAGACATGTTGGCCGGTCATTTCAGCACACTGAAATGTAAATTCAATAACACATTCCAACAACATAATCCATATGTAACACCCGTTTTCCAAAATGGATCAGTCAAAGATAAGGTTTTTTGATAAAACCTTATGCCACGACATGGTGCATGGAAGACCACAACATGGCATAGCACGGATGGATCGTGTGCTCTAATGAACACCATGAAGTCGCAAGTATCTTGCCACAACGTGGTGGCTGCTGCAGCCTAAGCCCATGATCTTTAAGGTTTCTCCCGTATTTAAAGTCATTAACCCCAAGATTAGGGAATCCTCTTCAGCCTCAATTCCTCCATTTCAAACCCTAGAAAGATTAGAGCTCTTGATGGTGTTTTGGTGACCTTAAGGTTCAAGAAAGGCTATGTTGAACTAAGGATCAGCTAGCAAGCTCATCTCTAACTCTTGATGCATCTTCTGCACTCTTATAAGCCTCCAAGTTCTCACCTTTTTGGTTCATCTTTTGTAAATCTAGGTTTTAAGCTTATTTCCTTCATGATATGTTGTAATCAATGGATTATTTTGATAAATTTGCCAACTTTATCACTCATTGGGGGCCCTTGGCCATCTTATGGTGCAGATCTAGCCTTTCATGTTGATTGGTGCCATGCATAGAGCTTTAACTCCATTTCTTACCCGTTTTTGACCTAGTCTTGAGAGAGACGTGCATTGGACATGCATGTCCATAAAGTAGGGATTTTTATGGTTCATTTGAGGACAAGGAGGCCTTCTGGAAAGTTGGAGTAAATGACTCAACATATTAAGTCATTAATGAGAAAAACAACTTCTGGAAGTAACCACGACGTGACCAAGAGGTCACTACATCGTGGTGGGGTTTAGCCTCGTGACTATTTTATATGGACATGCCAACGACGTGGACAAGAGGTCACCACAGCGTGGTGGTTGTTGACTTGGTTGATCGTTGACTTTTTTTGACCGTTGACCGTGGACTTTGACCAATTTGAAATTGGGTTAAACTTAAAGGATTTGGGTTGTTGACCAAGGATTATTCTGTGTTTGGTGTTCGCGTTTTGACCGGTACAATGAGTAATAGTGTTGTTGTGCTTCTCCGGTTCTTCGATTCAGGTAAGTTTCTCACTATTCTGTGTAGCCCATTATATATCCTTTGCATGGTATGATAGAGGTACTGTTAGAGTACAAGTATAATACTTGACTAAGAAAAATTCTTGTTATAAATGTTTAGTTTAGGACACTTGGTGTCATGGTATGCAAGACCGGTATGGTCTTGCCTATTAATTTTATATTATTGTTGGTTTGAGCAGTGTAAGACATTTAATTTCATGGTTTGCTAGACTGGTAGGTCTTGCCTATGGACTGTATGATAATGTTACGTGTCATGGTTAAATAGGGTAATGCTTGTAATGGTTGTAGGTTGTTAAGTTGGATAACTTAAGAACCCTTCGTTATAAGCCTGATTGCATGGTTCTTGTTTGATTTATTGGTTTTTGGGTGGACCGCTAGTTCGGATGTCTGTCTAATCACTAACTATATATGACTTTATGTATCGTATGTAAGACTAGGATTTGTTCCCTAGCATTGACTTGTTATGTATTTTGGCGGGGGGGGGGGGGGGGGCATTATGCAGGTTGGGTAGGGCCCATGATATATTTAGTCAGGGCCCGTTATGTATGTGGACGGACCCTATTATGTATGTGGATGGGGCCCATTATACAGATTAGGCGGGGTCGTTATGTGAGTTTGGGTTGGGCCAGTTACGTATGATATGTATGTGGATAGGAGATTTTGTTGTTCTACGCTAGAGCCGAGGATTTTATGTGGATGCATTGTATGTATGGTGGAATATGTGGTATACTAGGGAACTTACTAAGCTTTATGCTTATAGTTGTGGATTAAATTCTTTGTAGGTTGTTCGTGATAAAAGCTAGGCGAGACGGTACACACACATCGATGATATTCGCTTCCGCGGTTTTGTAAATTCAACTCTGATAATGTATGGTTCCAATCAAACAAATGTCACTCAATGGTTTTGAGATGAAGGTTTTAATTGGGTAATCTATTTTATAAATGAAAAATCTCTCTATAATTTTCGTACGTTACAAGTTGGTATCAGAGCCTTGGTTTGAGGGATTCGGGCACGCCTTACGGTGTGTCTTAACTCAAACTGAGGACTGAGAGATTTTCTAAATAAGTTTTTGAGAGAGAATGTTTTTATTTTCAGGAAGTAAGTGATTCCTAATATACTAATATGGTTATGTATTTGTGCTATGAATTACTATGCTTGCTAGTATATAGACTAAGGGTATGTTCATTGATTTCATGGTAGAACTACCTGATTTTTATAGATGCCTTGTATGTGCTAATTCCAGTATGTGTTTCAGAATCTTTATCTGACATTGTTGATTTGTTAATCTAATGCCATAAGGGTTGTACATAACTAGAATCTAATTGCCTGAGAATTTCTGTTTTGTCCTTGTTAGTTGTTCCTTGTTTGGTTACGGTAGAGACATATTTGAACGTCTATTTCATTATGAATTATGTATGAATGAGCGTTCGTGAGACATTTCTTGTATTTCTAGTTGAGTCTTGTTTCCTTTGCATGTCGTGGGAGACTAAGTAGTCCTCAGAACGGGTATGTATAGGTATGGAAGCTAGTACTGGGCTCGTACTACTGAAAGAACAGGGTCCATACTTAGGTCAAGGAAGTGTTACAGGAATACCAAGGAACTTGTAGGTAGGTATGAATGGTGTGGATTAGCAATGTGCATTGATTCTAATTATTCTTGTTGTTTTTTAGATTCAAGATGGTGACCTTTCGTGCTGGAGATTCAAGTCTGGGTTAGATGGGATTCTGTGACATCATAGCTGTAGAGATTTCGAGGTTCATGAGAGATGATTTTCCTGGTTTGATCAGCACTTTCAGGGATGAGATGATTTCAGTGGTGGACGAGCAACTTAAGATTCTACGGGCTGAGTTAGAGGCTAATCAGCCATTGGGCTGCAGAGTCACCTTCAAGGAGTTCGATGCTTGCGGGGCCCCACAATTCATGAGGAGGAGGGAGGCGATTGTCAGTATGAGATTAATTGCCAGTGTAGAGAGTCCCTTTCGCACCAGCTTTTGTCCGGCGGAGGCTAAGGTCAACTTTGCAACATGTTTTCTGCATGATAGAGCTAGGATTGGTGGTGCGAGGTTGTTGAGAGTCTCGAACAACGAGAATTCGAGTCTATGACATGGGGGGATTTTGTCATCAGATTCAATAGAAAGTTTGTGTTGGCGATTGAGGTTCAGAAATTGGCCCGAGAGTATTTGGCTCTTGAGCAGACTTCATAGTCGGTGGCTGAGATCACCGCCATGTTCAGAGAGAGAGTATTGTTTTTCCTACAGTATGCAACTTCAGAGGACATGAGGATGACTTTCTACTATGATATGTTGATGACAGAAATTTAGGAGCACGTGGGCATCTTAAGTCAAAAGACTCTTTCCGGTTTGGTGCAGGCAGCCAGGGAAAGAGAGTTAGAGTTAGAGACCCAACTGTTCGATTAGGTGTATAAGCCCATAACTATATTTGGTATGTACTTGATTTGATTGTGATCATGATCCTTTTAGGTTGCCTTCAATCATGCAACTTGATAGGATGACAAGTGGAGAGAGAGTAGGATTTATTATATGAATAATAAATTGGTACTCAAAATGATTTTATTAATATATTACAATATTAATATATTATTTGGAAATCATATTATTAATTAGTGATTAATCATAAACTAATTTGATATTAATTTTGTGATTAAAGGAACTGATTTAATAATAGAGGGATTGGTTGTGCAAATCATTGATAGTTGCATAATTGGGCTGATGGACTCCATAGAGTGGAGTGGACGAAATCCTATTGGGAAGCCCTATAGATTTCGTCCAAGGGCTCTAAAGAGGGAACATGGGCTGCTTAAGCCTTAAGCATGAATTAGGGTTTCCTCCAGAAACCCTAGCAGCCCACACAACTATATAAGGAACCTCCAGGCATTAGATTTCAGCCTATGCTTTCCAATAAGAACCCTGGCCGCTTTATAGCAGCTCTCCTTCTATCCTTTGCATTGAGTGATTGTGACTCCACTAGAGGTGAAACACTTGGGGCACTAAGCTTTCAAAGGTCCAGGATCTTCAAGGTGTTCTTGTTATTGCTACATAACAAGTGAGGTAATCATCAAACCCTAATTTATATGTAAATTTCGAAATTATGTATGCTAGTCTTAGGGTTATTGCTTTGGTATTTGTATTTGCATGTTCAATAGAGAAAAACTTAGATCCAAAGCATTAGGGTTGCATGTACACCATAGGAATGTTGTAGTGCTCAAAACACATCAGTGGTATCAGAGCCTGGGATGTTTTTCAATTGATTTGGTGCAAGAGTAGACTGCCAAAAAGAACAAGAAATCGGAAATTTTTTGTTGTCTGTCCGGCAGACTCGACGAGTTGATGATCAGACTCGACGGGTTGCATGAACTCGACGAGTTCAGTTGGCAACTCAACGATTCGACTCGTCTGGTGCCGGGTTTTTCGATTTTTTGGTCAGATTTTGATTTGGATAATCACCAAAACTCGTTTTTAATGCCTAAATTCGATTTTTCTTATTAGTATGAGATATCCTTATTAAAATTGATAGATTTCGGTAAATATGGATAATATAAGATTATTTTGATTCAAATATTTAGCCTAGTAATTTTGAAAAAGTTTTAAATTACACACTTTTGGTTTTATAGTTTAAATTTGAAATTAAAAGTTTTAGTTTTGGAAATTTAAATGGTTAGACCCAAGTAATTTTGAAAAGTTTCAAAAGTGCACCTCATGGTTTTATAATTTAAAATTTGATTAAATGGCTTTAATTTTGAAATCTTAAATTTAGAACCTTGGTATTTTAAATAGTGTAAAATACACCCTCATGGATTTTATTAATTAATTAATTAAGTGTTTTAATTAAAAGAGACAATTAATAATTCCACAATATGGTTTAAAGTTAATTAAATTAAAAGTTTAATTTATTTAAAAGATTAAACCACTTACTATTTTAAAAGTTTAAAATACACCATTATACTATTATAACATTAAAAGTTTAATTTATATATGTATAAGAATAAGTCAGTCTTACCGTTAGTAGGCCTCATTCACGAAGCTGGTCTATAAGAGGTGTTTAAGGAAGCGGCCTGTAAAATGACTGCCATTGGGTATACACTCTTACCCACCGCACCCTTGACTAGTTGAGGGTCGTTAGCCGAACGGGTAAGATAGGACATTAAGCTCTCATTAAAAGTATAATGAAAATACAAAGTAACTAAACCTTTTATAAATTCTCAATCTTAGTTTCTTTAGGAAAAATGTGAATTTGATGCTAACCCATGAAATTGCACATTGCACCTTATTGGTCAGTTAGTGGAGCGTGTGTGGTTATCTGGCACACTAATGTGGACTGATGAAGGATGGCAATGGGTTTCTCGTAAATTATCGTTGATCAATGGAGTGTGTGTGGTTAACCGGGACATTGATTAGATGATTAATGACATCGAGAGTACCAAGCTAATTTGCATGGTTATTCACACCTTGTTTGTGATCCTCGGTATCCCAGTCACAAACTTGAAGGGCATAATCGAGATTAAACATGTCATTGAAAAGTTCAATGAATCTCAAAAGATCTAGGAGTTTCATTTAAAAACCTAATTTGTTTAAAATTTCATTTTCGTGGTGGAATTGGTAATCGTCATTTACCTACCGACAAATAATTTGCAATTGGATTACGGTATCCCTCTTCCGAACTATGAATTATTATGTTGGGTCCTAGCCTTAATATTTCATTTGGGTGTTATATTAAGGATTAAATCAACTAACTTGAATTTCTCCCTTTGTAGATGTCTGGTTCTGACAACTATGGTCTTCCTCGATCCTTTGGAAAAAGCTTTCCCTTCGAAGATGATATTCCACATGTCGATCAAGGTGAAAGATCATTCCCTTCTTCGTGAAAAGGTGGAACTGGAAATCATACTTCTCTTCCACCACCTCCTCCAGTTATTCTCCCTGACCCACGTGTTCGTCGACTTGAAAAGCTCAAGCTCACTCAAGCCCTATTGGCAAGCAAACACGAAGATGGAAAGTTTGTATGTGCTCACGTCTTGGAGATGAAGTTGCATATTGACAAGCTGGGAATGTTAGGTGTCGTTTTCCAAAGGAACCTGGATTTTGACTTGGTTCTTCAGTCACATCCCGAGTCGTATGGTCAGTTCGTTAAAGACTATTATATGACAGATCACGACGTGACCCTTATTGATCTTACATATTTGCTAATTTTTGCTGAATCAACAATGATTTGGAACACTGTTCAAACAATTTTGAATGGAACATTATCATCCCAAATTTCCATGGACCCTAACAACGGAAAAGGTGATAGTCCAGAAATCGTTTCTTCTCTTAAGGGAGAGAAATTGGCCATGGTCGAAAAGTTTGATCATAAGAGAAAGGCTAAGTCTGAGATAATCTTATGCACCATTCTGAAATAGTCTGTTTGTTTCTATTACCAAGAGAAGGGGCATTGGATGCAAAGCTGTCGTATTTACCTTAAGGATCGCAAGGATGGTAAAGTCAAAATGTATGACTCTACTTCAGGTAAGTCCACTGTCTAACTCTGTTAAGTTCCTATTTATAGATTCTTAATACATGATGTGATAAGATTGCATTTTGATGTTTTATAGGATCGAAGAAAAGAAAGGAAGCTTAAAGGAAGAGTGAGTTGAGTCTGTCGCGAAGATATGGATTTCAATCGCATGGTTCGATGATCAGATTTTTTGAGTTGCTGCTTAGGAGTTATGATAGATTGCTTAGGAATATTTAGTAACATAGTTTTCATATAAATTTGCATTGTAAGGACAATTTTTTCGCATTTTTATAAATAAAGAAAATTTTTCTTTTGTCTTATTGTGTATTATCCTTGCAATGGCATTAGTGAAAATTGGTGTTTATATATTATTAGCAATGTTGGAAATGAATTTGATTCTTGTGGTAATGTCATAATTTACCAAATAAGGAAGGATTCTCATCACCCAAGTTTCAATTGGACAGAAACTTGGAATCATGCGACTTGAATTGTGTGATGAATGAGAACCTTCATCTTTGGGAAATTAAGACTAATTCCTTGTTCACATATGTATGTGAGTCAAGTAAAGGACTAATGGATCAAGTACGCATTGATGTGGAACTGTTCAGATCCACCACAGAGGACAATGAGACTATTCGTCATGATTTACTACAATTTTAGTAAATATGGTTATACTTACAGGATTAAGTGTAATTCTAATACATTGAAAAGTTTCAAAGTAGAGCAGAACGAATAAGAAGAATCAATTAGGCAGAAAGATGAAAGTTTCTCCAATCTGAAAGGAAAAGAGAGTACTTTATTATCGTGTTTTATGATCATCCTAATGATTATGGAACCATATCACAATTTATCCTCTAAGGACAACTTAGTGTATGACTAAGGAGAGAAATCGGGAATTATTGAAATGGTTAAATCAAAAGGATGAGTCATACTTCGTTCTAAAGTCGAGTTTGAGAGTTATATTCTTAGTTACTTCAAGTTGCACCTTGAGTAACATGTTCTAAGAAGGTTTGTAACACCTCATGAAGTGTGGAGTAGAAAAAGTTCCTCACTCTTGCACATTTCAAATTGGTAGTTGTGATGCTTTGGATAAAACAAAGACCAACTAACATCAATTGTATGAAGTTTTTTTTCTTGATAAGAATCCTCACTAACTCTTGAATATTTGTTTGTCAACTATATGTCAAGAGTTTAGTGGGAGTCTTAATGATCTTGAAAAGGTTCAGGAACTAATCAAGAATAAACCTTTTAGTTATCACTAGCACACGAACTAAGGTTGATAACCTATCGTGTTGACATATTCTTGTTTCTGTGCCCATTCCAGTTGAGTTGACCATGCATGTGAGTTCTATGAATTCTCATTTGATTGCATAAGGCAAAGTACCTTGATCAGTGAGAGTACATCGATCAGTGTGGGTGAACTGCACAATAACCTGGAAGCACTGGTAGATCCTTGTACTGTCGGATGGCAAGAAATTAAGAATAAGCAGGTTCAGTCCATATGAGTTTGAATTTGTCATAAACCTTTTCTTGTGATAGTGGTTCGAAATGACAAGTTTACATGGATAGGGACACATACATCATAAAATCTAAGTGATAAGAGGTTTCTCTCTACTTCATGAAAATGATTGTGAGGAAACGCTTTCACTGGAAGATTTTAAAGAGTTAGCAGTTGTGTTTATTGTGTTCGCAAATTCGAGTATGATTACGGAATCCCTCTTCATAGTTCGAATTGTGAGAAACGGAAAAAAGTTTGAACATTTGGGACTTATCGCTATAAGTTCTGAAAAGGTTTAGACCCACACACAAGTTGTCTATTGAATGGTGTACGAGCTTGAGGAGCATAGATAAAGGCTTATCGAAGCGTCTCGTATCAGGAATCTGAACTTTGGTAAGAAAGTCAATAAGTATTGATTTCTAGAAGTCCAGCTGATTTCTGACTACATGTCAAAGCTAGTGGGAGCATAAGTGTTATGCTTGTAAGTATGTAATTATTATGCTAGTGGGAGCACAATTATTACGATGAGTGTTGCAAGTTAGCAATGCCATTTATAGGAAACAAAGTTTTAATTTGGAAAGTTGCAGAGCTTGAAAAGTTGTTTCGCTATAGTAAGATTTAAGGGAGAGGAACTCATACTTCATTTCGAATCTGAAAGTTTAGATTGAAATTTTAATGGGACTTAGTCATGGATATATATATATATATATATATATATATATATATATATATATATATATATATATATATGAATATAATGTTGAAATGTTTCGACATTGGAAATTCTATATATAGAAATATTATAGCAAGAGACTGATCTAGTATCATGTCTTTATGTAAGACATGATGAATCTTGTCTCGTATGCTTCGGGTATAGGATCGACTACATATGCTATGATATTCACATGTTCTGATTTTTCCAAATGCCTAGCGCATTAAGAGGGAAAAGGGACCAGAATTTGATATGACTGAAGTTGTTGACAACTGTCAAAGACAATCCAAGGTTCGCTAAGGATTGGTTGCTTATGGACAGTTGGAAGTATAGTAATGGATGGACCATATTGATATAATTCTGAATAGATAGAAATCTATTAAGAATGGATAGTCATATGACAATTATGGAAATGTTTCCATAATGGGATTTGGATATTAAGAATCTATGTGTAAGTTAGAAACTTTTATGCAAGAAGAATGTTCAAAGGAATGTATTTTGAATTTGACACTTCTCTTCCATGGAATTGTTTTGTAACAAATCTCCAGTGGAATGTTTTGTAATATCATTGGCAAAGTCTTTGTGACTTTGGTGCCTTGACATTACAAAAGGGGATCATTGCATGATAGTTTAGAATCTAACACATTCTAATAGTGATAAGAATGTGGTATTCTTACACTTATATCTAAGGATTAGGAATTGTGAAATGAGCATCATTGGAAATGTGTTCAGTTGATCTATTTCACAAAGTAAGGACCATAGATAAACATAGTGTGCATGCTTGGAGCATGGGATAACTATTGTTTAGATTCAAGTATTGAGTTGATTAGTCGAAACAGTATACAATGAGTAAGGTCTAATTAGTATGGTGATTAAATAATAAGTGTTTTATTTTTATTCAAAAGTCTTGAGACCATATTGGATTAGATTATTCTTGTGTTTCACTTCGCATGTTTTACTTCCCGAATAACTAGGTTATTCAAAAATCCACAGTTAATCATACTTTGGAAGTAAGTAATGATGTAAGACTATCATGAATCTGACTGTAGATTGTCTAAGTGCTTACACATAACACAAATTTGCTGCAGTGTTCATGAGTACTCCTGAAATAAGAATTTGAGTATTGGATTAAACTCACGCTCATATGAATCACTTCATGGATTTTATCACGAGTGATTGTGAGACGATAATATCTTATATTTTTAAAACGGAGACATATAGTTTTTGTTTACAAGTTGGTTGTGCATTGATAATACATAAACGCATCAGTAACTTGATGTTATAAAACGTATTGTTGTGTGTGATTTGATAAGTAAATAGTACAAGCATATGAGTCGAAGTTTATCTGTTCCTTTTACCCTAAGGGGATAAAAGCGATATCCGTGGGCCCCCCCGATGATTTAGTGATGACACCCTAAGCGCTTGGCCAAGCCTGGACTGATTTGATTTGTTCAATTAGTCAGTCGTCATAAATCGGAAATCGGGAAACAAACCTTAGACGGAGAATATGATTATAATCCATGTCTCGTGTCCATACGATATCTTGTAGAACGGAGGAATATTTGATCACTTATCTAAAGGACGCATTAATGATAAGATCAGAGTTCAAGAACGGCTTTTGAAAGCTATGATTGCTAATCAAATTCTGGAGTCATACTTGCAATAATAGTTATTAGACTTATCCAAGTGGGGGACTATTGGATTAGGTGTCTAAGCTCATAACTATATTTGGTATGTACTTGATTTGATTGTGAGCATGGTCCTTTTGGGTTGCCTTCACTCATGCAACTTGATAGGATGAGAAGTGGAGAGAGAGTAGGATTTATTGTATGAATAATAAGTTGGTACTCAAAATAATTTTATTAATATATTACAAGATTAATATATTATTTGGAAATCATATTATTAATTAGTGATTAATCAGAAATTAATTTGATATTAATTTTGTGATTAAAGGAACTGATTTAATAGAGGGACTGGTTATGCAAATCATTGATAGTTGCACAATTGGGCTGATGGACTCCATAGAGTGGAGTGGATGAAATCCTATTGGGAAGCCCTATAGATTTCATCCAAGGGCTCTAAATAGGGAAGTACATGGGCTGCTTAAGCCTTAAGCAGGAATTAGGGTTTCCTCCAGAAACCCTAGCAGCCCACACAACTATATAAGGAACCTCCAGGCATTAGATTTCGGTCTATTCTTTCCAAGAAGAACCATGGCCGATTTCTAGTACTCTCCTTCCATCCTTTGCATTGAGTTTTTGTGACTCCATTAGAGGTGCAACACTTGGGGCACTAAGCTTTCAAAGGTCAAGGATCTTCAAGGTGTTCTTGTTATTGCTACATAACAAGTGAGGTAATCATCAAACCCTAATTTATATGTAAATTTCGAAATTGTGTATGCTAGTCTTAGGGTTATTTCTTTGGTGTTTGTATTTGCATGTTCAATAGAGAAAAACTTAGATCCAAAGCGTTAGGGTTGCATGTACACCATATGAATGTTGTAGTTCTCAAAACCCATCACCAACAACAGAAAGAGGAAGCAGGATCATATTCACGCACCAGTAGTAACCGTCAATAAGGCCAGGGTAAGTAGCATTTGGTCAGGAGATCGAGAGACTCAGGGGTTTTGCGGCCGGTGTGGTTTGGCTTATTGGGGTACTTTTTGTACGCCAGTTTCTAGATGATTCAGATGCGGTCAAGAGGGTCACTACATGCATGACTGCAGCCAGCGGGAGTCAAGGGTGTGTTTCAATTATAGCTAGCCAGACCATATTAAGGCTAATTGTTCTCATAGAGCAGAGGGGATGGTTTTGGATCTGACACCTTTAGCTTGGCAGTTACCGGATGGATATCATGGAACAACTGTAGTCCTACGGGCCGAGGTTAAGTTATCGATTTTCTTCAGCGTGGTCAGATGTAGTATTCGCTGGTATCCTTAGTATCTTTTTAGTTATGTTTCATTGTTTCAGATGTAATCTTGAATGATCTGTTGAATGGTTTTGTCTTAATCAACCCTGGTTCTATTTTGAATGATTATGTATGGTTAGATTGCTTATTCTTATGGGAATATATATGTATGCTTGAACTCTTTGGGCTTTGTTTGGAGGATTCATATTCTCTTATGCCTTTTTTATATTAGGTATGGTTGTTAGGAAACAAATGGTGAAGTTATGGCATCGGCTCGGAGTTTTGAATGGTTATGAGGTCATCGGAATCAAGCCAGCTCTAAGTAGGGTAGAATCGCTTACCAGATGGACAGATTTCAGAGTTACAGGTCATCCCCAAGTTTCTTATTAAATATTAAAGGATAGCAGGTTTGGAATGTTGTCAGGATTTAAGCTTACGCAAGAGACATTGTTCAGCAGTCAGTTGTGATCAAGGAAGCAGATGTTGAGGATTCAAGTTTATCTCTTTTGGAAGACTAGAAGAATCGGTAGAGGTGTAAGATAGAGTTAATGATTCGTCTCGGGCCGATGGTTGTGTGGGGCCTCTCTAGCTATTCTTGTTTGATGGTGTCTTTAGGGTTCGAAATACAACCTCAATACCTAATGGGGTCTAGTATACCAGTGGTCCATCTCGTGTCAGTTTATGTTTATCATCTTGTAGGTTGTATGAAAGACCATGGCGGGTACCATGGCAACCGTATGAAAGACCATGGTGGGTATTATGACAGCAATATGAAAGACCATGTCGGGTACCATGGTAGTCGTATGAAAGACCATGGTAGGAACCATGGCAAGAAATATTGTAGTTGGGGCTGTAGAAATGATAGTGATTGAAAGATTATGGGTGGACCATAACATTCACTTGGGTTGAAACAGACACGTTATTGTTTCTTTTATTCGTTACTTTGTTTAGACTTAGGGACTATTGGAGCTATGTTGATGTATAGGCTAGGTTAGCCTTTTTTGTTGGTATTTTGTTGGAGTTTCGTTGTGCATCTATGTGTGAGGTTGACGACTTCAGCGGTTGGTCGTGTATTTCATTCTTTAGTTATCAAGTAAGATGACGTGAGGCTGGGAGAGGTTTTAGTCAGATCAAATCTATGACCTTATTTTTCGGATAGTCACGCATGATCTTAGAGTCTTCAATCTATGAAAATGAAGTTAGCTCTTCTCAATGTTGGTTAGTTGCAGCGTGAGGGTGTTCGTTCTTCGTTGGGTTGCGTCCTTCTCGCTAAGGAATGATTCGACTTCGGTGCTGGTAAGAGGTTGTTTGTTCAAGGTTCTATTCCAGTTCTACGGTGGAGGAGATTTAGATCTTTGGAAAGTGTCCGCTCGAGTATGGATTATGCGTCTGGATTTTGAAATCCTTGTGATTGTAGTGGCAGATTCTGGCATAAAGAGTGGCGTCGACTCGCATAGAAGGGAGTGGATTTCGAAAACCCACAAGGGGTTCGGAGGGTGTTTAAGAGTAATTTGTAAGGACATATTTCATGGAAAAAATCTACTTTAAATGAGGGAGAATTTTAACACCCGTTTTCCAGAATGGATCAGTCGATGAATTAAAGGGGTCAACGATAAGGTTTTTGGATAAAACCTTATGCCACGACATGGTGTATGGAAGACCACGACATGGCATAGCACAGATGGATCGTGTGTTCTGATGAAAACCACAATGTGGCAAGTAGCTTGCCACGATGTGGTGGTTGCTGCATCCCAAGCCCATGATTTTTAGGGTTTCTCCGATCTTTAAAGTCGTTAACCCCAATATTAGGGTATCCTATTCAGACTCAATTCCTCCTTTTCAAAACCCTAGCCTCACCTCTTACCCTTTGATCTCTTGATGATTTTTTGGTTACTTGAAGGTTGAACAAAGGCTATGTTGAGCTAAGGATCAACTAGCAACCTCATATATATCTCTTGGTGCAACTTTTGGACTCTTGTAAGCCTTCAAGTTCTCATCTTTTTCATTCATCTTTTATAGATCTAGGTTTTGAGTTCATTTACTTCATGATATGTTGTAATGAAGGGATGGTTGTAATAAAGTTGGCAACTTTATCACTCCTTGGGGTCCCTTGGTCGTCATATGGTGCATATCTAATCTTTCATGTTGAGTGGTGCCATGTATGGAGCTTTGACCCCATTTCTTACCTATTTTTGACCTAGACTTGAGAGAGGCATGTATTGGACATGCATGTCCATAAAGTAGGGATTTATATGGTTTATTTGAGGGCAGGGAGGCCTTCTAGAAAGTTATAGCAAAGGACTTAACGAATTATGTCCGTAATGAGAAAAATGACTTTTGGCAGCAACCACGACATGGCCAAGAGGTCACCACGTCATGGTGGGGTTCATCCTCATGACTGTTTTTTTTCAGGGCATGCCCATAACGTGGTCAAGAGGTCGCCACATCGTGGTGGCTGTTTACTTGGTTGACCGTTGACTTTGTTAACCGTTGCCCGTAGACTTTGACTAGTTTGACCTTGGGTCAAACTTGAAGAATTTGGGTTATTGATTGAGGATTGTTCTGTGTTTGGTGTTAGTCGTTTCGTGGTTCTGATCAGTGCAAGGAGCGAGAGTGTTGTTGTGCTTCTCTGGTTCCTCGGTTCAGGTGAATTGCTCGCTATTCCACGTATCCCATTGTATACCCTTTGCATGGTAGGATAGAGGTACTATTAGAGTACAAGTATGCTAGTTGACTAGGCTAACTCCTTGTGCAGTTTAGGACCTTTGGTGTCATGGTATCCTAGATCGATAGGGTCTTGCCTGTTGATTGTATACTACTATTGGCTTGAGCAGTGTAGGACATTTAATGTCATGGTATGCTAGACCGGTAGGATCTTGCCTATGGAAGATATTATATTTTTAGCTTTCATGGTTAGATAGGCTAATGTTTGTAATGGTTGTAGGTGGTTAAGTTGGATGGGCTGAGAAATCATGGTCTACAGCGTGATTGCATGGTTCTTGTTTGATTTATTGTTTTCGGGTGGACCACCTATTCGACTACGTATCTGGTCTCTGACCACATATAACTTTATGTATTGTATGAAAGACCAGGATCTATCCCTTCGCATTAACTTGATATGTATTTGGGCGAGACTCGTTATGCAGGTTGGGCGAGGTCTGTTATGTATTTGGGCAGGGTCTGTTATGTATGTGGGTGGGGGCTGTTATGTATATAAGTGGGGCTCGTTATCTATGTGGGCGGGGCCCATTATATAGGTTGTGCGGGTCCCGTTATGTGTGTTTGGGTTGGGCATGTATACTCTTGGGATGGGCCCATTACGCATGATATATGTATGTGGATAGGAGATTTGGTTGTTCGGTGTTATAGCTGAGGATTTTATTTGGATACATTGTATGTATGGTGGAATATGTGGTATATTGGAGAACTCACTAAACTTTATTCTTATAGTTGTGGATTAAATGTTTTGCTGATTGTTCGTGAGAAGAGCTCCGAATGATTGTACACACGCATTGAAAATATTCGCTTCCGCGGTTTTGTAAATTCAACTCTGATAATGTATGGCTCCAATCAAACAAATATCACTCAATGGTTTTGAGATAAATGTTTTAATTGATTAATCTATTTTATTAATGAAAATGTTTTTTGTAATTTTTTGGACGTTACACCATACAATGCAATCTAGAGATTTACAAATAATAAAAAATAAAGAATCATAAAAAAAATTGATTTAAGCGTATGGTTCTATTTACTTGGTGTTGAACAATTCGGTTACATGTTGTACATTTCGGTTTAACGAGTAAATCATATAATATTCCATATATATTATTTACCTTTTAGAACAACAAAATTGTAAATACAAAAGGGGAAAATAACTTATCTGGGTAATTACTTTTTCGTTTTATTCACATTTATATAATTTTTTTTTTACATATTTGATCATTTAACTTTTTAGATGTGTTCACATATTATCATTGTCATAGGCTACATAAAGGTGACAGTGGTAACATGTGAACACTGTTAACAAGTTCGATGGTCAAATGTGTACAAAAAATAGAAATTGCCTAAACGTAAAGAATTCGAAATGTAACTACCATGATAAATCAATTTACGCACTTTTAATAGAAATTTTATTTTTCATATTTTTTTGTATTATTTTTCTAAGTTTTATTTTTAAGACATCCATAATGATAGATTATTTATCCTATTTATAACCTTTTGATTTGACAAAACAATTTTCTACTAATTTATTTTTAGCAAAACTTATTATCATAAATATTAATTAATCATTGATCAGTTCTAAACTTTTCTTTTTAATTAAAAAAATATATTAAAATTTTTGTGAAATATTTTATATAGTATGTTATTATTTTTTCTTTCGTTTTTAATCATATAAAATATTTTTAAAGTAGATAGTATCTAACAATAAAATTAAATAAATTAGATAGGTAAGGATAAGTATGTAGGGTTTTTTACAAAAATAAAAACAAAGTATTACAAAGCAAATAAAAAACAAAAAATATATATATAATGTAAATGTTTTAAAATTATTACAACTTTTTATACTTTTTAATTAGAAGTTTATAAACTATTAAAATTTTTTTTAATACAACGTTCTAAAATTGTATTTGACGAAAGTATTTTAAAATGTTATAAAAAAGTATTAAAAAAAAGTTATACAAAATTGACGAAACGTTTTTTAAATGTTGTAAAAGAAAGTTTAGAAATTGTTATATGAAAGTTATAAAAAATTGTATGAAGAAAAAAAACTTGTAAGAAAAGTTTTAGAACATTTAGAAAATACTTTGTTTAAAAGTAGTTGTATGAAAATTATATGAAAGAATAAAAAAAAATGGATAATGGCTTGACAGGGTAACGAACTTTCAATTTTGTTTACATTTAGTCACTGAATTTTTTTCGTGTTTGATTTACCCTTGAATTATTTGAAACTGTTCACATTTTACCCTTATGACCGGTTATAACCAGTCATAAGGTAAAATGTGAACAATTTCAAATAATTCAGAGGTAAATCAACCACAAAAAAAGTTTAATGATTAAATGTGAACAAAATTGAACGTTTGTTACCATTTCAAGTCATTATCCTGTAAATGGTTGTTTGTTACCCTTTCACGCCATTATCACATAATGGTTAGAAATTTTATTAAGAATGAGCATAAGTTGAATATGAAGGTCACAAAAGTGAGGATGTTGAAGTAATCGTGTGATATACCTTTATTGTGTAAGGTACTAGAAACAACGCTTAGAAATAGAATAGAAGCGACTTTAATCACATAGAAATTGAAGAAGTAAAGATTGTGGTGGTTTTAGAAATATACTTAGGACATAGGCAATGATTTTCACTCCATAGGATGGAGATGGTCATTTTAGATCGTGCGAGGACGGGAGAACATATGATAAAGAAGTGTGAAGATAATGCAATGTTAAATTTGAATGAGTTTTTTCTCTTTATAAGGACACAATCTTTGATTAGAGAGTGTGTATGCATAAGATCAAGGTCGTGGAGTAGTACATGAGTAGTCTAGGTGCTAGTTGCATTTACATTGTTTGTGCATTTTGCCTAATTTTCACTGTTTTTACTTTCAACTTGTTTTGTCGATACTTTTCTTCGTAATTATTACTTGTGTCTACCTTTTATATTTTTATGTTAGTTATATATGTACCTTCTCAACATGCTCCTTGTGATTTCAATCTATTTTTCATTTTATTGCTCGTATATGTTTCTTTTTGCCTTTGTGAAACTCTACTAATTATTTATTCTTTGTGGGTTGGCGTTTCACTTATATTTGACTAAATAGACTCTAGTTAAAAATTTATCTCATTAACTAGGATTAAAGCAATGAACTACAACATGGTTATGTGATACACATTCTATTTTGTAATACTCATTACAAACACAATACAAAACAAATTGTAGTTACTGAAATCAAAATTATTAATCTAAATAATTGCTACTTGTAATCAAAATAAATTAAGGGATTATTACAAAAGAAAATGGATAACGACTTGAAAGGGTAACAAACTTTCAACTAGCTTATATTTAGTCACTGAACTTTTTTCGTGTTTGATTTACCCATGAATTATTTGAAATGTTCACATCTTACCCTTATGACCGGTTACTGATGGGTTGTAACCAATCATAAGGGTAAAATGTGAACAATTTCAAATAATCAAGGGTAAATCAAGCACGAAAAAAAAATTAGTGACTAAATGTGAAAAAAATTGAAAGTTCGTTACCCTCTCAAGTCATTATACCTAAAAAAAAGTATTAAAAAAAAAAAAAAAAAAAAAAAAAAAAAAAAAAACTATAAGCAATGTTTAAAACATTGTATTAGAAAAACTTATAAGAAAAAATTATCTTAAATATATTGTAATAAACTAAAAATGTCTTAAGAAAATTGTAATATATATATATATATATATATATATATATATATATATATATATATATATATATATATGTGTGTGTGTGTGTTATAATGTGGATGAATATCTATTGTGCGGACGTGTATGGACAGTGTTATTTTATGAGAATGACTAAGAGAATAGGTTGTTTGGTAATATAAATACGTTCAACCTCATACAACTATCGTCATTATCATGCATTCTCAGTAATTCTTAGTCATTTTTATTCTCACGCATCGTTTTTCACTCATTTGCATTCTTACAGAATACGATTATCCATACCACATTCTGATAGAATGAGAATCATAAAAAAAGTCTATAATACCCTTATAGACGATTTAATTAGTGAGAATACATAATAATAACAATAATTATGTAAGGTTGAACGTATTTACATTACCAAACAACATATTTTTTTAGTCATTCTCACAGAATAACATTAGAATAGCATTGTCCACACGTACACACAATAGTTATTCATCCACATTTGAATCTAGCCATATATATATATATATATATATATATATATATATATATATATATATATATATATATATATATATATTGTGTGTGTGTATGTGTGTGTGTTCACATTTAGACAACTTTTTTATAGACATTTGACAATTTAATTTGTTAAATGTTTACATATTATCATTGTCACTTGAAATAGTCTGCGATAATGGTAATATGTAAAGACATTTAACAAGTTAAATGATCAAATGTACACAAAAAAAGATGCTTAAACATTAAAAATATGAAAAGATAATTATCCGGATAAGTTATTTTCTCATAAAAGAAAATTTTTAGCAGGAAAATACAATCGCAATAACCATAAATTGATTTGTAATTTTAATTACTTGATAATGAACTGCATAAGTCATGATTGAACTTGGTAAATTCCCAGTACAACGTTAAATATCAATTCATCATTAGACATAGAAAACATGAGATTTTATCCATATAACAAAGGTTAATAGTATAAAAGACACTAAGTTTACATAAAAATTCTAATTTAACACTGTGTTTTTTTTGTCTCAAATTTGACACTTTGTTTTCCAATTTTTTACAATTCTGACCACTTAACCGGTCAACCCGGTTACCTGTTGACGTGACATGAGATGTGTTGGTTTTGATGATGTGGCATGCTAACATGACATGCTGACGTGTCAAAACTGATTTTTTTTTCCACAAAAGACACTAAGTTTTCACTTTTTTCGATTTTGACACTAGGTTTAATTTTTTTTTTCAATTTTGACACTCTGTTTTTTTTGTTCCAAATCAAACATCATTTTGTTCAATGTTACCATTTTCTATTTGAAACCATATAAATATTTTTTAATACATTTTAAATCGTATAAATATATTTTTTTTCGTTTAAAAACCATATTTTTGTATAAATACAAGATTTTTTTTTTTACATTCAAACCATAATTTTATGTATAAATATGTATTAGTTATATAAAAACTGTATTTTATATTAAATACGCAACTTTAAAATGAGTTTGGAGGTTTGGAGGCGTGTAGTCGATCAAGGCCAGAGGTCAAGTTTGTAACCCGTGAAATTTTACATCTCATATCTTATTCGTAATATTATTATGAACATCTTGAATCTCATGGTGTGGCTCTCATTAAATCATATATTTTTAGCTCATTTTTTTCGAAAATATTTATGAAGGATAAATATCGTCATTATTACATCTATTTTAGTATTATCATTAAAATTTGGTATTTTGTTATATATTTCTCACCTGTTCTTCAATGCTTCAAACGAACGTTAGATATCAATATATACCTAATAAAATTATTTAACTGTGAATAAAAATACCAGTAAAATCTACAACAAAAAATAAAATAAATAATATTTCATAAGCGATAAATGATAAAAATTTGTTGATCTTATTCGAAACTTATGGTTATTTTGGTTCTCATTATATAACTAATGCATATTAATATATAAAATTATAATTTGAATGTAAAAAAAACATTGTCTTTATACAAAAATAGAGTTTTTTAAAAAATATCTATATTTATATGGTTTAAAATGTATTAAAAAAATATTTATATGGTTTCAAATGGAAAATGGTCAACATCGAACAAAATTAGAAAAAATGATGTTTGATTTGGAACAAAAAAACAAAGTGTCAAAATTGAAAAAAAAAATTAAATTTAGTGTCAAAACGAAAAAAAGTGAAAACTTAGTGTCTTTTGTGGAAAAAATTCAATTTTGACACGTCATCATGTCATGTCATCAGGTAACCGGGTTGACCGGTCAAGTTGTCAGAATTGTAAAAAATTGGAAAACACAATGTCAAATTAAAATTTTGATGTAAACTTAATGTCTTTTGTACTATTTACCCTATAACAAATGAGACGTAAAAAAAATATAGAATAGTCGTTAATATTAAAGTTCAGAAATTACTTGGCAATAAACATAGGTTGATGCACAGGAAGGAGGAAACTGTACCTACGTTTAGTTTGACTTGAAAGTTATAAATAATGTGAAAGTGTCGTGACATTGGATTCAAAAGAGCACACACTCAAAATAGGTTTGGTTGTACCATATTCCAGGCACAACACCCAACTAAACAATGGGTACATATTAATAGCACTATAGAAATAATACGGAATAAACAAAATTTGAAATTTTGAGTTTTAGCTCGACAATTTGAGAAAAAAAAACCAACACTAAACATCATATACATATTATAAACATTATAGATTTTTTTAAGTTTACCATAAAAATATAGAGAAGCTAATATAGTTTCTTATATGGGTTATTGGTTAATCCGGAAATTTGAAATTTGATCTGAAACCAAATCGAATAAGGTCATCTTTATTTGGTTACCCAACCCGATTAACCCAAAAATCGAATAATATTATCAAAATAAACCAAAAATCATTCGATTCAGCTGTGTTGTTTGGATTTTGTTATTTTCTTACATCCTATTAATATTTTTTTAGGCTAAACTAGAGGGTATCCAGCGCTTCACGGCATGCGGAGCGCTTCATGACATGCGGAGGATGGTGTGAAATGTTAACGTTTTTATTAAAGAAAATCATAGAGAATCCCCTTTATAACAACATTTGTATATCAGCAAAAATAAAAATGCATAGAATAGCACATTAATATAATCATTGTGTTCCAAATGTAAATAATGGCTAATTTTTCTAAGTTCCAAACAAACACTGTATGATTATATGTGGGATATGAAAATATGTAACACCTTGATCCAGGATGGAGAAGGAACGGAAAACATATTGGAAGCTCAAGACACTTTGGATCCAGAAGTGTTTCACCCTCAAGCATCATTTGGAGATGACTCGTAGAATTGACTTTTAGAGCATCGTCTTTTTTCTGCTATTTCTCATACTGTGAGGTAGGGGTGTCAAAAAACCCGAACCCGATTAACCCGACTCAACCCGAACCCGAATAAAGTACTTAGGGTCGAGTTTAATAGGGTCAAAATTCTAAATCGGGTCATTCGGGTTAACCCGACATACCCGAATTGCATTTAGGGTCGGGTTTAGGGTTGATTTTTTTAAAAAAATCGGGTTGCGGGTTAACCCGATTAACCCGAATAAGGGGCATACTATAATTTTTTTACATATTGTATCCCTCACATGTGAAGTACAAACACATGTTCTTTGAAATAAGAAAATTATTATGCAAGCTTATAATTTTGAGCGTCAGAGATGAAAGAAAGGAAGTTTGTTTTGCCAATTCAACAGTTATTTTGGATATAAACACTTGATTTCAAATTCATTTTGATTTTTGTTGCTAATATTTTAAATTGTTGCTGTGACGTAAATTTTATTATTGAATGTTTCAACAAGTATTTAATATTTAAGTTTTTACCATGTCAATTTATAAACTAAGTAACTAATTACAAATTACTAAAATACAAAAAAATGACATATTTGATAAATGCTATGTTAACAGAGAGTTCAAAAGCTTATAAAAATTCTTTATATATAAGTTACAGAGAGTTCAAAAGGTAACAAAAATTCTGTATATGTAAGTTACAGCAAGTTTATGAACCCACATTTTTTAGTTTTTTAATTCATTCTATGTACAAAAAGTTTACTTTTTAAAACGTTACATTTTAGGTCCTTGTATTTATAAGTTATTTGCTAAAATAAACAAATATTATTTTATTTCTATTTAAACCCGATTAACCCGACTAACCCAACCCGGTTAACCCGAAACCCGTCTAACCCTAACCCGACTAACCCGAACCTTAATAGGGTCGGGTTTAGGGTCAAATTTTTTTAAGAAAAAACCCAATTAACCCGACCCGTTTAACCCGAAACCCGATCGGGTTGACCCGATTAACATCCCTACTGTGAGGTGAGTTTCCTCAATGTACCTGTGGGTCGAAGGCACCAATGTCGGTCCTTTCGGTTGTGTATCCTGCTATATAGGATGTTGTTATGTTGTAGTGATATGTTAGAAATGTATGATTATCTGTTTATCGGTTTTATGTTTATCTGTTGCATATGTCGACATAGTGCGGTTGGGTTGAGGCAATATTATACTATGCAGAAGCCAACAAACACGAGAGCAATCCAATCATGAGTCGTGGGCAAGAAAGGCAAATCATACTCATGATGTGGGCTCAGGGGTAATCCAGCCCAACGGCTGTGGACCCAATATGCATGCTGCTATATGTTTGTATGGTGGTATTTTGGGGGAATCCAATAAGCTTTGGCTTACCGTTTAAGTTTTATGTTTCAGGTACTTCAGATGATCGGTGGAAAGCAAAGGTGTGATCGTAGACATCCTTTGGTGACATGTTTTGGAGATATTATGATACATTGATTTTGGAGCATTTGTATTTGATATTGGGTTTTTATGATTTAGATTGATTGAAAACAATGATTTCTCTTTAATTAAAAATAAAAATTTTTATTAGGATTTTTGGGATGTTACAAAATAACAATATACCTACGACTTGATACAAATATTACTATGTACTTCTATATTTTTACCTATTGCAAGCCTTTTTGTCCTCGATATCGTAACTTGACATTCAAAATTCTTCAGGAATGATCCTTTATGAGGACGTTGATGCTTTATTCCAACGTTTGTTGGAAATGCCACCTGTTGCAATAAAAAATGATTATATGTGATAAAAAAAACTATTGAAAACAATAAGTAAACTATCATGGATAAAAAAAATTAAATGTTTCACTAAACGTTTTTTCCAAAATTCCCAACAATAAGAAAAGAAAACTCTGAATTTCTTTACTTGGATTCATAAATGAAGTAAATTATGGAAGGATTAACCTTCTACGACCTGTATCAGTACATGTTTAAAAGTAAAGCCTATGTAAAATAATGTGCGCAATAAAATGGGTAATCATGGTGCCTACTAGTTAAATTAGACATTTCTAGAGCGAATCTAACCTTTGATTGCATTAAACCATGATAAAAGACAAAATCAAGTAAGAATAAGTAAAAATGGTATCAAACCATAAGTTAAATACCATACATTGTGTAGGAAGTGAAAAATATGCAAATAATGGTGTAGGATAAATGATTTTTAACCTCATTGCATGTCTGTTTTCTTTTCATATTGATAAACATAAAATTATTTTTTATCACATCAACACTAACACACACACACTACATTAATCACACATAGATAAAACAAACACATACACACACACTATTAATCACACAGAGATAAAACAAAACACATACACACATACACACAGACACTATTCGTAGGGACCATATATGCAACCAAAATGTTGAACCTCAAAAGGGAAATTACACACTTAATTGAGGATCAAGTTGTCAGTTTCTAAAAAAAAGTTATAGCCTTACAACAATAACTCACAAATATGAATACCACATGGTCAAATTTTTTAAAAATGACCATTATGTCCCTGATCATACAGAAATACACGTAGAGAGAAAGAGAGAAAGAGAGAGAGAGAGAGAGAGCGAGAGAGAGAGAGAGGGAGAGGGAGAAAGAGAGAGATGAGAAGAGCTCCATGTTGTGACAAGGAAATGGTGAAGAAAGGGTCATCGCCTCCTGAAGAAGATAGAAAGCTTAAAGACTACATAGAAACCCATGGTTGAACTATCTTAGATAAAACATTAAACATGGCGAATTTCTGATGGAGATAAAGTTATTTAAGCCCTCTTTGCTAGCATTGGTAGCAGGTAGACTCTCTTTCAATATTTTGTATTAAGGGCGATTTTATGGTATATTACCAGGCAAAAAAGGGTACATTTTTTCAATATATCGCAAATGTGAATATATATGCAGAATTCCAAAAGTTTGTTGAAACTATTTATAAAATGTTTTTTTCTACCTTATCTCCATTAGACAATGAGCTTCTTTAATGGAAGCAATGCAAAACCTTTGGAGGATCTATGGATCAAGTTCTAGATGCTCGATTTGGGAACTCCCATTCGAGTTTAAAATTGGTGAGTTAAGTATTATTGTGTCCAAATGTTCATATTGAAAACTCAGTTAAATTTAAGGTTAACTTATCTCCTTAATATTTAACACTATCAAAATTTACATTTCCATTCCAGACAGTTGTTGGTTCAAATGGCATTGCAAAATTCTATAAGATTTTAGTTCCAATGGACCTGAAGAACTGGCGATTTCATGTGATTTTGATTTTTTATTCTTCCTTGTATCTTGTTCTTGTAGAAAACATTTATCTTTTTTCCCTTTCTAGTATAAATTACATAATGTTAGCAAGCAAAAAAAGGGGACTTTTGTCAATATCTCGCATATATATATATAATATATATATATATATATATATATATATATATATATATATATATGTGTGTGTGTGTGTGTGTGTGTGTATGTATGTAGAAGTTTGAATAAGTTAATATGCAAGTGGTCAATAATGGCAGCACAGTTACCGAGAAGAACAAACAATTATATGAAGAACTATAGGAACACAAATATGAATATTGTAGTAGTTACTGAATACATGTATATATCATCATCACTAATCTAAAACCCTTGATGAATTATGGACATTATTTGCAAAGAAAAATGAGCCACCATATGTCCTTATCATATAGGTCTATAACAATGAAGTAACAACATCTTATTTCAACATCTAAAGGATTTTGCCCCTACTCATAGAGATACAAGAGTTACAAACACACATACACACACAAACCACAGTACACATAAAAGATTGTTCCTATAATACAGAAACAACACTTTTTCAAATCAGAATACAAGGTTTCCAATTTTTTCCAGTAAATTTTTTTGGATATCCAAAAACATGACTTTGTTTTTTTTTCTTTACCTAATAATTAATGTTGAGTATAAGGTCATAAAAGGATAAATAGTTATGATGACTTTATTTTAGTATTTGATTATGCATGAATAAACAATCCAAAAGTAGGGTAAGAAGAAAAAAATCGACAGATTAATGGAAAAAACATTCCAAACAACATTGACATTACATCGAACATGTAGTGGACATAGATCAAATGGCCTTATTAGACGGCGTTTTAAAGAAAAATGAAAATGAAAATGAGAATGTGTACATAAAAAAGAATGGAGTTATCAACCTTCTCTCGTCTTAGTGTCCTTAGTGTCCTTGATGCTGATTTTGTAGAAACTTGTTTTTCACAGTAAATAAAAGATATCTTGTTAATAACATTACACGAAAACACACACACATACACACACACACACACACATATATATATATATATATTATATATATATATATATATATATATATATATATATATATATATATATATATATATCTTTACTATATTATTAAGGATATTGCCCATTTCTTGAAAATTAAGAGGTACCACACATATTACATGATATACAACCAATTTATGCTTACCATTCAATACACATACTATATTTCCGTTCTCAGAAATTAATGGTAATAAAGATTAACGTTTCAGAATTTAAATCAAAAAATTAAAGAATAGTTTCTGTTGTTCTTCTCTGTCCCTCCACACTCGCATTTTCTCTCAAACGAATAGCAAAAACCCTGATTAGAAGAGCCGACATTGCACCTCAGTCCGACTCATCATCCTCACTACCATCGGCTCTCCAATCTCACACCACCCGCAGTATTTGACCGCGGTCTCCACCAACTATGTGCTCTCGCAGCACTTTTCCGTCAACGACGACCCAACACTTGATTTTGAAAGGCGGGCTTATTTATTTTGAAATGTTTTATCCCAGCGTGATTTATGGAATAGATTAGAAACTGGTTGACAAAATTTGAATTGAGATCTTTTAAGAACTTGAATTTTTTTGAAATATCTATATCAATCATACATTTCCACACAATCTCACTCAGATTCAAATTTGTCTCTATCTTTCTCTCAATATATTCCTCCCATCTTCTCCACAAACTCTAGATCGAACTTAGGGGACGGGTGTAAAAGAAAACGAAAGGGGTTTTGTTGGATTTACAACTTGCTCTTATTTTTCTTTATGCACAGGTGTTCACAGAGAGCGAGAGTGATAAATGCGACTGGTGGCACTGGTGGATAAATCAGGGGAATTGCCACAAAGTTATATCATCACCACCCAACAAAGATATCAATCGGGTGAAACACCGATTTGAGTTGGATCGCTTATTTAACATTTCACTATCCATGGCTATTTGGCCGATCTTAAAGGTTCTTGGCTGATTTTTTTCCATATTTTCTTGGGAGATTTGCTTAAGAGGTGATTTTGATAATGTTTATGCAATTTTCTCTTTGTTCTTGAAATACTTTGGAATTGGATAAACAAATTACTATAATGCAATTTGAGAATTTTTCTCCCAGGTATGCGTTCTTGCTCTTCTACCTCTCTACTTATGATGTTTCTTATTTTAAATTAAGACCTTATGCCACTTTGTAAATTTCGCTTGTGCACAGATGTTGTATTGCTATCATATGTTACTTTGAAGGTTTGATGATTTCTACTTGTTTTCATTGAAGGGTTTATGATGAGAAAATTAAGAGTATGGTGTTTTTTCCCCTTCCAACACAAGTTGTGGCTGGTTCATATGGGAGTGTGGTGTTTGTCATAATGTAATCAAGACACTAATTATACACAAATTAGGAACTTTCATAGAATAAAAATTGAAAAAAATTATATTTTTAGCTTAACTGGTGTGATGGTTAGTATCTATTTTTCAATTTATAAAAAATAATCCAACTAAGCAGTATTATTTTTAGCTTTATTGATTGGTTTTTTTATAATTTGTTTGCCATAGCAAATAATAATAATAATATACGTTAATTTGTTTTAAAATCAACTTTTTTGTTTGTTATAGCAATGTATCTTTTTGTCTGTTATGGTAAATGTTTCAAATGCTTGTAGTTTAATTTTTGAGAATTTTGCTAATCCATTTTATGGAGCTTATTTTGAGTTAGGTGTCTAAAAAATATTTAAGGATTTTTTCCTTTTCAATAATGAAAATTTTAACTAATTGAATCCATGAATTTGTTTATTGGTACAAGAAGGGTATTAATGGAATTCATGAATTTTCTCATCATTTTCTAAAAATATTGTATTTTCATTTTTTTTCTTATCAGGGATTCTGAATCAGAAGGAAAGTTATGTAAATGTAGGCTTGTGTTTTAAAATCGGTTCTGTAGCTTGGTCAGCTTACTCCGCTACAGCTTCTATAAGTCTTTTTTTGTAGTGTGTGTGTGTGTTTATTAAACTTGATCAACTTACCATGTTACACTACTTGGTCAGTTTACTAACCTGAGGTATTTAAGTGTCTTTTCCAGTGTATGTTGTGTGAGTGCTATGCCATTGAGTGACTAAATCTAAAAGACAAGGTATTTTTTGTTTGTGAATTATACCAACAATGTTGGTGCTCAATTTGTAACAAAATCCATGTCAATTGAAGTGTAAAATTAGGGATTTGACCACGGAAGTGCATCTCCCTTGAAAAAGATTGGTTATGTTGTTCGTCAATAGGAATGAAACCCACCATACATATCAGAACACGGGTCCTTTGTTCAACGCCAAATTACATATCAAGCTAAGAAAGCAATGGATCTTTTTCATTCAAGGTCAAAATAGTCCAAGTAAGTGTCTTGGCAATCTTTGTTTAGTATAATTGACTTCAGAGAGAAAGATAGGTGACAGATCCTTTGTTTGTGTGTGTGTGTGTTACTTTCTTTGAGAAAATGATGCCACACGAAGGGAAGGAAAATATAGTTTTTTTTTTTTGTGAAAAAATTGACTCTCAGTTAAATGGTTCTTTCTGCTTTGAGTGAAAAAAACAATTATATATAGTGATATTTATGGTTAGATGCAAGGAATAGTAATAAGAATGTTTAATTATATAAATACTTATTGATTTGAAGCTTTATTGTGGATATATTTACAAAATAATTTTATTTCTTGATTTTACATTTTTTACATGTTTAAAAGGGATGTGTGGGTTGTGTTTGTGTGTGTGTTTGTATTATAAAATAAACTAAAGTAGGATGTATGTTGATTTTAAAAAATGTTAAATTAATAAAAGTTAGATGCTATTATTGGTACAAAACTTAGTATATTATTATGCTTATGTTGCTCTGTGTGGTGGTGTTAGTGGCTAATATTGGCTATGTATCTTTCTTTTTTCCTGAAAAAGTGTCCAGTATGTAGTAACAAAACTTGAAGGGGAAATTTTTACAACAATGAAGACCACCAATAAATGGTTTAAGGTATAAATAGACGCAAATTAGTAGAAGAGCACCAAATTTTTATCGTTATTTTAGTTAAAGGCATGGGTGCATAACACATCACTTCTTTTGTAGAAATTTATCTTAGTACTTTGTTTTTGTTCCGTTATTGCTGGTATTGTTGATTGCTGAGATCATATTGTTGCCACTAAATTTAAAGTTGTCATTTACCCAATTCACATTTTTAGACGAAATAGTTATTTAAACTACACATTTGAAAATACATAGCTAGAAAAGTTATTTCTATAATAAATGTTAAACTATACTTAACCACAAACTCCAGCTAAAACAAGTAAAGTCTAACGACCAAACAATATAAGCTTTTTGTAATTTATTTAGTCATAAATGTTGGGTTTAAGATTTTCATAGGAATACGTAGGGTTGAGCATTTGGCCCGGGGAACCGGCTGGAACCGGTACCGGAATCGGAACCAGATAGAACCGATCAGGCCGGGATTGGAACCGGTCGAACCGGCAAAAACCGGAACTGTATGTTGCTATTTCTCGAGGACCGGTTCGGAACCGGTAGAACCGACGTTCCAGTTCGGTTTCTATTTTCCACCAAGTTCAGTTTCCGGGTCGGTTCCGTTGCTCATTCCTACGAATACAACGTAAATAAAAATAAATGACATTGCGTCTATTTAGGTATGACTTTCAACCAAACTCCATTTAGATTAGAATTTGAAGTTTTTAAAAATTATAACATAATCAAACCATGAAATTAATCGGGTAACAATCCAAAAACATGTGCTGAAAGAGTTAGACCATTAACGTTGAAGATGCATAAGAATCTTCAAGCAATAGACATTTTTATGAAATCACCAACAATAAAGAACAAAATATGCTTTGTTTTTTAAATGCCCAAATTATGTTATAGGTTTTTAGCATCGTATGTTCGTATTTATAATTTAAGTGGTATAACTTTATTAGATGTTGATTTTTTTTATAAAAATGAACCATAATGGTTTAATTTGACATAATTTCCATCAAAATAGACAGATTTTATCAAGATAAAATAAATTTATTAAATTACATAACAAAATTTTTTATCAAACCCAAAAGATATAAACCTATATTTTTCAAACTTCAACTTTAAACCAAACCAAACAAACTAAAAGTAAATTACGCTAAACTTTATTCAGTTAGATTTCTATTAATATTTTAAAAGTAATACATGATGTAACTGAATCGAACAAAAATCTATAACCAATTAAATAGACTAGCTAAAAACAAAAGGTTATTTGAAATTATGTTATTCATAATTTTGATATTTAACAATTATCGAATGAAGAGTAATTTTTAATTAGCTTTACACATAAGAGTAAAATGGTTATTCAATTCCAACAAAAAAAAGTTGTTCGCAGTATATGCCAAATAAAACTACTATCGAAAGAAAACTATTCATCAAAGTGGAACTATTTGTAACCTAAATAAATGTATTTCCATTTTGAACCCGAAACAGTGTGTAAAAAGAAAAACTAATTGTCGTTTGAAACTATTTGATGAATAAAACTAATTGGCACCGCTGCATCGCGTGGGTATGCCACTAGTATATATATATATATATATATATATATATATATATATATATATATATATATATATATATATATATATGTGTGTGTGTGTATGTATGTGTGAAATTGTTAGTGGAATTTGGAAATGATTAGTAGTATAGGATGATTATGTGTGATTATTCGATTGATTGAAACATTGTAACGAAATTTCTTCATTGATTGCATACTAAAAGTAACTACGTAAATCATACAGGTGGATTTCATTTTGGAATAAATGAAGAAATAGTTTTAAAATTGGAATGCAATAATAAAATCGATGCATGACTGTTGGATAATTAGAGCGTAAATAGAAGAATTACAGGGTACATTAATTATTTGTTTAAACTTGATATATGTTAGCTGGTATACACATTATTATTAAATAAATATTTCCTCATTAATAAGTGGTATTTTCTTAGGTGAAGTTTTAATATAATTGAAAAACATAGCAAAATGATAAGTGAAAAAAAAAATCAAAATTACCAAAAATTATGTGTCAAAATAAAGGCGAATAGGACATGTTTCAACATGATATATATATATATATATATATATATATATATATATATATATATATATATATATATATATATATATATATATATATATATAACATTACCATTATCAAGCACGTCAAATAATATAACTTTCACAATTTTTTTAAATTCAAATTTTCAAATGATCGAAAATATTTGTTAGTGATACTATATGGATATTCTAAGTGTTTTAAATATACCAAAAACTTGAAAAAAATGAGAAACGAGATGTCACTCAATGTTTATTTGGTTAAATTCAATATAACTGAACTTTCTGAAAATGGAAAATATAATATAGATAAAGCCCCAAAAGTTTAGCAAGCAGCTAAAAAGACAGGAAAGGCAAAGTACAAAGAGTGAAAAAATGAAATAATTAAAAAGAGAAGAAATTAAAAGGATGAAAACTCCATTCTACTCAATTATCACACCTTATGTTACCCCTATGTTTGCACCATTCAAAAGATTGTAAGATGATTGTGCATGTTACCTTTGGTGATGATCCCCTGATGTTTTCGAAAAGCTTATCATTCCTTACAATCCAGATGTTCCATATAGTGCAGAAGAAGATAGCAGATAAGATTCTTTCTCGGGCAATTTCCCCATTCTACCTCATAGTCAATGAGCTCCCTTACATTTGAAAATGTTTTATTTGAGATCCCACACCACATGAGTATCTAGAACTGATCAGCCTTTGCAAAATCACAAGTGACTAGTAGGTGATTTACCATCTCTGGGCGGGTAGTGCATACATGACAATTAACATTCTGGACATTTATACCCTTATATATGAGGGCTATGCTCACGAGAATTTTGCCCATAGTCGCTCTCCACACGAAACATCTAAACTTTAAACGTATGATTTTTGACAAGCATACCTTTGGCCCATTGGAGTGAATTGACTTTGAGTCCACCAATTTACATAGAAAATTCATTGAGTATTTGCCATCAGTATCGAGGGAGAAACGGAATCCCAAGTTCGATGGGGGAAGAGAGATTACAAGAACCAATGACAACATAAAATTCATGAAGTTCGGAGCATGACAAAGCATCTATAGGTTCATGTTTCCATTTCCAAGTGAAACCACAACTAGAAATATGATCCATAAGGCTGCAATTTTTTGTGGATTCAAATTGGTAAATAAGTGGGAATATGGATTGTAGGGTTACAACCCCACACCAAACATCATTCCAAAACATGATGTCGGTGTTGGAACCAAGGTTAAGGGCGAAAAGTGACTGAGACAAAGACTTAATTGCATTCGAGATTTTACTTCACACGTCATTATAATTATTCCTGGCTAAATATGTTGTTGGTTTTTTATAGAAGTTATGAAGACTATAGATGGTGCCATACCACAAGCTATCTTTTTCATTCTTCATCTGCCGCCACCACTTGGTTATAAGACTTAAATTAAGTGCTTTGTAGAGGTTGTGGACATTCCATGTTCTTGTCCTCTATCACTTTTGACCAATCTACCAAATGAATCTTAATTTTATGATCGTTTCCACCCCATAGGAATTTACGACGAAGTTTCTCGAGTGTATCAATGATGCCCATTGGGGATTTAAAGAGCGATAAGAAGTAGGTGGGTAAACTCCCCACTACCGCCTTGAATAACATAAGTCTTCCTCCGAAAGATAGAGTTTGGCTTTCCAATTTGATAGATTAGATTGGAATTTCTCAAGCACAAAAGTCAAATGTTTCTTTAGGAGCATGTTGGCACCGACTGGGATGCCTAGTTAGTTAAATGGGAATGCATTTTTCACACAGCCCAGTATCTGTGCCATGAGTTGCATTTCGGGTGCAGGAATTCCAATGTCAAAAAGACAGGATTTGTGGAAATTGACTTTTTAGACCTGAGGTCACATGAAAGCATTTAAGGATGCGAGAAAAGTTTTTAATGCTACCACGGTCCCATTCCCTGATTAGGATTGCATCGTCTGCATGGAATAAGTGAGAAATTATTGGCCTTAAATGAGGTAGATTTATCCCTTGAAAAAGATCCATGTCTCGAGCACCTTTAAGGCCAACGTGAATCCCCTCAATGGCTAGTATGAATAGGAAATGTGACAAAGGGTCACCATGTCGCACACCCTTGGATATTAAGAATTCATCTGTAGGCAATCTGTTAACTAGGACAAATGCTCTGGAAGATGATAAGCAGCCATGAATCCAACCCCTCCATTTACTTCCAAACCCCATCTGATGCATCACCAAGTAAAGGTATCCCTAATTAATTGAATTGAATGCCTTTTCAAATTCTATGTTGAATAGGAACTTATAATTATTTGATTTCTTAGCCCATGAATAGATTTCATTCATTCAATATATTTAGATCTTCTATATGTGCAAATTGCACTTCATCAACCATAGATCCAACCACATTTTTTCAAGGGATTTGCAAGTAACTTTTCCAATATCATGTACAAGAAGCCAATAAGACTAATGAGACGATAATCACTGAGGGTAATTGGGTCGTTTATTTTTGGGAAAAGGGTTATAAAGGAGGAGTTGCAGCCCGTGTATAGAGAACTATTAGATTAGAAATACTTGGTGTACTAAATAACACCGTCTTTCATGAAGTCCCATTTTTCTTTTATTAAATCGAATGTGAAACCGTCTGGTCTGAAGCCTTCTTCGAGCCACAACTCCAAATAGCCAATTTGATTTCATCCAACATGAGTGGAGAATCAAGCATGAGGATTTGATTAGAAGCAAGTTATTTGAGCACGAGATTGAGTAGGCTTGGTCTGTTGGGCCATGCTTCATGGAATTTGCCACCAAAAAGTCGAAAACCTACTTTTTTATTATATTAGGATAAGTAGACCATAGACCATTGATGTTGAGCCCGTGCAGTCTATTTATCATGTATTTGTTTTAGCATCAAATCGTAGAAACTTGTGTTATCATCCCCATCTGTAATCCATTTGATTTTTTTTCTTTGTTGAATGTCTATTTTGGTGAAGTGTTTTGGTTCACAGATTTTGAGTTTGTACTCAACCCTTGCTAAAGCTTCCACTGTAGTGAGGGATCTATTTTCAGCCACCGAATCTAATTGATCTACCTTAGCATAAAGTTTATATATACCGCCTGACTCTTTTTCTTTTACAATAATTCACCATTTCTTAATAGCACATTTTATGGATTTAAGTCTTTCTAAGAGTTGTGTGTCCGGATTTCCAAATCTATGAAAGTTGTTCCACGCTAAATAGAACACATAATGAAATTCATTATTAGATAACCAAGAATTGAAAAAGCGAAATAGGGAAGGCTTGAAGTTTTTATTTGAAGGTTTGAGGAGTAACAAAAAACGATCTGAGTGTTCTCGGGGAAGGACAGTCACAGAGGTAAGTAATGAACTAGTTGAAGTCTATAACAATATGATGGAAGAAATTGGAATTTAATATTTCGTCTCTGTTTCTCACCGCATTGAAATAAAAAAAGAATAGTCATATGTCATCTAGACCATTGATAAGATCGATTAAATCCTCCCATAAGTTCTTCCTATCCGTAATTGACTATGGACCATAAACGTTTACTAAGGTGGTGGTGCTTGGAAAGCCATTCCATTGCCCAAAGATAGCAAGGTAGTGTCGATTATAAATAGAATGAGATTTGTGGAATACGGTAGGGTCCCAGATACTAATTATTCCACCTAATCTTCTAAATGGGTTAAAAAACTTCCATTCGAAGTTCGGAGACCTTCAGCAACTAGTAATGTTTAATGCAGATTAGTCAGATACCTGTGTTACTTGAATCCCAATAAAGTCGAATGTATGATCTCTTTTAAGTCTTCTGATCCAGTAAATCTTATGAGCTTGTAATTCACTCATACCCCTTATGTTTATAGAGATGAAAATTCATTATGAAATGGGGATGTCTCCAAAACCATCGAAGATTTAGACCAAAATCTTATTATTGTCTTCAATTTGGAAACCCAGTGTGTTACCGATTTTGACGACGTGTTCCAACTCATTTGAAGGGGAGGAAGCATCTTGGACAGGTGCAGGTATGTTTAATGAAAGATCTTTATGCCCAAGATTCATTATAGAATAATATTGCTAGATAATATATGATCCTAAATGGTCACACTAACAACAACTTGATGCAAATATATTATTTATAGGAAATTGATTTTTGATAAATAAATATAAATCTTGTAATTAAATGAAAATTATTTATCTCATGGAAATATATATTTTTAATGTTAAGTATCATAATATATCATAAGGTATGATTTATTAAGTCATGCACATCTTTTTGGACTAGAAAGACTTTTGTCTTTTAGCTAAAAAGATAATGGTTTATATTCTATAAAGACTTGAAGTTTTTTTTAATAAAATCTTGTCTTTTTCTTTATAAAAGTGTAAGCATGGCTAGATAATGGAGACACGGTCTTTAACATATTTTAATCTAGGGACATGCTTTAGAAGCATGACATTAAAATACAATAAAGAAGCATGACATGTCTAAAACTGATAAAGGATACCTAATTGTTTGGTGTTATCTTTTGACGGTCGAGGTGTTTTTCCAATTTCTATAACCAAGTTTTTCAAATTGGATGATTTGATCAGAAGTCTTTTGTGAGAAAGGATACCTAACCAAGAGAGTTTCGAGACATGGATGGGATCAGACATGTCTAATTAAATTTGTTATTAGCGATCCCATAAATCTAGGAATTATTTTGTAAGATATAATTGATAATCGATATCTACTGGGTTAGATTCAAATGGATGGGATAAATGATACCTAACCATTTATTTGTTTTACAACTTGGATCTTAGACTTTGATAATTAATATTTTTGGAAACCAAAAGGGTATTAGTTATTAAAGATTAAAAATTGAAAATACTAAATGAATTTTGTTAAAATTTTTGTAGATATAAATAATTCACTCTCATTACAATGAATAGTCATTTTCTTTAAATAACTTGATAAAACAATAACATTTAATAGATACAACTTTAATGAATAGGCTCATGTCTTGAGAGAGAATCTCGTGAGAGATGTGGAATTGTATACACCTAAAGGTCCTAGTGTTAAACATTTTGCCTTGAGCAATAGACCTGAATATGATACCTAGTAAAGGCATCGTTGTGATGCTCAAGATGATTCTAACATTAAACTAGGAATAGTTATTCGTGACTTCCGGTAAGTCTTGGATAATATATATATATATATATATATATATATATATATATATATATATATATATATATGATATAATAGGTTAAGTAATATTTCAATAAATACAGTGATATTTGTTTTAAACTAGTTCAAACAATGGAATAATGCAAGGTTGAAAATAGTCACCTTATGTGATCTAAGAAGCGCATGTTTTATGATCTCTATGGTTTGCCAAAGTAACAACTTCAGTCCCTACTAATTTTTTGATGAACATGATCATCGTGGTTTCTAAAACTTATATGGTTGATCCTAACCTAGTTAAAAAGACTATTATACCCTTTTTATTTTGTTTTATAGTTTTTTACTAGTTTTGACTTAAAAAAAAGAAAACAAAAATACCCCACCCACATTCCATTCTTGACCCACATCTCCACCACACCCACCATCCTTACATCAACCAACTTCATCGACCCTCCTTCACCCTTCCATGCATCGCCAATATCACCAATAGGTTATCACCTTCACACCACTGAGACCATCACCATATCAAATCCAGTTCATCTGTTGCATCACTAGAGGGTACACCATTGTAGACCCATCATCCATCGCCGCCATCCCCTACCAACATCATTATTTTCACAACAATTTGTGATTTATTTGGAGATAGACAAATCTGGGGTAATAAAAAACCAACACCATCGAGCAATCATCTTCACACCACCTGCAATCGACTAACTCGATCTTAAACCATCATCTTCCAAGAAAAATAAAAAAAAAGAACTTTCCATGCTCATTAACTACTCCACAACCCTAAATCTTATCATCAATACACCTTCTCCATTCAGACACGTCTGTTCTTCGTTTCTCTTGCACACCTATAAATCGATCAATAGTCGGGGTAAGGGCTGCTGCTAATCCGCGACCTAAATTCACAAAAACTGTTTCACATAGGAAAAACTCCAAAAATGATTACTATATTGAAAGAACCCCTTTCTAAACTTTCGTATTTCTGAAAGACCCAAACTTTCATACTTGACAATTGTTACTCCAAAACATGTTACATGCATATTTATAAAACAATATCTCACTTTGATAAAGTGATTACAAAAGATTGGATACAAACCGACTATGTTTTAATATTTTACATAACTACCAAGGATATTGTAATTTTATACAAACATAAACCGAAATACAAAAGTAATAGTAAAAACTATTCTACATCTTCGGACAGTATATAACCATACTGGTTACTTATCTCCTGCAATTGTTAAACACTGAGAGGGGTAAGCGGTGACGCTTAGTGAGTTCAATAATAGATACAATATAACGTTATGCCATATATATACTTCAATATGGCAGAAGCAAAGAGAAACAATGAACAACAAAGACATATGTGAATCATGTGACAAACTTTCCATCTCAATCAATGATTTGATTCAAAGATATACGATCAATGAGACATGACAATTTCTATACTTGATATACACCAATAAAGCTTCGGCCCAAATGGCACAGAAGACATACACTTTCTGATTTAAATATTTCGGTAGATTTCAGGCTTATAGCCCTGTCTAACCATCTGCCAATGCCATAGAATAGAAGTCATTCTCTTACGGAGACATGCTCTACATGGCCAGAGGCTACGTACCAGTACCACCGTGAATCTAAATCCTTTCACTGATCACATGGTCAAAGGTATAACTTTGCTATCATAAATAGCAGAAATAAAAATAACACGAGAAAATAACCCGGAATAATAACACTGAAAAGCACATAACACATATAACACATAACATACAATTGTTTCTATATATTAAACTCACCGTGAAATAACCGGGGGTTAAAATAGTAATTTGGGCAGCACTTCGTTAGTATAATTGACTTTCTTCAATGAAAACCTGGAGTTTTCTTGAAAACCAGGAGATTTATTGAAAAATGGGCCTTGCGTGGGTAGAGTTTTAAACCGAAAAGATAAATTTCTCGGGCTTCTCGGGCACTTCGGGGTGTGTTTCGGGTGTTGGAAATGATTCTGGGGCTTCGAGGGAAGTCAAAATAGCTAAAATATTGATTTAGGGGTCAAATTTGGCAATTTTCCAAAATTACTCGGGAAGGCTCGCAGTCTTCTATTTATAGGAGGGAAGATGCGAGGTTCGGACGAAGGAAGGGAGAGTCACCGGACACGCGGCAACGAGGGAGCGGGCCACGAAGCGACGTCGGATGCGAGACACGGAAGCGAGCTCGGACGCGAGGCACCTGGTGCGAGGCGCGTCGGACGCGCATTAGACCGTTGTTCGGACAAATCGGAAAGCGACGCATCATCGACTCGGACACGTGGCGTGCATGACTCACCGAAATCGGCCTTATCCTTGCGAGATTCCTCGGATATTGAGCCCAAATCTTCTAAAACCCATAACTTTTGCATACGGGCTCCGTTTTTGACGTTCTTTATATACACGCGTAGGTAAAATCATGATCTACAACTTTCGTTTAGACTTTGACGGCTAATTTTGACTTTATTTTTAATATTATTATTTTTAACACACCGGGACGGGAAAATCCGTTAAAAATTCATAACTTCTTCATCCGATGTCCGTTTTCGTCTATCTTTTTACCGTTGTACTACTATTGACGAGACCTTCGATTCTCGTTTAGGTTGTGTTGGGTAAAAATCATTCGATCTAAAATTCGAGTTTTTAGTTGTCTACTGCTAAGCTGAAACTTAGAAAAATCATAACTTCCTCATACGAAGTCATATTTTGGCGTTCTTTTTATCAAAATTCTCGGTTTAACAAATACTACGACTTTCATTTAGATCACCAAGGCTAAAAAGTAGTTTATCAAAAACTCACTTTTTACGTCATTCGGCGCCGTGCCGGTTTGTCACGGATCTTCGATTGGTCATAACTTCTTCGTTATAACTCGTTTCGATGAGGTTTTCGCCTAAATGTTTCTAACGATATTCTTTACAACTTTCAATAATAAAATTTTACTTATTTCAAATTTTATATTTTCGTTAAATTTCAATATTTGCCTTATGTTCGGAATCTCATAAGACTTCCAAAACATTCTGGATGATTCTAAACATAGTTTTACTTCATTTATAGTAAAAACTATCTGTTAGAACTCAATACTCATAATTATATAATATTTCATAATATTATTCACATTTAAAATTACAAAACACGATAACCGAACGTGTATGTTACATATATGAAATCAAACACACATCCAAGAAATAGATTACAAAAATTGATTACCAAATTATCGTATGCTTAAGAACAACTATTCAAACTAAAACACGTCAAAAATCGATTTCTAGATGCAATCAAACAAAATTTCAAGAAATCATTTTCCAGATGATTGTGTGTTGAAGAGCATATGTTCAAACTGATGATAAGAACATGGCAACCGACATTGAGGAGGTGGGATTTTGTTAGACGTGACTTGAAGGTAGGTCAAACCTAGAAAAATCAGCATCAAGGCGGTCGACTCAACAACAAATCAGTGTGGAACTGCTCCAACGTGGACGAAAAAAAAGCCTCCCCAAAATCACCTAAAGATGTCCTCCATTTTGCGAGTTTAATTTGAGGTACAAAATACAAGGGGCTGGTTGTGGTGGTAGATGAAAATGAGAGAAAAGAAGGAACAAGAGGATGGTTAAGAGGGGGGGGGGTATATATTTATTTATTTTCTTATTTTTAGTAATTAGATTTAGTTTTTTTCTTAAATGATAAAAGAAATTAAAGAATGGGAAAATAGTCATTTTAGACAAAAATTGCAAAAATGGTCCCTGTGGTTGGCAAATTTATGTGCTTTTGGTCCAAAACGAAATGTTGGTGCACCACTGGTCCAAAATTGGATCTTTCTATTGTTTTTGGTCCCTATAGTAGGCATTTTTGTGTGGTTTTGATCCATACTGCCCTTCAATAATTTTTTTTAAATTTCTTTTTAATTATTCTCTATATATTTAATTAAAAAACCAAAAAAGACAAATTATACCCTGCCCATCTCTCCTCTTTCTAACCTACCCACCGATATTTACTCAATGCCTCTCTTTCTCTATCTTTATCTTTGTCGATCCACCAACATCATAGGACCACCGTCGTCGCCCGCCGGACACCACCAATTGTTGGACACCACCACCTATTGGACACCACTTGATGTGACATCCCCAAATTCACGGTCATTTTAAAAAAAATTATTTATGCTTATTTGAAAATCAAAGTATCTTTTTTAAAGAATAATATTGCGGAATTTGTTCCCAGAAAAAACATGATAAATATATTATCAAAGCATCTAAATAAATGGATTTTGTTTTATTCAAAACTTTGGGATGTCATCGTCAATACAGAAGCATAAGCATAAACAGACCTTACATTCATTTACACTAGTGATCTACATATCCTTTAATCTCTCAGTGTAATGTAGCTTCGTATCGACACCTATGATACAAAGAAACTGAGTGGGTCAGGTTGAGAAACCTGGTGAGTACATAGGGATTTCAATCCCACAATGTTATATCATATATACATATATATTTTAGAACTCACAATATATACAATTTCACCTCATATAAGCAATTTTTACCCCACCCCGTCGATCCTCATAACGAAACGATCTATACACTTGGATCTAAAATTAACCTTTTAACCTAATCCCTACTCCCGTATTAGTTATGTCTAATCCATTCTCTCGGATCAATAACTATGCCCATTCCATACTCTCGGATTAGGGACAATTGACTATGTTTAATCCATGCTCTCGGATCAATAACTATGGCAATTCCATACTCTCGGAATAGGGGCAATTGACTATGTATAATCTATGCTCCCAGATTAATGACAAATAAATATGTCCTCTCCATACTCTCGGACTAAGGACAAATGACTATTTCTAATCCATGCTCTCGGATTAATGACTATGCCCTTTCCATACTCTCGGACTAAGGACGAATGACTATGTCTAATCCATGCTCTCGGATCAATGATATATTTTAAAGTTATACTCTCCGTATATATCTCACTCGTATTCATAAGAAAATACTACCCAATACTCCTCTTAATTAATTTAGGTTTACTCTATATCCTAAATCATCATATACTGTCAGATATGCTCTTAACACGTATTTCAGGCAATATCAAATATTTCACACACAAACATATACTTAATACTTCAATCAATACTTGTATTCAAATCATGTTCATGAAAGGGACTATGCACTCACTTGTTAAAGTGGTGATTCCAAACTCGGGCAACGCTTCGCTTCTAATTATTCTAGTTTAGTATCATTACCGCTAGATTTTAATATTTATCGCAAATATTTACGAGCGATATTGTTTTATAAGTGTTAAACAATACTTTTCAACCACTATGTACAGACAGGGCCAGACATGAAACACGGAGGGCATGACCATTTTGGCATTATAACACTTCTGAAATCCAACAACCCTATGCGGCCCTTCAAACCCGATTCTCCGTACCGTGATTAGTTAAAATATATTATAATAACACTTTTTATATTATATTTTCTAACATATTTATTGTTTATAAGTTCCTAATAACGATATTGAACTTAAACATAAGCTATACTTGAAGTAGGGTAAGCATAACTCGCTTACCGGGAGGTTTGGATAGTAACTGGGCTTTGCGTGGGAAGAACTTCCGAGCCGAAAGTTCTTCTTCTCGGAGCTTTCTAACACTCCGGGGCTTTACTCTAGCAATTAGGAGTTACTAGGGCTTTGGGAGAGGTTTAGAGAGAAGTTAGAGAGAGAGAGAAGGGTTAAGGTGTGCGGAAAATAGGATGCTCTCTGGAAAATGGCCCAACTCGTCAAGTTGGTGCCACATGTCACCATCTGGTGCCAAGACGTGGGGAGAAAGCAATGGTCCAGATTAAGCCACGCCACCCCTTTCGCAATAGCACCCTCCCGACTTCTAAATTTTGTAAATTTCGCATACGAGCTCTATTTTTGACGTTCTTTATATCCACGCGTAGGTATTGACAAGATCTACAACTCCCCTTTTGACTCCATTGGCTAGTTCTCGACCAATTTTAAATTTAACTGTATGAGAAGATTACACTGTTTAACGACCGTGTAAAATTCTTAACTTCTACATACGAACTCTGTTTTCGACTATCTTTTTATTGTTCAAATCTTATTAATGAGATCTTCAATTCTCATTTAGGTTGTGTCGGCTAAAAATTGATCGATCTAAAATTCGAATTCCGGGCTGTGCACTGCTATGCTAAATTTTAGAAAAATCATAACTTCCTCATACGAAGTCAGATTTGGACGTTTTTTATGCACGTTCTCGGTTTAACGTATACTATGACTTTCGTTTAGATCGCTAAGGCTAAAAATTATTTTATCACAAAATCACTTTTTGCGATTCCCGGTGTCGTGCCGGTTTTGCCGTAAAACTTCGACATGTCATAACTTATTCGTTATAAATCAGATTTCAACGTTCTTTATATGTACGAAACCCTTGTGACATATACTATAACTTAGTTAAGATTATTTATTCTAAATAATTTTCTATAAAAAAGTCATTTTTGACGCTTATTGTCTCTAAATTGGCTAGCCCGAATCTGTGGGCGTTACACTTGCCCACCCACATTTACGTCATCAGTGTTACCCTTCGTCTCCAGAAACCACCATCGACGACATTCTTCTTCCTTTGTCAGTGGTTGCAATCTACAAAAATTGATGAATGGTTTCAGAAACCACTACCACCGGCGCCATCCTTTTTCCTTCGTTGGTGTCGTTGTGTTTTTGGTAAGCCCTCCACAACCCCCATCATTGACATTCCCTTCACCCTCCTGTACTTCTAGTCTTGGCCAGAAATCGTTCACCACCACTCATCAATACTTTCAACCAGGATTGAGGTTGGGAAGGAGATGCAAGTTTTGATCAACAAATGACAAACGAGGAAAAAGACGATGAAGGTTTCAATTTCTACGGATCTAGGTTTAAAATCCATCGTCGAAAACCTACATCTGGATCTAAAGTCTTCACCGGAGTTTGAATTTATGTCTTGACCCGGTTTGTTATCCTATTCTACAACCGATCTCCCACCACCGGAAACTATATGTCCGGTAGGCAATTAGATTTGGGTTTAAACTCCCCTGCTATCTCTGCTGACACAATCATTCACTCCTTTCCCGATGTACAAATAGATCGGTGGCTTCTGAAGGTTTCAGGCGTCATCTAGCGGCGAGCAGTACAGGCGGATGGTGGTGGCATTTAGGGTGTTACCGAGGGGGGGGATGAGTGTGAGTGAGAGAGAGAGAGAGAGAGAGAGAGAGATATATGTGTCTGTGTGTCTGTGTATAAGAGAGAGTGAACGGGAATGGACTAGGGGTCTGAACAGGAAGGGAAAACGAGTATGGTGGTTTTTTTTTTTTAATTTTAATTTTGAACAAAAATAGATAATAAAAAAATGGGAAAACAAATTATAAGCGTATAATGGTCTTTTTAAGTAGATAAGGACCAAAAACAATAGAAAGATCCAATTTTGGACCAACGGTGCACCAACATTTCGTTTTGGACCAAAAACACATAAAATTGCCAACCACAAGGATCATTTTTACAATTTTGTCGTCGTTTTATATGGCTCAAAGACCGTTTTTGCAAGTTTTAGAAACTACAAGGACCATTCATGCAAGTTTAGAAACCATAAGGACCTTTTGTATAAAAAATTAACATAGACTGAAATTGTGACATTTAGTAAACCATAAGGACCATTTATGTAATTTTGTCTTTCTTTATTATGTCTAACGGCAAAAAAATAGTTTTTTTTATTCAAATATTAAAAAAAAATAGCATTGCACATGCTTTGAAGTTAGATTTTATGAAAAATAAATACTCCAGTACATTGTTAATTTATTATTTAAAATTAAAACATAAATACATATACCACCTCCATTGATAAAAAAAAAAAAGTTGCTATTTACTGTAACAATTCGGTACCCCATCAATTTCAAAGCCACATTAATTGGGCAGTCATAATTTTTAGAATGACTAAAATTAAAATAAAAACGTCGGACAAAAAGTGAGATGAATCCGGGGACAAAAGCAGAAGAATCTTTTTGAAGGGGACTATCAAATGTGCCACTGTTGAGAGGGAAGAACCCAAGTTCCACCTTTTACCCCCAATCTTTTCTCCGAATTCGATGAAATGTTGTCTCAAAAATCCTCTTTTTCCCTCCCCAATTCGAAAATCATCTCCTCCAAACCCTAATTTCTACTAAACGTACATTTGTACTTTATAGCTTTACACGAATCTGTCAGATCTGTGGCATTTACATTTACTCATTCTTTTGATTTTCCGAAGTTTTTCTGCAACTCATTGGAGCCGCAGCAGCAAGAAAATGTCTGCAAATCGCAGTGGTAGTTATAGTGGCGGCCTTGTTGATCCCAGTAATCTGCATCTGAAGAAGGAGTTAACTCAGATTAGGAAAGCTGCTCGTGCTTTACGAGATCCTGGTACGACTTCCTCATGGCGGTCTCCCCTCAGTTCATCTAGATCCACCACCGCCGTTGCTGTAGCAGCAGCAGCGGCTGCTTCTTCTTCCGTCACCAATGCCCCAAGCAACCATTATAATCACCATTATAGAAACAACACTAGTTACAGTATAGAAGAAACCGATGAGAATAATGTTAACGACATCAGCAACAGCATCAACAACAATGTTAGTGGTAGCAGTAATAATAATAATAATAAAAATAGGAGGAAAGAGAAGAAGGTGTTTTTGTATAATTGGAAAACGCAGAGATCGGAGAGTGAGAGGAGCGCTTCCGTGACGGGGCAAACAGATGACACTACCAGAAGGCCAATACACCAACAAAGAGGAAATGTTGATGACGGAATCGGTGATTGTGATGAGAGTGTCGATGACAGCTTGAGCGATGCCCGAAATGATGGAGATTTGAAGAGTGTTGCTGCTGATGATCACAGGTACGCATTGTCATCTTCAAAGATGTTCAATAATTGCAAAGATGCAACTAGTCTCACAACACCACCTGTTAGGAGGGCATCGTTGATGAAGAAGAAGCCAAAGAAAACATCACATGCGTCTGCTGCTTTAAAACTTCAACTGCAGAGACAGCTAAGCTTAGTTGACCAATATGATGATGTTAATTCGGATGATATAGTTGTTAAAGGTTCCTCAGTGACATCACCATTGTTGTCAAGGCTCAAATCTTCAAAATTGTTGAGAGGTGGTAGTAGGAAAGACGATTCATCTTACTGTTATAGCACCCCAGCTTTATCCACAAGTTCATTCAACAAGTATTGCATTAGGAATCCAAGCACAGTTGGATCATGGGATGCAACAACCGATGGAGATGAAGGATTAGGTTATGACTATGATGATGATGATGAAGATGATCAGTTGGATCTACCAGGTCGCCATGGATGTGGGATTCCTTGTTACTGGTCTTCCTCAAAGAGAAGTACCCCAAAACGTGGTGGGGTTTGTGGTAGCTGTTACTCACCTTCATTTTCAGATACATTGAGAAGAAAAGGAAGCAGCATGTTGTGTGGTAGCCAAACCATGTACCATAGGCGATCATCAATAGGTGCTTACAACAAGAAGAGACATGTCCACAAATCTTCCCAAGGTCTTGTTCCATTGTTAACAAATGGTGCAGAAAGCAGAGATCGTTCATCTATTGGGACAGATGACGAGCTTTCAACTAACTATGGAGAGCTTGATTTGGAAGCTTTGAGTCGATTAGATGGAAGGAGGTGGTCAACAAGCTACAGAAGTCAAGAAGGTTTGGAGCTTGTAGCTGTAAATGGAGAAAGAGAAGGTGATTCTCCTTCATCTCTTGATAATATCAACTGCTACAGCCACAAGTATAAGCCAATGTTCTTTGAGGATTTGGTTGGGCAGAATGTTGTAGTCCAGTCACTTGTGAATGCTATCATGAAAGGAAGAATTGCTCCAATTTATCTTTTCCAAGGTCCACGTGGCACTGGGAAAACATCAACTGCAAGAATCTTTGCTGCAGCCTTGAATTGTCTTGCTACTGGAGATACAAGACCTTGTGGGATTTGCAGGGAATGTGCTGAGTTTATTTCAGGGAAGAGCCAGGTGATTACTGAAATGGATGGATCCAATAAGAAAGGGATTGATAAAGTTAGATATTTGATGAAGAAGCTTCAGGTGAATGTGGGTCTTTCTACATCAACCTTTGCAAGGCATGAGGTTTATGTTATTGATGAGTGTCACTTGTTACCTTCTAAATTATGGTTGGCTTTCCAGAAGTTTCTAGAAGAACCACCTCCAAGTGTTGTGTTTATCTTTATAACTACTGATCTTGACAATGTGCCACGTGCTGTTTTGTCACGATGCCAAAAGTATCTTTTTAGCAAAATTAAAGATAGTGACATAGTTAACAGATTGAGGAAAATCTCAGTGGATGAGAATTTGGATGTGGAAGAGGATGCATTGGATTTGATTGCATTGAATGTAGAAGGGTCATTGCGAGATGCTGAAACTATGTTGGATCAGTTAAGTTTATTAGGAAAGAGAATCACCACTGATTTGGTGAATGAACTTGTAAGTATCTAATCTACTGGTTTCTTGATACTTGTAACTTTTTAATCAAACTTTTTTTTGATTCTTTTGGAGTTGATTGTAGGTAGGAGTTGTCTCTGATGAGAAGTTATTGGAACTTCTGGAGTTAGCAATGTCATCAAACACAGCTGAAACAGTGAAAAGAGCTAGAGAACTAATGGAATTGGGAGTTGACCCTATGGTCCTCATGTCTCAAATGGCTACACTTATTATGGACATTATTGCTGGAACATATCAAGTAATTGAAGCTAGTGCTGACTCATTGTTTGATGGTAGAAGCTGTAAGTTCTTCTCAACTTTTTTCTTTATTATTATATTTTGATTACTATAAACTGAAACTATGGATGATTGCACAATTCTTCAGTGACAGAAGCAGAAATTGAAAGATTAAAGCATGCATTAAAACTTCTTTCTGAGTCTGAAAAACAATTAAGACTTTCAAGTGAAAGGTCAACATGGTTCACAGCAACCCTATTACAGCTAGGCTCAGTCCCCTCAGCGGACCCCACTCCTTCCGGAAGCAGTAGAAGACAAAGCTCAAGGACAACCGAAGATGATCCATCTGCTACTTTCCGAGATATATATTTTCAAAAACAAAGGCAAGATTCCCAATATACCCCTCAAAAATCTACCCCTATGTACCCCCCTAAACCTATTCGCCAAAATTCAGCTAGCCCAAAAGATACCCTTCTATCAATGAGGCAACTCATGAATGGGGATGCAATTGCAGCATCATCTGTCCCACATGATGATGATGTCATAATTGGAAATAATGTATCGAAACGTAGTAATTCAAATATATTGGATGATATTTGGGCTCGTTGCATTGAAAAGTGTCATTCCAAGACTCTGAGGCAACTGCTTCATACTTATGGGAATCTGGTGTCGATTTCTGAAGATAAAGGTGATAAATTAAGTTTCCATGTGCTTCAATTCATATCTTTATGTAGGATGCTATAATAAACAAATAACCGGAAATATGTTATTTATAATTTATACAGGAATTCTTGTTGCTTATATTGTGTTTCGGGATAAAGATATAAAAAGTCGAGCTGAAAGGTTTCTTAGTAGCATCACAAACTCATTTGAAATGGTTCTCCACCGCAATATAGAAGTCAGAATCATATTACTTTCAGATGACGGGCCCACACCAAAACCCAATCCAGATTCACAAAAGTTACTGCGAGGAAGCTTTCATGATTCCGATGGAAAGATGTCCGGAATCATCAATTCCAGAGCTGCATCCCCACTTGTTGCAATAGGGAGAAAGCCCCCCAAAACCGGGAATCCGGTCCAAAGAATAGAATCCATCATTCACGAACAGCGGTTAGAAACCGCGTGGTTACAAACTGCGGAAAAGGGCGGAACTCCGGGATCGTTGAACCGGTTGAAACCGGAACGGAATCAGGTTTTACCGCAAGATGGTGGGGACCACCAGCGGCAGATGGTGGCGATGGACCCGTTGTCACAGGAGAAATGGGAAGATGAGTTGACCCGTGAACTTAATCTTTTGAAGATAAAAGAAGGAAATACCCTTTCCAAGGAACATATTGGGCGGCAGTATCCGATGTCACCGAGCTTGTTGCATGATGGCAGTTTAGGGGGCAAGTAAGTGGTTGACGAACTGGTTCTTTTTTTTCTTGTGTGAAGATAAAAGACCGAAATACCCTTTTTGCAGAATGCAATAATTGGTAACAATTCTTTTGGTTTTTGTTATACAGGGGATATGAGTCTGGATCAGGAGGTGGTGGTTGTTTCTGTTTTAACAAGAGGCGGAATAGGAGGGGGAAGGTAAACTGTTAGGTAGTGTTTGGTATGATGGAATTATGGAATGTGTAGCATTTAACAGTAACAATAACAGTAGCAGTAACAGTAACAGTAAACTATTATTTTGAACAGATAAAGCCCGGAACACCGGTTGGCCCACGAAGAGGAGCAAGATTTTTATTGTTTGGGGAGTGTGGAAAGTCAGGAAGGACAGATCACAGATCTAGAAGATGACTGTCTAAAAAAGTCAAAATTCCAATCCAAGGTCATTTATGTCCAGAAGAATATTTTCATAATTTAATGCTTCTTGTAGTTTGAGGAGGAGGGAGATACATGTAAAGTTTTAACAACTGGGATTTTCTGCATTTTTCCTATTTTTTTTTTTAATTTTATTTTGTGAGAAAAATAAAGGTGAAGACTGAAGAGGGACCATTCTTTCTTCACTTCCCTTTCAACTTGCACTTGATGTGGTATGCTTATTGGTAGTTGTTTTTTAGTTAAATGCAATAAAATAACAACGAACTTTTATTGATTTATTTATTAATTTTTATGACATCTTAAATTTATTTCTTATTACGGCTTTATATTTTGCAAAATCTGATTAATCACATCAATGATTGTTATAATTAGTGAAAATAAAAGTATTGTCTTGATAAAACAAAAAGTTGAAAGTACAATGTTATAGTTGGTAGATTTTTTGAAAAGTGATGTCTCAATTAGATTTTTTTTTTGAAAGTATGATGCTCTAATAAAAAATGGAAATAGAATGATATATTATACAAATAAACAAAAGTATGTTAATTCTTGCATTTATAAAAAGGGAGAAATACAAGAAATAACAATGAACTTTTGAATTAGCAAGAAATCAATTTTATGCACGAATTAATAAAAATAAAAAGATATAATAAATTGACGATTGTTGTATATAAGAAATCAATTTTGTTCCTACTTTTCTTCCTACCTATTTAAAATGATGACAAGTGTACAAATTCAAAATCTCAATCAAATTTAAATTAAATTTAATGACACTTGTCACCATCTAAAATAGGTAGGAAGATATTAGAAACAAAAAGTAGGAGGGTATTTAATTTCTCAATATTGTAGAAAAGAGCCATTGTTAATTCATTCCGATATATTTGCACCGAAATTCGAGTTGTATAAAATGTCTTGGTCTGTTTAGATTCAGGCCCAAAACCAACCGATGTAGTCATATGTATATTTTTTTAAGGATTGGGCTGGACCAAAGCTTAAAAAAGATTTGTTATCCACAAATAGAAATTTTAATCATAAAAATAAAACTAAATATTTTTAAGACACTCAAAAAAAGTTAATATTGTATTTTTCATGGGGCTAAATGCAATAATAAACATACTCTCAATTAATTATATATTACAGTATATTAATTTATCCATTTCTATCTTAATAACCGTTATTTAACAAAATTATAGTATTTTTAATCATAATTTTTTTTAGAACAATTTATATATCTACAACTCAGATTTAACATATCATCTTATAATAAAAATAAAATATTATAAAAGACAAAAACAACGTTAGAAACTTAGAATGTAGTCTTTGCAATTTACAAAGTAAAATTACTGATATTGGGCTTCTATAGTGACCCCGACCCAACCCAGGATGGAATGGAGGGGGCAGCTGCAAACTGCAATTCTGCAACAGTTCAAACATCAAAGGGACTGATAGTGATATTCAACCAAAAACAAAACAGCGAAACAACGATCGGATCAATTGCTTGAGTCTTGAGAGAGAAATGGGGAAGGCACCATTAGGGCCAACTGGGGAATTCTTCAGGCGAAGGGATGAATGGAGGAAGCATCCGATGCTCACTAACCAGTTCCGCCACGCTACTCCTGGCCTCGGAATCGCCCTCGTCGCTTTTGGCGTCTACGTCGTTGCTGAAATTGCCTACAACAAGATAAATGCTCCTTCTCACACAACTTCTACATCTTCTCAATCTCACTGACATCCCTTTCCTCCATCAGGTCAATTTCTATAACCCTTCTATTCCTCTGCTCCTTTTTTGTCCTTCATTTCTAGGGTTTCTTATTTATTTGCTGTTCGCGTCGTATTTATTTGTTTTATTCGATAAATTAGCGGTTTGATGCGTTAAATTTTATGCTGTTGCAACATCCATGGATCAAAATATGGAGGTGTATCATGATTCATGAGCTTCTTAAGCGTTTGATATTATGTTCTTGGAAACTTTTTTGCGATTTATTTTAGTTAAAATTTATCAGACTTCAGATGCTACGAATGATACCTCAACTACTTTGGTGTATAGAATCGAACTCTTGCATCTCTAGGATAGTAATCTATCGTGTATCAAAATCACGATTCTGGGATTATGCTTAGGTTTCTATGTTGGATTCACAAGAATCTCACAAATTATAAAGGGAAAGAGTTTAGAGTTGTAAACAGTGAAATTTGGGCTATAAAGGTTCTAATATTCAAGGACTAATCTAGTTATTGGAACCTTAGTTAGTTTTCTTGCTTGTTGAGATGTGCTTCCATTACTATATGATGTGAAGCATAGACTTGTCTTCCGATAGTTATTGCTTCAAATATAATCACCATGCTGAACTCATTTTGCTTGAGTTATTTGAAGGGCATTTTCCATTACAAAAATAACCCTGAAAAGTTATTGAAACCTTCTTTATCTAGCAAATAGAAAAGTTATCATCCAGTCTTATGAAAGTCTTGGGTATATGCAATGTTGACAATTAAAATTGGTCATTACATTTAATCTATTATATCTATGTTGTATAATTAAGTATTCTTTTCCCTGCTGTAATAGGAAGAAATTAAGTATGCACATGATTTCCAAGATACATCCACATAGCATTAATGCTTGTTTATGTAACAATCTTTCATTTTTCCCAAATTTATGCAACAAAGTGGTTTTTTTTTTATACCAATTATTTATTGATGTTTCATTTAAGAACCAAAAGATGCTGTATATTACTGCTTAAAACATGGCTGCATAATCCATGTTAGTTGATCAAATTGGTAAAAAGTGAAACATTGTGGCATAAATTGGTAAAAGATGAACGTTGTGGCATAAATAAGCATTTAACTAGTGCACCTGTTTCCAAATATGTCCCTGCGTGTAACTTCATTTTGCAATTTTGGCCCCAAAAATGTTTTCTTTTGCAATTTTTGGCCGGATTTGAGATTTTTGTAATGTTTTTGGTTTCTGTTTGACAAAATTGCAAAAATGGTCCCTGTGGTTGTCAGAATTATGTGGCTTTGGTCCAAAAATGTTTTGTGATGCAAAAGTGGTCCAATTTCGGATCTTTTTAGTGATTTTGGTCCCTGCACACTTAAAATGACATTTATGCTCTTACAATTTTTTTTTTCAATTTTTATAATTGTTATGATATTTAATTTATTAATAAAAAGTTGGGTCCCACCCCTCACCCTTTTATCTCCTAACCCTTCATCCCTAAAATATAGTCATTCTACTTGGAAGAGAGACCAAAAACGTAAAAAAAAACCTCAATTAAGGACCAAACTTGCGAGAGAAATTTTTTGGGACCAACATTGAAAAAAAAGCTATGATCAGGGACCAAAAATGTAATTTACTCTAGAATGAAATGTGGTTGCATATTTTGTTTAAAAAAACCATGATGTTGCATAAATTGGAAAATAAAAAAGATGAAATGTCGTTGCATAAACAAGGATTTGACCCTATTTACTAATGCATTATATATGAAGTCATACATAAGTTTATATGAATTCAAAGCTCAAAATCCTATGTGCTGTTTGTTGTCGATTTATGAAGAGAAAGAAAAGCGTTTGATTTCTGATATTTTGTTTATTGTTTCACATTTTTTTTTCCAGGTGTCATGAAGTATGCAAGATTTTACCATCCTTTATGTTTTACCTATCGAATAAATTAAGCATTTATTACAATTGTAAGTCTATTTTTGTGTTGTAAAAGATACTTTGTTGGTTGTTTTCGATGATACACATAATGTTTGTTGTATTGCATTTTGAGTAAATTGGAATGTAACTGAGACCAACAAACACAAAAAAAAAAATGTCAGCACCAAAAAGAAAATAAAATTAAATAGCTCATATTTTCAAAAAACCCATATATCCTCCACCGAGGGTTGGCTGCATTGCATTGAAGAGCTCCAATATGTGCGAAAAAGAGAGCCTCCACAACGTCAAGCGCTTACCTCATGCATATGTAAATGCAAAACCTATAAAAGCGATCCATCCATGTTACTGACCATCTATTGATGTTTAGCTGAAAGAATACCCACAATCATCCTAGTGGGACTAAATTGTTATCCAAAGATATAACTTCTTGCTTTTGAAAAAGTTTAGAAGTTTAGGGTGTGTGTGGTTATGTAAAAATTTCCAAGAAAAAAACAGAAATTCGAAGATGTATTTGGTTAGTTTTTCAAAGTTTTTTAAGAAAATGAAAATTTTACACAGTTTTCAAAGTTTTCAAAATTTCTAATATGGAAAATGAAAATTCAACCTCTTGCAACCAAATGCATTTTCTAAAATTTTCATTAAAACTGAAAATGAAAACTCAACTTTATTTTCTTAGAAAATAAAAACAGTTTTACACAATCAAACGCATCCTTAGTCACTCGTCCAGAAATATGAATATAAAAAGGCAAATTTGAAAACGAACTCTTACAAAATATCATAAGTAACCTAGACAGTAGACACTAATTTTAAAGTTAAAGGTTATTGATTTACCGAAGTCCCAAAATGTGACATTTTAAAGGTAGAAGTAGTACCGTAGAAAGCTTCCATATTAAAAAAAAAGGTGAAGGACTGATTTGCTCATACACTTGATAATAAGGCTGACAAAATTGTACCACGGAAAACCAACCAACATGTTACCAACCGAACCAATAAACTTGGTAGCCAATATATTTGGTAGCCAACATGTTTGGTTGGTAGTACCGTACCAATTGATCAATGTTGATACGGTAATGGTACAAAAATTTTAATACCATGGTAATACCGTACCAACCAATTTATTATATATATATATATATATATATATATATATATATAAATGAAATCGTATATTTCAACTTTTAATTGTGTTTAGCGTTTACAATTTTAATAACATTATATTAGTCATTTGATTGTATTAGTCGATAGTTATTACCACGTTAAAGCACAAAATTAAAACGTTACTTTAGCGTTACTTTAGTATAATTCTTTTGTAAACTAAAAGAACTACGTACCTAATTTCTATATTAAACATTAAAATCCCGATGTCTTTATTTTAGTAGAATTCTTTTGTAAACAAAAAGAACTATTTAACTAATTTCTATACTAAACATCAAAATCCCGATGTCTTTGCTTATTTTTAAATGTTACAATAGAAAATTAAAAGAAGTTGGTATATATATACTATTACCAATTTGTACCAACCAAACATGTTGATAGCCAAATAAATTGGTACCAAGTATACTTGGTACGATACCGGTAGAAATTTTTTTATACCAATTATAGTTCGTACGATAGATGATTTAGAGAAAAATAAATTGGTACCGTCCCAATTCCACCCCTACTTGATAATACAAGGGACCTTTGTGTCTGAAAATGAAGGCCCCAACCTCGAACTTCTTTCTGAAGACAGATGTCACCACCTGGATAACAACTACCGTTAAGCGGTCGAAGGTCTAAAGTCTTAAGTTGGAATCTTCTGGATTGACTGCGGGATTCAAAGCAGACACGAAGCAAGCCGTAAGAAAATGGCGCCAAAGGCGAGGAAGAATCGTTCTCCACCGTCGGATCCTGACGGAATCTTCTCCGGAATGGTCGTCTTCCTCGTCGATAATGACGTCCAAAGACGTCGTTTAGAGGTTTCGGTTTTCTCTCTTTGCTGTTTAGATATATGTAAGGCGGTATATCATGATTATAATCGAGTTTCTCTTGAAGATATGGAAGCAAAAACTAGGGCAGATGGGAGCAATCATAGAAGAAGAAAAGTTGTCACAGAATGTGACTCACGTTTTTGCTGTTAACTCCGACTCATTGCGCAAGAAATTTGGCCAGAAACAATTACAGCGCTTCAAAGGGGTACACCGTACATGACCTATTGATTATTTTCCGCAACCAAGTACATTGATCTCTTTCGTTTTCTTCATTGAAAAGTTGATGAGTTAATGTTAGTTATCACTCTTCATAACGCAAATTGGAATACGGTTTGCTAAAAATCAGACATTCCAAATCATACTGAAAATGCATCTTTACCCAACTAAGTCGTGATCGAATGAAATCCTTGATTTTTTTATTTAAAAACAAAATAGTGTAAAACCTAGAAATCTTGAATTTTGGGGGAAATTCAAAACGACATAAGATGACTACTATCGCCTAGACTCTTATAATCTGGAATCATGTTTATATTAATATAGAATTGCCTAATAACAGGTGTTATGATATTTTGCAGATCATTCTCCCTTATCAGTGGTTGGAGGACAGCTTGCATCTAGGAAAGAAAGTTAATGAGGAATCATACACTATACATTTGGATTCATCCCAAAATCCCCTAAAAAACTCATCTAATGAGAACTCTATTAAACCCACTGATGTGAAAGAATCTAGTGACAATCAGTTACACCCCCATAAAAAGCTGAAATCCTCACCCAAAACCTCAGAAGGTTCTAGTTCTGAAATGAAGGACAAGTCATTAGATGAAAAGGTTCTTTTTTCTTTTGTTTCATTATAGATTATGTTTATAAAATTACATGGCTTTTGTTTGTCACTCAGGTCAGTGCACCAGATGCTTCGTTGCCATATCATCCTCCTGATTTAAATAGAGATATCACAGAAATATTTGGCAAGCTTATCAATATATATCGAGGTAAACTACTTTTGGTGCCATATTTTTCTTTTTTGCTTTATGTAACCTTGCTATGAGTTGTTTGGATGCACTTTCTGATGTGATTAAATTTAAATTCATTAGCTTTGGGTGATGATCGAAGATCTTTCAGCTATTACAAGGCGATTCCAGTTATTGAAAGGTTGCCATTTAAAATTGAAAGTGTGGATCAAGTCAAACATTTACCTGCTATTGGGAAGTCAATGCAGGATCATGTAAGTCAAATATGAACAATTTTTTCAATAGACATTGCATTGTAATAATCTTCTGATGATAGTTCTGCTCTATTATAGATAAATGAGATTGTGACTACTGGGAAATTGTCCAAGTTGGAACACTTTGAGAGTGATGAAAAGGTGTTGAAAAATTTCTTCACTTTTCTCATTTTGGTTGTGATCTTAATTGTTTAAGTTTTACTTTTTACAGTAAGAATTTACTCTTATGAAGTACAAAAACAATGAGGCCAAACATTATTCTTAAGTATGAAAGGAGTTGCTATACTCTTAAGAAATGAAGTGAACTATTAATGTTACTAATCTGAAGATTTATATTGAATTTAAGAAAATGAAATGAAAATCACTTGTTTTTGGTTTTCCTAGGTAAGGACAATTAGTTTGTTTGGGGAAGTATGGGGGATTGGTCCAGCAACTGCATTGAAACTGTATGAAAAAGGACACAGAAGTCTGGAGGATTTAAAAAGTGATGACACATTGACAAAGTCACAGTGTTTAGGGTTGAAATATTTTGATGATATCAAAACAAGGATACCACGTGATGAGGTATGGCTTTTGGTGTTATGAAAAATATAATATTTTTGAAGATTTGTGGATGAAAACTTGTTATTATAACTTATATAACTGTCTGCATGCATAGGTGCAAGAGATGGAGTGCTTGCTACAGAAAGCTGGAGAAGATGTTTTACCTGGTGTAAGTCTTATGTTTTCCAATATTTAAAAATGTGTTACAAATCAATATAAAAAAAAATGAAAATATTTATTTATGTCAGGTGAATGTTGTGTGTGGAGGATCCTTCAGACGTGGAAAAGCTAGTTGTGGGGATATGGATATTGTGATTACACATCCTGATGGAAAAAGGTATCATCATTACATTAATAATATTACTAGTTAATATTGGAATATGCATTTTTTTTTACATTCTGTTTCTTTTTGACTTAATGGGAACAATCTGGAGAGCTATATATGTGTTTATTTTTGTTTATTACTTGATACAAATTGAATGACTTAATAGAGAAAGTCCTAAGTGTGTTTTATTCTTCTTAAAATTTCAATATGATTTCAGCTGCTTTTGGTATTCAAACTAGTAAATAATGATTGGTGCTGATTTGGTATATGAATTTATAATTTATAGTTTTTTTTTTTTTTTTTTTTTTTAACAGTCATGTAGGGTTTCTACCCAAGTATGTAAATCATTTGAAGGATATGAAGTTTTTAAGAGAGGATTTGGTCTTCAGTATCCATAGTGAGCAGGTAACAGTTCATTTGGATTCCAATTCCTTTCAAAATCAGGGATGAATTGGAATTTACAAAATCCTTGTATTGATAGAATTCAATTCCTAGCATTACCGAATATGCCCTTTTAACCCTAAAAGCTCTTCTACATCTCTTCTTTTGGATTCCAATTCCTTTGAAAATAACTAGTTGCTTTTGTTTATGATTTTAATTCAATTCAGGGTACTGATTCTGGAGTTGATACATACTTTGGTCTTTGCACATATCCTGGTAGGGAGCTGAGGCATCGCATTGATTTGAAGGTACTTTGGTCTTTTTATTTTATTAATATATATATAAATGGGGGCTTTATTTGTTTTTAAAATACAGTTAACCAGTAATACGGGTGTCCGTTTATTAATAAATGAATTAGATATGGATTATGAAATTTTGGTAGCTTTTTTGGATAAGGATACACAGAAACACTGATGTGATGTGAATATTTGATAGGTGTACCCAAAGGAAATATATCCATTTGGGCTAATTGCATGGACAGGGAATGATGTGTTAAATAGAAGGTATGTTAATTTCATTTACAGCTTACATGACATATAGCATATATCATATATCATATATCATATATCATATATATATGTATAGTATATTCTGTTAATGATACTTTAGCCTAAAAGTAACCTTTGGTGTTTTGTTTTCCTTAACACTAATTGTTTTCTCATTGTATCTCCATTTCTTCTGTTTACTACATTCTACTTCACAATTATTTCTTAGTACAGCATCATACTTCAAAAAATATATCTATTATATTTGTAGCAACTCTTCCCACCACATAAGCCTTACAAAATTAAATTTAAAAACAAAACCCTTTTTGAAGTTTTGGGACTCTTAAAATAGAAATGATTTCTTTTTAGGTTCTTTGTGGTGAGAGATTTTTATTGAAATAAGCTGTTCTGCAACTACCAACTTTCAAAAGTAATGATCATTTTTGGTATTTCTTAAAAAGCTGTGGTCAAGGAAAGTGGTGAAATTTGATGAATATCCCATAAATGAAAGTAGAATGCTATATTTAAAAAAAAAAAAAAGTTGGAAAGTAAAATGCTATTTCTTGCATTGAGAGCCTTTTCTTATTTCCTTGTTAAAAAAAGATGTTGTCTAACATGTTTTTATGAAAACTGAACTGAATGCAGGCTGAGAATACTTGCGGAAAGCAAAGGATTCCGGTTAGATGACACAGGGCTCTTCCCTGCAACTCAAGGTTCTGGAGGGAAAAGGGTAATTAATTAATACAACCAAAAAACTCTCTTTTATTTCTTAAATTAAACGTCAGTGACAGTGTAGTAGTTTCATTCAAACATATATTTTTCAAAGTATAATGCCATCCATAATAACAAAAAAGTTATTATTGCTTAAATTTTTGGAAGTGCAAAAATTTGAATGTAGAATATTTCTTGCATTTTGTTTTATTACTTATTATGCTACATGTGATGTTATGCAGGTTAGTGCTAGCACAAGTTTGAAATTTAACTCGGAAAAGGAAGTGTTTGAGTTTCTTGGATTTCCGTGGCTTGAACCACATGAACGAAATATTTAATATTTAATATCTGATACCCAGGGAAAATGTTTTCTTGTGTTAACTTTGTAAATAGACAAATCGACTGTTTGTAATTGTATAAACTTTATTTTGATAGAAACATAATTAACAACATTAGCAACATACATGATACATGCTTCTTATGCAACACCTAGTTAATCGGTTTCAGTTATTTGGTTTGGTTTATGGGATCAACCCTAGTTTAACAATCTGTTTGTGAATAATCTTGTTTGTCGTTGTTATTACTTTCAAGATCCACACATGTTTTCTCTCTAAATATGAATATGAATTTGATTTTTGATGAGAAATTAATCACTTTTATTGGTTCGTTTTACTTTTACCTGTGTTGGATCCGATCAATTATGCAATGTACGTTCTTATAACCAGATGAATGGCCTCTTCAAAGTTATATTTATTCATCATCAAAATCTTACATAATATGGATGTCTGGATTGCTTAGGCAACAAGTTTGAAAAAGTAACTTTGTTTGAATGTAAAAGCTTGGGTTCCTGTCACTTCAATATATCTAAATTTAACAAGGGGCATATATGTAAATTAAGTTTAAAATTCAGTGGACTGATTAGAAAGGGCACTGTTTATCTGTTACTTTTGACGATATTATCGTTAAAAAAATCTTAATTATGTTGGTTGTTTCATGTTTGGCCTTTTTGGGTTGGGGCTATTTTGTCTATTTGTTTCGGCTATGAGGTCGCGTTAGAAGATTCCTTTCCTTCTTTTTGGTAAAGCTAATGCAAAAAGAAAAGCCCTTACTCTTTTGTTACGTTTACCACATTTAAACAAATATTTTTAATTGTATTTATAGTTTTATAGTTGGGAAAATTGCATAAAAACACCAAGATCCTATAAAAAATCGATTTTGACACCATGCTATTTTTTCATAAAATTAAGACACTAAGTTTTCACAAAAGTTCGATTTTGACATTATATTTTCAATTTGTTTCAATGTTTGACCATTTGACCGGTCAACCCAGTTGCTAGCCGATATGACATGTTCATAGAATTGGCATGACATGATGACGTGACATTTTTTGTGACATCACTTTTTCGGTGTCAAATTGGAAAAAAAAACATAGTATCAAAATCAAACCTTTCTGAAAGCCTAATGTTTTTTGTGCAGTTCGTCCTTATTATAACATAATAAACAAGACTTGTTGAAGGGTTAGAGACCTATTGTGGGCAATATTTTTGGAGTAAAACAACAAAACAAAATTGGTGTCTATACATGCAGTGCCATAATATCGGTGCTATTAGTTTACATTTTGATCTCCAACATCCTTGACGCTAAAGTTAATGGACGGAATGAATTTAATGCATTATAGAACAATTTGCACGTGTATATCCATTGAAATCTAAGGAATTCAATGCATTGTGAATGCACTTAACTTATCGAACAAAATGAAAGATTATTCCACGATAAAGTATTACTTTGCGCCGTGGATTTCATAACAACCCATATAGTAAGACAAGAAGTTTCAGTGACCACCATTTGAGACACAAAATTTAGGCCTTAATTTCTATCAAAAAGAACGAATAATCAAAACTTATTATTTTTGAAAGAGTGTGATTACCAAACCATGACATCCAATGTACAACAAATTAGAAGAACTCGTTCATACCTACAAATACACCCATGGTAAAGTCAAGCCAACATTTTTAAACAACAATGATAATTTGAAATAAAACACCATCAACATCACATAAAACCAATGTGAAAAATTAAATGACGTAGCAACGACAACGTGACTCATCTTTAACTTGAAGATCAAACCCCAACAAAGAGGGACATATGAATATAAAATGCGTGAAGAGTTCATGAGCAATTGCATAGTCATCACGATCCGTGATTGGAGTAATTTCACTAGAGGCTTTATAATTTCATCGAAACACATAGAAGGATAAGGTAGATAGGGTATTTACGAGTTTCATGAAATATTGAAGGGTCGTTACCAATTAAAATCATGAATTTGTCAAGGAAAATCCAGGAAACGGAGATCGGAAAACAAACTAATTGTTGAGTTTTATACAAACAATCCTATGTGTGCATGCAACCCTAGAATTGGATCTATGTTTTTCTATTAGATATACAACATTATGAACACATGAAGAACCCTAGCATGCTCCTAGTAATTTCGAAATCTATAAAGGAGAATGGTTCACATACCTCTTGTTGTTATATTATAATAACAACTTAAATCTTCTATCTTTTTGTCTTGAAAGCAAGCACCACAAGTGTAGCACCTCTAATGGCTCAAAAACACCAAGAGCAATGGAGAGGCAAGAGAGAGAGAGAGAGAGGGGAGAGGTAGAAAATTGGCTCTAGGACTTCTTCTAATCAAGTCGCCAATTTTCCTAAGCCAGGGGGTCTTAATATAGCTGTAGGGATTAGGGTTTCAGTCCTTATCCTTATCTGGTTGCTTAGCCACCAAGCAGCCCAAGGATAATTCCAGAAGCCCTATCCTTGGACGAATTCTAGGGCCTTATCCCCTTGAATTCGTCCACCCTATCCCTAGGGCATCCTTTGCCCTACTTTCCAACTATCACATAACTGCATTTCAGTCCCCCTAGTTTAGTTAATTCCTTTTGGTCACAAAATTAATTCTTGAACAATAATAACTAAACAAATATGATTTCTCTTTTAATATATTATTCTTATAATATATTAATAAACCATAATAACCTCTTTCTCTATTATTTTTCCAGTCAAGTTGCTTTGGTGAAGGCAACCCAAAAGGACCATGCACAACCGTGTCATGTACTTACCAAATATGGTTACGGGCTTAGACACTAATCCAACAGTCTCCCACTTGGATAAGTCTAGTAACCATAAATGCAAGTAGAATCCGATTAGCAATCGTAGCTCTCAAAGACGCTGTCGAACTCTGATCTTATCAGCAACCTGTCCTTTAGATAAGGGATCATATATTCCTCCATTCTAGATATTGTATAGACATGAGACATGGATTATAATCATTCTCTCAGTCTATGTGTTGTTTCCCGATTTCTGATTTATGACGACTGACAACGGACTATAGTTGAACACATCAACTTAGTCCCGACTTGGCGAAGCGCTTAGGGTGTCACCACTAAATCATCGAGGGGACCACATATATCGCTTTTATCCCACTTTGGGTAAAAGGAACGGATAAACTTCGACTCGAATGCTCGCTTGTACCTACTCATCAAATCACACACAACAATATGTTTTATAACACCAAGTTACTGGTGCGTTTACATATTATCAATGTGCAACCGACTTGTAGAATACAACTCACACATCTCGGTTTCAAGAATATAAGATATTATCGTTTCACCAATCACTCGTGATAAAATCCATGAAGAGATCCAAGTGAGCGTGGGTTTAATCCAATACTCTAATCTTATAGCAGCACTCATGAACTCTGCAGCAAACTTGTGCTATGTCTAAACACTTTAGACAATCTACAGACGGATTCATGACAGTCTTCTTTCATACCTACTTCCAAAGTATGAGCGACTGTGGAGGATTTGAATAATCTTATTATTCGGGAAGTCAAAACATGCAAAGTGAAACACAAGAATAATACTAATCCTATATGGCCTCAAACTTTTGAGTATAAGTAAAACACTTTTATTTAATCACCATATTGATTACTCATTATTTGTTGTTTCGGGTAATCAACTTATTACTTGAATTATAACAATAATTGTCCCATGCTCTTAGCATGCACACTATGTTTACCTATGGTCCTTACTTTGTGAAATAGATCAATTGAACATATTTCCAATGATGCTCATTTCACAATTCCTAATCATTAGTGTAAGAATACAAAATTCTCGCCACTACCAGAATATGTTAGATTCTAACATTTTATGCAACGGTCCTTTCGTAATATCACGGCGCCAAAGTGACCAAGACTTTGCCAATGAAATTACAAAGTGCTCTATTGGAGATTGTTACAAGACAATTCCATAGTCATGAAGTCTTACATTCAAAGTACATTCATTAGAACATCCTTCTTGCATATAAGTTTCTAATCTAGACATAGATTCTTAACGTCCAACTCCCAATAAGGAAACATTTCCATATTTTCCATATGACAACTCATTTTAAATAGAATCTTATCTATTCATAATAATGCCAATATGGTCCATCCATGACTATACTTCCAATTGTCCGCAAGCGACTAATCCTTGGCGAACCTTAGATTGTCCTTGACAGTTGTTTAATTATTTTAGTCAAATCCAGTTCTATTCATTTTTCCCTCTAAATGCCCTAGGCATTTGGAAAATTTTAGAACGGTCGAATATTACAGCATATGTAATCGATCCTATACCCGAAGCGTATGGGATATGATTCATAATGAAAAACATGATACTTTACCAGTTTCTTGCTATAATATTGCCATAATATTTCTATTTGCCGTGTTCTCAAAATTCGAACTATGAAGAGGGATGCCGTAATCATAATCGAACTTTGAGAATGCAATTAATAAATATATCCTTGACTAAATTCAATTAAAATTTCTCGATCTAAGCTTTTAGATAGGAAACGAAGTATAACATTCTCTCCATTAGTTATAGCAAGAACAATTTTTCAACCCCTGTAACTTTGCAAAGTGAAACTTTTGTTTTTCTATAATTAATATTGCCAACTTGCAACACTTAAAATAATAATCATGCTCCCACTATCATGATAATTATATCCATTCCAGCATAACATTTATGCTCCCACTAGCTTTGACACGTATCAGAAAACAGTATTGGATAATACTTATTGACTTCCAAAGTTCATATTTCCAATACGATGTGCTTCGATAAGCCTTTATCTAAGCCTCTCAAACTCATACACCTTTCCTTAGACAGCTCACATATGTGTCTAAACTAATTCAGAACTTATATTACTAAGTCCCAAATGTTCAGACTAATCGCCAAATCTCACAATTCGAACTATGAAGAGGGATGCCGTAATCATAGTCGAATTTGAGAATGCAATTTACATAATCGCCATCTCCTTAAAATCTCTCTTAGTGAAAGCATTTCCTCACAATCATTTTCATGAAGGAGAGAAACCTTATGACACTTAGATTTTATGGTGCATGTGTTCCTATCCATGCCAATTTGTCACAACCATAGTCATAAGATAATGTTTGTGACAAATCCAAACTCTTATGGACAGAACTCGTTCATACTTAATTTCTTGCCATCAAGGGTCCTACCATTTCTTCCACGTTATTGAGCAGCTCACCCCTACCTTTCAATGTACTTTCCATTGATTAAGGTGCATTGCCCCTATGCAACCTATTGAGAACTCATAGAACTCACATGCATAGTTGACCAAACTGGAATGGCACAGAAACAAGAATATGTCAACACGATAGGTTAGAAACCTCAAGTCGTGTGCTAGTAATTAACAGCAGGTTTACTCTCGATTAGTTCTTGAAACTTTTCAAGATCTTTAGACTCCCACTGACCTCTTGACATATTAGATTCTCTTATCAAGAAACATTTCTTGACAAAACAAACATTCAAGAGTTAGTGTGTGTCTATATCAAGACAAAACCTACATGCAATTTGGTACTAGTCGGTCTTTGTCTTATTCAAGACATCACAACTTACCAAAATGTGCAAGTGTAAGAACATTCATACTTAAGATTATGTCACTCAAGTCACAATCTTGGAGTATAACTCTAAGACTTGATTTTGGAACAAAGTACGATACATATTACTGACTTAACCACTACAACAATTCTCGATTCCTCTTCTTAGCCAAACTAGTGCACTAAGGTGTCTTTAGAGGATGAATTGTAATATGGTTCCTATGATTACCAAGACGATCATAAAACACGATACAAAAGTACTCTCCCTTCTTCTTAGAATGGAGAAACTTTTATCTTTCTTCCTTCATTGATTCTACTTATTCGTTCTGCCATTCATTGAAACTTTTCAATGATTAAGAATTACACTTAATCTTGTAAGTATAACCACATTTACTAGACTTTTAGTAAATCATGACGAATAATGTTATTATTATTTATGGTGGAATTGACTAGTGCACAACATTGTGTACTAGTTCCTTTAGTCATTCTCTTGACTCACATACTTATGTGAACAAAGAATTAGTCTTAATTACCTAAGTACCAAGATTTCCATACATCACACAATACAAGTCGTATGATTTTAAGTTCTTGTCCAATTGAAACTTGGGCGATGGGAATCTTTCCTTACTTAGAAAATTATGACACTACCATAAATAACATAACTAAGAATCACCTCCATTTCAACATTGCTAATAATAGAAATACACAAACATCAATTTTTCATACATGTCATTGCAAGGATAAATAAATAAAACAAAATCACAATTTATTTTATTGCGGAAAAATTTGTCCTTACAACACAACTCAATTGAAAAACTATGCTATTATATTTCTTAGCAATTTATCTTAACTCTAAAGTAGCAGCTCCAAAAATCCGATCTTTGAATCCATGCGATCGAAATCCATTTCTTCGCGATCAGACTCAGCTCACTTCTTCCTTTAAGCTTCCTCTCTTTTCTTCGATTCTACAAAACATCAAAAATGTAATCTTATCACATAATGTATCAAGAATCAAAAATAGGAACTTACAGAGTTAGTTAATGGATTTTACCTGAAGTAGAGCTATACGTCTTGACTCTCCCATCTCTTAGATCTCTCAGGTAGACAGGGCAGCTTCGTCTCCAATGCCCCTTCTCTTGGCAATAAAAGCAAATTGACTCCTTTGGAACAGCACACGGAACTACCTCAGACGTTGCCTTTCTCTTATGATCAAACTTTTCGACCATGGCATGCTTTTCCATGGGGGTTTGGAAGTTTGGAAGGCAGATCTACCAATCAACTTTGCCTCTCCAGTGCGCCAAATCATTGCTGATTCAGCAGCAACAAGCAAATAGGTGAGATCGATGAGGGTCACGTCGTGGTCCATCATATGGTACTCTCTTACGAACTCACTATATGAGTCAGGACGCGATTGAAGAACCCAGTCAACAATTAGATTCTCACAGACAACGACTCCCAACATTCTTAACCTATCAATGTGTGACTTCATCTCTAAGACGTGTGCACACACTGACTTTCCTTCTTCATGTTTACTTGCTAAAAGGGCTTGAGTGAGCTTGAACTTTTCAAGCCTTTGAACTTGTGGGTTAGGGAGAACAATAGGAGGAGGTGGAGGAAGTGAAGCATGATCTCTTGTTCCTCGATCGAATCGTGGAATATCATCTTCATGTGGAAAGCTTGTTCCAAGGGATTTGGGAAGACCATAGTTAGAATCATACATCTCTAAAACGGGAGAAAAATCAAGTCAGTTGATTGAGTCCTTAATAAAACACCCAAATGAGATATTAAGGCTAGGACCCAACACAATACTCTACAACTTGGGAGAGGGATGCCGTAACCCAAATTGCAGAACATTTGAAGGTAAGTGAATGACGATTCACTAATTTTCCACCATGAAAAAACGAAAAAGAGATTAAGTTTTAAATGTATTGAAAACTCCTAGATCCTTTGAGATTCATTGAACGTTTCAATGGCATGTTTAAATCTCGATATGCCCCTCGATTTGTGACTGGGATGCCGAGGATGACAAAACAGGGTGTGAAGAACCATGCAAATATACATGGTGCAATGTTACAGTCACCTATTCGATGTGCCGGTTAACCACACACGCTCCACCGAACTATGACAAACATCGAGTCACCCTTCGCTACCTTTGCTTAGAAACCATTTAGTGTGCCGGTTAACCTATGACAACTCGGAATTTCCATCTGGTACAACTATTCACCCCATTAGAAGTCAGATTTGTTTTCTCCAAATTCTAAGCTGTTTGGAGTCATTTTGAGTATTCAAAAGCCTAGTACTTCGATAAATAATTATAGGAAGTATACTTTAAAGGTTGTCGTGCATCACTTAAGTCTCAAAACTCCAAGAGTTTGGAGTTTACGGCCCCAAACATGGAGTTTACGGCCGTAAACTCTAAAAAGTATAAATATGACACTTAGTCATTTTTGGCTCATTTTTCACTTCCTAGCTCAAGAACACCCACAATTCTCTCTCAAGTATCATAACACATTCCTTCCAAGCTTCCAAAAATGTAAGTGTTTCTTCCCTAGATTTGTTGATATAACACTTTATCTAGTGTTTATACACGATTTCATCCATGGAATCTCCTATTTTCTTAGATCTTCAAGTGTTCTTCAAGAACACCAAGAACACCAAGAACACACACTAGTGTTTTTTTTGGGCCTAAAACACTCTTACAAGCTTCCTATAAGTAAGTACACTCCTCCTAACTAGTTATTTACTTAGAATACTTGTTAAACCATTGAAAAACATCAAAAACCCTCAAGAACACATGGGTTTACGGTCAAGGGATCTCCTTGAACCGTAAACACCATCAAGTGGTGTTTAATTGCCCCTAACACCTTCTAGGGCTTGAATATTGAGCTAGAACCTTGCATACATGAGCTAAAGACCCCAAATCACGAATGGTAGGAGTGACCATGAGTTTATGGCCATAAACTCATGGGTTTACGACCGTAAACTCAAGGGGTTTACGACCGTAAACTCCAAGGAGTGGTCCAAGAACCGTAAACCCCAATGAAGGGCCATTTTGAGCCCTAGTCCCTTCCTAAGCCTTTGATACAAATCTAGAACACTTCCTTGAGGGGTATAAGACCTTAAATCACACAATGGTACAAATTACCATGAGTTTACGGCCGTAAACTCATGGGGGTAATGACCATGGGCCGTAAACTCATGTGTTGTTACCAAATGGGAAGTAAACTCCAAGGTGAGGCCATACTCTCTTTAGATACAACCCTTTAGCACTCCTAACACTTGAATCAAAGTGTTATCCATGTATTAGGGTGTCTTAACTTAATTAATTAGTTGTTAAAGGACTAATTAGATGCATATGTGTGTCATTATATGCTAAATAGGATCCGCGTGTGTGTTCAAGTCCTCACTTGACACTTAGCATCCTATACCATCCGTTCATCCGAATCACCCACTACAGGTGAGTTCATACCCCTTAATCAACCTTTGAAATGATTTTAAATGCTTTTATGGGGGGGGATACAAGTTGAATTACTAAGTTATTATATCAATCACATGAGATTAATAACTGTCAAGCAAGTAGATTTTTGCATGTTAAACTGTTTTATCCAACTAAAGGTTTTCAAATCTTGTTTTCAAATCTCTTTTAAAATACTAAAATCTCTTTTTAAATTACTAAACTTTTATCGAAGTCTTTTAAACTTATATTCTTATTAGATTCATGTCGGTATAGATATAGTTATATAAGTAGGATTTGAAGGACTTAGGACTGATAGCTCGCTTTATTTCCTGCTCCTTCTTTGGTTGTGGACTTAGAGTATCCGGTTATGTGTCCGAGTGTCGTTGGAATCCTAGTTATATATTATGTATATCTATTTAGATATTAAAACTATTACTCCACTTCAGCGCCTTTGGGTAGCAAAGGTACCTAGATAACCTCTCAAGTAAACTATAATAGGTATAGTTTAGAATCCAACAATAACTTTCATGAAGGAGAACTTAGCTATATCAATATTCTAAAAACTTGTACTTTTAGTAAAAAGAAAGGTATATAGAAATCAAAATACTAGATACATCCTCATGACGCGGATTTCACCGTTGTCGAGTGGTAACCAGAGTCTCCTGGAGGGAGAGCGGGCATTGTGTGTATAAATCTATACGGGACAGACCATCCCACATCCTGACTGCTAGCTACAGTCCCGGCCGACCAAGCCAAGGGGTGACAAATGTCACATCTATTTTCGACGCCAGCAGGCCGTCGTGTTTACATCCGTCAATCAGTATGGTTACGAGTATCTTTACAATTACCTTATAATTCATGGCCTTAAGGTAATTAATACTACGGTAATTTCTATATATACATAAAACTATCCTAATATATCTTCCTAATTATGTACTAGTTCCCATTTGAACCTTTAAATTAACCGAATTAGGACTAAAGACTACTTTAGACTCCCCGAGGTGTATTGTTCATTTAATACTACCTGGAGTCTGTATTTTACTACTTTAGACTCCCCGAGGTGTATTGCTCATTTAATACTACCTGGAGTCTGTATTCTACTACTTTAGACTCCCTGAGGTGTATAGTCCATCAAATACTACCTGGAGTCTGCATTTTTACCTTATAAACAACAATGTCCTTGCTGAAGTAAAGCATTATCTTCCCTACTACATTTAATTGTGATCTTCTTACATACTCATTAATGTAAAACTATATTTTGATAATGATAGTAACATTTGGGGAAAAATGCTCTTAAACACAAAATAGTCGGGTCTTGGTAGAAGACTGCTTTTATTAGTTAAACTCATTTCTCTAAACTCAAAACAGTCGGGTCTTGATAGAAGACTACTTTTGTCAGAAAATATAGGATTTTCTAGAAAGAACTCAAATACCTTATAAACTCTTATCACCATCACCTAATGAGATTGTTTTGAGGAAAAATATGTATTTACATCAATGTCATTAAAATACTTATGAACTCACCAGCATTAAAATGCTGATACTCTCTTTCAAAATAACTTGTATTCTCAGGTCATCAGTAGACAGGTATACTACGGGAGCTTTTGCGAAGACAGCCTTGTACCGAGCTGCATCTTATTTTATTTTCTGTATCTACTCTGATGTTGTTGCTAAATGTAACCTATGTAAAACTTATACTATTAATGCAATGGTTGTTGTACTTTGATTACTATACTGCATGTGTTGTGATACTTGACATGACGTCCTCCACCCCATAACGTTTCCGCCGTTCCGGTTTTGGGGTGTGACAGATTGGTATCAGAGCATTGTTTATAGTGAGCTCAGTATATCAAATCATAAAAGATATACAACCTATAAATACAATGGGATAAAAACACTCTGACCAAGAATTATACTCTAAAATATAACCATATTTTACAAAAGTATAAGAACATCCAGAATATAAAAACCCGAATAAGTATCACAAGAAGAATAAGAATAAAAGCCTTTGGATGTTGAGCATTACCGTCAAACCTGGGCAGTTATGTAATTGTAAGTTGGAATAAATATAACCTGATCAACTATATTTATTCGAGATGCGACCAACGTGTGTTTGGGAGTGATGGTGGTGTTGCAATGAATCTGAAACTTACCATATAGGAATGCTAGAGCCAAACATAAAGTTTAAAATACTATAGGAGTATTTGATGATACTAAAAGACTAACAATAAACCCAAAAGCATGTTCAGAAGTTTTAGAATCAAACATGTAATTAAAATACTATAGGGGTATTCTAGGAACCATAAATAACCTTGCGTGAAAACTAAAAAAAATCCTTATGGATCGGTCTAAGATTACAGAGTGTATGCTCCCAAGGTTATATATAGTTAGGATCTCATAGGCTGAGAATGTGTGGTTTCGCCCTACTTCCTTTTCCTTGTTTGGATGTGGATATAGGGTAGTATCACATATTCGAAGGCCTATTAGATCTAAGTTATATATGATTTGTGTACACTATGTAATTGTAGCAAGACTCGATATGGATCACCTAGTAAAAAGTTTTAATAATCTCTTAAGATTCTTTAGACATTCCCATTCTCGCATAAAACCCCTTTAGAAAACCTTATCCACTTCAGTAATCGGCAGAGGAGTCGACGAAGACCCGGAAGAGGTTCACTGAGGAGATTTCCAAGTAGGAAATAATTGAACAGTGATGAGACTATTGAAATCGCCATGTGCCTATACCCTTTTAGGAACATCGGTGGGAAATTCGCCTGAACTTCCGAGATTCCAGTCATCCATTATGAAGTGATGACGATCAGAGTCAGAATTAGAAGTAAAGTGGAACAGAAATTCAATATGTCTATAGGAGAAGAGAACCCTATATAAGTACCCGAGGAAAACCAACGCTTGTTGCAGCCAAGGATAAGAGGTGGACAGAGGGAGCCAATGCATGAAACCCGAGAAGTGATTCTACCTCTTTAACGTCACGCTAATAACCCATAAAATAATACAATTTAGTGAGCTAGTGATTACACTACTCACACTATGTGTTAGGCAAATCGTCTTTCCTGTCGCGACTAAGATAAATAAATCGGATCATAAAACCTCGATTAAGGGTGTTTAGCCATGAACTTTCATGTCTTTTTCTTGTGTAACCTTCATTCCGAGGTCCTTTCAGATCTTTTCAAAGCCGGAGAGTGAACCTCTCCAATATAAAATAACTTAGTTGGAACGACACCCATTTTAGGGCTTTCCGATACATTTACTCTACCCTGTTGCCAGGACTGCATCATAGGGATGTAGGTCGACACTTAGATAACCATAACTCAAAGCGCGGGAAAAATTTATGCCTACTATAATAAAGAAAGATACGTCTAAGTGTAACTATCGTCTCTCATCCGCTTGTGTTCCTCATCGTGTAGGAAAAACCATGCCTCCGAAGAAACGTAACCAACCCGCTAGCAAGACACCGACTCTTCAGATCGATGAAGCTACGTTCCAAGCTGCAGTTTCAGCAGCAGTAGCAGCTGTCATGGCTCACCTGAATGCTAACAACGCCAATGTTAGCAGGAGCACTATCAGGAATCCCGATCATAGCAATGGACAACAACAACCAACACCCGTGTGCAAAGCCACCCAAGAACCCCAATCTAACCCCCTGAAAAGAAAGTTTGAGAACGATAAGGGGAGTACCTCAGCTCAAGGACCTTCCGAAGGGCAGCAAGCTGAGGAGATCAATACCCCTGTCAACCCGCCTGTCTCGACACCAAGAAGACCCTACCTAGGGAACCTCCCCCACTGCAGCAAGTGTGACTACCATCATTTTGGAGTCTGTCGAGAACCCTTTTGTGTTAGGTGCAACATGAAGGGACATACCGCTCGCAACTGCAGGACCCCGGTTGAGTTCATTACATCAACCACCAATGTTGGGACCAGTCCAATATGCCACCTATGTGGTGAAATTGGGCACTTCAAGAGGGACTGCCCAACTGAAAGAAATGACAAAGACGCAGGAGGAGTTTAACCCTAATACCTAGGGGAAACATCAAGGGACCCAGTAGAATTTTGGTACGCCTCTCAACCTTAAGTAGCTAGTCGAAAACTTTAAATAATCGATTCTAATTGTAATTACTCCCTCATTAAGGCAAAAGTTGCAGCACTGTTGTAAAACTTAAAAACCCATCAGGTAAAGCTATGATGGCTTAGTATATACGTTAAGGCCATTTGTAATTAGGATTGATAGACCTCGAATGAGTGACACGGCCTTATTTCCTGTTCCTTGTCTGGTTGTGGACTTAGGGCGGAGTCGCTCAGTCAACAATCTTTTTAATCTTAATTATACATGACTAGTGTATACTAGGCGATTATAGAGGCCTCGTGAGAAATCCGTTCATGGAAAGTACATTATTCCACAACATGAGGACCCCTAACGTTCGGCGTCAAATCATATCGGTCCAAGTATTCGCGGTAGTAATACCATGGACGAACCCGAAGCGCTACGAACTTGTGTGCCCTGTTCAGCACCTGGTCCTATCAATCTCCATTACGTATCGTGTCAATGGTTGTAAATTTCGACACCACCGTCAGTCATGGCTCGACTTGGTTCGACCATGCGAAAATTCCTAGTGCTGTGTAAAAAGAACTTTCACCTTATCCTAAGCGTCAAATAAAATTCATTCAGCCCTAATAGAGAACCTAATGCGAACCATCAATCATCTCTCTCATCCAACCTTCAGAAGTACCCAGGAAAGGGGTACCGCACGCTGTTAACCAACTCCATTAGACATTAAAACCAGAAGCGAAAGGAACTGAAGTCAAGGGAACAATTGTGGGTTGAGCTACTAAAATGACTACAAATTCAAAAATTGTTGTTATCCCGGTTAAGCCAACATAGCAGCCGACACTCTCAGTTAGGAAAAGTAACTCAAGTCGTAAAGGTCAAAAACACGCGCTTCCTACAAACTGGAGGGAGCAGACACAATGGAGAATGGAGCATGTCTTAGAGATTTGTTAGACTACTAGGTGTCCCAAAGTATACTATCTCTACAGAGATAGTAGAACCACCTCCCGAAATAGTCAATCACTTCAGAAAATCTCTAAAGACGAAGCTAGCCCTGATCAGAGACTGCTATCCATGAAATAGCGAAGCAAGTGAGAGAATGATTCTTTCCGATTAGGGATCATACTGTGGAAGCATCTATTAGACGATGAAGAAAATTGAAAAATTTCTAAGCATCGTCTGGTAAAACTCTCTATCATACTGAGTTTGAGATATTCCGTTAGAAACACCTCATGAGTTAGAAGTGCAAGTCCATTTTTGCACTGGACTAAGGTAGATGCCACGTAACCAATAGATGCCAGCCCGTAGTCAGCGCCTCCAATGATCCAGAAAACCCCCGAAAGCCAACCAGTAAGAAATACGAATCCGAAGACGACCTGAGCTTCCTAAGAACCAATCAAAAGGACTACACCTTCGGTAAGAGAAAACTTTTGGAACTTCAAAATGACGATCACGCCCAGTGATGATCTCACAATGGAAGTACATTATGTTCCAGGTACTGAAACGTCCTATTTCCCCAAGAGCTTAGGACCATCAGAGATTCTTGATAAGAATTGGTCCATCATCCGTCAGACCTCAACTAATTTAGGGATTCCATAAATTCCGCCCTAATCTATCCACGTCCCAAACTTGAAAAAGTACTTGTCCGACGAGGCTCTTGTAACCCCACTCGACGAGATCGAAATCAATGAGAGCCTCAATTTCGTGGAAAAACCTGTAGAGAACATGGACTGAGAGGTCAAGCGAACAAAGCGAAGCCGTGTCCCGACAGTGAAGGCTCGCTGGAACGCCAAGCGAGGACCTGAATTCACTTAGGAGCGAGAGGATCAGATGACACTGATATATCCTCATCTTTTTTTTGCTTCGTTAAATTAAAACTGCGTATTGCTTAAACTCTAAATTCGGGACAAAATTCCCTCTAACGGAGGGATGATGTGACAACTCGGAATTTCCATATGGTACAACTATTCACCCCATTAGAAGTCAGATTTGTTTTCGCCAAATTCTAAGCTGTTTGGAGTCATTTTGAGTATTCAAAAGCCTAGTACTTCGATAAATAATTATAGGAAGTATACTTTAGAGGTTGTCATGCATCACTTAAGTCTCAAAACTCCAAGAGTTTGGAGTTTACGGCCCCAAACATGGAGTTTACGGCCGTAAACTCTAAAAAGTATAAATATGACACTTAGTCATTTTTGGCTCATTTTTCACTTCCTAGCTCAAGAACACCCACAATTCTCTCTCAAGTATCATAACACATTCCTTCCAAGCTTCCAAAAATGTAAGTGTTTCTTCCCTAGATTTGTTGATATAACACTTTATCTAGTGTTTATACACGATTTCATCCATGGAATCTCCTATTTTCTTAGATCTTCAAGTGTTCTTCAAGAACACCAAGAACACCAAGAACACACACTAGTGTTTTTTTTGGGCCTAAAACACTCTTACAAGCTTCCTATAAGTAAGTACACTCCTCCTAACTAGTTATTTACTTAGAATACTTGTTAAACCATTGAAAAACATCAAAAACCCTCAAGAACACATGGGTTTACGGTCAAGGGATCTCCTTGAACCGTAAACACCATCAAGTGGTGTTTAATTGCCCCTAACACCTTCTAGGGCTTGAATATTGAGCTAGAACCTTGCATACATGAGCTAAAGACCCCAAATCACGAATGGTAGGAGTGACCATGAGTTTATGGCCGTAAACTCATGGGTTTACGACCGTAAACTCAAGGGGTTTACGACCGTAAACTCCAAGGAGTGGTCCAAGAACCGTAAACCCCAATGAAGGGCCATTTTGAGCCCTAGTCCCTTCCTAAGCCTTTGATACAAATCTAGAACACTTCCTTGAGGGGTATAAGACCTTAAATCACACAATGGTACAAATTACCATGAGTTTACGGCCGTAAACTCATGGGGGTAATGACCATGGGCCGTAAACTCATGTGTTGTTACCAAATGGGAAGTAAACTCCAAGGTGAGGCCATACTCTCTTTAGATACAACCCTTTAGCACTCCTAACACTTGAATCAAAGTGTTATCCATGTATTAGGGTGTCTTAACTTAATTAATTAGTTGTTAAAGGACTAATTAGATGCATATGTGTGTCATTATATGCTAAATAGGATCCGCGTGTGTGTTCAAGTCCTCACTTGACACTTAGCATCCTATACCATCCGTTCATCCGAATCACCCACTACAGGTGAGTTCATACCCCTTAATCAACCTTTGAAATGATTTTAAATGCTTTTATGGGGGGGGGGGGGAATACAAGTTGAATTACTAAGTTATTATATGAATCACATGTGATTAATAACTGTCAAGCAAGTAGATTTTTGCATGTTAAACTGTTTTATCCAACTAAAGGTTTTCAAATCTTGTTTTCAAATCTCTTTTAAAATACTAAAATCACTTTTTAAATTACTAAACTTTTATCGAAGTCTTTTAAACTTATATTCTTATTAGATTCATGTCTGTATAGATATAGTTATATAAGTAGGATTTGAAGGACTTAGGACTGATAGCTCGCTTTATTTCCTGCTCCTTCTTTGGTTGTGGACTTAGAGTATCCGGTTATGTGTCCGAGTGTCGTTGGAATCCTAGTTATATATTATGTATATCTATTTATATATTAAAACTATTACTCCAGTTCAGCGCCTTTGGGTAGCAAAGGTACCTAGATAACCTCTCAAGTAAACTATAATAGGTATAGTTTAGAATCCAACAATAACTTTCATGAAGGAGAACTTAGCTATATCAATATTCTAAAAGCTTGTACCTTTAGTAAAAAGAAAGGTATATAGAAATCAAAATACTAGATACATCCTCATGACGCGGATTTCACCGTTGTCGAGTGGTAACCAAAGTCTCCTGGAGGGAGAGCGGGCATTGTGTGTATAGATCTATACGGGACAGACCATCCCACATCCTGACTGCTAGCTACAGTCCCGGCCGACCAAGCCAAGGGGTGACAAATGTCACATCTATTTTCGACGCCAGCAGGCCGTCGTGTTTACATCCGTCAATCAGTATGGTTACGAGTATCTTTACAATTACCTTATAATTCATGGCCTTAAGGTAATTAATACTACGGTAATTTCTATATATACATAAAACTATCCTAATATATCTTCCTAATTATGTACTAGTTCCCATTTGAACCTTTAAATTAACCGAATTAGGACTAAAGACTACTTTAGACTCCCCGAGGTGTATTGTTCATTTAATACTACCTGGAGTCTGTATTTTACTACTTTAGACTCCCCGAGGTGTATTGTTCATTTAATACTACCTGGAGTCTGTATTCTACTACTTTAGACTCCCTGAGGTGTATAGTCCATCAAATACTACCTGGAGTCTGCATTTTTACCTTATAAACAACAATGTCCTTGTTGAAGTAAAGCATTATCTTCCCTACTACATTTAATTGTGATCTTCTCACATACTCATTAATGTAAAACTATATTTTGATAATGATAGTAACATTTGGGGAAAAATGCTCTTAAACACAAAATAGTCGGGTCTTGGTAGAAGACTGCTTTTATTAGTTAAACTCATTTCTCAAAACTCAAAATAGTCGGGTCTTGATAGAAGACTACTTTTGTTAGAAAATATAGGATTTTCTGGAAAGAACTCAAATACCTTATAAACTCTTATCACCATCACCTAATGAGATTGTTTTGAGGAAAAATATGTATTTACATCAATGTCATTAAAATACTTATGAACTCACCAGCATTAAAATGCTGATACTCTCTTTCAAAATAACTTGTATTCTCAGGTCATCAGTAGACAGGTACATTACGGGAGCTTTTGCGAAGACAGCCTTGCACCGAGCTGCATCTTATGTTATTTTCTGTATCTACTCTGATGTTGTTGCTAAATGCAACCTATGTAAAACTTATACTATTAATGCAATGGTTGTTGTACTTTGATTACTATACTGCATGTGTTGTGATACTTGACATGACGTCCTCCACCCCAGAACGTTTCCGCCGTTCCGGTTTTGGGGTGTGACATAACCACACACGCTCCACTAACGTCTTAGTAACGGTACAAAGTGTAATTTCATGGAATTGCATCAAATTCACTTTTTCCTAAAGTAACTAAGATTTGGGAATTTTATAAAACATTTAGTTACTTTATAATTCATTATACTTTTAATGGAAAGAGTTTGCCCTATCCTACCCGTTCGGCTAACGACCCTCCACTAGTCAAGAGTGCGGTAGGTAAGAGTGGATACCTAATGACGGACATTTTACAGACCGCTTCCTTAAACACCCCTTATAGACCAGCTTCGTGAACGAGGCCTACTAACGGTAAGACTGACATTTAAGTTATACATATATAATATTAGACTTTTAATTTTATATATAGTATAAGGGTGTATTTTACACTTTTAAAATACTATGTGGTCTAATTTAACAAATTACACTTTTAATTAAATGTAAACCATATCATTATGAATTTATTTACTCTCTTTTAATTATACACTTAATTAATTTAATAAAACCATAAGGGTGCAATTTGAACTTTTTCAAAAATTAGGGTTTTAGAATTTAACATTTTAAAATTAAACTTTTAATTAAAATTTAAATTCCAAAACTTGAGGGCAAGGTTTGAAACATTTCAAATCATTAGGGTTTTAATCAAATTTAAAATTTCCTAAAATTAAAATCTTTTAATTTTAAATTTTAAATATTAAAACTTTGATTTAATAATTATCCCAAATATAAACAATTTATTTTAATTATCAAATCTTGAAGGATTATCTTTTAAATTAAACAATTAATTTAACCTAATCCCTTAAATCCCCTAAAAAATCGAAAATATGGGATGGGATAATTCAAAATATTTAATTAGCACATTTTAAACAATTAAAAGATAATTATAAGATAAGGCATTATCCTAGTCCCTAAAATTTAGGATCTTATCTTGGGGAGGAGGCCAAATTCGAAACCCTAGGGTTGGCAAACCCTAGAATTCGAAATCTTGGGGGCTAAGGAAAGGGTTTGGGAAACCCTTATCAAATTTCGAAATTTAGGGTTCAAGAACCCTAATTTCGAAAACCATGCCTCCTAGGGTTTATTGGGCATAAACCCTAAAGTGTAAAATTCATACTTTTGAATAAAACTAATTGAAAAACAAAACCAAATGGCTCTGATACCACTGTTGAGTTTTATACAAACAATCCTATGTGTGCATGCAACCCTAGAATTGGATCTATGTTTTTCTATTAGATATACAACATTATGAACACATGAAGAACCCTAGCATGCTCCTAGTAATTTCGAAATCTACAAAGGAGAATGGTTTACATACCTCTCGTTGTTATATTGTAATAACAACTCAAATCTTCAATCTTCTTGTCTTGAAAGCAAGTACCACAAGTGTAGCACCTCTAATGGCTCACAAACACCAAGAGCAATAGAGAGGCAAGAAAGAGAGAGGGGAGAGGTAGAAAATCGGCTCTAGGACTTCTTCTAATCAAGTCGCCAATTTTCCTAAGCCAGGGGGTCTTTATATAGCTGTAGGGATTAGGGTTTCAGTCCTTATCCTTATCTGGTTGCTTAGCCACCAAGCAGCCAAAGGATAATTCCAGAAGCCCTATCCTTGGACGAATTCTAGGGCCTTATCCCCTTGAATTCGTCCACCCTATACCTAGGGCATCCTTTGCCCTACTTTCCAACTATCACATAATTGCATTTCAGTCCCCCTAGTTTAGTTAATTCCTTTTGGTCACAAAATTAATTCTTAATTAATTCTTGAACAATAATAACTAAACAAATATGATTTCTATTTTAATATATTATTCTTATAATATATTAATAAACCATAATAACCTCTTTCTCTATTATTTTTCCAGTCAAGTTGCTTTGGTGAAGGCAACCCAAAAGGACCATGCACAACCGGGTCATGTACTTACCAAATATGGTTACGGGCTTAGACACTAATCCAACACTAATAATAATGAGTTTATGGAAATGTCTGTATATTAGTCAATTTTGTTTTGTTGTTTTGCTCCAAAATCTTGCCCATTAAGGTTCTCCAACCCTCCAACAAGCCTTGATTATTATGTTATACAAAAAATAAATTATACAAAAGAAACTAAGTTTTCAAAAAAGTTTGATTTTGACACTATGTGTTTTTTCAATTAAGTTACAACATTTTTCCATGTTCTTTCATTTTTTAAAAAAAAATTTAATACATATTTATTTATTCTAATAATTAAAAAATAAGAAGGGGCCCACCTCCTCCTCCTCCCCCTCCTCCTCCTCCTCTCTCTCTCTTTCTCTCTCTCTCTCTCTCTCTCTCTCTCTCTCCCTCCTACCCACCTCCTACTTCTTTTCATCTCCATCACCTTCATTGATAGATATCAAAAATCCAAAATCAAACGGGAATATGTGGCAGAAAAAATTCGTTCATCTAACGCCACCGACTCTACAACTTCCTGACAGTCGTTTGAAGACGTCTTTAACTGCCTGATTGACAACTTATCATCCAATCTTTACAACAATACATTTGTGGAAATGAAACAAACTAATTTTGATGATGTTTTTGGATCTCAAATATAGGGTTTAATTCATCTTCTCCGGGAATATGTGGCAAAACAAATTCTTTCATATAGGCCACTAGATCCGGCAGAACTCGAGCCGACTTTGGGCAGCCTACCTGTCTTCTTAGGGGAGAAACGCTACAAGTTTGGGGTTAAATTCATCGGTTGCTATGGTACAAGCAACAATGAATTCAAGATGTGGTTCATTTTCTAAACAACGAAGCCAGAGTTTCATAGACCGTGGTGTCAGATCCACCATGAGCCTTTAATTAATGCCTCTGTCTTCTACTTATTCTGAATGGGGTTCACCTGATGGAATGCTGGAGTGGGGTTTCAATAGCGAAGATGCTAGCAAGCTTAGAGAGTTGAAATCTTTCAAGTTCAAAAATGGGAACGGTGGTTCACTAGTCAAGGGAAATCATGATCAAGATGGTTCATGGGGCGTCGCTGGCATGGGGGCGTTGGGGGGGGGGGGGAAGTTGTAACCCCAGTCAAATTTAGGTCAAAAATAAATTGTTCAATAATCTTAGTTTGGATGAAGAAAGTGTTAGAGATTGTAACAAGGTTTCCAAAAATATAAAGAACACTGAAATCCGAGTTATAACGAAGAAGTTATGACCAATCGAAGATCCGCGACAAAACCGGCAAAACACTGTTCAGTGTAAAAAGTGAGTTCTCAATAAAATGATTTTTAGCCTTAACAATCTAAATAAAAGTTGTAGAATATGTTAAACCGATAACTTTCATAAAAAGAACGCCAAAATCTGACTTCATATGAGGAAGTTATGATTTTGCTAAAGTCCAGTATAACAGTATACAGCTAAAAACTCGAAATAAAGATCGAATGATTTTTAGCCGATACAACCTAAACGAGAATCGAAGGTCTCGTAAATAGTAGTACAACGGTAAAAAGACAGACGAAAACGAACTTCGAATAAAGAAGTTATGAATTTTTAACGGATTTCCTGTCCCGGTCTGTTAAAAATAATAATATTAAAAATAAATTCAAAATTAGCCGACGAAGTCTAAACAAAAGTCGTAGAGTATAATTTTACCTACGCGTGCATATAAAGAACGTCGAAAACGGAGCTCGTATGCGGAAGTTATGAATTTTGCAAGTTTTGGGCACAAAAATCGAAAAATCTTGAAAACCGGGAAATTTCGCATGGTCACCATTCGGCCACGTCACCTCGCATGCGAGACCTGCCTGTGTCGCCACGTGTTCGCTGCTGATTCGACCGAAGGCACGGTCCAATGAGGAACCGACGCGCCTCACATCCGTGGAGCATCAGAAGCGAGCCACGTCTCGCCAGCTGTCCGAGGCGAAGCCTCCCCCTCGCATGCGAAGCTGCCACCTGCCTTCTCCCTCGCCACCTGTCTGAACACGCGTCGCACCCTCCTTGCTTCGGATCCGAGGCTGCGGACTATATATAGGGCGCGATACTCTCTGGTTCTTAACTCATTTTCACCCCAAATTTCACCCTTTTTCACATTTTTCACCCCTTTAAACTTCCTTACAACACCCCGAAGCCCCGATATCATATCTAAAACCCGAAGCAAGCCCCGAAGCCCCAGAATTCTCGAGAAGCTAACCTCTTTCCGGTCGAAGTGCTGCCCACGTAAAGCCCGGTTTTAATCAAAAACTCGCGGTTTCTTCGAGAAAGATAATTTATAGAAACGAAACGCTACCCAAATCACCACTTATCAAGTGAGTTCATACCCCTATAATCCACATTTTTAATGGTTTTAAATGCTTTTTAGGGGGGGGGGGAATACAAGTTGAACACAATCTAAATTGTGTTAATAATTGTATGTGATAATAATCACACAAAGGATTTCCTTATGCTTTTAAGGATTACCAAATACTTCCAAAATGACTTAAAGCCATGTTAAATCTTTAAAGTCATGTAAACTCTTTTAATACTGTTAAATTCTTTGAAAAAGGTTTTATAAAGTATTTCAAATTATAATTATCATATTCATATTCATATATGTATAAGTATATAAATAAGACTTAAAAGGCTTAGGACTAATGAGTTGCCTTAATTCCTTTTCCTTGTTTGGATGTGGACTTAAGGTGGTGTTATTTGTCCGAAGGCCGTTTCCTTCTTAATTATGTATATTATACATATGGAAATATAAAAGGTTACTTCAGTCGGTATCATTACCTTTGTATCATGCTGAGCAAAGGGGTACGTTCATGAGAGATCATGCTAGTCACATAGAACGTATAAATTATAATAGGTATAATTTATGATTCAAAACTAAATATACAAGTATGATTCACGATTGTATACTTTTTATTCCAAGTATATTAGGAAAGGAAAGTACTAACAATTCATTTATCTATACCAGGATAGGTATAATAATTTTAGTATATGGATAATATATTAAAGAAGTAATAATACATCATACCGGGTTTGCATTAACAGGGGTACAAATACAACGTACCAGGGTTAGCAATCACGGGGTAATAATACATCATACCGGGTTTGCATTAACAGGGGTACAAATACAACGTACCAGGGTTAGCAATCACGGGGTAATAATACATCATACCGGGTTTGCATTAACAGGAGTACAAATACAACGTACCAGGGTTAGCAATCACGGGGTAATAATACAAACTAATTTATGAAAACAACGAGAAATCTATTTTCTAGATAAGTATACGAGATCTAAATTACTTTGTCAAGAAAAGGTTATAACTCAATCTTTACTCAAACTAAAATGTGATGGTACGTTTTCAGGACATAGCAATACTTGCTATGTTATATCCTTGTAACCAGAATCTCCTGGAGGGAGAGCGGGCATTGTATGTATAGATCTATACGGGATCGACTTTCCCACATCCCGACTGCTAGCTACAGTCCGACAGACCAACCATGGGGTGACTAATGTCACATATTCAGATTCGACACCAGTAGGTCGTCGTGTTCATTCTAGTCCAACATGGTTACAACTTTATCACATTTGAAAACCCTAATTAACCAAGTTAATATTAGGGTAGTTATTCAGAAACGGTTTTATGTGGATTTAAAACTACTATTCAGAACGGTTTTATGGGGATTTAAAACTACTATTCAGAAACGGTTTTATGGGGATTTAAAACTATATACTATTCAGAAACGGTTTTATGGGGATTTAAAACTACTATTCAGAAACGGTTTTATTGGAATTTAAAACTACTTATCAGAACGGTTTTATGGGGATTTAAAACTACTTATTAGATGGAACTTAGTCATTCACTCTCTTTAAACTAGTATAACATAAAGGACCTTTAGTGGCTAATTCTATAATTCCTTAGTTTATACATCAGAGTTATATATAAGTAATATCCGATTGACAGTGAAATGTGTGACTTCCGCCTTACTTCTTGTTCCTTGTTTGGTTGTGGGCTTAGGGCAGATACACCCATTTAACTGTCCATTCGATATTAGGTTATATATAACTAGTATAAACTAAGTAATTGCAGAGGGAACTATTGAGGTTATCATTTTATCACATCAGGAAATATAGGATTTTCTGGAGGAACCAACGAACTTTTCCAAGAACTTAGAGTATACTTTATATAACTAAAATACTTATGAACTCACCAGCTTAAATGCTGATCTACTCTTTCAAAATAACTTGTATTCTCAGGAATCCAGTAGACAGCTTAAAAATGTAACAATATTTTATAAAAGTATAAGTACATGCAGAATATATATACTAGAATGAGTATCACAAGAAGAACAAAACAAAAGTATTTGGATGTTGGACATTACAGTTAAACCTGGACAGTTATGTAATCATATCTGGGATCAATATAGCCTGATCAACTATATTCATTTGAGATATGACCAACATGTGTTTGGGAGTGATTGTAGTGTTGCAACAAGTCTAAAACTTACCTAGGTACCAGAAGAATTCTAGAACCAAACATAAAGGTTAAAATACTATAGGAGTATTTTAGGATGCTATAACAAGAAAACTGAAAACTTATCAACTTCTTATATCTAGAAGTCCAAGAATCAAACTTATAATTAAAATACCATGGAAGTATTTTAAATACCATAAATAAACTTTTGGGAAAATTTAAAAGATCTTTTCTGGTAAGTCTATAATTACTAAGTGGATACATTAAGGTTATATATAGTTGAGATTTTATAGACTTAGAATATGTGACTTTCACTCTACTACTTTTCTTTGTTTGGATGTGGTTTTAGAGTAGGATTACTTATTCGAATGTCTATTTGATCTGGATTATATATAATCGGTACACACTATGTGATTATAGAAGGACCAGAAAGGATCACCTTCGTAAAAATTTAAATTTTCTCATAGATTCTTTAGACATTCCCATTCTCATATAAACCCCTTAGATAGATGTAGTCACTCCAACAATCAATAGAAGAGTCAAGGAGGATCCAACATAATTTCATTAGGAGAATTCTGAGAAAGAAACAGATGAGAAGTAAAGAAACTATAGAAATCATTTAGTGCCCTTACCCTATTAAGGACACCAATGGGAGGTTTGCATGAACTTCCGAGATTCAAAATCTTCATTACGAAGTAATGGGGATCAGTATCAGAATCGGAAGTAAGACGGGTCAGGAATTCAATATACCTACGGAGGAGAAGGACACCCTGTAGATACCAGGAGAGAACAAATCATTACCACCCATAATAGAACAGAGAACAAAGGAAAACCACACGTGATTCATGTGAAGTGTTTGAGCGCCTTTTCATCTAAGTAATAACTAACAAATAATACAACCTAGTGAGTTAGGTGCTGTTTGTTTTTTCTGAGGCAAAATGTCTGCAGTCTGCGGACCACATCTGTAGACCTCTGCAGTAGAAGATGTGGACCAAACGTCTGCAGTCTGAAAAAAGAAGACTGTTTGTTTTTTTAACATCTGCGGGCTACTAAAATAAACTGAAATCTAAATAAACTGATTTTTTTAAAACTTCAAAGTGTTTTTTTAATATTTTTATGACTTTGTTATAAATAATTAACAAATCTATATCAACTTTTATGTATTATTGTATAAAAAATAAAAATAAAAATGGTATGAATTAACGTATATATTTGATAAAAACCCAACAACTTTGGTTGCAAAGTTATAACTAAACATTACAATTAAGGATCAAAGAATTTGATACATAAATTGATGGAAATAAACTTCGATTTTTTCAATTAAATCCATTAAAAACGTAGCATAAATATTTTCTCGAGAAATTGACGATAGTGTATTAAATAATGTTTTACAAAATTTAGCAAAAAAATATAAGAATATATTATGATTTTTTTTCGTATTTATATAAACAACTTCAACGACTATTATTGTAATAAATCTTTATTTATAAATTTGTCAAAAATATCATGTTTGTATCGTCGAACGTTTTTTTTTTAAGTTCTGTAATTTGATTTTTCAAATTTTTTATCATTAATAAAGTTGGAAAAAATATAAATTAAAAAAAAACTTAAAAAATATAGATATATGTGTTTTTTTAGGCTAGAAGATGTCTGAAGATGTTAGAAGACTCTGGTCCACATCTGCGCCAAGAAGAGGGCGCGCAGACATTTTTAGGTCTGCAGTCTTCAAAAAAACAAACAGTCCACGAAGGCTAATGTCTGCGCGTGGTCTGCGCGGCGCAGACAGAAGAGGCCACGCAGATCTGCAGACAAAAACCAAACACCACCTTAGTGTTTACATTACTCACATTAGGTTTTGAGCTTATTATCTTTCCCTGACACGGCTAATAACAATAAATCGGATCACGAAATCTCAATTGATAGTGATTACCTCTCAAATTCATAAGTCTATTTTATGTAGAATTTATTATGAATTGTTTTCAAATCATTTCGAAAGTTGGAAAACGATATCCACCAATTGAAGGTAACTTAGTTCGGATGAAACTCGGTTCATAACCATTCTAGAAACTTATTTCTGCTCCTTACCAGGACTGCATCATAGGGATGCAGGTCGAATCATTGAGAACAATATAACAAAACGAAAGATTTATATGTAGATACAAATGATTAGAATACATCTAGAGCCAACGATAGTCGCTCACGAGCTCATTTTCTTATCGTGTAACAGGATCATGCCTCCGAAGAAACAAAACCAACTCACCGGCAAAACACCAATTCTTCAGATAGATTCGGCTACGTTTCAAGTTGCAGTCACAGCAGCTGTAGCAGCTGTCATGACACACCTTAATTCTAACAACACAAATGTTAGTGGTAATGCTATCGAGATTACCTTAATGCTAACAACGCAAATGTTAGTGGTAATGCTATCGGCAATCCCGATAGTGGTGATAACCAAGTACAGCAACGAGTACCTATTTGTGAGAACACTTCGAACCTTAAGCCTAATATCCTGAAACGAAAGTTCGAGAACAAGAAAGGGAGTTGTTCAACTCAAGAACCTAACAGAGGGCAACGAACTGGGGCAGTCAATACCCCCATCAGCCCTGTTATTCCAGCACCGACCACGCCGTACTTAGGAAACCTCCCACACTGCAGCAAGTGCAACTACCATCATCATGGAGTTTGCCGAGAGCTGAATTGCAATAGATGCAACATGAAGGGGCACACCGCCCGCATCTGTAGAACTGCAGTTGAGTTCATCACTTCAACTACCAATGTTGGAACCATTCCAATATGTCACCTTTGTGGTGAAATAGGACACTACAAGAGGGACTATCCAACAGAGAAGAACGACGGGGCAGCAGGAGAAGTTTGACCCCAGTACATGGGAAGGCATCAAAGAACTCTGCTATATTTTTGGTACGCTTCCAAACCCCAATAATTATCTATAATTATGATTACTCCCCCGTTCAAATTAAATCACAACATTCATATAAAATTTGAAACCCTAACAGGTAAGCTATGATGGCTTAGTGTATACATAAAGGTCATTTATAATTAAGATTTGTAGACTTAGAGTGAGTAATCCCGCCTCATTTCCTGTTCCTTGTTTGGTTGTGGATTTAGGGCAGGGTTGCTCAGTCAAAGGTCTTACCAATCTTAATTATACATGACTTGTATACACCAAGCGATTATAGAGAGACCTAGTAAGGATCATTTCATGAAAGTTCATAATTTCAAATTATCAGAACCCTCGTATTGGTAGTACCCGCCAATTTCAAATCAAAAAGGGGATTCGTAACAGTAATAACAAAATAAAACCGGAAGCGCTGAAAACTTAGGTGCATAGGATAGTTCATTTGATGGGGTTTGAGCATTCTAACACTTCCTAAGTGTACATGCAACCCTAATAACCTTGGATCTATGTTTGTCTAATAATCATGCAAAGTTGAATTCCAAGGTTATATTCCTATCTAGCATACATGGGGAACATTTTTAACTTGAATGAAAGATAGAATAACTTACCTTGTTGTTGATTATGATCCTTGAAACCTTGTGAGCCTAGCACCCCAAGTGTGATGCCTCAAATGCTTCACACAACACCAAATGCAAAGGAGTAAACTTTGAGAGAATCTTACACTTGCAAAATCGGCTCTAGCCCTCTTGTTTCTTAGTGTCGCCTATTTTGGTGGAGAATGGGTTTGTTATATAGTGTTGACACATCTAAGGTTACACCATGTAAACCCTAATGTGTCATGACTCTTCATTTCCATGACCCATGGGTTTGTAACTCCCATGGAGCATCCATGGAGCATCCTATGGGTGGAACCCAACTTGATAATCCATGGAGCCTCTTAGCCCACTATATAAGATATGGATGATTTACATGATCAACCCATATATTTAATTAGTCATCTTTTGATCACTTAATTAATCCTAGATTAATTCTTGATCAATACTAATTAAATAATACTATTAATATATTAGAACTTATAATATATTAATAAACCACAAGTGTTATTTCTCTCATTTAGTCTATCCAAATGCATGATGCCATGCAACCCAAATGGACCATGCCGGGTCGGGTCAAGTACATACCAGAAATAGTTATGGACTTAGACACCTTATCCAACAGTCTCCCACTTGGATAAGTCTAATAACTATAACTGCAATACTTCAGGAACCGATCGGCAATCGTAGCTCTTTCAAGGTCTCTCGGAACTGAGAAGATGATGATACGCCATTTAAGATAAGTGATCATATAATCCTCTGTTCTAGATATCAGCCGGACAAATACATGGAACAATGTCTTACTTATTGTCCAGCAGTTTGTTTCCCGATTTCCGATTTGTTTGACAAAGAACTTAATTGAACACATCAACTTAGTTCTGACCGGGCCCGGTACATAGGTCAAAACAAAATCATCGAGGGGCCCAGATATCAGCTTCTAATCCAAGAAGGAACAGATAAACTTCGACTCATATGTTTGTTCTACCACTCATTGAATTATACACAAAAGCACGTTTTATAACATCGAGTTACCAATGCGTTAACGTACAATCAATGCATAACCAACTCATAAGTAACAAATCATATCTCTAGGTTTGAAGACTTATATGATATTACCATCTCACGATCACTCGAGATAAATTCCGTGAAGTGATTCCAGTGAGCGTGGGTTGAGTCCAATGCTCAGAACTTATGAGCACTCATGAGTGTTGTAGCCATGTCCAACAACTTAGACCTCTGCAACCAATCATGGCAGTCTTGATTCATACCTACTTCCGACATATGACCGACTGTGGAGGTTTGAATAATATGATATACCAAACATAATTATTCTGGAAGTCAAAACATGCAAAAGAAATATAGTAAACGATCGACAAGAGATAGCAACACTTTACTCATAAATAAAACACCTTTTATTCATCATCTAATGTCAATTACACTTTACAAATTTCAAGGTTATCTAACTACTAAATCTAATATCATCCTTCAGCCCTATGCTCTGAGCATGCTGGAGATGCTTAACCCGAGTCAGTCCCTTCGTGAGGGGATCTGCTGGATTCTCATCCGATGATACCCTCTTTGCCACGATGAGTCCTTCTTCTATTTGATGTCTGATGAAATGGTATTTTCTGTTGATGTGTCTGGATCTCTCGTGATCCCTTGGTTCCTTGGCTAAGGCAACTGCACTTTCACTATCACAGAAAATTTCCATTGGCTCTTTAATAGCTGGTACAACTCCAAGGTCTCCAATGAAGTTCTTCAGCCATATCGCCTCCTTTGCGGCCTCGCTAGCTGCTATATACTCTGATTCGCAAGTTGAATCAGCCACTGTCTCTTGCTTGGAACTCTTCCAAGAAATTGCTCCTCCATTTAAGGTAAAGACCCAGCCTGACTGAGAGCGGAAATTATCCCTATCAGTCTGAAAGCTAGCATCACTATACCCTACAACTCTCAAGTCTTCACTCCCACCGAGGGTAAGGACCCAATCCTTAGTCCTCCGTAGGTACTTGAGGATATTCTTTACCGCAGTCCAGTGTGCCTTGCCAGGGTTCCCCTGATACCTGCTAACCATGCTCAAAGCAAAGGCTACATCAGGTCGAGTACATGTCATAGCATACATGATCGATCCTACAGCCGAAGCATAAGGTATTCGACTCATTTCTGCTATCTCAGCCTCAGTACTAGGGCTTTGTGTCTTACTCAATCTGGCATTACTCTGGATGGGTAACTCTCCTTTCTTGGAGTCCTGCATGCCGAATCTCTTCATCACCTTATCCAAGTAGGTACTCTGACTAAGTCCAATTAGTCTTTTACTCCGGTCTCTCAAGATCCTTATCCCTAGAATATAGGCAGCTTCTCCTAGGTCCTTCATAGAGAAACACTTCCCAAGCCAGGACTTAACTTCCTGCAGAGTTGGGATGTCATTTCCTATGAGTAGTATGTCATCCACATACAATACCAAAAAGCTAACTATACTCCCACTAGCCTTGACATAAACACAAGATTTATCTTCACTCCTAGAAAAGCCAAATTCCTTGACTTTCTCATCAAAGCAAAGATTCCATCTGCGAGGTGCTTGCTTTAACCTATAAATGGATTTCTCAAGCTTACACACTCTATTAGGGTACTCTGTGTTGAAAAAACCCTCTGGCTGACTCATGTAAACATCCTCAGCCAACTTTCCATTAAGGAAAGCGGTTTTGACATCCATTTGCCATATTTCATAGTCATGAAATGCGGCTATGGCTAACAGAACCCTAATAGACTTAATCTTGGCCACTGGAGAAAAGGTTTCATCATAATCAACTCCCGGAGTTCGTGAGAAACCCTTTGCAACCAGTCGTGCCTTATAAGTGTGTACATTACCATCCATGTCGGTCTTCTTCTTGAAGATCCATTTGCACCCTACAGTCTTACGACCTGGTACATTCTCAACCAAGTTCCAAACTTGATTGTCATACATGGACTGTATCTCGCTGTCCATTGCCTCTTTCCACTTGGCTGACTCAGGGCCTGCCATGGCTTCCGCGTAACTGTTAGGTTCATCCAGACCTATCAGTGTCTCATCACTGATAAGTGTATCACCTTCCGCAGTAATATGGAATCCATAGTAATGCTCAGGTGCATTCCTAACCCTTGTGGAACGCCTCAGAGGTACAGACTTGTCAATTGGCTCAACAGAAGTTTCCTCCTCAAGTTGAGTGCTAGGGTTTGAAGTTCCTTCACCACTTGACTCTTGAATTTCTTCAAGGTCAACTTGCCTCCCACTGTCTCCTTGGCTTATGAACTCTCTCTCTCTCGAAAGAACGCCCTCCTAGCTACAAAGACCACATTCTCACTAGGTCTGTAGAAGAGGTAACCAAAGGATTTCTGTGGGTAGCCGATGAAAATACACCTCTCACTTCGAGGTTCGAGCTTATCATGAGTCTCGCGTCTCACGAAAGCCTCGCAACCCCAAATCTTAATGTGGTCTAGTTTGGGTACTTTACCAGTCCACATCTCATGAGGAGTTTTGGCAACTTTCTTTGTATGAACTAGATTAAGGATATGGGCGGCAGTCTCTAAGGCATACCCCCAAAATGAGATTGGTAGCGAAGCTCGACTCATCATGGAACGAACCATATCCAACAAGGTTCGATTACGCCTCTCAGCTACACCATTCAACTGCGGTGTCCTGGGAGGTGTCAATTGTGAGACAATCCCACATTCCCTAAGATAGTCGAGGAACTTTGAACTAAGATACTCACCACCTCGATCGGATCGAAGCATCTTAATGTTCCTGCCCAATTGATTCTCGACTTCCTGTTTAAACTCTTTAAACCTCTCAAAAGTCTCTGACTTATGCTTGATTAAGTAGACATATCCATATCTACTGTAATCATCAGTAAAAGTCAAATAATAACGATTAGCATCCCTTGTGGCATGTTTGAAGGGCCCACACACATCCGTGTGTATAAGATCCAACAAACCTTCACCCCTCTCACAAGAACCTGTGAAGGGTGACTTTGTCATTTTTCCAAGTAAGCATGATTCGCAACTATCATCTGACTTTAGGTCAAATGACTCCAATACTCCATCCTTTTGGAGTTGGCCTATGCGTTTCTTGCTTATATGTCAAAGACGACAATGCCATAATGATGCTTTATCCAAGTTATTATCATTAACAGAATCAATACACAATACATTATTTCCTAAGTTATCAACCACAAATACAGTTTCATACACACCATCACAAGGTAATGCTTTAAAATAAAGAACATTATTAAAGAAAGCATTAATCGAACCAACTTCATTATCAAATGAAAAGGTGAAACCTTGTTTATACAATGCATGAAAGGAAATAATATTTCTTGCCATTTCTGCCGAATAACAACATTTATTCAAATCTAAACTAAACCCACTACTTAGCGATAAAGTATAAACTCCAATCTTGGTGACAGGTAAAGCTTTACTATTCCCCATGATTAAGTTTATTCTTCCATGCTCCACGTTCTCACTTCTTCTTAGTCCCTGCAAATCAGAACATATATGAATACCACAACCGGTATCAAGGACCCAAGAGTTAGAATGGGGTGAGTTATTAGATAAGATAGTGTAAATACCTGCATGGTTGGGTTTAACTTTCCCATCCTTCACATCTTGCTGGTACTTTGGGCAGTTCCGCTTCCAATGTGACTTTTCATGGCAATAGAAGCATTCAGCCTCTTTAGGGTCAGAAGAAGGAGTGACAAAACCTTTCTTGGTTCCACTTGAAGAAGAGCCATCAAGGGTCCTAGCCTTGGTACCCTTCGAAGAGCTCTTCCTCTTCTTCCCTCTACCTTTCCCGATTGCCAAAACCGGGGCGGAGTTTGGAGTATGAGTGTTAACAACCGACTTACCCTTAAGACCTGTTTCTGCGGTCTTGAGGAGTCCCTGAAGTTTGCTGAGTGTGACCTCTTCCTTATTCATGTGATATGTCATGCGGAATTGATCATAGCACGATGGTAAGGAGTGCAAAATGATATCTATTGCAAGCTCCTCAGGGAAGTTCACATTAAGCTTCAGCAACCGATCCACATACCTTTGCATTTTCTGCATGTGGCTCGTGACGGATTCCCCGTCCTTCATCATGGTTGTTATGATAGAGCATATGATTTCATACCTCTCTTGTCGTGCACTTTGATGGTATCTTTCCATCAGATCTTGGTGCATTTCAAAAGGGTAGAAGTCCTCATAGGACTTTTGGAGTTCCGCTGTCATGGTGACCAACATGATGCATGCCACTTTTGTAGCATCCCTTTCATGTGCCCGGAAGTCAGCGATCTCCTGGGGAGTTGCAGTGGTCTCATCAATCTCCTTAAGCTCCTTGTCAAGGACATATTCTTTGTCCTCGTAGCGGGTAATCATCCTGATGTTTCTGATCCATTCATTGAAGTTGGATCCATCAAAAGTGACTTTCCCACACAAGTTCATAAGGGTAAAGGAGCCATTAGGATTAGAGCCAGAAGCAGCATTGTTTGAAGACATCTGAAAGAAGAGAACAAGATTAGTTTAGATATTAAGAGAGTCCTTAATAAAACACCCAAATGTAATATTAAGGCTAGGATCCAATCACAATATATTATAACTTAGAAGAGGTATGCCGTAATCCAAGCTATAACATATTTGAAAGGTAGGTGAATGACGATTCACCAATTTCCACCATGAAAAACGAAATATAAATATTAGGTTTTTAATTGGTTCTTAGAAATTCCTAGATTCTTTTGAGATTCAATGAACTTTTCAAAGGCATGTTTCAATCTCGAGTGTGCCCTCCAAGTTTTGTGACTGGGATACCGAGGATCACAAAACGAGGTGTGAAGTAACCATGCAAATCACTTGGTACCCTCAAGGTTTATCACTCAATCGATGTGCCGGTAAACCACACACGCTCCACCGATGCTATGGTAAACCTTAAGTCACCCTTTACCTACCTTGTTAAGTCCAAGTTAGTGTGCCGGTTAACCACACACGCTCCACCAACGACTTAAACAAAGTGTAAAGTGTAATTTCATGGATTAGCACCTTATTCACATTTTCCTAAAGTAACTAAGATTGGGAATTTAATAAAAGCATTTAGTTACTTTATAATATTCATCATACTTTTAATGAGAATTTATAAGTCCTTGTCTTACCCGTTCGGCTAACGACCCTCCACCGATCAAGGAAGCGGTGGGTGAGAGTGGACACCCATTAAGTTGCCATTTTATAGGCAACAACCTTATACCCCCCTTATAGACCGACTTCGTGAATGAGGCGTACTAGCGGTAAGACGACTTGTTGTTATACATATATATATTAGTAACTTATAATATTATAAAGTATAAGGGTTGAATTTTAACTTTTAAAATTCTAAGGGTTGGAACTAAAGTTTTAATCAAGACTTTACATGTTCCAAAATTTGAGGGCAAGTTTTGTAAACTTCCAAAACTTTTCATTTCTTATAACATAGGAATTAATTGAGTAATAAAAATGAAGACTCTTCATTTTTATAACTCTTGTGTTCTTTTAATGGCTTTAATAAAAGTGAGACTTTTGGTTTTCCATAACTTGAGGACAAGTTATGGACTCCATTAAAACACATTATGATCATGAATTAAACTATCATGAAGGTTACAAACAATTCATATGATCATCTAATCTTCATAAGTTCAAGAACATGAATATGAACACTTTCAAGAATAAAAAATTACACTTAAAAAAAAACTTGTAATTTTAATAATTGCCATTGTAAATGGATTAGCATAAACATTACACCATCTAAAACAAGCTTTAAAACATCAAAACAGTTTATGGTAATGTTTCTAGTCCATTTCCAGCAACAAATGTGCAAACTTTCATACGAGCAGAAAACAGAAAAACGATTTTTTTTTCAAGCTGTTTGCACACAAAAAAAAACAACAAACAAAACTAGTCTCTGATACCACTGATGGGTTTTGAGCATTCTAACACTTCCTAAGTGTACATGCAACCCTAATAACCTTGGATCTATGTTTGTCTAATAATCATGCAAAGTTGAATTCCAAGGTTATATTCCTATCTAGCATACATGGGGAACATTTTTAACTTGAATGAAAGATAAAATAACTTACCTTGTTGTTGATTATGATCCTTGAAACCTTGTGAGCCTAGCACCCCAAGTGTGATGCCTCAAATGCTTCAAACAACACCAAATGCAAAGGAGTAAACTTTGAGAGAATCTTACACTTGCAAAATCGGCTCTAGCCCTCTTGTTTCTTAGTGTCGCCTATTTTGGTGGAGAATGGGTTTGTTATATAGTGTTGACACATCTAGGGTTACACCATGTAAACCCTAATGTGTCATGACTCTTCATTTCCATGACCCATGGGTTTGTAACTCCCATGGAGCATCCATGGAGCATCCTATGGGTGGAACCCAACTTGATAATCCATGGAGCCTCTTAGCCCACTATATAAGATATGGATGATTTACATGATCAACCCATATATTTAATTAGTCATCTTTTGATCACTTAATTAATCCTAGATTAATTCTTGATCAATACTAATTAAATAATACTATTAATATATTAGAACTTATAATATATTAATAAACCACAAGTGTTATTTCTCTCATTTAGTCTATCCAAATGCATGATGCCATGCAACCCAAATGGACCATGCCGGGTCGGGTCAAGTACATACCAGAAATAGTTATGGACTTAGACACCTTATCCAACATCATTATCCTAGTAATCATTTCCCCCAGAACGACTTAATATCTATATACCAGAACGACTTAATATCTAATCAATCGCTGCTAAATGTATACGCAAGAGTGGCATATAATTTAGACTCAACAAGATTTAGGATGTGTGATTCCGCCTTATTTCCTGTTCCTTGTCTGGTTGTGGACTTGGGGTAGAGCCACCCAACCGAACGTTTTGTCAATCTAAATTATATATGACTCGTATACACGAGGTGATGATAGATGAGCCAAGTATGAGTCTTATCGAAGAAAAAGCCACAGGCTTACTACCACAACCGGAGATACCTGAGTGGAAGTGGTAGCGGATTACAATGGGCTTTATAATCAAGTTACCAAGGCAACAGGTGGACTTGATGCCATTTTGGGTGATCGTCGACAAATTAGCCAAGTCCGCGCACTTCCTACAATTTTGAGGAAACATGCAAATAGAGAAGATAACTAGAACGTGTGTTAGAGAGATTAGTCAGAGTGCACGGTGTTCCAATATCTGTTATCTCCGTTGAGATAATAGAATCATCTCCCAATTCAGACAGTCACTTCAGAAATCTCTGGGAACTAGAATAGTCATGAGCATATGTGATCGACTATGGTAAAGTATGGGATACCCATTTACCAATTAGTTGAGTCCTTTACCATGATAGCATTTAAAGTTGCTCCATTCGAAACCTTCTATGGTCGTAAGTGCAGATTCTATCTGCACTGGACTAAATTAGGTGACACACAACTAGCTAGAGGTCCAATTTCCACACAACACCTTCGCTGGACCAGAATTCTTTCAAGAGACTACCAAAAAGAGAATACGAATCAGGAAGCGACATGAAGCTTCCAGAGTTAATCAGAAAAGCTACGCCTTCGATAAAGAGAAAACCCTTGAAATTCCAGGTTGGTGACCTTGTCATATGAAAGTCTCACCCTGGAAGGGCAAGATACGCTTCAGAAAGCGTGGAATACTAAATCCAAGGTACATAGGACCATTCGATATTCTTGCCAGAATCGGTCTTGTAGCTTATAAACTTAAACTAGCACAAAAAAAACTTAATAACATTCATCCCACCTTTCACATATCTAATCTAAAGAGGTTTCTATCCGATGAAACACTTGTTATTTCACTCGATGAATTGAAGTTAAATAAAACTCTACACTTTGTAGAAGAACCAATAGAAATCATGGATAGGAAAATCAAAAGAACCAAGCATAGTCCATGAGTATCACTTTAGACTTAATTTCGGGACGAAATTCCCTCTAACGGGGGGAAAATGTAACACCAGTCAAATTTAGGTCAAAAATAAATAGTTCAATAATCTTAGTTGAGATGAACAAAGTGGTAGAGATTGTAACAAGGTTTCGAAAAATATAAAGAACACTGAAATCCGAGTTATAACGAAGAAGTTATGACCAATCGAAGATCCGCGACAAAACCGGCTAAACACTGTTCAGTGTAAAAACTGAGTTCTCAATAAAAGGATTTTTAGCCTTAACAATCTAAATAAAAGTTGTAGAATATGTTAAACCGAGAACTTTCATAAAAAGAACGCCAAAATCTGACTTCATATAAGGAAGTTATGATTTTGCTAAAGTTCAGTATAACAGTATACAACTAAAAATTCGAAATAAAGATCGAATGATTTTTAGCCGATACAACCTAAACGAGAATCGAAGGTCTCGTCAATAGTAGTACAACGGTAAAAAGACAGACGAATACGGACTTCGAATAAAGAAGTTATGAATTTTTAACGGATTTCCTGTCCCGGTCTGTTAAAAATAATAATATTAAAAATAAATTCAAAATTAGCCGATGAAGTCTAAACGAAAGTCGTAGAGTATAATTTTACCTATGCGTGCATATGAAGAACGTCGAAAACGGAGCTCGTATGCGAAAGTTATGAATTTCGCAAGTTTTGGGCACAAAAAACGAAAAATCTTGAAAACCGGGAAATTTCGCATGGTCACCATTTGGCCACGTCACCTCGCATGCGAGACCTCCCCGTGTCGCCACATGTTCGCTGCTGATTCTAGCGAAGGCCCGGTCCAATGAGGAACCGACGCGCCTCGCATCCGTGGAGCATCAGAAGCGAGCCACGTCTCGCCAGCTGTCCGAGGCGAAGCCTCCCCCTCGCATGCGAAGCTGCCACCTGCCTTTTCCCTCGCCACCTGTCCGAACACGCGTCGCACCCTCCTTGCTTCAGATCCGAGGCTGCGGACTATATATAGGGTGCGATACTCTCCGGTTCTTAACTCTTTTTCACCCCAAATTTCACCCTTTTTCACATTTTCACCCCTTTAAACTTCCTTACAACCCCCCGGACCCCCGATATCATATCTAAAACCCGAAGCAAGCCCCGAAGCCCCGGAATTCTCGAGAAGCTAACCTCTTTCCGGTCGAAGTGCTGCCCACGTAAAGCCCGGTTTTAATAAAAAACTCGCGGTTTCTTCGAGAAAGATAATTTATAGAAACGAAACGCTACCCAAATCACCACTTATCAAGTGAGTTCATACCCCTATAATCCACATTTTTAATGGTTTTAAATGCTTTTTAGGGGGGGAATACAAGTTGAACACAATCTAAATTGTGTTAATAATTATATGTGATAATAATCACACAAAGGATTTCCTTATGCTTATAAGGATTACCAAATACTTTCAAAATGACTTAAAGCCATGTTAAATCTTTAAAGTCATGTAAACTCTTTTAATATTGTTAAATTCTTTGAAAAAGGTTTTATAAAGTATTTCAAATTATAATTATCATATTCATATTCATATATGTATAAGTATATAAATAAGACTTAAAAGGCTTAGGACTAATGAGTTGCCCTAATTCCTTTTCCTTGTTTGGATGTGGACTTAAGGTGGTGTTGTTTGTCCGAAGGCCGTTTCCTTCTTAATTATATATATTATACATATGGAAATATAAAAGTTTACTTTAGTCGGTATCATTACCTTTGTATCATGCTGAGCAAAGGGGTACGTTCAGGAGAGATCATGCTAGTCACATAGAACGTATAAATTATAATAGGTATAATTTATGATTCAAAACTAAATATACAAGTATGATTCACGATTGTATACTTTTTATTCCAAGTATATTAGGAAAGGAAAGTACTAACAATTCATTTATCTATACCAGGATAGGTATAACACTTTTAGTATATGGATAATATATTAAAGAAGTAATAATACATCATACCGGGTTTGCATTAACAAGGGTACAAATACAACGTACCAGGGTTAGCAATCACGGGGTAATAATACATCATACCGGGTATGCATTAACAGGGGTACAAATACAACATACCAGGGTTAGCAATCACGGGGTAATAATACAAACTAATTTATGAAAACAACGAGAAATCTATTTTCTAGATAAGTATACGAGATCTAAATTACTTTGTCAAGAAAAGGTTATAATTCAATCTTTACTCAAACTAAAATGTGATGGTACATTTGCAGGACATACCAATACTTGCTATGTTATATCCTTGTAACCAGAATCTCCTGGAGGGAGAGAAGGCATTGTGTGTATAGATCTATACAGAATCGACAATCCCACATCCTGACTGCTAGCTATAGTCCGGCAGACCAGCCATGGGGTGACTAATGTCACATATTCAGATTCGACACCAGTAGGTCGTCGTGTTCGTTCTAGTCCAGCATGGTTACAACTTTATCACATTTTAAAACCCTAATTAACCAAGTTAATATTAGGGTAGTTATTCAGAAACGGTTTTATGTGGATTTAAAACTACTATTCAGAACGGTTTTATGGGGATTTAAAACTACTATTCAGAAACGGTTTTATGGGGATTTAAAACTATATACTATTCAGAAACGGTTTTATGGGGATTTAAAACTAATATTCAGAAACGGTTTTATTGGAATTTAAAACTACTTATCAGAACGGTTTTATGGGGATTTAAAACTACTTATTAGATGGAACTTAGTCATTCACTCTTTTTAAACTAGTATAACATAAAAGACCTTTAGTGGCTAATTCTATAATTCCTTAGTTTATACATCAGAGTTATATATAAGTAATATCCGATTGACAGTGAAATGTGTGACTTCCGCCTTACTTCCTGTTCCTTGTTTGGTTGTGGGCTTAGGGCAGATACACCCATTTAACTGTCCATTCGATATTAGGTTATATATAACTAGTATAAACTAAGTAATTGCAGAGGGAACTATTGAGGTTATCATTTTATCACATCAGGAAATATAGGATTTTCTGGAGGAACCAACGAACTTTTCCAAGAACTTAGAGTATACTTTATATAACTAAAATACTTATGAACTCATCAGCTTAAATGCTGATCTACTCTTTCAAAATAACTTGTATTCTCAGGAATCCAGTAGACAGCTTAAAAATGTAACAATATTTTATAAAAGTATAAGTACATGCAGAATATTTATACTAGAATGAGTATCACAAGAAGAACAAAACAAAAGTATTTGGATGTTGGACATTACAGTTAAACCTGGACAGTTATGTAATCATATCTGGGATCAATATAGCCTGATCAACTATATTCATTTGAGATATGACCAACATGTGTTTGGGAGTGATTGTAGTGTTGCAACAAGTCTAAAACTTACCTAGGTACCAGAAGAATTCTAGAACCAAACATAAAGGTTAAAATACTATAGGAGTATTTTAGGATGCTATAACAAGAAAACTGAAAACTTATCAACTTCTTATATCTAAAAGTCCAAGAATCAAACTTATAATTAAAATACCATGGAAGTATTTTAAATACTATAAATAAACTTTTGGGAAAATTTAAAAGATCTTTTCTGGTAAGTCTATAATTACTAAGTGGATACATTAAGGTTATATATAGTTGAGATTTTATAGACTTAGAATATGTGACTTTCACTCTACTTCCTTTTCCTTGTTTGGATGTGGTTTTAGAGTAGGATTACTTATTTGAATGTCTATTTGATATGGATTATATATAATTGGTACACACTATATAATCGGTACACACTATATAAATCGAGAACAACTGATGACATAACAACCAAAACTTCTGAAACATCCCAAAAAGACAACCTAAAAATTTCATTTTTAAAGCATTATTAAGACCATAATCTCATCGCCAAAGTATAAAATCATAAACCATGTGTTTCAAAATATCATAATATCTTTTCACATATCAAATCTCATGTCAAATATCATATCAAAATATCAGAGTAAAACTCCCAGGCTGAAGAATGTGGTGTGTGCCGTACGATCATCCCGAGCTCTTCCCTTTGCTACCGGAAGTACCTGAAACCAAAATTGAAACTGTAAGCACGAAGCTTAGTGAGCTCCCCCAAACTATCACACACCATACAAAGCACATATAACAAATAACATAACTCTGGGACTACTCCCATCTGCATCGGGACGAATCCCGACATCGGCTTACCCGACATCGGACTCCTGCCCGGCATCGGGCTCACCCCGGCATCCGACCGCATCGGGCATCGGGCTCACCCCGACATCGGGCTTGCCCCGACATCGGGCTTACCCCGGCACATACACATCATAACATATATCATAACACATAACATAAACACATGATCTGCATCGGGCTTGCCCCGGCATCGGACCGAAGCCAGGAACACATAATCATAACATATAAACTAGCATACATCGGGCTTACCCCGGAACATATAATACATGGCATAATAATTAACATACATCGGGCTTACCCCGGAACATATAATACATGGCATAATAATTAACATATATCGGGCTTGCCCCGACATCAGGCTTACCGCGGAACACATAACACATAACACAATAAACATGCATCAATCACAAAGACATCAAGCATACATAACTACTTCTCGGGACCGCCCAACTAGCCGCACACCCAGCTGCACACACCTTCCAGCCTCACACCCGACCCTATATATTGAAGGAGACCCCCTTCATTCACTCTTTTATTCTTTTGGCTGCACCCTACACTCTCTCTACTTTCTCTCTCTAGAAACATCATCCAAGAACACTCTAAAGGCCTCAAAAACGTGAACTACTCCATCATTCAGCTTGTTATAGTGGTAAGACACCTGAATCTAAGCCTAAAACTCATAGTGTTCTTCGTGTTCTTCATCCTTTGAAGGTGTACGGCCGCACACCTTCATAAGGTGGCTGCACACACACTAAAACTCTCAAAAAGTGAAGAGTTTGGCCTTCATTTACTAGTAGGACTTAGTATTAGCACAAGAACACCTCAAAATCGACATTTCGGGCACAAATGAGGAGTGTACGGCCGCACACTCCTATGTACGGCCGCACACACCCTCTGTACGACCGCACACTCCTGTGTGCAACCGCACACGCAGCCTGGCCGCACACCCTGGCCGCACACCCACTCAAATGGCCGTACACCTCCCTTAATTGATCATATAGGGTCCCGACAAGCATTTCCAAGTCTTTAGGGTGGTTTCCCGTCATGTTTAGCCATAAAACACCCTAATTCTAACACACATATGTGTCATCACATGCTAATAGGATCCACTTGTGTGCGAAACATCGGTTGACACTCAACACTCGTAACTAATTGTGCTTTCGGACCCTACGATAAACTGTGAGTTCATACCCCTATACTTTTCCGAGTTTTTCATGTTTTTAGGGGGGGAATACAAGCAAAAGTACAAGGAAACTTGTGCTCAAATATATTATTTTGTTTAAAATAATTTCATGTTCAGTATGCTTTCAAACACAGAAAACCGTTTTACCACTCGATTTAGAAATCAACTCGTAGAAACAGTTTTCAAATCTAAAGCAAGGAACTTGTGAACCTTATCATAATATGTATTATTTCATAAAGGATTCACGCAAATTATAAACAGGATTTTCAACATTGTTATTTGTAAGTTCGTTAGGCTAAGTTTGAGACATGTCCTTGGTAACACTCTCCCGGATTCGTGAGTGGAGGACTACGACTTATAACTAGAATCTCATGGAAGGAGAGCGTGACTATTGTGTATAGATCTATATGGGACTGACTATCCCACACCCTCGCTGCTAGCTACAGCGGAACCATTTGGTTCAGGGGTGACAAAGTTATAAAAGATACTGGCCCATTTACGCGCCTTATCCAGTCTCAGTACGGTTATGGCACGCACAACTTAGGTAACGAGAATTTACTTTTTCAATATACTCCTCTGGGTGTAACCAGAGCTTCGAAAATACGACTAATGTACTCCTCTGGGTGTAACAAGAGCTTCGAAAATACGGCTAATGTACTCCTCTGGGTGTATCCAGAGCTTCGAAAATACGGCTAATGTACTCCTCTGGGTGTAACCAGAGCTTCGAAAATACGGCTAACGTACTCCTCTGGGTGTAACCAGAGCTTCGAAAATACGGCTAATGTACTCCTCTGGGTGTAACCAGAGCTTCGAAAAGAAAACTGCTGTCCGAGTATGGTAGATACTCGCGTATGGATAATCAACTATCAACCTTTAAGAAAATATGGGATTTTCTGGAATAACTTAATCTTTCATAAATAGTCTATTTAATGTGTAACTAATGGATAATCAAAACTCTTTCTCAAGAAAATATGGGATCTTCTTGGGAAACAACTTTTCAAAGAATCAAGGAAATATTTCTTTCACCAGAATTAACCGTTTATGAACTCACCAACTTTATGCTGATATTTTAAAACTGCTTGTATTCTCAGGGCATCAATAGGCAGATACTTTTGCCAACTTTTGGAGAAGATGGAACATCCTGAAGTGACATCTCTTACTTTTGCTATATATACTGATATGTATAAACCATGTTTTCGAACAATGTAAATATTCTTATTATAATGTAATGGTTGTGTTTACTATGCTTACTATGATACAACTGTTGTGATACTACGCATGACGTCCTCCGCCCCGGAACGTTTCCGCCTTCGGTTTTCGGGGTGTGACAAATTGGTATCAGAGCTATTCTTTATAGTGAACTAAGTATACCGAACCTTACATGGTATACAACTATAAACTCTAAGGGGCTATAGTGCTCTGAACTAAAAGTATACTTCTAAAATATAAGTATTTTTACAAAAAGTATACAAGTATACCCGAGTACCAGAATCCGTGTCTTAAGTAGAATAAAACAAAAATATTTTGGATGTTGAACACTGCGGTTAAACCTGGGCAGTTATGTAATCATGTCTAGGGTCAATATAGCCTGATCAACTATATTCATTCGAGACATGACCAACATGTGCTTGGGAGTGACTTTGGTGTTGCAACAAGCCTAAAACTTACCCGGTATCCATATAACTTAAAATACTATAGGAGTATTTTAGTAAGAGCCGAATACCTTGTAGAAATTCATTCCTAGTGTTGCTACCTATTCGTTTCTTAGCGATAACTTACTTGCATAGTAACCTTTCTTTGCTTATCGCTTAGTAGAACACTCTAACCATCATATTGAGATACATCTTGCTTTATATCTCTTGATTCGATTCCAGAGGACTTACCATCCTCTTCTTCCTGATTGATTCTAGAACAAGATGCCTCCCCGAAGAAGACCCATCAGAAGAAATGACGACACTCCTCCACCACCACCGCCCCCTCAGTTTGATCCCGCTATGTTTCAAGCAGCTGTTACTGCTGCTGTGGCTGCCGCGATGTCACAGATGAATCCTGGCAGATCTGGTGGACATGGAGGTGGTACGCATCACCAAAATCATGAAGGTGGTCAGGGACACCAGAAGGAGTGCTCCTATAAAGACTTCATGAACGCAAAACCCACATCTTTCGACGGCAAAGGAGGAGTTATTGCCCTGACTCAATGGATCGAGAAAATTGAGTCCATCTTCGAAATCTGTTCCTGTTCGGAGGTCAATAAAGTAAAATTCGCCGTTTACATCTTCGCCAACAGGGCACTGACCTGGTGGAATGGCCGGGTCAAATCCCTAACCCTACCAGTGGCAAATGCTATGGGTTGGGAGAGCTTGAAAGAGCTCATGCTTGCTGAGTACTGCCCTCGTGGCGAAATGCAGAAACTGGAGCACGAACTCTGGAACCTAAAGATGAAGAGTTCTGATATTGCCGCCTACACATATATGTTTGAAGACCTAGCGCTTGTCTGCCCGGGGATGGTCACCCCGGAAAGCAAAAAGGTTGAAAGATACATTTGGGGGCTGACCCAGCCGACCAAAGGAAATGTCTTGGCTGCCAGGCCAAACACCTTTGACAGCGCTAAGTGTCTGGCGCAAACACTCATAGATCATGGAGTCGATCTCGATGAAATGACAGCCACTCCCGAACCGGCTAAAGGGAGTGGTGAGAAAAGAAAGTTCTGGAGACAGAAAAGGGGCCAATCTTCGCAGGAACCCTCAAAGAAGCAACACACGGTAGCAGTCCACGCTGCTACTACTCCTGCCGCTGCTCCTGCCACTCAAGCACCTACCAGTGGATATACGGGTACCCTCCCTTGGTGCAGCAAATGCAACTATCATCACCTCATCCCCGACCCCTGCCGTGAAACGCTCTGCAGCAACTGTGGCAAGAAGGGTCACATGGCTCGAAGCTGCAAGACACCAGTCCAACCAACCGACCAGGCCTCTGGAGCATGTGTCGGTAAAGCCTGTTATGGCTGTGGGGAAGTCGGGCATTTCAAGAGAAACTGCCCCAAGGCAACAACAGCAGGTGGCACAGGGAGAGTGCTAACGATGGGTCAAAAGGAAGCCGTGGCTGACCCTACCGTTGTGACGGGTACGTTCCTCCTCGATAACTCTTATGCATGCATTCTTTTCAATTCCGGTGCTGAAAGAAGTTTTGTTAGTCATGCATTCAATCATTTTCTTAAACATAAATCCCGACCTTTAACCGAAACGTTTATCGTCGAAATGGCTAACGGTGAGAAAGAGAGCACTAAAGACATATTCGTGGGTTGTACCCTTTCTTTGAACGACCATTCATTTCCCATCGATCTTATGCCAGTTTCCATAAAGAGCTTCGATGTCATCATCGGCATGGATTGGCTGAGCCCCAATCATGCTGATATCCTTTGTTACGAAAAAGCTATCCGTCTCAACCTTTCCCTGGATGAAACTCTCGTAATCTACGGCGATAAACTCAGTACAAACCTTCGCATCATTTCGTGCATCAAAGCCCAGAAACTCCTGCGGAAGGAGTGTTATGCATTCCTAGCCCACATCATTAACGAGAAGCAGGAAGTTAAAGACCTCGAGAGAATCCCCGAAGTCTGCAACTTTTCCGATGTTTTTCCCGAAAATCTCCCGGGAATCCCTCCCGAATGCCAAGTCGAGTTTCGCATCGACTTAGTCCCCGGAGCTACTCCCGTAGCTAAATCTCCATATCGCCTAGCACCAGCAGAAATGCAGGAGCTATCTAGTCAGCTCAATGAGCTGCTCAGCAAAGGATTCATCAGACCGAGTTCCTCACCCTGGGGAGCCCCGATATTGTTCGTGAAAAAGAAGGATGGATCCTTTCGGATGTGTATCGATTATCGGGAGCTGAACAAGCTCACAGTCAAAAAGCGTTACCATCTTCCTCGAATCGACGATCTCTTCGACCAACTTCAAGGAGCCAGCTACTTCTCAAAAATAGATCTAAGATCAGGGTACCATCAGCTGCGAGTCCATGAGAGCGATGTTTCTAAGACAGCATTTCAGACTCGATATGGTCACTACGAGTTCGTAGTAATGCCCTTCGGTCTAACCAACGCACCGGCTGTGTTCATGGACCTGATGAACCGGGTGTGCCGTCCTTTCTTGGACAAGTTTGTCATCGTATTTATTGACGATATACTTGTGTACTCAAGAAGCGAGGAAGATCACAGACAACACTTGAGATCAGTGCTGGAAACTTTAAGGACGGAGAAGCTGTTCGCGAAGTTCTCCAAGTGCGAATTCTGGATTCGAAAAGTAACCTTCCTAGGTCACGTGGTAAGCGAGGAAGGCATATACGTGGACCCCTCCAAAATCAAAGCGATAGAAAACTGGTCAGCACCGAAGACGCCCACGGAAATCCGTCAATTCTTGGGTCTCGCTGGCTACTATCGTAGATTTATCTAGAATTTCTCCAGAATTGCCAAACCCTTAACCACTCTGACTCAGAAAGGCATACCCTTTTGTTGGAGTGAGAAGCAAGACACTGCGTTCCAAACATTGAAGCGGGCCCTATGCAGCGCACCTATTTTGTCCCTGCCCGAAGGGACGGAGGACTTCGTTGTCTACTGTGATGCATCCAATCAGGGCCTAGGCTGTGTGCTTATGCAACGGGGAAAAGTCATTGCTTATGCCTCAAGACAGCTGAAAGCACACAAAGTCAACTGCACAACACAAGATCTGGAATTGGGAGCAGTAGTCTTCGCATTGAAGATATGGAGACATTATCTTTACGGAACCAAGTGCACCATCTTCACTGACCATAAAAGTCTGCAGCATATCTTCGACCAGAAGGAGTTAAACATGAGACAACGGCGAAGGGTCGAACTACTCAGCGATTACGAGTGCGAAATCCGCTACCATCCCGACAAGGCCAATGTGGTAGCAGATGCCCTCAGCTGAAAGGAGTACTCAGGTCGTAAAGTGAAGGCACTGACCATGACTATCCATTCCCATTTATCCGCGCAAATCAAGGAGGCTCAGTTGGAAGCCCTAAGACCAGAGAACATGTCGGGTGAAGCCTTGAGGGGAATGGAAAAGAACCTAGAGATCAAGGGAGACAGAGTCTATTATTTTGTGGACCGGATCTGGACCCCAAAGTTCGGTGGTTACAGAGAGGTTGTAATGAACGAAGCTCACAAGACTAGATACTCCGTTCACCCAGGTTCGGACAAGATGTACCTCGATCTCAAGAAGTTATATTGGTGGCCAAACATGAAAGCGGAGATCGCTACATTCGTGAGCAAGTGTCTGACTTGCGCCAAAGTAAAGACCGAATATCAGAAACCCTCAGGTCTACTCCAACAGCCAGAAATTCCCGAATGGAAGTGGGAGAGGATTACTATGGATTTCATCACCAAACTACCCAAATCTCCGAGTGGGTACACCGCCATTTGGGTGATAGTCGATCGACTGACTAAATCCGCTCACTTCCTGCCAATCAAAGAAACCTTCAAAATGGAGAGACTGACACGAATCTACATCCAAGAGATAGTCCGACTGCATGGTGTGCCTGTGTCCATTATCTCCGATCGAGATAGCAGGTTCACTTCGAGATTCTGGCAGTCCCTGTAGAAGGCCCTTGGAACTAAGCTGGACATGAGTACAACTTATCATCCTCAAACTGATGGGCAGAGTGAGAGAACCATACAAACCTTGGAAGACATGTTGAGAGCATGTGTCATCGATTTCGGTAAGTCATGGGTTATCCATTTACCCTTGGTCGAGTTCTCCTACAACAACAGCTACCATACCAGCATCAAGGCTGCGCCTTTCGAAGCCCTCTATGGCCATAAGTGCAGATCCCCTCTGTGCTGGGCTGAGGTGGGCGACACGCAGCTAGCTAAGGGGCAAGTCCCCGACAGCACTCTCACTGGTCCAGAAATCATTCGCGAAACCACAGAAAAGATCGTCCAAATCCAAGAACGACTGAAAGCCTCTCGAGATAGACAAAAGAGCTACGCCGACATACGACGAAAACCCTTGGAGTTCCAGGTTGGAGACCGCGTTCTGTTGAAGGTCTCGCCCTGGAAAGGCATGATACGCTTTGGAAAGCGTGGAAAACTAAACCCGAGGTACATAGGACCGTTCGAGATCCTCGCCAGGATCGGTCCTGTAGCCTACAAACTCCGATTACCTCAAGAGCTTAGTAACATTCATCCCGTCTTCCATGTCTCGAACCTTAAGAAGTGCTTATCCGACGAAACCCTTACAATCCCCCTCGATGAGATTGAAATCAACGAGAATCTAAACTTTGTGGAAGAACCAGTCGAAATGATGGATATAGAGATCAAACGAACGAAACAAAGTCGCATCCCGATAGTGAAGGTTCGCTGGAATGCCAAGCGGGGTCCTGAATTCACTTGGGAGCGCGAAGATCAGATGAACCAGAAATATCCTCATCTCTTTCCTAATTCATGATTTGTATTCTATGTTCGAATTTCGGGACGAAATTCCCTCTAACGGGGGGATGATGTGACAACCCGAAACTTTTATCCTGTACAATTGATCTGTATATCAATATTAAACTCGAATTTTTCATCTTTTAACGAAATTGTGGGTCCATATGAGTGCTCTAGGCTTAGTATAACCTAGATATGAGTCTTAAGAAGGATTAGAAAGTGTGTAGCATCACAAAATCGGGCAAAACACACCAAAGAAGGTGTGTGCGGCCGCACACCCGCGTGTGCGGCCAGCCAGTCGCACACACCCTCCAGCCTCACACCCGACCCTATATATTGAAGGAGACCCCCTTCATTCACTCTTTTCTTCTTTTGGCTGCACCCTACTTTCTCTTTCTACTTTCTCTCTCTAGAAACATCATCCAAGAACACTCTAAAGGCCTCAAAAACGTGAACTACTCCATCATTCAGCTTGTTATAGTGGTAAGACACCTGAATCTAAGCCTAAAACTCATAGTGTTCTTCGTGTTCTTCATCCTTTGAAGGTGTACCGCCGCACACCTTCATAAGGTGGCCGCACACACACTAAAACTCTCCAAAGTGAAGAGTTTGGCCTTCATTTACTAGTAGGACTTAGTATTAGCACAAGAACACCTCAAAATCGACATTTCGGGCACAAATGAGGAGTGTACGGCCGCACACACCCTCTGTACGGCCGCACACTCCTGTGTGCAACTGCACACGCAGCCTGGCCGCACACCCTGGCCGCACACCCACTCAAATGGCCGTACACCTCCCTTAATTGATCATATAGGGTCCCGACAAGCATTTCAAAGTCTTTAGGGTGGTTTCCTGTCATGTTTAGCCATAAAACACCCTAATTCTAACACACATATGTGTCATCACATGCTAATAGGATCCAATTGCATGCGAAACATCGGTTGACACTCAACACTCGTAACCAATTGTGCTTTCGGATCCTACGATAAACTGTGAGTTCATACCCCTACACTTTTCCGAGTTTTTCATGTTTTCAGGGGGCGGGAATACAAGCAAAAGTACAAGGAAACTTGTGCTCAAATATATTATTTTGTTTAAAATAATTTCATGTTCAGTATGCTTTCAAACACAGAAAAGCGTTTTACCACTCGATTTAGAAATCAACTCGTAGAAACAGTTTTCAAATCTAAAGCAAGGAACTTGTGAACCTTATCATAATATGTATTATTTCATAAAGGATTCACGCAAATTATAAACAGGATTTTCAACATTGTTATTTGTAAGTTCGTTAGGCTAAGTTTGAGACATGTCCTCGGTAACACTCCCCCGGATTTGTGAGTGGAGGACTACGACTTATAACTAGAATCTCATGGAAGGAGAGCGTGACTATTGTGTATAGATCTATATAGGACTGACTATCCCACACCCTAGCTGCTAGCTACAGCGGAACCATTTGGTTCAGGGGTGACAAAGTCATAAAAGATACTGGCCCATTTACGCGCCTTATCCAATCTCAGTACGGTTATGGCACTCACAACTTAGGTAACGAGAATTTACTTTTTCAATATACTCCTCTGGGTGTAACCAGGGCTTCGAAAATACGGCTAACGTACTCCTCTGGGTGTAACCAGAGCTTCGAAAATACGGCTAATGTACTCCTCTGGGTGTAACCAGAGATTCGAAAAGAAAACTGCTATCCGAGTATGGTAGATACTCGCGTATGGATAATCAACTATCAACCTTTAAGAAAATATGGGATTTTCTGGAATAACTTAATCTTTCATAAATAGTCTGTTTAATGTGTAACTAATGGATAATCAAAACTCTTTCTCAAGAAAATATGGGATCTTCTTAGGAAACAACTTTTCAAAGAATCAAGGAAACATTTCTTTCACCAGAATTAACCGTTTATGAACTCACAATCTTTATGCTGATATTTTAAAACTGCTTATATTCTCAGGGCATCAATAGGCAGGTACTTTTGCCAACTTTTGGAGAATATGGAACATCCTGAAGTCACATCTCTTACTTTTGCTATATATACTGATATGTATAAACCATGTTTTCAAACAATGTAAATATTCTTATTATAATGTAATGGTTGTGTTTACTATGCTTACTATGATACAACTGTTGTGATACTACGCATGACGACCTCCGCCCCGGAACGTTTCCGCCTTCGGTTTTCGGGGTGTGACAGCTGTGGTCTCTCACCCTGAATCACTAGCTCTCCCCCACTAGGAGTACGAACCCTCACTAGCTGCTGATCGCAGTCGATCACTGGCCCGTTGGGGCTCAACCAATCCATGCCTACGATAACCTTATTCCCTCGCAGGGGAAGAGGAACCAAATCCACTGAGAACCGCTCGTCGAATAACCGCAGTGTACATCCTCTATGAACTCTCGCGACCTTGACGGTCCTATCATCTGCTATCTCAACGTCAAGTGGGCAATCCAGCTTCCCCGGAGCTCTGCAAAATCGCTTGCTAAGAGCGAGCGACACAAATGATCGGGTAGCCCCCAAATCAAACAATACCATAGCTGAAATGTCGTTCACTAAGAACGACCCTATACACAAACACATAAATATGAGAAACAAACAATATCAAAAACAGAGATGAGCAGAAAATACATACCCGTCACCGAGTCAGGAGCTGCTCGTGCCTCCTCTGCAGTAAGTTGAAAAGCCCTGCTCCGCGCCGTAGGCGCCTCAGCCCGGCCCTGACGGCCATCTGTAATCCTCAAGGTGGCAGGAGAAGGTGCTTCCATCTTCCCTGCTGCTGCTAAGCTCGGGCACTGGGACCGCTTGTGTCCTCTCTGATTGCACTGAAAGCAAATCAGGTCTGATGCTGGTGTGGTGGTGGTAGTAGCTGTACAATCCCGACTCATGTGACCAGTTCGGCCGCACTTGTAGCAGCCCGAACTCCCTGCCTTGCACGCCCCCTCGTGCATCCTGCCGCATTTGCCACAACGACCGTGGCTCTGCTGGCTCCGAGGTCTGTTATCTGATACCTTGGGCTTCTTGCCCGATCCTCTTGACTGAACTCCCTCTGGCTTCCTCTTCCTCTCCATCTCTAAATCCAACTCTCTCTCTCTCTCTCTCTCTCTCTCTCTCTCTAGCCCTCACTATCATATCCTCCAACGTCTTGCAGCTGGATCGGCTCACAAACTGGCGGATATCACTCCGCAACATCTCATGATATCGGGCCTTTTTCATCTCCTCGTCTGCCAGATACTGTGGAACAAGAAGGGCCCTCTCCCTAAACTTGGCGGTAATCTCCGCCACAGTCTCCATCGTCTGCTGGGGGTCCTGGAACTCCCTAGCAAGCTGCTGCACCTCAATAACAGGTGCGAACTCGACTCTGAACCTGGTCGTGAAATCACCCCAGGTCATAGCATCCAACACAGTGTCATCTCCAATGGCTCTCCCGACCTCCTCCCACCAATCTCGTGCCCTGTCCTTCAAAAGACAGGATGCTAATCTGACATTGTCCCCCTCGGGACATTTGCTAGTGCGGAACGCGTTGGCGACATCTGCCCACCATCTGGTACTCGCAATGGGGTCCCGAGCCCCATGGTAGTCGGGAGATCCACAAGCTCTGAACTCCCTGAAAGTCAATGTGCGCGATCCCATCATGGCCGCTATCTCAGTACGGAACGCGCTCAGCTTCTCATCCAGAAGATCTAAGATACCCTCCTTGACCGATCCAAAAATCACAGAAGTCTGGTCTAGTATGCTGCGTGTGACCTCCGAGGAGATGAACTCCCTGGTCTACTCATCTAACTGCCCGGCTCCAGAGCCTGAGCCCGATTCCTCTCCCGCACCTGAGCTACCAACTGCTGGTCTAGAGCGTAAAACCACCATTCTCAAAACACATCATAACAAGCGCCAGAATACTAACATAACTGGAGGGATCACTTATACTACAAGTTCCCTGGTCTTATCTCAGCCTTCCTAGATTCGAGTATGGATCCTCTGTTGTCAGTAGTACGGGCCCATACTACCTTCCACATCTATCCGTACTTTCCTCAAGAACTGCCTCGACTCCACCAAGTCCCTTCTACTACTACTGCTCTCTGCTACTCTCATCCTAGGCTTGCCCTAGGGTAATCACCAACTCACTCTCCGCCATGAACTGCATAAGAAGTCCATGCCTTCTTCCCCTAACTAGCTTGCAAATACTATTACATATTACTCAGACTAGATAATTCTTCGAATGAGAGATCCTACCCTACAACGGTTGGACTCAAACAAGAGCTGCAAAATAGAGCTAGACCTAACCTTCTGAAATTATTTAGTCCTTGCAATATGTACTTAACATATTCCTTTACTAGTTAGTGAAAGAAAACTAGAACTCCTAAAAGCACAAAGAAAGCAGCATTCAGGCATTAAGTACACATAATCAAGCATATACTACTCTGGCTATCATACTGACTAATCTGTACTAGCATGCAGTTCTCATAAAGCTGAAACACATCTAACCGCATCGGGCATCGGGCTCACCCCGACATCGGGCTTGCCCCGGCATCGGGCTTACCCGACACATACACATCATAACATATATCATAACACATAACATAAACACATGATCTGCATCGGGCTTGCCCCGACATCAGACCGAAGCCCGAAACACATAATCATAACATATAAAGTAGCATACATCGGGCTTACCCCGAAACATATAATACATGGCATAATAATTAACATACATCGGGCTTACCCCGGAACATATAATACATGGCATAATAATTAACATACATCGGGCTTACCCCGGAACACATAACACATAACACAATAAACATGCATGAATCACAAAGACATCAAGCATACATAACTACTTCTTGGGACCGCCCCGGCATCAGACCGAATTCCGGAAACATATAAACTACATCGGGCTAACCCCGGCATCGGGCTCACCCCGACATACTCTACTACTTAAACGGGTCGGCATTGTGGCCGTAGACCCGTTACTACTGGAAGGAAACTCACCTCGTATGACTGACTGCTGAAAAACCGGGTGAGTGATCCCTATCTGCTGCTCCGGCGACTCTCCGACTATAAATTCCATAACAACACTTAATCAAAAACTGATAATCCTTCCTAGGATAAAATGACCATTTTACCCCTTGGTCAAAGTCAACGTCCTTGCCAAAGTCAATCTTCTGGGTTGACCTACTCGCCGAGTCAGCCTATTGACTCGCCGAGTTCTAGAACTCAGAAACCCTAAAACTCACGACTCGACTCGCCGAGTCACCCTATGACTCGCCGAGTCCCCATGCTAACTGTCATCGCGACTGGACGAACTGACTCGTCGAGTCGTCCTTAGACTAGCCAAGTCCCAACATGATCAGAAAAGGGACATATCGATTCTAACTCGCCGAGTCCCTTCGTAGACTCGTCGAGTTCTTCAACTTTCGTGTCCAAGTCCTGTCCAACCCACTGAGTCACCACCTCAACTCACTGGTCCTACCCCAAATCAGGAAAGGAGTTAGGGTTTACGACCCGACTCGCCGTGTCCGAGAACAACTCGCCGAGTCCTCCTTGTGACATATCCATTCAGTCGATTTTAATCCATTTCAATGCTTCTAACTCATAGATCTGGACTCCCTAGGCTAGCATTACACGTAAAGTTGCTAACTTTACGTTCATGCATGATGATATGGAGCTTAAACACCAAAACTTAGCTAGTAATGGAGGTTAAGTGCATATAATGGGGACATGACCGAATAAAGGTGGCAACTTTGAGCTTCTGGAGCTCATGAGTGTCTAGATCTGAAGTCCTTACATCCCCAAATGCTCACTACTCGAAAATGAACTTAGAAATGGCTCAAAAATGGCAACAAGCAAGCTTTCATGAAGATCTAAGTGAAAAGAAGCCAAGGTATAATCTTTATACCTTCAAAGATTCTGAAATGCAATAAAAGCTCTGGATCTACTGTCTCTTCTTGAATCACCAAGGGTTTCCTTCCTTCTCCTAACTTCAATCACACAAAAATGGAAAGAAAAGCTTAAGAATACTCAAAGGTTGCTAGGGTTTCGACAATGAGGAGTGGAGGTAATGGAGGATGGAATGGGGGCCTGAAATGTTGCTTAAATAGGGTGCAAACCCTAAGGATTAGGGTTTTCTCCTGATGGACCTACTCGCCGAGTCCATTCCCGACTCGTCGAGTAGTCCACTTAAACCCCGCGATTAAACTGACATCTACTCGACGAGTTAGTGCTACCAACTCGTCGAGTAGCTCTTATAAAATGAGCATTTACTGAACTATATACGTACCGGGAACGGGGCGTTACAACTTCAGAAAGAAATAACTTCCAAAGCCCTTAGAGAACTTGCAACTAAATCAAAGGTTTGACATCTAAAAACAAACTCATATTTGAATGTGTTCTTTATGTGTGTGCTTTGAATCGATTTTTGATTTAGATGGCTTGAACTACTAAAATTGAGTTTTGAACCGATTTTTGTTCGTCGGGACTCCATACAAGGAGATGAAATCTGGAGCTGAGTTACATAGCAAAATCGGAGGTCCATTGGACCCGTAGATCTAAACTCGGAGGTCCAAAAAGGGGTTTTCAGAAGAAATTAAGAAATCTGTGTATATATGTTCTTTTGAGTTTCAAAATTGGACTCCAAGAAATTTGTGTGTATGTGTTCTTGTTTATGTGTGTGTGTATGTGTGTGTGTGAGAGAGAGAAGGTGGGCCCCCTCTTATTTTGTAATTATTAAAATAAATCAATAAGTATTAGATTTTAAAAAAATTAAAGAAAAATGGAAAGGAGTATTATAGTCATTTGAATATTCGGAGGGACAAAATACGCAACGAAACTTGATCAAAAGAACCACCAATTCAAAAAAATCGGGGTTTAGACCAAAACCCGAAAAAATACATACAACATGGACCATTTTTACAGTCTTGTCAAAAAAAAAAAAAATAATAATAATAATAACAATACGATGCCTACAATTTACCTTTATAATTATGCAAATTACCTTCGGTCTTTTATCCTACACAACCAAAATGATGCTTTCTTTTGGCTTCTTTTAAAACTTGCACTATTTTGTTTTAAATAATGGTTACAAAATACTACTTTTATCTTTTATTATATGTAGTGTTGATTTACTGCAGCAGAAGTGGAGCATCATTATTCAATGTATCAACCACCATTAAATCGAATCATAAAAAACGATGTCATTATCAACCACCGTTAAGTTGATTTATCCAAGTTTTGATGGGGAGATGTCATCCAAACCTCAATACATTATTAAAATCAAATCGTGTTAGTTAATTTATTGCCATCATGTCATGGAAGGGAGCAACTTTACACTTGATCCGATTTGTTTAAACACTATCTTTTATGAGACAACTTCAAAAGTGGTCGTTTAGATTTTCATTGCTCTATTATTATTTTTTGATTTCTTTAAAAATATTTTAATATTTTTATTAAAATAAATTTACGGTCTTTCCATACACACTCTCTCTCACACATATACACACTCAACTAATTTATTTCTTATTAGACCGAGAAGCGTATCCATCTTTCACCATTCATTTTTTCAATGCCACATCAGTTTTTCACTAACTCATATTTCACTCATCAAAAGCCAAAAAAATCACTTTTCATTATATATATATATATATATATATATATATATATATATATATATATATATATATATATAATTAATTTAATTTTAAAGTTAGAATTCAAAAAATAAATAGAATTAATTAAAAATAAAAAAAAATTAATTAAAATACAAATACTTTATTACTTAAAATAAAAAGTACATAAAAACAATCGAGATTAAAAAAATTACCTAAAAAAACAACAAAGATTAAAAAAAGAACGAAATAATCTAGGAGAAATATTTTTTAATAATTTTCTCATTTGTCTTCAAAACTAGCTCGATGGTCTGTCCCTAAAGATAATCGATTTTTTGCATCAAAAAATTCATATCTTTTATTTCTTTACTTTTCTCGTGCTCCTTTTTTTTGTGGGCAAGTTTTTCTTTGTTAAATGCCAAACATTTAACGAAATTCAGATTGTATCGATCAAACTGTCATTTTCCGCATTTCGTCTACTTCACTGCTGAAATCTGATGCATTGGAAGAAAATCGCTTCCCCTTTCTTTTTTGCTTTGTTCCTACCATCGGTCGGACAATTTATTTTAGCCCGAGCTCTTCGTTGTCATTTAAATCTAGCATGAGACGAGCATCGGAAGAAGTTGTGTATCCATTGGAGCATGTTTTTGTTCTTTTTGATTGTGCTCCTCCTATTAGGAAGTCTCCTTCTTTTTTTCTCCATCTTGGACTAGAAGTTAACTATTTACAAGGCTTATTAAACTTGAACATCTTTCCCATTTCCTTGCGGAACAAATGCCAAGCCTATTGGAGAATTTCTTCATCTCCTTGACCGTTTCTCCTTTGTGTTGTTAGGTTGTTATACAATCCGTTCATCTTCGAAACACTTTTCGCTATTATCGAAACTTTGAATTAAGTTGGTTCTTAGTATGGTAGTTATCACCTACAACCAAATCCTTGCGAAATCTTTCAAGAATGCTTAGCCAGAAATGTTCATGCGTTTGTGCATTTTTGTGCTTCGAATCCTCCAAAATGTCAACCCAAGATTGTGTCAACACTAGCTATTTTTGCTGAGTCTATGCTTGAGGCTTGGACTTTTTCTTCTCTTCCACCAGTTGTTTTCCTTTGTTGCATGGTGGTGAAGGTGTGTGTGTGTGTGTGGAGGGGGGGGGGGGTAGGGGGTGGGGGTGGGGGTTGAGTTTCCCATACAAGTTCGTCGTCCATGTCATCGAGGCTTTGGTTTTGTGATTAAGAGTGATAATGTGGGGTTTGTTTTTTTTTTATTTTTTTATTGAGAGTGATAGGGTGGGGTTTGGCTTTGGGGTTGATTTTTTGAAAGTTGATCGGGAAAAACGATAAAGTTGTTGAACATGTTGGGACTAACATTTGGTACTTGCATGAGGTAGTATTTTCTGATATTTTGGTATTGAAATTTTGGAAGGAATTGAATGGGGCCATGCGGGCATCAAGTTGGAGACGATAAACCGGTAGGGATGGATCGAAAGTGAAAATGTTTTTGAGTTTGGGTAGTTGAACTCAAAGCATGTATTTTTCTTCTATCAGATTTTGTTAGGACATGTTTTGTTGGTTTGAGCTAGAAATTTATGTTTTGTAGACTTTATTACTCATTGTTTGGGCTCTTTATGGGTTTTCGGTTGGGTGGACCGAAAATGGAACGTTTTCGGTCCTATAATGTTTTCGGTTGTAAACTGTTTGCTGCTACTGTTCCCTATAAATAGTGTCATAGGCTGCTAGATGATAGCTAGCTATTTTCGGTCATTGGGGGAGTGTTTATGTGAGAGACACTAGAGTATTAGAGAGAAAGGGGCGTTCTAGAGGAGCATCATTGTCACATTCATATGTTCTAGAGAGAGAAAGTTAGAGAGAAGAATTGTGTGTGTGTGAATCTTATGTTGGAGTATCATTCATATCATCAATACATTGAAGATTCATCTAGTTCTTCTTCTTCTTCTCCATTCTATCTTGCATCATCCACTTGATTGGGATTCCACACCATTAAGTGGATCGAATTGATACGTCAAGCGATTTTGGGGACTTACTGTTGGTACCAGAGCTTGGATCGTATCAATTAAGTTGGCAAGATATTGAACGTTTTTGGACTTTTTCTTGAAGGATTTGACATTTTTTATTAGTTTTTGAAGAAATATTGGGGTTTGTTCTTCGTGTTCTTCATAAAAATGACTTTTTGATCGAGTTTGGAGCTAAAAAGGTGGAAAATCGTGTTTTTTTGTTGTAATCAGCGAGGGCGAGGCGGCCATTTTCGCACAACAACTAGCTGTTCCGAGGCGTTTGCGGTCAGAAGGTCGTTTACAGCCGAAAACGAGGGTTTTGGTGGAGCGTGTCCGAGTTTGCGGTGGAGCGGGCCTCAGACGTTTTCGGCTTCGGACAGTTTGCAGTTTCGCACGTGTTAAGTCCTCGCAAGTTTACGGTCCTTGTTTGCGGTCAGCAGCCCTTTTGCGGTCAACAACGAATCTTCTCGATAAGATCCAAGGAGCTTCGCATTTTCGGTGCAAGTTTCAAAATTTTGACATTTTTAGCCCAAAAATCAATTTTTCGAATTTTGAAGTTTCGTTTTCGGCCCTAAGCTTCGTTTTTGATAAAATAACCTCGTTTTTCGATATTAAAGCTTCGTATTTGGTAAAAAGGCCACGTATTCCGTCAAATACTCTCGGTTTCAATCTTAAAATTTTCGTTTTCGGCCTAGAGTTTTGACTTTCGACTTTTTACTTCAAAGTTGCCTTTTGACTTTCACTTTTGACCTTTGACTTTCAAAGTTGACTTTTGACTTTCAAGTTTGACCTTTGACTTTTAACATTGACTTTCTCGTTTAACTTTCAAGCTTTCACGCTTGACTTTTCGGTTTGACTTTTAAGTTTGACTTTTCAAGTTTGACTTTTAAGTTTGAATTTTTAAATTTGACTTTTATGGTTGACTTTTGATGTTTATAGTCAAAGGGCATTTTTGATAAAAAATGAGTTCCTCAAACACCCCAGTTAATGAAGTTTCATGCTCTTAATCTTGTGAAGCTACAATTAAGTTTCTTCGTGATCAAATCGATATATTAAAAAGAGCAAATGAGGACCTTAAATATGAATGATATACACTTAGGAAGGACCAAAAACCCTTAAAAGCACAACTAGAGGCCAAAACCAAGGACTTTAGAACACTTCAAGAGGAATACAGCAACAAATGTGCAAATTATACACATGTTAAGGAAAAGCTTGCTAACTTGACTACTGAACTTGATACATTAAAAGCTAAATACAAAGATGCAGATTTTACCTTTAAGAAATTTGATGTGTCAAGTGAGGTAGTCGCATCGATGATAGAAAAACAACTAACATTTATAGATAATCAAAACAAGGGTCTAGGTATCATAGTGTTCCACCTCCTTTAAATGACAACTATAACCCACCTCTTGAGACCAACGAGGAAGAGATACCTACTCAGTATGGCCAATCCCCTGTGCCCACTTCAGTTAAGACTGAACAATCTGGGCCAACTGAGAGTGTTGAGGTAGAGGATTCTAATGTTTCTACTTCCTGTGCAGGTAAAGTAGTGGAAGAAGAGAACAAGGAGAAAAAAATTAATTCTAGTTCTGTTAATTCTACTGACTGTCAAACCAATGTCTCCTTGAACTCTGAATCTGTTGCTTCTAACTCAGTTACTTCTAATCAACCTAATGTTGGTATATACAGGCCACCAAAACAAGCGAAGCAGACTACTTGCTGCAAGTGTGCTTGTGGGAACAATCAGAGACAAGGCAAGAGCACGCCACCAGGGGCAGGAAGAAACAACTCCTATGTGAAGAAACATACTTGGTTTCACTGTGGAACACCTGGACACATTGCCAGAAATTGTCCAAATCGTGCATATGTTCCCTACTATGCACAAGGGTGGCAGAACGCGCAAAGAGGGAGATTTTCCAAAAGAAACCCTTCGAGGTCACAATCGCGCAATGGTGACTGGAACGCAAACAAGGCCAAGAATCAAAATCCCAAGGACAAGAAGGGAATGCCGACCAAGAAGCAAAATTCAAGAGATGCTCCAGTGAAACCAACACCAGTTAGGTCAAAGTCATCTCGAAAATCGGCTTCAAGTTCCAAAGCAAGCGATAAGGCACCCAACCGATCGAACAAGAAATGGGTTAAACCCAACTACAGATGGGTACCAAAGGTTTAAACTCCCAAATCTTCAAATGATTCTAACATTTCTTCATCTTCTGTTTGTGATAAGCAGGATATGTCATGGGAGAGAGTACCTTGCGTTGATGACAAAGGTCAACCCAGTTTCAAAATGGACTGGGTTCCAAAGACCAATTGATCTCGCACTCTGTGCTGGAGTAGCTATGGAGGCATATCATCAGACTTCGGTTTGTTGATAGTGGCTGTTCCAAGCACATGATAGGGGACATCTCTCAACTGTACAACATTCAGAACTGTGTTTGAGAGTATTTGTCCTTTGCGGGAAAGGAAGAAAGAAGAGGATCACAAATGGGGTTTGTACTTAAAGATGTGAAGAATTTTTGAATCTGTTCCGAGATTGAAATATGCATGCTGTCAACTTCCATTGGTGATTTACGGTTTGAGTTTTCTTCCCGATACTCCTGAGTTTTTCTTACAATGATAAATTTGCGCATTTATTTTATTTTCTTTCTTCCCCATGCCCAAATTTAGGGGGAGAAATCAAAATACAAAAAAAAATATAAAATCAAAAATTACAAAAATATGTCCTCATATTTTTTCGTTTGTAGGTATCATTTGGGAAGTGATAGGAAGTCTAGTGCTAAAGGGCAGTCTGAAATTCGTGTAATGCCCTAAAGTTGAATTGTCTAGACTCTGTGTTTAATGTCCTCGTAGGCACGAAGGATTTAAAAGGACTAGACTTAAATTGACAAATGAAAGGACTTGACAGTATGGACGTAGATAGTTTTATTTGGACTGAGCATACGACGCTTGGGTGGATTGAGAAGTGAGATAAACATGGGAACTTGCGGGATACACTAAAAATCATATGTATCTAGAATTGTGGCTTAACATTTCCTTGATGTATGGTCTCTTGACCTTAATTCTTATACTGATAGAGTAACTGGGGGGTTCTGATAAAGTAGGTCTGCAGAAAATTGTTTTCTTGCTTTCTATCTGTCAGTCATATGTTGATTCCTCTGCGTGATCTGAAGAGATCCAGCCTGGAATGCAACATATGCAACTATATCTCTATGCATCTTCTTTTCTATGCAATTCTTTCTTTCTGTTAGTCATATGCTGTCTCCTCTACGTGATTGACATAATCCGACCTGGAACACATCATATGCAACATTCTGTCTCTCTAATCCTCTATCTATGTTAGTCATATGTTGTTTCCTCTGTGTGATTGGAAGACATCCGACCTGGGATACAACATATGCACTTCTATATCTGACTTCTTTCTTAATGATTGTCTACTCACCTAAAGTAAAGAGTTCTTTGGAAGTTCTTGATTACCGGGGTATATCGGGAAGTGGGGAACACATTCTAGTACACCTAAAATTGAATCAATTAATAGGTTGTCCGTAGATCTCGCTGCTGAATTTAAGTGGACAACAATATCCTTGGTCGTCGTCAGCTAAATGGTCCATTTAGGAATATAGATCACAATGACTTGTCACTTATAATCTGTCTAATTTGTCAAATATCCTTTGTGTTTAAGTGGACCACAATACCAGTAATTGACCAGATCTAGACATGCAGGTGTGTGCTAATAAACGATATTGAATTGTCTGACAACTTTGTTACCAAATCAGTCTTAAATTTAACTATCATTTTTGTTTCTGTTAAATTTGTTCATAGTTTTCCTCTATGCACAAATTTAGGGGGAAAATTAAAAATTTAAAAACCAAACAAAAATCAGAAAAATTAAAAATCCAAAAATAGTGTTATTTATGTTTTATTTCTTTTTCAGAAAAATCAAAAATCCAAAAATAATTTTGTTTCAGTTTTATTTTTTCAGCAAATATGAAAAATCCAAAAATATCGTGTGCTAAGTTTTCTTTTAGTTTTGTTTTTATCTCAAAATTTTCTTTGTCTAGAAAAGTGAATTCAGATGTAGATGAGGCTCATGGAGACAGTATCGGAACTTTCTGAGCCAAGGATGGGTCCTTGAACAACTGTGGTGAGAAGGGTTTTTCATAACTCTGTGATCCACAGGGACTTTTTAGTCATTTGCTACCTTTCAAGGCGCAACAGTGATCATTTGTAGAACGTTCATTCGAAGGAACAAGAAATGAAGATTTTTTTTCAACATTCAATCTTTCAACCCCAGAAGCAAGGTGAAGCTGTACTTGAAGATTATGTGACGATTTGCATTGAATCCTCCTCAATCAATTTGCTGCTATCTATGTACCTGCTGAAGTGATCCAGAAGATTCGTTCTATGTTATTCTCTCTGAAGATTCTCAAGCTAAAAGTGATGATTTTCAAGAATTCTTTTCAAGAAGCTTCCTCACCCAACGTGCGTTCAAAGTCAAATTTTGAAGAAAACCCCAACTGTTCAAGATGAAGTTATTCACATAGAAGATTCATATGTTCATCTTGAAGTTGTGAAGAAATCGAAGATAAACGCTGAAGCCAAGCTCAAATTGAAGATTGAAAAGCAAAGCAAGCTACAAACCTAGGGGGAGTTTGTTGGGTCAAAAGAAAAGAAAGCTATAAACCAAGGGGGAGATTGTTGGCTCTAAAATGTGGTTTATACTTTGCTTTTCTAAGCATTTGTAGTTTTTGGTCTTGGGCCAAAAACCATCTTGGGTTTAATTGTAGCTTGGACCGAAAACTCATGTGTTTTCGGTCTAGCCTTTGAGTTGTGGGCTTGGGTTTTCGGTCCATATGTATAAATAGTCATTAGGGGAGTGTTTATGTGAGAGACACTAGAGTATTAGAGAGAAATGGGCGTTCTAGAGGAGCATCATCGTCACATTCATATGTTCTAGAGAGAGAAAGTTAGAGAGAAGAAGTGTGTGTGTGAATCTTATGTTGGATTATCATTCATATCATCAATACATTGAAGATTCATCTAGTTCTTCTTCTTTTTCTCCATTCTATCTTGCATCATCCACTTGATTGGGATTCTGCACCATGAAGTGGATCGAATTGATACGTCAAACGATTTTGGGGACTTATAGTTGGTATTAGAGCCAGGTTTCGATCCAGGGACCTGTGGGTTATGGGCCCACCACGCTTCCGCTGCGCCACTTTGATCTTAGACCCAACAGATTTTAGACCAAATTTTAGACCCAACAAATTTTAGGATTCATTTTTGTTAATAAATAGAGAGGAAATGAAAGAAGAAGGTGTGATTTTGAAGGTGAAAAAAGTGGAGTATTTATAGGGTAGTAAAATGGTTAAGAAAATTAAATTATATTTATTATTTTGACCGCTAGAATTTTTTTTAACCGTTGGGAGAAGGAGGGTATTTTATATATATATATATATATATATATATATATATATATATATATATATATATATATATATCTGTGTGTGTGTGTGTGTGTTTATGTTAAGGATTATTAGCATCAAGTACACATAACATAGGTAGCGGGAAAATTAAAACTTGATATACCTTAGTGCACATGCAACCTATGATCTATGTTTTACTATTATAACAAACTACTTAGAAAAACAACATAAAAATATTACTAACCTCTTGTTCACTTCCTTATGATCTCGTACGTGCCACTTTAGTTACAAGACGAAGGATCCAAAGGAGAATCCCTCTAATGGAATCAGACCCACACACCAAATATTAAAAGAAAGAACCCAAAAATTAGGGTTTATGCAAGACTCAAGAAACCTTAGGAGTAGGGATGAAAAATCAGATTTGAGGAGTGAGAGGAGCAAAGTATGGACGATTTTATGGAGGGAATAATTGGATCTAGGGTTTACCAAAACAATCGATTTATAGGTAGTTGTTAGAATACCATATGGATACAAACACTAGGGTTTAGACTTATTTGATTAAAACCAGCTCTATCCCTATCTATAGGGCATCAGAACCGTCCATTCTAAGAGCCTCCAGGAGGTTATGGAATATTATAATTAATGCTTATGATTCATTAATATTCTGTTGGAAATAGGTGTCCAATGTCATAACTAATTGGTGTGATTTTGGGAATAATAACAAAGTCCAATTTGGGTTGCCCTCAAAAGCAATAATAACTAGAAATAGTTTTAGGAGATTGAGGAAAAAGTTTATTAATTTATTATATGATTAATAAATTAATTAGAAAGTAGTTGAAATTAATTAGAATTAATTTGGAATTAATTATGGATTAATTTGAGGTACAAGCACTGAATGTTAATTGTTCACTAGTTGAACAAAGGGGACATACGAGAACCCCTTAGAGTGGACGGTTTTCAGAGCCTCTTTGGAGGGTTTCAGAATTGTCCCATTCATTAGATAAGGCAACGATTTGAGTCAGGATTAAATATAATTGTAGGTTCGCTTGATCAGATACAAAAAATAAACAACTAAGAACAAAGTTGTAACATCCCAAAAATCATGACAAAAAATTTTCATTTTTTTAAATACAATAATTATAAAACCATTTTTCTGGAAACAACCATAGCATCAAATCATATCAAAACCAGAGTATCAGTGGTCAAATCGTATCATGATAAAACAACGTCAGAGTACAAATCCAAAAAATCTCATATGCGGAAAAATCGTGTGTGTGATGCGCTGCTATCGTGCCGACTCCTTTCCCTTCGAGGAGGAAGTACCTGAAACCAAAACTAAAAACCGTAAGCACAAAGCTTAGTGAGTTCCCCCATCATATTACATACCATAAACACATAATGCCTATCCCTCGGTATCTTTCAACTGGTATCTGACTGGCATAACTGGAAGCTGGACTCCCCTTCAGTATCTATCAACCGGTAACCGGGAGCTGGCCTCCCCTTCAGTATCTTTCAACCGGTAACCGGGGAATATTTCACCCCTACCACTACCACATAATAACATAACATGAATATACTGTTAGGCATGCATGGGTACTGTCTACCCCTTCGGTATCTTTCGACCGGTATCCGGGGACTAATTCACCCCTACTACTAATAACACACATATCATAGTATCCTAGCACATAAAGAATATCAGATAGTGGCATACCAGACAATTATCACAAAGACAATCATCTAACAAACAACTCCTACTAGTGGGCCAACATTGTGGCCTTAGACCCACTTCTAGTGGAAGGTAACTCACCTCGATGTCGTGTAGTAACTGAACTGTCCTCGATGCTGCGATCAACTCTCCTCAAACTCCTACACATATCAGTCTCCTTTAGTTACTCCTCATATTCATATCCCCTTTAAGGGTCAATCTTGGATAAAGGTCAAAGTCAAAGTCAAAGTCAACGCCTTGGTCAAAGTCAACATCCTGGTTGGCTCAACTCGCCGAGTTGATCCATCAACTCGTCGAGTTCCATAATTCAGAGAAACTCAACTTCGCGATCTGACTCGTCGAGTTACCCTTTAACTCGCCGAGTTTCTCCTTATGACAGAATCGAGACTTTCTATTTGAACTCATCGAGTCCTTCCTTGGACTCGTCGAGTTCTCCTTCATACAGTTGGGACATTTGCTCACTGACTCGGCGAGTTCATCCTTACACTCGTCGAGTTATTGTCCTTTAAGTCCAAAACACGTCTAACTGGCTGAGTTATCTTCAAGACGCAACAAGTTTGCTACATAATAGAGAAGGTTGGGGAACCATGAACCGGCTCGCCAAGTCCTAAGAACAACTCGTCGAGTCCCCCATGAACCCAAAACTATACAGTCGATTTCATTCGGGCTTAATGCATCCAAAACATAGATCTGGCATCCTAGGGTCGATATAACACGTAAAGTTACAAACTTTACGTTTTTGCATGGGCTATTTATCTCAAAAAGCCCTAAAAAGTGGTTCCTAGGATGCATGGGACTCCATGGCCATAAAGTTGGCACCTTTATGCCATGGAGTCCCTCAAAGGCTCTGGATCTGAAGTCAATACCCCAAAACATGCTTGCATTCATGAATGGTTCCAAAAATGGCTCCTTAAAGCCCTAAACTACTCCAAGAAGAGATCTAATAGATGAATGGTCAAGGTATAAACTTTATACCTCAAATGAGCTGGAAATGGAGCACAAACTCTGGATCTACTTGCCTCCTCTTGAACTCCCAAGCTTCTTCTTCCTTCTCAAGCTTCAAAACCACAAAAATACACAAAAATGGCTCAAGAACACTCAAAATGGGTTAGGGTTTCGAGTTAGGGTTTTCTGGGCTAAGGGAGGCGATGAGGGAGGCCATAGTGGGGGTGTTAAGGTGTTTAAATAGGGTGCAAACCCTGAAATTAGGGTTTCACTCTGGCAGGCCTACTCGTCGAGTCGAGGCTCCCCGACTCGTCGAGTAGGCTTGAAGTCCGGCGTCCACATATCCAATTCCTACTCGACGAGTTTGGAGCCTCCAACTCGTCGAGTTCCTTTGTAAAAATGCATAATTCTTATTTAAAATACGTACCACGAACCGGGAGTTACAAATCTCCCCTAATTATTTTAGACTTCGTCCTTGAAGTGTGCTGCTGCATCCGGAAAAGCTCGGGGTAGTGCTCCCTCATCTCGTCCTCCGGCTCCCAAGTCCATTCTGAGCCCTTGCGGTGCTGCCATTGCACCTTCACCAACTCGACCTACTTGTTCCTCAGATCCTTCGTCTTCCTGTCAAGGATGGCTACTGGTTGCTCGATGTAGTTCAGGCTGTCATCAACTTGGATATCCTCTAGAGGCACCACCGCAGAGTCGTCTACCAGGCACTTCCGCAACTGGGAGACATGAAAGGTATTGTGGATCTGACTAAGCTCGGATGGAAAATCCAGCCTATATGCCACCTTGCCCACCCGGGCTGCTACCCTGAAAGGACCAATGTAGCTAGGGCCCAACTTGCCCCGCTTCCTGAACCGGATGACACCTTTCCAAGGTGACACCTTCAGGAGAACCCTATCTCCCATCTAAAACTTCAGGTCCGATCGGCGCTTGTCGGCATAACTCTTCTACCGACTCTGAGCAATCTTAAGCTTGCTCCGGACATGCTGGATCCTCTCTGTTGTCTTGAGCACCACCTCGATACTCCCCATGACCCTCTGACCAACTCGCGTGGTAGCTATTATTGTAGGAAAACTCTACCAAGGGAAGGTAGGTATCCCAGCTACCACCAAAGTCTAATACGCAGGCTCGAAACATATCCTCCAAGGTCTGGATAGTTCGCTCACTCTGACCATTCGTCTGAGGGTGGAAGGCCGTGCTAAAATGCAGACGAGTACCCAACTCATCATGGAATTTCTTCCAAAATCTGGAAGTAAATCACACGTCACAGTCAGAGATCACGGAAACTGGCACTCCATGTCGAGCTACTACCTCTCTGATGTAGATATCGGCCAGCTTCTCGGCCGAGATGCTCTCCTGGATCGGTATGAAATGAGCACTCTTGGTTAACTGATCCATGATGAACCAAATCGAATCCACCCGTCGTGTGGTCCTGGGAAGCTTTGTGATGAAATCCATAGTAATATCTTCCCATTTCCACATGGGGATATCCAACGGCTGCGTCTTGCCGTGAGGCCTCTGGTGCTCGGCCTTGACCTTCCTATAGGTCAAGCATCTCTCGACGTACCAGGCTACATCCCGCTTCATGCAGGGCCACCAGAAATCAGGACAAAGATCTCTGTACATCTTCGTCGCCTCGGGATGAATAGAAAACCTGGATTTGTGCCTCCTCCATCAGAACCTGGCGCACACCTCCATGATATGGAACCCACACCCTACGGTGTAGTGTCAACAACCCACGAATATCATAGTCGAAGGAGGAAACCTGACCCACAATACGCTCGCTCTTCCGATGTTCCTCCTTCATAGCCTCCTTCTGAGCCTCTCGGATTTGCTCCAAAAGCGGAGTCACTACTGTCATCCGTAAGCAGATATCTCTGATCGGGGCTGCCTTGCGGCTAAGAGCATCGGCTGCGACGTTGGCCTTCCCCGTGTGGTAGAGGATCTCACAGTCGTAATCCTTCACCACATCTAGCCACCGGCGCTGCCTCATGTTCAGATTCGGCTGATCCATGAGGTACCTCAGACTCTTGTGATCTGTGTAAATGGTACAACGGACCCCATAGAGGTAATGTCGCCAAATCTTGAAGGCGAAGACAACCGCCCCCAACTCCAGATCGTGCGTCAGGTAGTTTGCCTCGTGAGGCTTCAACTGCTTCGAGGCGTAGGTGATGACGTGCCCTTTCTGCATCAATACTACGCCCAATCCCAAAATGGACGCATCATAGTATACTACGAAATCCTCCACACCCTCGGGCAGGGCTAAGATCGGCGCCTCGCACAACCTCTACCTCAAAGTCTCAAACGCTGCCTACTGCTCAGGCCCCCAGCGAAATACGACGGCCTTCTTCGTCAGCCGGGTCAAGGGTATTGCTATCTTGGAGAAGCCCTGAATGAACCTCCGGTAATAGCCTGCTAACCCTAGGAAACTCTGAATCTCAGATGGAGACTTTGGAACCTCCCATCTCATCACGACCTCCACTTTGGCCGGGTCGACCAAAATCCCGTTCTGGTTGACAAGGTGCCCCAGAAACTGCACCTCGCGCAACCAAAACTCGCACTTAGAGAACTTGGCGTACAAGCTCTCCCTCCTCAGGGTATCTAACACCTCCCGCAAGTGTTCCTCATGCTGCTCCTGTGTCTTGGAGTATACCAAGATGTCGTCAATGAAAACTATCACAGACCGATCCGACATCGATCTGCACACGCGGTTCATGAGGTCCACGAACACGGAAGGAGCATTGGTGAGCCCGAAGGGCATCACCACGAACTCATAATGGCCATAGCGAGTCCAAAAAGCAGTCTTCTGCACATCCTCATCTCTGACTCGCATCTGGTGGTATCCTGAGCGCAAATCAATCTTGGAAAACCAAGATGCTCCCTGTAGCTGATCGAAGAGATCGTCAATCCTTGGGAGCGGGTAACGGTTCTTCACCGTTACCTTGTTTAGCTCCCGATAATCTATACACATCCGATGCGACCCGTCCTTCTTCTTCACAAACAGGATCGGGGCTCCCCAAGGCGAACTGCTCGGCCTGATAAATCCCTTGTCTAGCAGCTCTTGTAGCTGTGTAGACAACGCCAACATCTCGGAAGGAGCCAACCGATATGGTGCCTTGGCTATCGGAGCCGCACCGGGGACTAGGTCGATCCGGAACCCTACCCGCCTCTCCGGAGGTATCCCAGGCAGCTCCTCTGGAAATACGTCCGGGTACTCTCGCACCAATGACACATTACTCACGGTCGCCTTACCCGCTTCCCGGGTATCCATAACGTAGGAGACGTACCCTGCGCAACCCTGCTGAAGGTAGCGCCTAGCCCTCGCTGCTGAGCACAAAGCTGGTCCTCGCTGCGGCCTCTCGCCCTGAATCACCATCTCTCCCCCACTTGGGGTCCTAATACGCACCAGCTGCTGCGCACAGTCGATCACCGCCCCATTAGGGCTCAACCAGTCCATACCTATGATAACCTTGTTCCCACGTAACGGAATGGGAACCAAATCCATGAGGTAACGCTCGTCGTATAACCTCAAAATGCAATCTCTGAAAACCTCCGATGCCCGGACAGATCGGTCGTTAGCAATCTGGACCTCTAATGGATTGTCCAACATGCATGAAGACTCAGAAAACCTCTTGCTAAGAGCAAGAGAGACAAATGATCGGGTAGCCCTCGAGTCGAATAACACCTGAACTGGGATGCCGTTCAGATGGAAAGATCCTAATTATAACACATAAATACAATACATAAATATCATAACCGACATGAAATAAGAGATAGGGAGAAGAAAACATACCCATCACCACATCAGGTGCGGCACGCGCCTCCTCGGCGGTCAGTTGGAAGGCTCGGCTCCTCACCACCGGAGCATCTGTCTTGCCCTGTCGGCCATTCGTAATCCGCAAGGTTGCTGGAGCTGGCGCCGCCACTGGCGTTGCTGCTGCTGTCAATCTCGGGTAGTTGGCCTTTTTATGGCCCTTCTAATTGCAATAAAAGCAAATCAGGTCTGATGTTTGAGTGGGGGTAGGGGCAGTACAATCCATGCCAAAGTTCCCAGTCTTGCCGCACTTATAGCAGCCCGATCCCCCAGTCCGGCAAACTCCCTAATGTGACCTGCCGCATTTCCCACAACGGCTCCGACCCTACTGGCCCTTCGACCTAGATTCGAATCCCTTGGGTTTCTTCCCTGAAATCCCAGTACCCTGCTCAGTCTCCGCCTTCCTCTTCCGGATGTGCTCAATGTCAATCTCCCTCTCCCTTGTCCTCACAAGCATGTCATCCAATGTCGGATAGACCGAGTAGCTGACATGTTTCCAAATGTCAGCTCTCAACATGTCATGGTAGCGGGTCTTCCGCATTTCCTCATCCCCTGCATACTGAGGCACCAATAAGGCCCTCTCCCTGAACTTGGCGGTAATCTCCGCCACTGACTCAGTCGTCTACCTCATATCCATAAACTCCCTAGCCAGCTGTTGAAGCTCCATAGCCGGCGCAAACTCAACTTAAAATTGGTCACAAAGTCAGACCAGGTCATAGCCTCAATGGCTGGGGCTCCCAAAGAATCACTAAACGCCTCCCACCAATCTTGAGCTCGATCTCTCAAACAACCTGCAGCATACCGGACCTTTGACGCCTTAGGGCAGAAGCTCGTAAATTGTGTATACTCGATATCTGTAATCCACCTCCTGGCAACAATGGGGTCCTTCACCCCGTGGAATTCCGGCTCACCACATCCCCTGAAATCCTTGAAGGAGAGTGTGCGTGTCCCTGACTGAGTGGATGCCATGTCAATCCGAAATGCCCTGAGGCGATCCTCCATCAGATCGATAATCCCTTCCTTGATCGACCCGAAAATCACCGGGGTCGACTCAAGGATGCCTCTCATGATCTTAGAAGCAATGAACTCACGTAGTCCCTCATCGAGTGGCTCGACACCCGATCCCTAACCTAATCCTGACCCTGAACCTCCCCCTCCGTGTCGCGTAATGACCACCATTCTGAAAGAAAACACATAATCGTCAGGGTCATACATAACCTCGAGAGGTATCACACATTCTACAAGTTCCCTGGTTCTATCTCAGCCCTCCTTGACTCGAGTACGGATCCTCTGCTTTTGGTAGTACGGGCTCATACTACCTTCCACATCCATCCGTACTTTCCTCAAGGATTGCCTTGACTTCACCAAGTCCCTTCCACTACTACTGCTCGCTGCACTAATCTCATCCTAGGCTTACCCTAGGGTAACTCTCTGACCTACTCTTCGCCATCAGCTGCATAAGGAATCCCTGCTACCTTTACCTAACTAGCTTGTGAATACCATTACATATCACTAAGACTAGATAATTCTTCGAATGAGAGATCCTACCCTACAACGGTTGGACTCAAACAAGAGCTGCGCAATAAGGCTAGACCTAACCTTCTAAAATTATTTAGTCCTTGCAATATGTAACTTAACGTATTCGTTTACTAGTTAGTTAAAGGTAACTAGAACTCCTAAAAGCACAAAGCAAGCAAAATTCGAGCATTGAGTAACCATACCAAACATATCCTATTCAGGCCATCATATTACTGACTAATCAGTTCTAGCATGTAACTTAGTAACCACATATGGAAGGCACATAAGGCATCTTACTAGATCCTTAGACCTAATCTAGCATGCAGTTCTCACACGCATACAATAGGCATATAAGGCATCATTCCTATATACTTAGCCCTAATCTAGCATGCAGTTCTCATAATCATATCATATCATAACATAACATGTATGGGTATCTTGGGGAAAACTTACTTGAGCTCGGCCGGTTGCACGCATCACACACCTTGTTCTTTCTCAAAACCTTTTATTTTAAAAACTTAGAAAATTATTTTCTTGTAAAAATCTTTCAAACCCTCGATTTGAGTCCAGACACCCACGAAGGTGTGTCCGAATCCCTCAAACCAAGTCTCTGATACCAACTTGTAACATACAAACATCATGACCAAAAATTTTCATTTTTTTAATACAATAATTATAAAACCATTTGTTTGGAAACAACCATAGCATCAAATCATATCAAAACCAGAGTATCAGTGGTCAAATCGTATCATGATAAACAATGTCAGAGTACAAATCCCAGAAATCTCATATGCGGAAAAATTGTGTGTGTGATGCGCTGCTATCGTGCCGACTCCTTTCCCTTCGAGGAGGAAGTACCTGAAACCAAAACTGAAAACCGTAAGAACAAAGCTTAGTGAGTTCCCCCATCATACCACATACCATAAACACATAATGCTTATCCCTCAGTATCTTTCAACCGGTATCTGACTGGCATAACTGGAAGCTAGACTCCCCTTCGGTATCTTTCAACCGGTAACTGGGAGCTGGCCTCCCCTTCGGTATCTTTCAACCGGTAACCGGGGACTATTTCACCCCTACCACTACCACATAATAACATAACATGAACATACTGTTAGGCATGCATGGGTACTGTCTACCCCTTCAGTATCTTTCAACCGGTATCCGGGGACTATTTCACCCCTACTACTACTAACACACATATCATAGTATCCTAGCACATAAAGCATATTAGATAGTGGCATACCAAACAATTATCACAAAGACAATCATATAACAAACAACTCCTACTTGTGGGCCGACATTATGGCCTTAGACCCTCTAACTCGCCGAGTTCCTCCTTATGACAGAATCAAGACTTTCTATTTGAACTCATCGAGTCCTTCCTTGGACTCGTCGAGTTCTCCTTCATACAGTTGGGACATTTTCTCACTGACTCGGCGAGTTCATCCTTACACTCGTTGAGTTATTGACCTTTAAGTCCAAAACACATCTAACTGGCTGAGATATCTTCAAGACTCAACAAGTTTTCTACATAACAGAGAAGGTTGGGGAACCAAGACCCGACTGGCCGAGTCCTAAGAACAACTCGTCGAGTCCCCCATGAACCCAAAACTATACAGTCGATTTCATTTGGGCTTAATGCATCCAAAACATAGATCTGGCATCCTAGGGTCGATATAACACGTAAAGTTACAAACTTTACGTTTTTGCATGGGCTATTTATCTCAAAAAGCCCTAAAAAGTGGTTCCTAGGATGCATGGGACTCCATGGCCATAAAGTTGGCACCTTTATGCCATGGAGTCCCTCAAAGGCCCTGGATCTGAAGTCAATACCCCAAAACATGCTTGCATCCATGAATGGTTCCAAAAATGGCTCCTTAAAGCCCTAAACTACTCCAAGAAGAGATCTAATAGATGAATGGTCAAGGTATAAAATTTATACCTCAAATAAGCTGGAAATGGAGCACAAACTCTACTTGCTTCCTCTTGAACTCCCATGCTTCTTCTTCCTTCTCAAGCTTCAAAACCACCAAAATACACAAAAATGGCTCAAGAACACTCAAAATCGGTTAGGGTTTTGAGTTAGGGTTTTCTGGATTAAGGGAGGTGATGAGGGAGGCCATAGTGGGGGTGTTAAAGTGTTTAAATAGGGTGCAATCCTTGAAAATTAGGGTTTCACTCTGTTAGGCCTACTCGTCGAGTCGAGGCTCCCCGAATCGTCGAGTAGACTTCAAGTCCCGCGTCCACATATCCAATTACTACTTAACGAGTTTGGGGCCTCCAACTCGTCGAGTCCCTTTGTAAAAATGCATAATTCTTATTTAAAATACGTACCAGGAACCGGGCGTTACAAAAGTTATCACAAAGATGTTTTTCTCTAAGAAATGATCCTCACAAAGAGAATTAACACAAAGCAGCGATAGGGTTGCAATTAGCACAACCCTAGTACACAAATATATAGTAAGATTAGTAACAATCAATCCCGACATTTAAGGGATTGATTTAATCTTAGTAAACAAACTGATCCTAGTAACTGAGATTAAGGAACAGTTAACCGACCACTATTATTACTAAAATTACAAAATACAAAGTAAATACACTACTACTAGTGATCACACGCTGACGTTGGCGCTGGAGCCGATCATCAACATGTATTTGACTCATCAGATTTTAAGCTTCGACCTTACAATAATGTTTAATTGATTCAAATCAGGGTTATCATGCCACCTCATCAACTATAAATAGTGGCCTTTGGGAGCTGAAGAAACCGTCTAATTCTCACCTCTTGGAAGGCTGAAGAAATCGTTCCTCTCCTCTCTCTCTCTCTATCATTTCTCTTTAGTTTTAGGGTTATTGGAATTAGGGGGTGAAACATTTTAGGTACTTTGCTTTGGGTACTAGTCTTCCAAGAAGCAACAAGAGATTAAGGAATCAAGTAGACAAATAAATTTTTCTAAAGGTATGTATTTGAATCCCTTTCTTGTGGGTTGATTTGCTAGTTTTGAAAGTACGTGGTTATAATGTAACATCTTGATATTGATGTATTTCCATTTTAAACCCTAAGTATGATAATTTATTGCATTTTAGCCCTTGGATGTGAATTACTTGCAAAATTGGCCCACAATGGCATTTTCGTAATTTTGGGCAGAACTTGAGTACGCTGGGCGTACAAATTGGTACGTTGGGCGTATGTACGTAAGTCCCAAACCATACTATTTAGGGTTTGGACCCTATTTAAACATCCATACCTCTCATATCTTCTACCTTTCATCATCCTCCAGCCCCATTTCGACCACTTTGCAAACCCTAAACCATTTGAGAGCATTTGTGAGCCTTTAAGTATGTTTTGGTGATTTTGAAGGAGGGAAAAATAAGAGAAGGTCATCTTGGAGAAGTGTAACTCTTTGGATCCAGAATAGTAACATCATTTGACATCATTTGAAGGTAAAAGCCCGAACTTGATGAAGCATTGATTAGATCTTGTTTATCCATGAATTTGTGTTCTTTTGGCTCCATAAGTTTGGTATTATGAGTATGGTGTAATAGCCTAAATTTCCAAATGAAAATTTCATTTTAAATAACTGAATCATTCCCATAAAATATGAAATTTCAATAACAATTGTCTTCAAAATTCATAACATCAGCATTTTATTCAAAATATCAGAGTGTCCCCAAACAAAATGCCGGAGAGTGCATGCCGCGCCATCAAACCTTGCCCTTGCCCTTAGGCTCTGAAGTACCTGAAACAATCAACAAATTGCAAGCTAATGTTTAGTGAGTTCCCCAGAGCATACCCCACACAATCCACATAATCACATAATCCATATTAGCTATAACAGCTACATAAACCACTTAAGCCATGCATACAAACATATAAGGATGCCGTGGGCTCCCCCCACGGTCTTATACCTACATACCATGGGCTCCCCCATGGTATTTACCTAGGATGCCATGGGCTCCCCCACATGGTCTGATATCCGACTGCCACGGGCTCCCCCCGGGGTCTTCCATGCAAATAACACAAGGTCAACTAGCATACCATATATCACATAAATAATTATCATACTACATAACACATATATAAACATATAGGGATGTCGTGGACTCCCTCCAGGGTCTTACTCCAGGAGGCCGTGGGCTCCCTCCAAGGTCTTATACCTATGTGACATTGGCTTCCCCACATGGTCTTAACTACTTGCCATGGGCTCCCCCAAGGTCTTTACTTGGAATGCCATGGGCTCCCCCACATGGTCTTGTATCCAACTGCCATGGGCTCCCCCCGGGGTCTTCCCATATCTAGTCAATAAAGTACTAGCACATTCCCATATACATGCATAGTAGACATATCAGTAGTGAATCCACAACAAACACTACAACTAACTGAATGGGCCGTCCTTGGTGCCTTAGACCCATTGGATGGTGAGGAGACTCACCTTAGTCTGCTAAACACAAAAGATGTTCGCCTAACAATCCGAAACCACCCGCGCTAAACAATAATACCATTAACCAAAAATTAGGATTAACTATAATCTAATTAAAGAACCCAAGTATCCAAGCCGAAGTCCTTTCATAATGGCCCAAGAGTCTTCCATTGCTAATGGGCCCAAAGTCCATGTATAAAACTATTAATGGGCCACATGGACCGATAAGGCCCAACCATAGCAACCACGGCCCAAAACCGATAAATTGGACCACCAACTCAAAACATGACTAGGCCCAATAACTGATTAAGGACCAAAGGGCTTACAAGCCCAAACCCATCTGAGTGCGTACGCCTTGCGTACCACTCCTATACGCTCAGCGTACTGAGTCCTTGAGCTCTACACGCTGTGTACGCTATATTGCGCCCAGCGTACAAGCAGATTAAGCACCTACTTCCATTAAGTTCTTAATACTTGATGTTCTAACGTCCAATATCATATCTGAGTTCATTAAGACGTCCTAGGGCATAAAGTTGGCAACTTTATGCCCTTGCATGCCATATGGGAATTCAAAACTTCATTCTTCACATTAGGATTTCATATAAAGCTTCAAACTCATGCATGGAGTCTAGATAACCTTCAAGCTAGCACCTTTATTCATCTAGCATGCTCACAAAGCTCAGATCTAACCATTTCAGTCTCTGGATTTTCTCAACTCTCAAGAGAAGTTCCAAGAACCAACAAAATGGACAATATGGAAAAACCTAACTAGATATAATGAATAAGATGGCAAGATCAAGACTTTATGCCACTCCAAGCTTGCTTAGCAATTTCTTCTTCTAGAAGCTCTAAAATTTCCACAAATACACTCTCTAAGCTCAAGAACACTCTCACAAGGAAACTATGAGGTAAAAGGGCGAAATAAGGCTATGGAGGCTGATTAGGGTTTGGTCCAAGAGGCTTAAGGATGTTTAAATAGGTGTCAAGTCCGAAAATTAGAGTTTTGCACCTTTGTCGCGTACGCCCCGTGTACCTCTAGGTACACCCCGCGTACACGACCACCATCCGCGATCATTCATCCTTAGTATGCTAAGCGTACTCATGGATTAATCCCTACGTACTAAGCGACCATTATGTTATATAATTTCAATTCAAGGGTTCAAATGGTAATACCTGATTTGGAGTGTTACATATGGGTTACTCTAGTCCATATAACCTGTCCTTTTAGACATTTTGAGGCATCTAGAAGCATAAAAATGTAACCTTGATTGTTAGTTTCCTTCCATGCATGAGTTACAAGGTATTAATGGGTTAAGTAGTTAGGGTTTTTGTTTTTGGGCACTTGTTGGCCATGCAAGACCATAAAGTTGGAAACTTTATGGTTAAGGACGTTGGTTTAGGACTAGATCTGGATTATAGGAAAAAGAGCTTAAGAATCAAGCTCTTAATAAGAAAAGAAGGAACCCATCACGTATGTTAGGCGTAACGCAAGTACGTTGGGCATACGAGGCCAACTCCTCGCGTTTTGGTCAAGCTTCGTGTACTCCATGCGTACCAGCTGAGTATGCTGGGTGTACTCAACTCTCTTGACCAAGTTTGAATTTTTGACTTTTAGATTTTGACCAGGATTTGACCAAGTTTGACCTAAGGGTATTTTGGGTAGTTTTAGTTGTATCTAAGATTTGTCACTATTTGATGAATAGGCGATGGGTAGAACTAAGATTCAGAGCAGAGACCTATTCAACTATTTGTTTAGACTGAGAGGTGAGTTTTCCTCACTGTACTTGTGGGTCGAAGGCACCAATGCCAGCCCACTAGGTTATATATCTTGGTATATAGGATGATGTTATGCTAGTTATATGATAGATTAGTAGATCTGTATGATTACATGTATTTGTTGGATACATGTTTATGTTAATCTGTTGTATATGTTGACATATTGTGGTTGGGTTGAGGCGGTCCTGCTTTGCGCTAAAGGCTAAGCACCCGGGGCGGTCCAGATAGGCTATAGGCCCCACAAGTCAGTCCAGTCAGGCCGAAGGCGCTGCGAGGCGGTCCAGATAGGTTCTAGGCCCTGCGAGGCGTTCCAGTCAGGCTGAAGGCTCATATATGTGTAACAACGTAAATTTTCAAAACAATTTTTCATTTTAAAAACATACTTTCATTCATAAAATATCATAGTAACCCAAAGTATCACATGTTTCACAATAAACAAATCCCAAGATCCTCGAATACATAAATCCTCTCAGTATGTACGGATCATGCCGGCGCCTTCCCGCGATCCTCGCTAGTACCTGAAACACATAACACAACAGCTGTAAGCATAAATGCTTAGTGAGTTCCCTAAAATACCACATACAACACATACGCCACTCGAGGCTATAATACGACCCTCCGGTCGATGTGTCTCAGCGGGACCCTCCAGTCCCGTAGCTCGTTGGACCCTCTGGTCCGGTCATAGCTCGTCGGACCCTTCGATCCAGTATGTGTCGTTGGACCCTTCGGTCCGGTCTATATCGTTGGGTCCTCCAACCCGGTCTATATCGTTGGGCACTCCGACCCGGTCTGTTCAACACATAGCATACATATAACACAATGCACATAATCTCATATATACACATAGCATACAAGACCCTCTGGTCTACACATAAATACCACTCTAGGTAATGTATAGTGAGAAGACTCACCTCGGGTAACTCGGTAAACCTCGAACTCTGAAATACTGCACTAGCCTTCGCCTAATCACATAAATAATTACTCTAATTAATACAACTTCTAAAGGCTAGGCCACCCCCTCTCTATAAGTTCTCTAAGAAGGGTAAAAGACCATTCTGCCCCTCTAATGGCTCATAAGTCCCAACACTGACTAACCCTAAAAGTCAACAAAAGTCAACAGTCAACATTGACCGGACTCGCCGAGTGCACTAGAATGACTCGGCGAGTACATGCCTGTCCTCCTCGCCCCTGTCCTCACTTGACTCGCTGAGTCAACCCTATACTCCACGGGTCGCCACAGGTCGCGAGTCGGGGGGTAACCCGACTCGACTCGTCGAGTCCCTTATGGGCTCGGCGAGTTCCTCCCATGAAAACTCTCAAAAGATCTCTTGAGGTCAGATCTGCTTCACCAAATAGTAGATCCATCCTTCTAACACTCGAAAGTCACGTAAAGGTTCAAACTTTACGTTCATGCAATGCTGATAAGACCAAAAATGGAGGAATAACCTTTTAAATGTGATTTTACTCTCAAGGCTCACATGAAACCTCACAAAGCTGGAAGCTTGGGACCTTTTGGACCTCTCAAGGTCCAGATCTATCATCTATACTCAAAGGGACCCCCTATGCCTCACAATCTAACTCAAAATGGTGCAAAGGAAGCCCTAGATCATAGATCTTAACCCAAAACAGAAAAGGAGTTCGATTAGATACCTAAACAGCGTAGATCTGAACTTGAAAACTCTGGATCCACAGCTCCCTTGACCTCCTCTTGCTGGAAACAACTTCTCCTTTGCTAAGTTACACCAAAATCGATCAATATGGCTTTATCTCCCTCTCAACTCGCTCAAGCTCTCAAGGGGTACTCTCTCTGGACAGGTAGCCGCAAATGGAGGCCATAAAGGCCTTTAAATAGGGCTCAGGTCCTGAGATTTAGGGTTTCATTTTACAGCGTGGACTCGCCGAGTCCACGCATCGACTCGCCGAGTCCATTCATTAAATCCAGTCAGCATTCACGGTCCTACTCGACGAGTCTACGACTCGACTCGTCGAGTCCCTTTCTTTTCTCAAAAATAAATGATAAAATATAATACCTGGAATTCCGGATGTTACAATATGCATGCTATTGTTTGCTATGTTGTGTGATGGTACTTTGGGGGAAATCACTAAACTTGGAATTACGGTTTCCGTTTATTGTTTCAGGTACTTTAGCGGATCATGGGAAAGCGAAGGCGTGGTGTTACTCTTGGTTCCGGTATGAGCTTGATTCTCCAAATTGTTTATATTTCCTTTGGGACTCGGCGAGTTGGAATCTTGAACTCGGCGTGTCAATAGGGCTTTGGCCGCGGAAATTAATGAACCAACTCGACGAGTCGAGGTGTCTCAACTTGGCGAGTTGGCAAATGACAAGGAAACCCTAATTTTTAGGGTGTTGCACCCTATTTAAAGGGCTTAAGTCCCTTGGCTGGCCTCCTTACCAGCCTCCTCTGTCCAGAAACCCTAATAGTGTGTATCATCTTCCTTTGTGAGTGTGTGAGCTTGTGGAGGGCCTTGAGTGTTGATCTTTTTGTACTAAATTGAAGAAGCTTTGAGGTCGAAGGTGTATAGCTTAAAGGGAAGACTTAGATCCAGAATCTCCCCACTTATTGTAGTCTCTTTGAGGTATCAAGTTTATACCTTGCTTTGTTATTGTTTAGATCTCTTTGTTTTGGGGTTTTATCTTAATTTTGGGCTCATGGTTGGGTCGTCCAAGAAGTTGAGTTTTCTAGGGGTTGTCATGTTAGATCTGGCAATTTTATGGCCTCTTTTGGCTTAAAGTTGCAAGCTTTACTAGGTTCTAGGTCCCATTCATTCAATAAGTCCTTTATTAAGCCCTTCTTGAGCCCTAGGGTTTCTTTTTAGCATGCATGGACGTAAAGTTGGAAACTTTATGTGATTTTCCAGCCTTTGGATGTCAGATTTGCATTTTGGGACTATCTCTTTGGTGTTTAAGGGCTTAAGGGGTCAAGCGTCACTCTAATGAGTCTAGGGTTCGGGTTTGACTCCTTTTGGTGGTTCCTAAGGGTAAAGTTGGAAACTTTACCCTTCTAGACATCATTTTAGAGGAGATATGAGATTAGGAGCTCCCAGATTCAATGGAAGCAGCTTAATGCATTAAGTTGTTGGATTTCTAGCTAACTCGGCGTTTTCATTAGTAAACACGGTGAGTTGATAAGATTTTCCCGATCTTTGCAGTTAATGGAGGAACATGGCGAGTTGAAGGACAACTCGACGTGTCGGGTCAACTCAGGCCTTTGACTAGAGCTGGTATTCGGAGCCGGGACCTGTTCAGCAATCGTTCTGTATTCGAGGTGAGTCTTCTCACTACACTCATGGGTCGAAGGCACCAAGTCCGACCCATTAATTGTTAAGAGATGATTTGTATTGGAGTATGTAATTGTTTGCTATTTGATCTATATGTGGACTTATGTGAATACCATGGGAAGAGCCCATGGCACTTGGAAAGACCATGGGAGGAGCCCATGGCTCGGGGATACAAGACCATGGGGGTAGCCCATGGCATTCTAATGAAGACCATGAAGGGAGTCCATGACAAACTTATATGTATGTGTGCATGGCATTATGTGATTATATGTTTTGTGTGGTTTGGAAACTTACTAAGCATGTGCTTAAAGTTTTGTTGGATGTTTCAGGTACTTAGAGTTCTAAGGACAAGGGCTCGACTTGATGGCGCGACGTGCACTCTCCAGTATTTTCAAATTTAGTTTTGATACTCTGATCTTTTAAAACACTATGGTCATGTAATGGGATGTTTGGAAACAATTGTGGTTGGTATTTATGATTATTAAAAGTTAAAATTTTTTGTAGAATTTTGGGTTGTTACAAGTTGGTATCAGAGCCTTGGTTTGAGAGATTCAGGCACACTTTTGGGTGTGTCAGAACTCAAACTGAGGAAAGGGTAAAACAATTGTTTTCATAAAGAAACCAAAAGTTAAAATTTTCCTGAAAATGATTTTTGTAAGAAAAAAGGGAGAGTGCAATGCACGTAATCGGCCGAGCTCAAGTAAGTGTTCCCAATGTTTTAGTCATGCTATAGTATATATGGAAATTGATGTTGAATGGATTATTTGCTAAGTGTATGCTTTCAAAGTTGTACATGCTTAGGATTACATAGCCCTAGAATAAGGGAATCTACCTTATTCCCGTTCCTTGTCTGGTTGTGGTTTAGGGTAGAAGCTTTATTTGACAGTCTATGTGATTCTCTTTGTGTATAACTTGCATGCATAGGGAAACCTGCTTTGATTGATTTGAGTTTCTGGTTTGATGAGGATCGAGAATCCTAAAATAGTTTAGGGACCAAGTTCGTGTTGTGTTTATGGGTCATGATTTGTGGTTGGATGATTTAGGGTTATCAGGTATGGCCTTGGAGAAGGTACATGTAGGCGTGGAAGGTAGTATTGGGCCCGTACTACTGAAAGCACAGGACCTGTACCCGAATCAATGACAAATCTGATAGCTCTTAGGAGTCCGGTGAGGAGGAATCCCTTTTCGAGTTCCTTATAATTGTTATTTATAATATTTTTAGTTGAGGATGGTGATGATCACGCGAGGTTCAGGTTCTGGATCAAGATCAGGTTCAAGCTCTAGTGCGGAGCCCATTGACGAGAGGTTGCGCGATCTTATCGCAGCCAAGGTTACCCGTGGCGTCCTTGATGCTACCCCGATGATCTTTGGTACCGTCAAGGAGGGCATCATGGAGATCATAGAGGAGCGGCTCAGGTGTTTCCGAGCCGAGATTGGTACATGCCAGATTAGGGCTTGAGCTCCCTCGTTCAGGGAGTTTAAGGCGTGTGGAGCGCCTGAGTTCTTTGGGGACAGGGATCTAATCACTAGTCAATGCTGGGTGGCAGACTTAGAGAATGCCCAACGCATGAGCTTTTTCCCCGAGTGCGGGAAAGGTGGGATTCGCATCTTGTATGTTGAGGGATCGAGCACGAGAATGGTGGGAGGAGGTTACCCGTGAGGTAGAATTAGTAGGTGTGGCTGAGATGTATTGGGAGGAGTTTGTGAGGAGGTTTGATCATAAGTTTGCACCGTCCATTGAGGTGCAGCTTTTGGTGAGAGAGTTCCAGGATTTACAGCAGACTACCGAGACGGTGGCGGAGATCACCGCCAAGTTTCGGGAGAGGGCATTATTGGTTCCGTAGTACGCTGCAGATGAGGATATGAAGAAGACGAGGTATCATTCCATGATGAGGTATGATATCCGGGAGTTTGTGAGCTTTTCGGGGTGCAAGAACCTGAATGACATGGTGGAGAAGGCTCGGGAACGGGAAATTGAGTTAGAGCTCCGCACGAAGCGGAAATCGGAGCAGGCTCATGCAACAGTGGGTCAGGCCAAGAAGCCTAAGAGCTCCAATCCTCCCAGCATGGGCCAGTAGGGCCATGGCCATTGTGCCAAGTGCGGTAAGCCGCACAGTGGAGCCTGTCGAGCAACAGGTGCGACATGTTATGCATGTGGTCAGCCGGGTCACATGAGCCGGGATTTCCCCAAGAAGGGCTTGATTTGTTTGCAACTAGACCGGTCATAAAAGGGCCGATTATCCAAGGTTGGTTAGTGGAGGAGGAGCGGTGGCGGCGCCTGCGCCCTCCACAATGAGGATTACTAATGGCCGCTCGGTCAAGGCGGAAGCTCCTGCGGTGAAGAGCCACACATTTTAATTGACTACCGAGGAGGCCCAAGCAGCGCCAGACGTCGTGACTGGTATGTGATCTATTTTTGTCTTGCTTATCTTGTTGTTATGCATATGTTGTTCTGATTTCATATAGGGACCTTTCTGGTCAACGGTTTTTCGGCTTAGATTCTTTTTGATTCGGGGGCTACCCGATCGTTTATATCTCTTGCCCACAGCAAGAAGTTTCAAGATGCTCCGGGGACTTTGGACTCTCCACTCGAGGTAGAGATTGCAGATGACCGCACCGTGAGTGCTGCGAGGGTATTTCGGAGGAGTGTTCTGAATATGTTCGAGGAGAGGTTTCGTATCGATTTGGTTCCGATTCCTTTGTGTGGTTTGAAGGTGCTCATCAGAATGGATTGGTTGGGGCCTAATGGGGCCATGATAGATTGTGGGTGTCAGTTGGTGAGAGTTCGAACCCCAAGTGCAGGAGAATTGGTTATTCATGGAGAGAGAGCCTCACATAGACCAACTCTCTGTTCGGTTTCGAGGGGTAGGAGACTCCTTCAGCAGGTTGTTCTGGGTTTTTGGCTTATGTTTCGGATACGAGGGTGGAGGCCATGCCAGATATGAACATGGTACCGATTGTGCGAGATTTTCTTGATGTATTTCCAGAGGATTTTCCTGGGGTACCTCTCGAGAGGCAAGTGGAGTTCCGTATCGATTTAGTGCATGGTGCGGCTTCGATAGCCAAGGCGCTATATCATCTAGCTCCGCCTGAGATGCAGGAGTTGTCCACGTAGCTGCTAGACCGGGGATTCATTTGTTCGAGCAGTTCCCCCTGGGGAGCACCGATCATGTTCATGAAAAAGAAGGATGGGTCACACATGATGTGTATTGATTATCGGGAGCTGAACAAGCTAATGGTGAAGAACCGTTATCCGCTCCCGAGGATTGATGATTTGTTCGATCAACTTCAGGGTGCATCTTGGTTTTCCAAGATTGATCTTCCGTCAGGGTATCAGCAGATAAGGATCAGGGATGAAGACATATCGAAGACAGCGTTCAGAACTCGTTATGGTCATTACGAGTTTGTGGTGATGAAATTTGGGCTCACCAATGCTCCAGTAGCGTTCATGGATCTCATGAACCGGGTTTGTAGACTGATGTTGGATCGGTCTGTGATTGTTTTCATTGATGATATTTTGGTGTATTCTAAGACTAGGGAGCAGCACGAGCAGCATTTGAGGGAGGTGTTGGAGACCTTAAGGAGGGAGAGGCTTTATGCCAAATTCTCCAAATGCGATTTTTGGTTGCATGAGGTGCCGTTTCTGGAGCACATCATCAACCAAGAGGGTATTTTGGTAGATCCGGCCAAGATTGAGGCGGTAATGCGTTGGGAGGTTCCGAAGAACGCATCCGAGATCTGTAGTTTTTTGGGGCTAGTCGGGTAATATCGGATATTCATCCAGGATTTCTCCAAGATTGTCGTGCCCTTGACCCGTTTGACCAAGAAAAGTGTGATTTTTCGGTGGGGTCCATATCAGCAATCGACTTTCGAGACCTTGAGGCAAAGATTATGCGAGCCCCCGATTATAGCTCTACCCGAGGGATTGGATGATTTTGTAGTGTATTGCGACGTTTCTATTTATGGGTTAGGAGCTGTTTTGATGTGGAGGGGGCATGTGATTGCTTATGCCTCGAGGCAGGTGAAGCCTCATGAGGCGAATTATCCCACTCATGACTTGGAATTGGGGGCGGTGGTTTTTGCCCTCAGGATTTGGCGGCATTATTTATATGGGGTCCAATGCACCATTTACACTGATCACAAGAGTTTGAAGTACTTTATGGATCAACAAAATTTCAATATGCGACAGAGGAGATGGATGGATGTGGTAAAAGATTATGACTGCGAGATTTTGTATCATCCTGGAAAGGCCAATGTGGTGGCCGATGCTTTGAGCCGTAAGGTGGTGAGTGCTCCGATTCGAGATGTCTGCTTGAGGATGACAGTGATTTCACCTTTATTGGATATGATTAAGGAGGCACAGGTGGAGGGTTTGAAAAGGGAGAACTGGAAAATTGAGCGGATTCGGGGGCAAATTCCTTTCTTTGTTTGAGATAGCCGGGGTTTATTGACTCAATGTGGTAGAGTTTGGGTTCCGGCATTCGGGGGTGTGAGGCAAAGGATCTCAGAGGATGCGCACAAGTCCAAGTTTTCTATTCATTCGGAAGCCACAAAGATGTACTGAGACCTGAGGCTGAGCTACTTGTGGCCCTGTATGAAGCGAGAGGTTGCGTGGTTTGTTGAGCGGTGTTTGACCTGCAGAAAGGTCAAAGATGAACATCAGAGGCCTCACGACAAGGTCCAACCGCTACCTATTCCCATGTGGAAATGGGAAGAGATCACCATGGATTTTATCATGAAGTTACCTAGGACGGCGCGGGTGTAGATTCCATTTGGGTTATATTGGACAGGTTGACTAAGAGTGCGCATTTTATTCCAATTTCTGAGAGTATCTCCGCCGAAAAATTAGCAGATATTTATGTACGGGAGGTGGTGGTCAGGCACGAGGTGCTGATATCGGTGGTATCGAATTGTGATGTTCGTTTCACATCCAGGTTCTGGAGGAAGTTCCACGAGGAGTTGGGTACTCAATTTCATTTCAGCACTGCTTTCCACCCCCAGATAGATGGTCAGAGTGAGCGGACGATTCAGACGCTCATGGATATGCTTCGGGCATGTGTATTAGACTTCAGACGGAGTTGGGATACTTACCTTCCACTAGCAGACTTCTCATACAACAATAGTTATCATGCTAGTATTGACCGACCTCGTTTGAGATGTTGTATGGTCGGAGGTGTAGGACTCCAGTTTGTTGGGGTGAGTTTGGACATCGAGTTATGGGAAGCACCGAAGTAGTGCTTAAGACCACTGAGTTGATCCAGCAGGTGTGTGATAGACTGAGGGTTGCACAGAGCCGTCAGAAGAGCTATGCTGACCGGCGTCGATAAGATCTTGAGTTCCAAGTGGGTGAATTTAGTGTTGCTAAAAGTGTCACCTTGGATGGGTGTCATTCGATTTCGGAAGAGGGGCAAGCTGGGGCCCCGATACATTGGACCATTCAGGATTTCCGCCCGAGTTGGCAGGGTTGCTTATCGGTTGGATCTTCCAGTCGAGCTCAGTCAGATCCATAACACCTTCCATGTGTCCTAGCTCCAGAAGTGTGTATCAGATGAGACTGCAGTTATTCCTTTGGAGGATATTCAGGTGGATGACCGCGTGAATTATGTTGAGAGACCGGTAGCAGTATTAGATCGGAAGACAAAAACCTTGAGGAACAAGGTTGTGGAGCTAGTGAAGGTGCAGTGGCAGCACCGCAAGGGTTTGGAGTGGACTTGGGAGCCCGAGGAGGAGATGAGGGAGCATTGCCCAGGATTGTTCGAGGCAGCGGACTTCGAGGATGAAGTCTGATTCAAGTGGGGGAGAATTGTAACGCTTGGTTCCAGTATGAGCTTAATTCCCCAAATTGTTTATATTTCCTTTGGGACTCGGCGAGTTGGAAGCTTCAACTTGGCGTGTCAAGAGGGCTTTGGCCGCGTAAATTAATGAACCAACTCGGTGAGTGGAGGTGTCTCAACTTGGCGAGTTGGTGAATGTTAGCGTATCCCTTAGGAAAAACGTCAAAAAAGGAGAAGTCAAACTAATGCCAAGCCTGGCCTGTTTAGAATTTGGTCGTATCCAGTCTGAGGCTAAGGCCGGGCCTTCGCCAACGCGGAGTCACTGGTATGGCAGTTAAGGGGCAGAACTGCGCCTTGCCCTCTTCTCCCAGAAGAACTACCCCGAAAAACGTGGGACCAATCAGAGAGTTCCACTTGCCCATCTGACGACAGCCACAATCATCATAATATCGAAGATTCTCCTCTAGCCAATGAGGCGATGAGATAGAAAGACGTGATGGAGGATCCTTCAATACGGGTCCGCCATGTCACGTCTCACGAGGGAAGGCTCAACAGAATCAGTTAGGAGGCACGTGCTTCTCAATCAGGTATAAAAGGACCCTTCTTCTTCATGAAGAGGGGACGAAACTCTTTTTCCTCATAATTACCCTTTCTACTATCAAAATCAATTCTAACTTGATCGTCGGAGCTTCGTCCTGGGAATCCCTCCCGGACGTCGACTAACGATCATCTTTCTCTTTGTACTGTGATATCAGGAGAAGGAACCAACTCGACTCCCACCCTCGATCTCAATTCAACCATCTCCGACTTATCACAACATTTGACGCCATCCGGACGTATCTCGAGAACGATACATCCACGAAGCACAACCAAAGAGCAAAAATGGCAGGCGAAATTCCGGCAACGTCAAGAGCACCGGAGACAAGCCCAGTACGTCAAATGCAGCTGTCACACCCCCGGACCAGACGGCGGAAACATCCGGAGGCGGGTGACTTCATTGAGCAGTATCATAACAATTGAATATAAATGAAACAGAGCAATCCAAACATCATACATTGAGATAACAAACTTACATTGTTTACATATTGTATTTATTCTTCGAGTTACACAAAAGAGACATAAGTAGAAAATTCCAAGCTACAGCTAAATAGTCCTGCATCCGCGTCCCTTGTTATCTGCTTACTAGATCCCTGAGAATACAAGTCGTTTTGAAAAGCGTCAACTAAAAAGTTGGTGAGTTCATAAGCATTTTTGTATAAAATCGTTTACACTTGTTTAGAATCGTTCTTACTGTACTTTCAGAAAATCCGATATTTTCTATGAAATCGTTTGAAGTCTTGCCTTGAAAATCATGGATATATGTGTGAATGTCATTAATTTTATTCATCATTATAAGGAGTGATTTTGAAAAGTAGTGTGATTTGTAAAAAGCGAGCTGTGTACGAGAATAGTTCTTTTGAATAGTAATAGTCAACCGTTTCCAGAAAAATCCCTTATTTTCAAAAAGAGAATATGGTTGAAAATCTTGTTCTTCTTATCGAGTAAAATTGAGTGTGCGTTCTAGTTTATCGTTATCGAAATCGTAGAAAATCGTTTTCTCCAGAAAATCCTATATTTTCTGCTATAAAATATTCGTAAGTTCTAGTTCCAACTATGTATATGTGTGGGTTAGTTTATTGTTTTCAAAATCGTTTACAAAAGTTTTCCATAGGGTCCTATGCTTTTTAATTTGTAAAATAGCAGTATTACGACTCTATACTTGTTAGGAGAAAGAATCAACATGGCAATTGTGGACGTTCTATGCTATGAAAAAGGACAGTCAACGCAATAAATGCGGATCATCACTTATCAGGTATAGGACGGTCGACACAACGTGCCAAAATTTATTTATGAGGTTTTTTTTTCCTTACATAAATTTCTAGTTAATATAACATATTCTAGTGAGTCGTTATAACCATACTAATCTGACAGAGTGTCTGTTTTGGCGTTTCTCAGGCGTCCTCGGTTTGGAAAAGACATTTGTCACCCTAGACTGACCTGTCTAGCTGTAGCGAACATCGAAGGTGCGGGGTGTCAACCCCGTATAGATCTATACACAAATTCTCGCTCTCCCTCCAGGAGACTCTGGCTATAACTCTTTACAGGACGTAGACGTACACTAATATTTTTATATTTAGGTACTTTTGAGATTTGTCTGACTAGAATATTAACAACCTTTTGAGCAATCGTTAGATATCCATTATTTGTTAGATAAATAATGAAATTCGTACTTATTGAATAGAAATATCGTTCTCGTTCCATATCGTTGATTGTGCTCGTTAACTAGGTGCTCGTGTTCGTTCCTTTTCGTTTATTGAAAAATAAGTCATTTTAGTCAAGAGAAAAAGTGTCAAGTTATAATTTGTATAAATTTATAACTGCCGGTTATGACACGCATTTTCTGTTTTATGACATATAGAACATTACTTATGTTGTTGGAGGTTTTACGACAGTAGTTTATGACATGCAAATATTTCTGTCATAAAGGCTCTATTTGTGTATTTTCTTGACGCAAACTTTTATATTGAATATTTATAAAATACTCCCTGATAGTTTGCAAAATAGTCACAAAGTTCCCATTTTCGAAAATCACTAGAAATAGTGTCAACTTATCAAGGTCCCTTTTTATAAGTTTTATCTCTAGACATGAAAGCAAAGATAAAGGGGTTAAGTTGGACACACCCAATAGTTGGGAGGCTCTTTTGTACACAAAGTATCCTATGTTCTTTATGAAGTTGTGAAATCTTACGTTCATGAGGATATTACTAAAATAATAATTTAATAATATTTCACACACACATACAAACATACGTATACATGCAATTATTCAAGTATTTAGGCAAGATTTGACTTGTACTCTCCCCCAAAAACATTAAAATATTGAAAAAGGTGGGGTATGAAGATCACCTTGAGTTGGTTGAGGAGTTGTTTGGAGTTATGGAGTGAAGATCTCAAGCTTAAACTTTTGGCTGAGATGAGGAACTTCTCTGGGAAGAATGTTATCCTAAGGTTGATTATCACATATTATTATGAATAAAATAATACGGATTCATCTTGAAAATTATGTAAAATCTTAGATGAGTGGAGAACTTACTTTAGAAAAACTCCAGGGAAGATTTGAGAAATTTTGCTTCCAGCAAGATCCTTGTTCTTACCCTTGGGATAAGCTTTTGAGAGGAAATGAGAGGAGTGAGAGGAAATGGATAGCCCAATCTTTCTTCTATTGTCGTTGTTTTAAGAGTTTAAGAAAAGGGAGGGAATCTTTTGTGACAACCGTCAAAATTCGATTCGGTTCTAGATTTGACTAAACTTAGTTGCACGTATAGGCACGACACATACTAGACTAAGTAACTAGAAACTAAGTTATAACCTACTAGAAGCTTGGAAACAATTAGAATCAATGGATAGTATACTTAGATTTCACATTGATATGTGAATTCTACAACTACTTAACTGTAGTGAATATCCATATTTAGGTCACTCTTTGACTCGAACACCTTTTCATGAATCATATACACACATCATGCACTTTACCTAGTGGTAGAAATTAGGTCAGAGTCTCATAGAAACTTAAGTCAAAGTTGAAGACTAAGACTAGTATACTTGATTCCTCAATTTCGCTTGAATCTCGGAATCACTACATAGAATGCCAATAAACCGATAAAAATAAATTACAAACATTATTTATAACTATAAAAGAGTTATAATACCATAAGATAATTTGAAGTCTCAAATATTCAATTTATTTTGATATTCAAAGTTTATTAAACTCCAAAACCCTAAAAGCCTTAAAACCTAAATTTTATAAAGTTTAACATCAAGAATTTTATAAAATTAGTTATGAAACTTATAATATTATCTTAAAATAATTAAATTCAAGGAAATATAATCAAGGAAATAAAAATTTAAGTCATTAACATTTACCCTTAATTTATAAGTCAAAAATCAATATTTTATGAGTAAAAACTATATTAAGGTGCATATTTTATAAAAACTTGGTGTTTTTATAAAATAATTAGAATTTTATAAAAATGGAAGAGTGAGGGAACCTCTCTCCTCATCAAAATTCATCCCCCCTCTTTCCTAGGCACCCTCTTCCCAAAATGTTTAATCATTCACTTCACCCTCACACTCCATCTTCTCTCTCACTCTACCCCTCATTCTCTCTCACACTCTTCATCACCACCACTCCATTTCTCTCTTCATTTCTCTATACCCACAAAATTTTCCAGAGAATAAGTCCAAGAACACACCTCAAACTCAAAATCTTCATCATCTAGTGGTGTTCATTAAGGTAGAACACGATTTCCTTTCATTTTCCTCCATGTTTTCAAGGTTTTTCTTGCATTTCCTCCTTCTTCTACACCTTTCTCTTAGAAAATTTGTGTGAATATTCATTCACTTCAGTTTTGATGATGATGGTGGTAGATTTTCACCAAAAACATCTTGCATGTTACAAAATGGTGAAGATACATGACCTAAACCTAAGTCAAAACCATGGAAATGCACTTTTCTATATGTTTTGGTGGAAAAACACCACATGCACCCTATGTTTTCTATCAAAAACGATTTTTGAACATTTCAAACTCATGAATGATCTTCAAACCAACATGCATGTGATGATCTTCAAGCTAATATGCTAGATCATCGAAGTATGTTGTTAAAAGCTTTCAAATATGTTCATGAAGGATTTATTTCCAAATAAATATCTAAAACTCCTTTTCTGACGAAATCCGATTTTTCCTAGATTCCCATCAACAAAATAAGATGATCTGTAAATTTCCAGAAAATAATTCATTTTTCTAGAATTATTATAATTAATGCAAGAAGATAGGGCAATAAATCATATAAAATACTTTCTGGGGTCTATAAATCTTAGTTAAATTCGTGGACGACCTCTATGCTAAATAATGATCCCTCATTAAGTTTCATCGATTTTTGTTACTGTTTAATATGGTTTTGAATTTTCTTTTTGTTTAGCCCCAATAAATCATAAAACCGCTTTAGATAATTTGAAAAGGTTATATAATAATTTTCGCAGCTTATACTCTCTGTGGAAGACTTAGAAAAATATTTTCAGAATTTTTCATAATGTATTCCTATTTTTCCCCGATTTTTGTGTATATTATGGACTAAAAACAGGAAAAATAGTTCTGGTTATCCAAAATTCATAAACATTTACCAGAACACCTTGTAGTACATTAGGAGGCTACATAAAAATTTTGATGACTTTTCCCTTCTGTATACTATTTTTCTCCTATTTTCTAAGATTAAATACACTTAAATACACAAAATTGGATTCCAGTAGATAAAAACCACATTTGGGATTTTTCCCAGATTATTTACACTGTACATGAACTTTACAAAATTTTTGGTAATTTACTTTAACTGTTTAATAATTATTCTCCAATTAATGATTATTTAAGAGGATAAAACAAAGAAAAATAGAAAGACTAATTGAAAAATATCTTTTATATTTTTCACAGCTTCTACATGTATAATAAAAGTGTTACAAAAATTTTGGGCAATTGTGGAAACAGTTTTCTATTTATTTCAATTTTTATTAGAATAAATGCTCAAAAATCATAAAATTGGGTTAAACAGTTTAGAAATCAATTTTTATATTTTTCCCAACTTAAGAATGTTTAATAACAATATCACAAAAAGTTTGGGTAATTTGGGAAACTGTTTTCTATTTATCCCCATTTGTATTAGAATAAATGCATAAAAATCATAAAATTAGGTTAAACAGTTTAGAAACCCCTTTTTATATTTTTCCCAACTTAAGTATGTGTAATGACATTTTTATAAAAAGTTTGGGGTATTTTCATAACTGATTTCTATTTTTCATGAATTTGTATCTATTTAGAGAATTAAATATGTGAAAAATGGTTATACATATTCATAATTCATGAAAATTTATCTAGAAGTCTTTTAGTACATTTAGAACCAAAATCTGAAGTTTGGTAATTTTTATTAACTGTTTAGTATTTTTCATGATTTTATGGTTATTCAAGAAACTAAAATCGTGAAAAATAGTCAGACAAATCAAAAATTCAAGAAAATTTATCTTAAGGTCTTTGACTTCAATTAAAACTTAAATGCAAAGTTTGGGAAAGTTTAGAACTAAATTGATTTAGTTTTGAATATTTAATCATTGGAAAACCTCTAAAATGTTAAATATTAACATTTCAATAATGGAAATTTTCCACTTAATTGTTATATAACAATTGATTCCTTGAAACTTAATTTCCACAGAAAAATGTTTGTAACTTATCAATATTAAATTTTGACACATTATTGGCATAATTCTATTGTAGTAGTAAGTATACTCGTGTTAGATTTCGATTAGAGACTCACTAGCGAATACCATTATTGTAGGAATCGGTAGTGGTACACGTGGAACGTAGTTCAAGGCACCATTTGCATCATCTAAATGTATTGTGAGTATTCACCACTCCCCTATTTTCGGTTTTTACGTTTTGGGGTGGAAAAGCATGTCCTAAACTATTTGTGTTCGTTGTATTTATTTGACTCGTATAAACTTGGTTGCTATATTTTGCATATTGTGAGTATTCACGACTCCCCTTATTTTCAGTTTTTATGTTTTGGGGTGGAAAAGCATGTCCTAAACTATTTATATTCGTTGTATTTATTTAACTCGTATAAACTTGGTTGCTATGTTTTGCATATTGTGAGTATTCACGCACTCCCCTATTTTCGGTTTTTATGTTTTGGGGTGGAAAAGCATGTCCCGAAAAACTATTATTTGAATGTTGTATTTAAATTGATTTGTATCAAACATGATTGCTATTTTATTGCTATGTCTCTCTATGTATGTCTATGCAACACGGAACATGAGAACTTATCGTACTAAGGCCCTTCCCTTATCTCTAACCATTAACTCTTTGAGCCAATGGTCATTATGGATAGCGCTATTAGGAATTGACAACTCCTCACTCGCCCTATTGCTGGAGTGCATGATACCATATTCATCTATGGAACGATAAGCATAGATCTTGATAGGGCTTCAGTCATAGGTTTGGTTGAGACTCATTGTTTGCTCATACACATACAAACTCGTTTCTCGTTATAGCAATAAACTTGTTATTAATTATAGTAATGAACTTTGTTTCTCATTACAACAACGAACTTTTATTACTGAAAACTTATATACATGTTTTAGCAATGAAATTGTTTGCTCCTTGTAGCAACGAAATTGATTGCTCATTTTAGCAATGAAACTTGTTTACTCGTTTGAGTAACGAACTTTATCTTCCATGAGAATATGAATGTTGCATCTTATTTGGGCAACATACTTTATCTCTCATGATGACAAAGAACTTTGTTTTTACAAACTTATTTACTCATTTTAACAATATACTTTTATTATTGGAAACTTTTATCAAAACTTTGATTTCAATTCATGGAACCAATATTATTTTGTTTATCTGTGAGTACTCACAAACTATTTTTATAGTTGACGCTCGTTTTACATGCTTTTTCAGGAATCATCGAGTAAGTGGCACTTAGGGACACTTCACTTTTAGGAGCATTCGCATGTGTTGTATTTCAATTTACATTGTAATTTCTTTTAAAAGTTGTTCAAACCCATTGTAAAATTGTAATGATTTTTAATACTATGGTTGGTGTTGTCTATTAACTTTTGCTATGAAACCCTTTATACTGCCACGCCTCGTGTTTCCGCTTTAGCGGGGTGTGACAAAAAATGGTATCAGAGCCGAAGGCTATAGAGAATACCGGTTTTCCTTTGGAGAACCACAACTATAGCCAAAAAATTTCAAAATGTTTTTAAAATACCGAACATACTACTAGTATAACTAATTCGAGTACGCATTATTGGACTTTAACTAAGTATAGCCATACCAACTATGCTTAATTAAGGAAACTTAATGCGAGGCTTGAAATGGTTATAGTAGAATTATGTTCAAAACAATTTTCAACTTAAAGTTTTGAAAAACAAAATTTTTGGTGTGCGTACGGGCATTGCATATTATAGGCATTCATCTAGATACACTTAGAAACTAAGTTCACTGTTATATCAATGCCCTTATTTAGAAATATTCTTATCCCTTATCAAGTGCTAGGTTAACCACTTAGGTTATATCACTAGCCACTCTAAGAGCAATGCACATTGTACTGATAATGGGTATTCATCGGTAGCTATTGACTTTAGATATAAGGTTAGTAGTTAGATATACACTAGTAATAATCTTAAGTCGAAACCAATACCAATTATCCCTCAATACCTCTTCATCGTCTTCGTACTAGAGTTACAACTAGGAAAAAGCGTTTCGATACCGACACAAATGATAATGGGAGCATCGCGTAAGGATGTAGATGAGTCACCACTAAGTAATCACTTGGATACCATTAACGGGCATTCTGGATTCGACTCACAAGGAGACACAAAGGTTTAACCTATTGCTAATAATACGTGAGACCTTATTACTACGCTACGATTTAGCTTTAGGTTGTTTCCACCTTCAGGTTAAAACTTAACATAGGATATCCCTTTGACCTCTATAAAAGGCCACGAAACTGCATTGACACCATAAAACGTTTTTCAAACAATTTTTCTTGCCCTTTATCTTAGGGAAAAAGACATCGGTACTCGTCTTATACTCGCCTTGTACTCGCCTTAGTATTTAGGTACGATCAGCTACACTAATATACTTATTCCTTACTTCTTAATCTTCCATCGAAAAATTATTTCGTTTCATCGGTTTTATTTATCATCGATAAAATACTTTATAACCACTTCATACAACTTACTAGACATTTCCTAGCAATGTAAGCCATATTCTCGCTAAAAATCTTTTGACAACTTGCTTTAACTTAACACTTTTCTTCAAAACTCAATTTAACCAATATTGGTTTTAACCTTGCTATTTCAATTTCATTTCAAATCCATTTCAATGGATAGATGTGCTTTTAATGGCATATAAACCATTTTAAACCTTGCATACCATTTTGACACGTTTTCGAAAAACTTAGAAACATTTTCTTTTATAAAAGTGTTTAAATTCTATGCTATAAAACTTAGACATATGACATTGAAGTTCATATTACGTGTAAAAGCTTCATCGGATCTTTCAAACGAGTTTTGTTTTGGCTCTTTTGACCACTTTCTCATTTAGGCATTTTACTTTACTTAAATGTGTTTTCCTGAAACCCAACATGGTATTTTTACAACTTTCTAATTCAAACATGTTTATAAGAAATCTCTAATTCCTACATTTCCAACATACCTCATTTATTTATTTTATTTCAAATTACTTTTATACTTTGTAAAGTTTGTAAAATTTAAAGCATTGCAAAACTTAGTGTTCACTTTTAAACTTCCAGTGACACACTTTCGACAATGCACAATTATTCATCTAAATATGTTAAGTCTTTACTTTATCCGTTTTAACCATTGTTGGACTCTAGTCTAAAAGGTCAACACTATCAGATTTTCAATTACCAGTTGTAGTGCTTCTTCTTTTTCACAAATGGATTTTAATTTAATAGATAACTCGTGAATTTTAAGCAAACCTTAGAAAACACTTTGAAACTTCTGCATTTCTATTTAATCATCAATATATATATAAAATATTGAAGTTTGAAATATATCTCAACCTGGTTTTAAATTTACCTATATGTATTGTTCTTATAATTTTAACAATAACAATCATTGCCGCCGCTACCTTACTTTTTCTTTCCCCCGAACTTTATTTTTCGCTCTCCTTCTGACTTTAGATGTCGCACACCATAATATTAACATAATACATTGTCTAACTTTGTTTCTGTCTATTTTGCTTCACCTGGTATCATGTTTGTATACATAAAGACTAGAAGTCTACCCTTGCGTTTTGAGCGATTAATACGTGTATAGTTGTGAGGCATAATTTTGATTTAGTCAACGTTGATATATTCAATTACGCTTTTTATCATATACATCTTGTTTTTTTATTTTGAAATCTACAATAAACAAGTAATCCTTAATTACATTTGCTCCTTTTGCTCTAAATTTAAAATTTTGATTAAACGCACAATTTTCATTGTATTTCCTTACAATTAATATACAAGGTGACCGCCTTGTTCTTATCATTTTTCAAAATCCAGAAAATATATGTGAAGAATACATTTCATATGTTTCATCCTTTCTTTAAAAATATGAAAAGTTTTAAAAGTTATGATTATTTATCCTTCAAATGAATATTTTTGTAGAATCACTAAATTAAGAATGAAGTGTTTTCGATGATCGACATTTTTACACCTTTCTTAAAATAGTATTTTACTTTGCAAATTTCAGTGAATTCCTAAACTCTCAAACTTGTTTTAATAAGTATTCTGAATCCTCGTAAACTTGAATTTGTCCTGACTTAGACAACTGGACAATTTCTCAAAAAAAAAAATAATAATAATACAAATATTTCTATACAGATTCATTTAATGGCGACTTAAACCTTTAGCCTTAATTAATCTTTATATTATTTTACTACTTCGTTTGATCGTCACACATGTATCTTCATTATCTTGGAATTATTACACATTTTGATAATAGTGAAATTAATTATCATTTCTAAACACACATTTTGAGAGCAGTGAGATTACTTATCATTTTAAACGCTCAAAATGCTACCTAAATAATGTGATTTAAAATATCATAAAGTTTCACCGCCTTCATTAGAAACAACGACTCTCTAACTGTATTCTTCAATCATGGTTCTATTATAGTTAGAGTACCTGTAGTAGAAATTATAGCTTCAGAAATCCTTGATTGTTTCGTAATTTCTTTTGTAGATGGGAGTTAAATAGCCTTTACATTCGAGATGTACCAAAACTTCGTTGCCTACCCTTAATGTGTATCAATAGGAACTTACCGTCGATCGCTTCTCTTTCATTCGTGCTACCCCTTCGTATTTTGGAATATATCTTTTTCCAGATTTAGTAGCCAACCTGGAAGCGAACAAATTGTTCCTAATCTTTTCGTTATTAGGCGGAAAATTTACACGTAGTGTTGATTTAGAACGCGACTTAAGGATCAATGCGGATTTAACGCTTAGTGTAGTTGGTGCTTCAGCAAAACTTATACCGCTCTCTTAATTCAGATAATATCTAACTAGATGATCTTTTTCGACTAGGTCGCCGTGGTTGGAACACGATTCCATGAATCAAATTTTCCATAATCTAGACGAAAGAACTCGAATTAAGGAAACATTAATTTGACTATAGCTAAAGAATTGGGTTCTTCCTTTGAGGAAATAAACCCAAAATAATCAAAGAACACTTCAAGTCACCACCTCTCCAGCTATACAATTGTATTTGACTGAGTTCTAATAGAATACGTCACGAATTGAATTTCGGGACGAAATTCTTTCAACCGGGGGAGACTGTGACAACCGTCAAAATTCGATTCGGTTCTAGATTTGACTAAACTTAGTTGCACGTATAGGCACGACACATACTAGACTAAGTAACTAGAAACTAAGTTATAACCTACTAGAAGCTTGGAAACAATTAGAATCAATGGATAGTATACTTAGATTTCACATTGATATGTGAATTCTACAACTACTTAACTGTAGTGAATATCCATATTTAGGTTACTCTTTGACTCGAACACCTTTTCATGAATCATATACACACATCATGCACTTTACCTAGTGGTAGAAATTAGGTCAGAGTCTCATAGAAACTTAAGTCAAAGTTGAAGACTAAGACTAGTATACTTGATTCCTCAATTTCGCTTGAATCTCGGAATCACTACATAGAATGCCAATAAACCGATAAAAATAAATTACAAACATTATTTATAACTATAAAAGAGTTATAATACCATAAGATAATTTGAAGTCTCAAATATTCAATTTATTTTGATATTCAAAGTTTATTAAACTCCAAAACCCTAAAAGCCCTAAAACCTAAATTTTATAAAGTTTAACATCAAGAATTTTATAAAATTAGTTATGAAACTTATAATATTATCTTAAAATAATTAAATTCAAGGAAATATAATCAAGGAAATAAAAATTTAAGTCATTAACATTTACCCTTAATTTATAAGTCAAAAATCAATATTTTATGAGTAAAAACTATATTAAGGTGCATATTTTATAAAAAATTGGTGTTTTTATAAAATAATTAGAATTTTATAAAAATGGAAGAGTGAGGGAACCTCTCTCCTCATCAAAATTCGTCCCCCCTCTTTCCTAGGCACCCTCTTCCCAAAATGTTTAATCATTCACTTCACCCTCACACTCCATCTTCTCTCTCACTCTACCCCTCATTCTCTCTCACACTCTTCATCACCACCACTCCATTTCTCTCTTCATTTCTCTATACCCACGAAATTTTCCAGAGAATAAGTCCAAGAACACACCTCAAACTCAAAATCTTCATCATCTAGTGGTGTTCATTAAGGTAGAACACGATTTCCTTTCATTTTCCTCCATGTTTTCAAGGTTTTTCTTGCATTTCCTCCTTCTTCTACACCTTTCTCTTAGAAAATTTGTGTGAATATTCATTCACTTCAGTTTTGATGATGATGGTGGTAGATTTTCACCAAAAACATCTTGCATGTTACAAAATGGTGAAGATCCATGACCTAAACCTAAGTCAAAACCATGGAAATGCACTTTTCTATATGTTTTGGTGGAAAAACACCACATGCACCCTATGTTTTCTATCAAAAACGATTTTTGAACATTTCAAACTCATGAATGATCTTCAAACCAACATGCATGTGATGATCTTCAAGCTAATATGCTAGATCATCGAAGTATGTTGTTAAAAGCTTTCAAATATGTTCATGAAGGATTTATTTCCAAATAAATATCTAAAACTCCTTTTCTGACGAAATCCGATTTTTCCTAGATTCCCATCAACAAAATAAGATGATCTGTAAATTTCCAAAAAATAATTCATTTTTCTAGAATTATTATAATTAATGCAAGAAAATAGGGCAATAAATCATATAAAATACTTTCTGGGGTCTATAAATCCTAGTTAAATTCGTGGACGACCCCTATGCTAAATAATGATCCCTCATTAAGTTTCATCGATTTTTGTTACTGTTTAATATGGTTTTGAATTTTCTTTTTGTTTAGCCCCAATAAATCATAAAACCGCTTTAGATAATTTGAAAAGGTTATATAATAATTTTCGCAGCTTATACTCTCTGTGGAAGACTTAGAAAAATATTTTCAGAATTTTTCATAATGTATTCCTATTTTTCCCCGATTTTTGTGTATATTATGGACTAAAAACAGGAAAAATAGTTCTGGTTATCCAAAATTCATAAACATTTACCAGAACACCTTGTAGTACATTAGGAGGCTACATAAAAATTTTGATGACTTTTCCCTTCTGTATACTATTTTTCTCCTATTTTCTAAGATTAAATACACTTAAATACACAAAATCGGATTCCAATAGATAAAAACCACATTTGGGATTTTTCCCAGATTATTTACACTGTACATGAACTTTACAAAATTTTTGGTAATTTACTTTAACTGTTTAATAATTATTCTCCAATTAATGATTATTTAAGAGGATAAAACAAAGAAAAATAGAAAGACTAATTGAAAAATATCTTTTATATTTTTCACAGCTTCTACATGTATAATAAAAGTGTTACAAAAATTTTGGGCAATTTTAGAAACTGTTTTCTATTTATTTCAATTTTTATTAGAATAAATGCTCAAAAATCATAAAATTGGGTTAAACAGTTTAGAAATCAATTTTTATATTTTTCCCAACTTAAGAATGTTTAATAACAATATCACAAAAAGTTTGGGTAATTTGGGAAACTGTTTTCTATTTATCCCCATTTGTATTAGAATAAATGCATAAAAATCATAAAATTAGGTTAAACAGTTTAGAAACCCCTTTTTATATTTTTTCCAACTTAAGTATGTGTAATGACATTGTTATAAAAAGTTTGGGGTATTTTCATAACTGATTTCTATTTTTCATGAATTTGTATCTATTTAGAGAATTAAATATGTGAAAAATGGTTATACATATTCATAATCCATGAAAATTTATCTAGAAGTCTTTTAGTACATTTAGAACCAAAATCTGAAGTTTGGTAATTTTTATTAACTGTTTAGTATTTTTCATGATTTTATGGTTATTCAAGAAACTAAAATCGTGAAAAATAGTCAGACAAATCAAAAATTCAAGAAAATTTATCTTAAGGTCTTTGACTTCAATTAAAACTTAAATGCAAAGTTTGGGAAAGTTTAGAACTAAATTGATTTAGTTTTGAATATTTAATCATTAGAACACCTCTAAAATGTTAAATATTAACATTTCAATAATGGAAATTTTCCACTTAAATTGTTATATAACAATTGATTCCTTGAAACTTAATTTCCACAGAAAAATGTTTGTAACTTATCAATATTAAATTTTGACACATTATTGGCATAATTCTATTGTAGTAGTAAGTATACTCGTGTTAGATTTCGATTAGAGACTCACTAGCGAATACCATTATTGTAGGAATCGGTAGTGGTACACGTGGAACGTAGTTCAAGGCACCATTTGCATCATCTAAATGTATTGTGAGTATTCACCACTCCCCTATTTTCGGTTTTTACGTTTTGGGGTGGAAAAGCATGTCCTAAACTATTTGTGTTCGTTGTATTTATTTGACTCGTATAAACTTGGTTGCTATATTTTGCATATTGTGAGTATTCACGACTCCCCTTATTTTCAGTTTTTATGTTTTGGGGTGGAAAAGCATGTCCTAAACTATTTATATTCGTTGTATTTATTTAACTCGTATAAACTTGGTTGCTATGTTTTGCATATTGTGAGTATTCACGCACTCCCCTATTTTCGGTTTTTATGTTTTGGGGTGGAAAAGCATGTCCCGAAAAACTATTATTTGAATGTTGTATTTAAATTGATTTGTATCAAACATGATTGCTATTTTATTGCTATGTCTCTCTATGTATGTCTATGCAACACGGAACATGAGAACTTATCGTACTAAGGCCCTTCCCTTATCTCTAACCATTAACTCTTTGAGCCAATGGTCATTATGGATAGCGCTATTAGGAATTGACAACTCCTCACTCGCCCTATTGCTGGAGTGCATGATACCATATTCATCTATGGAACGATAAGCATAGATCTTGATAGGGCTTCAGTCATAGGTTTGGTTGAGACTCATTGTTTGCTCATACACATACAAACTCGTTTCTCGTTATAGCAATAAACTTGTTATTAATTATAGCAATGAACTTTGTTTCTCATTACAACAACGAACTTTTATTACTGAAAACTTATATACATGTTTTAGCAATGAAATTGTTTGCTCCTTGTAGCAACGAAATTGATTGCTCATTTTAGCAATGAAACTTGTTTACTCGTTTGAGTAACGAACTTTATCTTCCATGAGAATATGAATGTTGCATCTTATTTGAGCAACATACTTTATCTCTCATGATGACAAAGAACTTTGTTTTTACAAACTTATTTACTCATTTTAACAATATACTTTTATTATTGGAAACTTTTATCAAAACTTTGATTTCAATTCATGGAACCAATATTATTTTGTTTATCTGTGAGTACTCACCAACTATTTTTATAGTTGACGCTCGTTTTACATGCTTTTTCAGGAATCGTCGAGTAAGTGGCACTTAGGGACACTTCACTTTTAGGAGCATTCGCGTGTGTTGTATTTCAATTTACATTGTAATTTCTTTTAAAAGTTGTTCAAACCCATTGTAAAATTGTAATGATTTTTAATACTATGGTTGGTGTTGTCTATTAACTTTTGCTATGAAACCCTTTATACTGCCACGCCTCGTGTTTCCTCTTTAGCGGGGTGTGACATCTTTGGTGCATGGGGATCTGATGGTCCAAACTTTGTTATTTGGTGGGTAAAGCATGGGATACTGTGATTTGCATGGGGAATGAAAATTTCATCAAATCACAAGGTCAACCTCTTTGTCCTTATCTTGATTTAGGATAAGATCTTCCTAAATCCTAAACTTTTATTTTATGTAAATATGATTTAAATAATTAAATTTTGGCATGAAATAAAGGTTTTAGGGGTCTTAGTTAAGAAAAACACGAGTTTGGTGGGATTCCCGACGTCAAAATGCCTTAAACTGATGAAAAGATCCGAAATAGTCCAAAATTCGGAGCTAAAAGGTGAATTCCGGAGTCATAGGGTGATTTCCGAAGCTCTAAATCAAATTCCAGAGGGAAGGGGAGGGTCTGCGAGGTTCCGAAGTGCATAGGAGGAGTTCCGGAGCCATTCAGCAAGATCCGGAGTCAATATGAGAGGTCCGGAGCACTTTCTCGGATTCCGAAGTCAGGAGGCGGATCAGGAGCGAAGTCAGTAGTCCGGACCGACCAGGTGTTTCCGAACCGAAGCGGGGCGAGGCTAGATCTTCCGGAGCTGCGAACTTATCCGGATGAGAGGCTTCCGAGATGCAAGGTTCCGTAGCAAGATTTCACCATTCCGGAGCAGGCTAGATCCGAAGCAAATAGGGGAGTTCCGAAGGTGACTAGGGTATTCCGGCCAAGAGGGTTCCGGACCAAGAGGGTTCCGGCCAAGAGGTCCCGGACCAAGAGGGTTCCGGACCAAGAGGGTTCCGGCCAAGAGGTTCCGAACCAAGAAGGTTGCGGACCAAGAGGTTCAGGAACAAGAGGTTCCGGACCAAGAGGGTTCCGGACCAAGAGGGTCCTTTTGGGTTTCCTCTTCCGGTTTTGAGCTGTATTCGACTGAGGAAGGTACATAGAGAGATTTGAGAGAGATTTGAGATACATGGAGAGATTTCACTGTTGGGTTTTAGTATACTACAACATCCTATGGTGCACATACAACCCTAAATACCTTGGATCTATGTTTTCTCTATTATACATGCAAATATGAAGTTTCCAAGATATCACCCTATACTAGCATACAAATATCATATACTTGGGTAATAAAATAGATAGAATACATACCTTTTTTTTATGTAACTTGTCTTCATGAAGCTTGAGTGCCTAGTGCCCCAAGTGTGACACCTCAAATGGTTCACACAACACCATGAACACTTGGAATAACCTTGAGAATAAGGATACTTTGGTTCTCTCTAGTGAAATCGGCCTTGCCTTTTTGTGTACACACACTAGTGCCAATTTCACCAACCAAGGACATCTTTATATAGTGTCGAGATTAGGGTTAAACCCTAATACCCATGACCTTTCATTTCATATGATCCATGGGTTAAACACTCCATGGACTATCCATGAAAGCTTAGCCCAACCTAAATGAACTTGGCCCATCACACACATATATCTTAGAGTCCATATTTAATTAGTTCATTTTGATCACTTAATTAATTATAAATTAATTCTTGATCAATACTAATTAAATAATATGATTATATATTAATATATTAGAACTTATAATATATTAATATAAATCACTAATATCCTTTTTCCTCATCTTGTCTATCCAATTGTCCCGATGCCATGCAACCCAAATGGACCATGCCGGGTCGGGTCAAGTCTTACCAATTATAGTTATGGACTTAGACATTAATCCAACAGTCTCCCACTTGGATAAGTCTAAAACTATTATTAAGTATGACTTCAAACCCCGACTAGCAATCGTAGCTCTCAAAAGCTTCTGTCGAACTCTGACCTTGTCGATGAACTCTGACCTTTGTCAATGACTTGTCCATTAGATAAGGGATCATATATTCCTCCATTCTAGATATCATATGGACTGAGACATGGATTATAAATCATTCTCTCTGTCCATTTGTTGTTTCCCGATTTTCGATTTATGATGACTGACTGATTAAACAAATCAAATCAGTCCTGGCTTGGCCAAGCACTCACATGTGTCATCGCTAAATCATCGAGGGGCCCACAAATATCGCTTTTATCCCGAAGGTAAAAGGAATGGATAAACTTCGACTCATATGGCTTGTTCTACTACTTGTTGAATCATACACAAAGACACGTTTTTTAACATCGAGTTACCAAATGCGTTTTCGTGCAATCAATGTATAACCAACTCATAGTAACAACTCATATCTCTAGGTTTGAAGAATATAAGATATTATCGTCTCATGATCACTCGTGATAAAATCCATGAAGTGATTCAAATGAGCGCGGGTTGAATCCAATACTCAGAACTTATGAGCACTCATGAGTGTTGTAGCACCACTTTGTCCACCAACTTGGACCTCTACAAACCAACCCATGACAGTCTTGATTCATATCTACTTCCAACATATGACCGACTGTGGATGGTTTGAATAACTTAATCATTCAGGAAGAGCGACTTAGTTATTCTGGAAGTCAAAACATGCAAAGTGAAACACAAGAATAAATGAATCAAATATGGTATCAAACCCTATGAATATAAATAAACACTTCTATTTATCACCATACTGATTACTCATTATTCATTGTTTCGGTTTTATCAACTTTATACTTGAATTAAAAACACTAGTTGTCCCATGCTCCAAGCATGTACACTATGTTTTTCTTAAACAATAGCTTTGCCATACACCAAGTATGCACTCTATGTTTGTCTATGATCCTTACTTTGTGAAATAAACCAATTGAACATAATTTCAATGATTCTAATTTCACACTCCCAAATCCTTATCGAAAAATGTGAGAATTTCAAATTCCTATCATTTATCGAAATCTGTTTAGATTTTAAACTTATATGCACTGACCCTCCTGTAATGAATATGTACAAAGTCACAAAAACTTGTCAACAGTCATTATAAGGTATTCCAATGGAGATCAACTCCATGGAAACTAAGTCTCATATTCAAAGTACATTGCTTTGGACATGCTTCTTGCATTAAGTTTTCTAATCTTACACAGATAACTTCCACCTATGGAGACAACTCCATATTCTCATTTTGACTATCACTTCTGAACAAGAGATGCCTCTTTTCAGAATATGTCAATATGATCCTTCCAAAATTAGCACTATACTTCCAACTGTCCCTGAGCAACCAATCTTTGGTAAACCTCAGATTGTCCTCGACAATTGCTTAATCATTTTAGTCATATCCAATTCTAGACCTTTTCCCTTCTTAATGCCTCTGGGCATTTGGAAAAATTTAGAAATGAAAAATATTATAGCACATGGAATCGATCCTGTACCCAAAGCAAATGGTACACGATTCATGATGTCTCACATAAAGACATGATTCTAGACCAGTCTTTTGCTACAATATTTTTATTTGCCATGTTTTTCAAAATTTGACTATGAAGAGGGATGCCGTAATCATAATCGAATTTTGAGAATGCAATATATAGAATTTCCTTAAGTTGAACCAATCCAACATGAAATTCATATATATATTCTTGACTAAAGATGATTAAGGTCTCAATCTAAGCCTTTAGAACTGAAATGAAGTACATCCTCTCCCTTAATTATAGCAAAACAACTTTTTCAATCCCTGCAGCCTCACGAATTGAAACTTTTGTTTTCTATAATTAACATTGCTAACTTGCAACACTGACAATAATTATCATGCTCCCACTAACATGATGATTATTAACATAACACTTATGCTCCCACTACCTTTGACATGTACTCAGAAATCAGCTGGACTTCTAGAAATCAATACTTTATTGACTTTCTTACCAAAGTTCAGATTTCTGATACGAGATGCTTTGATAAAACTTTATCAAAATCATACACCTTTCCTTAGATAACATGCATGTGTGTCTAAACAATTTCAGAACTATGAAAAGGGATGCCGTAATCATAGTCTCAATTGTTTAGACCTTTTGCCATCTGCTTCAAATCTACTTGGTGGAAGTGTTTCCTCACCATCATTTTCATGAATCGGAGAGAAACCTTATGACCCTTAGATTTTATGGTGTATGTGTTCTTATCCATGTGAATCGTCAAAAGCATAGTCACAAGACAAGGATAATGACAAATCCAAACTCATATGGACTGAACTTATGCAATCTCAACTTCTTGCTACCTGGCAGTACAGGGCCTGCCATTGCTTCCAAGTTGTTATGCAACCAATTGAGAACTTTCAGAACTCCTATGCAAAGCCAACTTTAACTGGAATGGGCACAGAATATGTCAACACGATAGGTTATAAACCTCAAGTCGTGTGCTAGTGAAGAACCTCAGGTTTTATTCTTGATTAGTTCTTGAAATTCTTTTTAGGATCTTTAAGACTCCCACTATCCTCTTGACATATAAGACTATCTTGCCAAATACTCAAGAGATAGTGCGGATTCTTTATCAAGACAAACACTTCACACAATTGGCCTTAGTTGGTCTTTGTTTTATCCAAAACATCACAACTTACCAATTTCAAATGTACAAGAGTAGGACACTTTTACTCTTACATTTGACAAGTGTTTTAAACCTTTCTTTAAGATATGTCACTCAAGTTACAATCTTGGAGTATGACTCTATGAATTGTTTTGGAACGAAGTATGACTCATCTTCCTGATCTAACCATTTCAACAATTCATGACTCCTCTTCTTAGTCATAAGAATGCACTAAGATGTCCTTAGAAGACCAATTGTGATGTGGTTCTTAAATCATTAAGATGATCACAAAGCATGATACTAAAGTACTCTCCCATCTTTTCAGATTTGAGAAACTTTTATCTTTCTGCCTAATTTGATTCTTCTCATTCGTTCTGCCATACATTGAGACTTTTCCAATGTTTCAGAATTATACTTAATCTTGTAAGTATAACCATATTTACTAAACTTTAGTAAATCATGACGAATAGTCTTATCGATCTTTGTGGTGGACTTGACCAGTGCACAAGAATGTGTACTCGATCCCTTTAGTCCTTTACTTGATTCACACATCCATGTGAACAAGTCTTAATTTTCCAATGCTTGAAAGTTCACATTCATCATACTATTCAACTTGCATGATTCCAAGTTTCTATCCAACTGACGCCTTGGGAATGAGAATCTTTCCTTATTTGGTAAATTATGACACTACCACAAACGAAAGAATCAAGTCCATTTTTTTTTTCTAAATATTGCTATTAATGGAATCATATAAAAAACCATTTTTCACAAATGCCACTCGTAAGGATATTTTAAAATAAATATAAAATTAAAACCTTTTATTTTATTTCAAAACTTTGCGGAAAAAACTTATCCTTACAGTGCAAATGCATATGAAAAACTTGTTGTTATCTATTCCTAAGCAATATATCATAACTCCTAAGTAACAGCTTCAAAAATTCTGATCACTGAACCATGCGATTGAAATCCATCTTCGCGATCAGAATCAGCATATACTTCCTTTAAGTTTCTTCACTTTTCTTTGATTCTTAAAACATCAACATGTGACCCAGTCACATCATGTAATAAGAATCTTAAAATAGAAACTTAACAGAGTTAGATAGTGGACTTTTACCTAAAGTAGAGTCAAACTTCTTGACTTGATCAACCTTATGATCTTTCAGGTAAATAGGCAGCTTCGCAATCAATGCCCCTTCCTTTGGCAAGATAAACATATGGACTCTTTGGTAATGGGACTATCTCAGACTTAGCCTTTCTCTTACCATTTCGTCAATCGGGTTGACTATGGCCAATCCCTTTCCATTGGGAAGAGAATGCTTTTTCTGGGTATCCAACGTACCATTGTCAATGTCCATTGAGAAGTTGATCTCCTAATCAGATTTGCTCTGCCAGTGCTCCAAATCATTGCTGATTAAGCACCCCAAAGCAAATAGATAAGATCATTCTGGGTCATGTCATAGTCCTTTACATGGTAGTTCATAAGGAACTTACTATGTGACTTAGAAAGTGATTGCGCATCCAACTTTCTCAAGACTTTGACACCCAACTCTCCCGGCTTGTCAATATGTGACTTCATCTCCAAGATGTGATCACACATAGACCTTGCTTGCTAATAGGGCTTGAGTGACCTTAAATTTTTCAAGAACTTGTGGGTTAGGGAGAATAATTGGAGGAGGAGAAGGAAGTGAAGTTTCAAGAGATTTGGGAAGATCATAGATGTCTGAACTAGACATCTTTTGGGAGATATTCAAGATAGTTGATTTAAGTCCTTAATATAACACCCAATATGAGATATTAAGGCTAGGACCCAACACAATATTTTATAACTTGGAAGAGGGATGCCGTAATCCAAGCTATAAAATATTTGAAGGTAGGTGAATGACGATTCACCAATTTCCACCACGAAAAACGAAATGTATTATTAGGTTTTAATTGGATTTGAAACTCCTAGATCTTTTGAGATTCATTGAACTTTTCAATGGCATGTTTCAATCTCGAGTGTGCCCTTCAGGTTTTGTGACTGGGATGCCGAGGATCACAAAATAAGGTGTGAAGTAACCATGCAAATTACTTGGTACCCTTAATATTTACCCCTCAATCGATGTGCCGGTTAACCACACGAGCTCCACCGATACTATGATAAATATTAAGTTACCCTTTGCCTACCTTGTTAAATCCAGGTTAGAGTGCCGGTTAACCACACACGCTCCACTAACGGTTTAAACAAAGTGCAAAGTGTAATTTCATGGATTAGCACCTTATTCACATTTTCCTAAGTAACTAAGATTGGGAATTTTAAGTGTTTAGTTACTTAGTATTTATCATTAATACTTTTAATGAAGGGAGAATTCTAGTCCTTGTCCTACCCGTTCGGCTAACGACCCTCCACCGGTCAAGGAAGCGGTGGGTGAGAGTGGACACCCATTAAACTGCCATTTTATAGGCAGTAACCTTATACCCCCCTTATAGACCAGCTTCGTGAATGAGGCCTACTAACGGTAAGACTGACTTTACTCGTATACATATATATATATATATATATATATATATATATATATATATATATAAATATTATTAACTTATAATATTATAAAGTATAAGGGTTGAATTTTAACTTTTAAAATTCTAAGGGCTAACTTGGAATTATAGTATTCATAAGTGAAAACTTTTCAAATTCCAAAACTTGAGGGCAAGTTTTGAAACTATTCAAAACTAATTAATTCCATAACTTATGTGTTTAAAGTAGTTTTAATTAAAAACTCTTCAAGTTCCATAACTTGAGGACAAGTTATGGAAGACTTTAAACTAATAAAAGAATGTAACTTTTCTTTATTTTTGTAACTTATGGAACTAATTAAAGTTACACATTTTATTACTTAATGAAGTGACTCTTGAACCTCCATAACTTGATGACAAGTTATGGAGTCATAAAACCATTTAATGAGGGCAAAACTCTTCATTTTGTAACCTATGACAATTTTTATGAGGTTTAAGATTCATAAATGTGACTTTTCATATAACTTGAGGACAAGTTACAAAAACACATTTTATGAACTATTTCTACATCAATTTGGATTGAAAACAACTAACACACAATTTTTTTCATTAATCTAAATTAACTCATAAAACAAGGTAACACAAAAAAACTTTTCATGTTCCATAACTTAAGAACAAGTTATGGAATTCTTTAAAACATTAAGACCAAGTTTTGTAACTCCATAAAAAACTTTGAATCAATTTTTTTAAAACCTTTTCATATACATAACTTATGGAGGTTTCAAAAAACTCTTTAGATCAAACTTTTAAAACTAATAAAATAATCATATCATTTTATCTTTTACTAAATTTGACCTAATTCAACTCATATAGCAAATGATTCAAATTTTACAAATAATTAGTTTTTCACAAAAACAAGTAATTATCTTAAAATTTGACAAACGTCATGTTTTTTTTTCCTTTTTTTTCAACTTTGAAAATCAAACATTTGCATGAATATAATAGAAAACAACCCATGGCTCTGACACCACTGTTGAGTTTTAGTATACTACAACATCCTATGGTGCACATACAACCCTAAATACCTTGGATCTATGTTTTCTTTATTATACATGCAAATATGAAGTTTCCAAGATATCACCCTATAAGAGCATACAAATATCATATACTTGGGTAATAAAATAGATAGAATACATACCTTTTTTTTTATGTAACTTGTCTTCATGAAGCTTGAGTGCCTAGTGCCCCAAGTGTGACACCTCAAATGGTTCACACAACACCATGAACACTTGGAATAACCTTGAGAATAAGGATACTTTGGTTCTCTCTAGTGAAATCGGCCTTGCCTTTTTGTGTACACACACTAGTGCCAATTTCACCAACCAAGGACATCTTTATATAGTGTCGAGATTAGGGTTAAACCCTAATACCCATGACCTTTCATTTCATATGATCCATGGGTTAAACACTCCATGGACTATCCATGAAAGCTTAGCCCAACCTAAATGAACTTGGCCCATCACACACATATATCTTAGAGTCCATATTTAATTAGTTCATTTTGATCACTTAATTAATTATAAATTAATTCTTGATCAATACTAATTAAATAATATGATTATATATTAATATATTAGAACTTATAATATATTAATATAAATCACTAATATCCTTTTTTCTCATCTTGTCTATCCAATTGTCCCGATGCCATGCAAGCCAAATGGACCATGCCGGGTCGGGTCAAGTCTTACCAATTATAGTTATGGACTTAGACATTAATCCAACATTCACATGTTTGGAGAGATTTGGGAGAGATTTGACATACTTGGAGAGATTTGGGAGAGATTCGATATACGTGGAGAGATTTCACATACTTGGAGAGATTTGGGAGAGATTTCACATATTTGAAGAGATTTGGGAGAGATTTCACATTCTTGGAGAGATTTTGGAGAGATTCGATATACTTGGAGAGATTTCACATACTTGGAGAGATTTGGGAGAGATGTCACATACTTGAAGAGATTTGGGAGAGATTTCACATTCTTTGAGAGATTTTGGAGAGATTCGAAATACTTGGAGAGATTTCACATACTTGGAGAGATTTGGGAGAGATTTCACATACTTGGAGAGATTTGGGAGAGATTTGCATTCTAACTCTACATGGCTCATTAGGAACTCGTATTGTATACTTAGAAGTGTTAGCACAAGTCTCACAATAGTCCTTGCTTACTTGAGGACGAAATTTCCTAGCCAAAAAGGCTAGTTGTGATATCATCCCCCCGTAAGAGGGAATTTCGTCCTGAAATTCTTTCGAAAGATAAGGTTATAAATGCGGAAATAGATGAGGGTACCTTTGAGTTATTTGATCTTTGCGTTCCCAAGTGAATACCGGCTCGCACCTAGCGTTCTCTCGAACCTTCACAATCGGGATGCGGCTTTGTTATGTGTACTTAACCTTCACGTTCATTGACTTGATAGGCTGATCAATGATTAGTAGGTTCTACTCCATTTGGTCTTGTTTAATGGAATCGGAAGGGTTGTCTGATAGAAACTTTCTAGGTTCGATACATGGAATACAGGGTGTGCGTTACTAAACTCGGAGGGTAATTGGAGTTTGTAGGCTACCGGGCCGATCCGTGCGAGGATCTCGAAGGGCCTGGTGCATCGGGAATTTAGTTTACTTTTCCTTTTGACTCGAGTCACTCTTCCCCGAGGGGAGTTCTTAAATAATACCTCAATCTCCTACTTGGGATTTCAAGGTTTTAAGATGCTATCTGCATAGTTCCTTTGTCGGTGTTACGATGTTTGGGGTCGTGTTTGGGTTTGGACTATCCTTTCCGTGGTTTCTCGAATAATCTCGGGTATTGTGAGTGTGCTATTGGGCGTTTGTCATCTTGTCGGCTGGGTATCTCCCATCTCAGCCTAACAGAGGATGACCTGCACCTCTGGCCACACAGGGCCTCGAGGGGTGCAACTCCTATGCTCGAGTGGTAGTTGTTGTTATATGAATACTCGATTAGAAGCAGGTAGGTATCCCAAACTTTGTCAATGTCCACTACACATGATTCTCTTCGGGATGTGGGTTCGTGCCTATCTCGACCTCGACAGGTGGAATTTCTGACACTTATGAGCGCTGAGCATATGGAAGGTGAAATGTCCAAAACTAGTTCCTTATGTTAATCGGAGACTATGAATTATCGGGCCCTCTCTTGGCGAGGCCTTTTGAATGGTCTTCTACGGATCGGGATCTTGGTGTCCTAGAAATAGGGTTTCTGCACCCTAAGGGTTGGGACTATGGTCACCACGGTTGAGTTTGTGTGATGTAGTTGACCTTATGAGTCTTAGATTATCTTGGGAGTTTTCTTCCTATAGTTTTCCCGAGCTAATGGTAGGTCGGCCTCTGCCAGTCCTCGTTGTTTGTTGAACATGTCTCCGATTCGGGAGTAGGGAGTATCGATCCTTGAGGATGGGTTTGTTTGGCTTATTTGTATTCGGTGGTGCCTATGGTAGTTTCGTCTTTCTTCCTTATTAGCTAGATAGGTGCTTCCTGCGGTTAGGGGCTGGGTATGATGTTTCCTTTCTCTACTATGCCGATCTCGTGATCAGACACTATCTGTTCTTGTGACCGTGCTAAGTGGTATCGGATGTTTGGTTGTCAGGGTGTTTCCAGGGGTCGAGGTGATTCTATCCCTGTTTAGCACATGGTTGGGGTTTCCAAAGGGATTTTAGGAATCTTTGGAGGAAGGTTGGAATCCTTTCGGATTCCCTTGATGCCTTTTGCTTCTTGATTTTTAAATCTTTATTGGGGCTAGGGAAAAGTGTGTGGTATTTCTTACACCAGGACTTAGGTTTTTGGTTACTAGGGATTCGTCGTTGCTGGCTGAAAGAGTTTAGCTATCTGATTGAGTAAGACGAAACTCTGTTTGCAGAGCTCGAGGTTTGTAAGGTGAGGATCAAGTCTGTCCGTGCCAATTGATGACATTGGACTCCTTGTTGTTACATCGATTTGAGGAGTATTGGTTGCGAGGAACGATATGGTGTTCTATGTTCATGCTTTTATCGTTGCTAGTTTTGTTTTCGTTGTTACTATTGGGTCTATCTTATTTCTGCTTGTTAGGCGTTCTAGTGTTCGTTTTCTTATCGTTGCTAGTTTCGTTTTCGTTGTTACCATTGGGTCTATCTTGTTTCTGCTTGTTAGGTGTTCTAGTGTTAGTGTTCTTATCGTTTCTAGTTTCATTTTCGTTGTTACCATTGGGTCTATCTTGTTTCTGCTTGTTAGGTGTTCTAGTGTTCATGTTCTTATCGTTGCTAGTTTTCGTTTTTGTTGTTACCATTGGGTCTATCTTGTTTCTGTTTGTTAGGTGTTCTAGTGTTCGTGTTCTTATCATTGCTAGTTTTCGTTTTTGTTGTTACCATTGGGTCTATCTCGTTTCTACTTGTTAGGTGTTCTAGTGTTCGTGTTCTTATCGTTGCTAGTTTTTTTCGTTTTCGTTGTTACCATTGGTCTATCTTGTTTCTGCTTGTTAGGTGTTCTGGCGACACGAGGGTGCTGCTATAAGGCAAGGGAATTCGTAATCCGAATTCTTCCAGGTCCTTCCACTATAGATGGATGTGACCTAACCGTACATACTTATGATCTTTAGAGATGGTTGACTGTGGGATTCTGTCCTAATCGCTATTCAGCCCAGGGACAGAAAGTAAGGTGAAATCGCACGTTCTTAGTTTGCGGAATCATAACCATATGTGATACTAACGTTCATATGAGGCCATCATGGTTCATTCGTATGGATCCCTAGCTTCCCGTAATTTACCGGATTTGCTCTAACGAGACAATAGCTATTTTTTTGGGTTATGTTTTTAATTGACAAAAACTTTTTGTGATAATTCGATGCTTAAGTTTATCGTGGAACGTACCAAAAGCTGCGGTAGGGTTCCTTGTCGTCAACTCCTGTCTAGTCGTCGACTCCTTCGTTAGTCATCTCTGTTGGACAATCTCTCTTGAGATGTCCAGTTGCACCGCACCTGTGGCAAACTGAACTTACTTCTGGGTTGCGGGTTGGGGTGACGTATGGGGCCGGGGCCCTACAGTAGCGGGAGGTGTGCACCATCTTGTTGCTCCTCTTGCAACAAAATGTCTGGCAGGCTCCCCAATGATGGTATTTGCACTTGTTGCAGGGTGGATTGTTCCCAAGGTATGATTGTCTCGATGGGGGAGGAGTAGGGTTAGTGGGGGTAGGGACTGATTCTACTTGTTGTCTTTTAGTAGGCCTCTGAGTCGAACTGCCTCCTTTTTCATTTCCAAACTTTCATTTCTTGCGCTTAGGTTTAGGTTTTAGGGTGCATTGGCGAGTCATCCTTCATTGGTTTTCCTGGTTATTGTTAGGTTTGAATTTACCGATACTGTTCTATTTTCGTTCGTGCTGTTGGCATTGAAGTATGCCATGACAGCTGCCCTGACAGCTGCCACGACAGCCGTTACAGTGGCTTGGAATGTGGTGGAGTCTATTTGTAGGACCGGTGCATCGTCAGGGTACTGGTTATCTCTATGGTAAGACATGACCCTGTTGCACACGAAAAGTGAGCTCGTAAGTACTTGTAGCTAGTTTCAAGGGAGTTTACACGTATAATCGTGTCAACCTACATCCCCATGATGCAGTTATGATAGAGAGTGGAAACATATATTGCATGACGTTAAGTCTGTCAAAATAGCACATAGTTAGCAATATCGTTAACGGACTTGGTTGTATGGATTCTTGGAGGGCGTATTCCGCGTGGTTTACTACTACTGGTTGTGATTAAAGGCATTATGAACCTACGGCGAGTGGCACGACGATTCTCTTTTATCGCCATGGCGCACAAGGTTCATGGCCATTTCGCTTATATTATGAGTGCCCTTTTTGTGTTCCTTACGCTGCTAAGGCTGTCCTAGCCATGATTACAATGAGTTGTGGTCTCTAGATGGCCACCTCCTCTTTCAAGGAGTGTAAATGGTCTGCATAGTTTTCTGGTTCTACTTGTGGGTTTCGCAAGGCATTTGGAATGGTGTTCTTGTTACTTGTGGGGGATCAGATTTACATTGTCGCACACTGGGCCTTGCTTACGGTCTCCATTACTCCATGACAGAGAGTTGGAAACCAGGAGTCAATTCGGGTTACTCGTGGCCCAAACGGAGGTGATGCTTGATTCGTGAGGGTGTTGGCTATCGGAGTTCGGTACACGTCGATTGTGGATCGGGGTGTCTTTCGTGAAGGTGCGCCCTAAATTGGATAGGAGCCAATTTCTCAACTTGTTCTTACGTGGGTATCGTTTTGTTTCTAGGTATGTCTATTCCAGGAGTACCTATATGGGGTGTTTATGTATCTGGGAAGAGAAAGGTGAAAGGGTCTCTGGTCTACTACCAATTGGGTAGAGCTCGTCAAGGGTTTCCTTGGCGCTTTTATCCTTGCTAGGTTCTTAGTCGGAATCCTTCCTTTCACAATTCATCTCTTGGTATTCCTTAGGATTCACTTCTGGGTTTTTCCTCATGGACTTCTTCTGGTCTCTCCTTGCCCCATCCGCAAATCGTCGTGATAGGGTAGTAGAAGTCTTGGCGAGGAATTTCAACTACGTTGTTTGTGCGAGAATCGAGGTACGAGATATACGGGGAAAGTCTAGGTATGGGAGGGGTTTATAGTATCCTAAAATACTCATATAGTATTTTAAACATGATGTTCGATTCTAGTATTCTCTTGTACTCATAGTTGGTAGGTTTTAGGTTTGTTGCAACATCACCATCACTCCCAAGCACATGTTGGTCATATCTCGAATAAATATAGTTGATCATGTTTTATTTATCCCAGATATGATTACATAACTGCCCAGGTTTGACTGTAGTGTTCAACCTGTAGTTACTTTCGTTTTCTTCTCGTTATGATATAGTGTTAGTAGATATGTATACTTTTATAAAATACTTATCTTTTTAAAGTATACTTTTAAGCAGAGTGTTTTTTAGTCCCATTGTATTTATAGTTGTATATCTTGTATGGCTAGATATACCAGTTCACTATAAACAATGCTCTGATACCAATCTGTCACACCCCCGGACCAGACGGCGGAAACGTCCGGAGGCGGGTGACTTAATTGAGCAGTATCATAACAATTGAATATAAATGAAACAGAGCAATCCAAACATCATACATTGAGATAACAAACTTACATTGTTTACATATTGTATTTGTTCTTCGAGTTACACAAAAGAGACATAAGTAGAAAATTCCAAGCTACAGCTAAATAGTCCTGCATCCGCGTCCCTTGTTACCTGCTTACTAGATCCCTGAGAATACAAGTCGTTATGAAAAGCGTCAACTAAAAAGTTGGTGAGTTCATAAGCATTTTTGTAAAAAATCGTTTACACTTGTTTAGAATCGTTCTTATTGTACTTTCAGAAAATCCGATATTTTCTATGAAATCGTTTGAAGTCTTGCCTTGAAAATCACGGATATATGTGTGCATGTCATTACTTTTATTCATCCTTATAAGGAGTGATTTTGAAAAGTAGTGTGATTTGTAAAAAGCGAGCTGTGTACGAGAATAGTTCTTTTGAATAGTAATAGTCAACCGTTTCCAGAAAAATCCCTTATTTTCAAAAAGAGAATATGGTGGAAAATATTGTTCTTCTTATTGAGTAAAATTGAGTGTGCGTTCTAGTTTATCGTTATCGAAATCGTAGAAAATCGTTTTCTCCAGAAAATCCTATATTTTCTACTATAAAATATTCGTAAGTTCTAGTTCCAACTACGTATATGTGTGGGTTAGTTTATTGTTTTCAAAATCATTTACAAAAGTTTTCCATAGGGTCCTACGCTTTTTAATTTGTAAAATAGCAGTATTACGACTCTATACTTATTAGGAGAAAGAATCAACATGGAAATTGTGGACGTTCTACGCTATGAAAAAGGACAGTCAACGCAACAAATGCGGATCATCACTTATCATGTATAGGACGGTCGACACAACGTGCCAAAATTTATTTATGAGGTTTTTTTTCCTTACATAAATTTCTAGTTAATATAACATATTCTAGTGAGTCGTTATAACCATACTAATCTGACAGAGTGCCTATTTTGGCGTTTCTCATGCGTCCTTGGTTTGGAAAAGACATTTGTCACCCTAGACTGACCTGTCTAGCTGTAGCGAACAGCGAAGGTGCGGGGTGTCAATCCCGTATAGATCTATACACAAATTCCCGCTCTCCCTCTAGGAGACTCTGGCTATAACTCTTTACAGGACTTAGACGTACACTAATATTTTTATATTTAGGTACTTTTGAGATTTGTCTGACTAGAATATTAACAACCTTTTGAGCAATCGTTAGAGATCCATTATTTGTTAGATAAATAATGAAATTCGTACTTATTGAATAGAAATATTGTTCTCGTTCCATATCGTTGATTGTGCTCGTTAACTAGGTGCTCGTGTTCGTTCCTTTTCGTTTATTGAAAAATAGGTCATTTTAGTCAAGAGAAAAAGTGTCAAGTTATAATTTGTATAAATTTATAACTGCCGGTTATGACACGCATTTTCTGTTTTATGACATATAGAACATTACTTATGTTGTTGGAGGTTTTACGACAACAGTTTATGACATGCAAATATTTCTGTCATAAAGGCTCTATTTGTGTATTTTCTTGACGCAAACTTTTATATTGAATATTTATAAAATACTCCCTGATAGTTTGCAAAACAGTCACAAAGTTCCCATTTTCGAAAATCACTAGAAATAGTGTCAACTTATCAAGGTCCCTTTTTTATAAGTTTTATCTCTAAACATGAAAGCATAGATAAATGGGTTAAGTTTGACACACCCAATAGTTGGGAGGCTCTTTTGTACACAAAGTATCCTCTGTTCTTTATGAAGTTGTGAAATCTTACGTTCATGAGGATATTACTAAAATAATAATTTAATAATATTTCACACACACATACAAACATACGTATACATGCAATTATTCAAGTATTTAGGCAAGATTTGACTTGTACGCTCCCCCAAAAACATTAAAATATTGAAAAAGGTGGGGTATGAAGCTCACCTTCAGTTGGTTGATGAGTTGTTTGGAGTTATGGAGTGAAGATCTCAAGCTTAAACTTTTGGCTGAGATGAGGAACTTCTCTGGGAAGAATGTTATCCTAAGGTTGATTATCACATATTATTATATATAAAATAATATGGATTCATCTTGAAAATTATGTAAAATCTTAGATGAGTGGAGAACTTACTTTAGAAAAACTCCAGGGAAGATTTGAGAAATTTTGCTTCCAGCAAGATCCTTGTTCTTGCCCTTGGGATAAGCTTTTGAGAGGAAATGAGAGGAGTGAGAGGAAATGGATAGCCCAATCTTTCTTCTACTGTCGTTGTTTTAAGATTTTAAGAAAAAGGGAGGGAATCTGTGGTGCATGGGGATCTGATGGTCCAAGCTTTGTTATTTGGTGGGTAAAGCATGGGATACTGTGATTTGCATGGGGAATGAGAATTTCATCAAATCACAAGGTCAACCTCTTTGTCCTTATCTTGATTTAGGATAAGATCTTCCTAAATCCTAAACTTTTATTTTATGTAAATATGATTTAAATAATTAAATTTTGGCATAAAATAAAGTTTTTAGGGGTCTTAGTTAAGAAAAACACGAGTTTGGTGGGATTCCCAACGTCAAAATGCCTTAAAATGATGAAAAGGTCCGAAATAGTCCAAAATCTGGAGCTAAAAGGTGAATTCTGGAGTCATAGGGTGATTTCCGAAGCTCTAAATCAAATTCCGAAGGGGAGGGGAGGTTCTGCGAGGTTCCGAAGTGCATAGGAGGAGTTCCGAAGCCATTCAGCAAGATCCGAAGTCAATATGAGAGGACCGGAGCACTTTCTCGGATTCCGAAGTCAGGAGGCGGATCAGGGGCGAAGTCAGTAGTCCGGACCGACCAGGTGTTTCCGAACCGAAGCGGGGCGATGCTAGATCTTCCGGAGCTGCGAACTTATCCGGATGAGAGGCTTCCGAGATGCAAGGTTCCGTTGCAAGATTTCACCATTCAGAAGCAGGCTAGATCCTAAGAAAATAGGGGAGGTCCGAAGGTGACTAGGGTATTCCGGCCAAGAGGGTTCCAGACCAAGAGGGTTCCGGCGAAGAGGTTCCGGACCAAGAGGGTTCCGGCCAAGAGGTTCCGGACCAAGAGGGTTCCGGACCAAGAGGTTCAGGACCAAGAGGTTCCGGACCAAGAGGGTTCCGGACCAAGATGGTCCTTTTGGGTTTCCTCTTCCGGTTTTGAGCTGTTTTCGACTGAGGAAGGTACTTAGAGAGATTTGAGAGAGATTTGAGATACGTGGAGAGATTTGGGAAAGATTTCACATACTTGGAGAGATTTAGGAGAGATTTCACATACTTGGAGAGATTTGGGAGAGATTCGATATACGTGGAGAGATTTCACATATTTGGAGAGATTTGGGAGAGATTTCACATACTTGAAGAGATTTGGGAGAGATTTCACATTCTTGGAGAGATTTTGGAGAGATTCGATATACTTGGAGAGATTTCACATACTTGGAGAGATTTGGGAGAGATTTCATATACTTGGAGTGATTTGGGAGATTTGCATTCTAACTCTACATGGCTCATTAGGAACTCGTATTGTACACTTAGAAGTGTTAGCACAAGTCTCACAATAGTCCTTGCTTACTTGAGGACGAAATTTCCTAGCCAAAAAGGCTAGTTGTGACAGCAGCCGTTAAACGGAGGGAAAGTTCCCATCCAGGAAGAACACGCTTCAAATCGCACGCCAGTTTCACAGACACCATCTAGCTCTACAGCTGAAACGGCGGCAACCTACATAGCCAGTCTATGGCGCCCAACAGTTAACCCACCTCCACAAGCAGCAACCGTAACCACAACTCCACAGATTGTCGCAACACAGCAAATAGAGATACCTGTTTCGTAGCAACAATCGTTTCCACACACTTCGGGCACCGGAACCAGGATCCCTCACAATATTCAACCGCAATCACAATATTCATCGATGGTCTACCCACACGCCACCATGGCAGGCTTACCCCACGTGCCACCGTTCGTACAGAAACCACCGGTCTTCAACCCGTTCGCACAACAAGCTCAAGGTCTAATCCCAGAAGTGTCTCAGCCGCAAGTCACATGTGTGCAGACCTCGATCAACCAGGGATCCAGCTCCTATGGACCTGGCGTCCATTTCTCAGTAGCACCCGAATTCAACCCCTTCATGGCGACTGTTCAACCATTCAACCAGTCCACGCAACAGTACATGGGAGCAAACCCATACATAGTTCACCCGATAGGGCAATACGCATTCCTACAATTTGGATCGTAGCCACACTTACATCAATATCAACCGTACATCTCGCCGATGGCCATGCACAACCAGATGTACGCGAGCCCCTACCAGGCGCAACAACATATGAGCTATGGCGGTATGTCGTACCCGTACATGCACAACCCCATGCGAAGTACAATATCTAATTTCAACCATGAACTGCTGCAATACGAGATTCCACACACTGCGATGATACTAAACATGCCAAAATACGACGACACTACTAACCCAGATGACCACATCGACAACTACGAGTGGATGATGACATCTCTCAAGATGGATCGTCGCTTCACCTGCACCTATTTCCCCTGCACCCTCACAGGAAACGCAGACAAGTGCTTCAAGTCTCTGAGGTCAGGCAGTATTTCGAATTTTGAGCAGCTGAAATACCTTTTCCTCAACTACTTCATGTAGTTGAGGAAAGGAAAAGGGGACGCCAACTCTATGATGACGTCTAAGCAAAGAGAAGGAGAGTTGATTTATGACTATTACGATCGATTTACGCTAGCTACCTTGAACGTCCCAGGACATGAAGAGTTCTTGGTGACGGATGCCTTCGCCCAAGGTCTGCTTCCTGGGCCCTTATCTAAGAAGATGCAAGGGACAGTCCCCAGATCCAGGGACGAGCTCAAGTTCCGTGTTGAAAAATACCTGAGACAAATCGAAGGGGAAGAGCGAAATGAGGCCAATCTCAAAGTTGTAGCCAACACATACATCAAACAGGTGGAGGCGGTGTCCCGACCGAGTTCAGATTAGCAGGAGATGCAAGACGATAACCAGCAGAAACACAATCGCCACTCTAGACACATGTCGAGGAGCTACAGGCCGTTCAACAAAGATGACAATAGGAATGGCCATGCAGATGTCCATGCAATCAACAAAACTCCATCAAAGGAGAGCAGGGACAAGACCATGTTCTATTGATATCACAAGAGCAAAAATCATCATACCACCGAATGTACGATGTTGAAAAGGGATATAGATCAGAAGAAGCTATTTGGAAACATAGTTGAGATTGCAAAAGAGCTTAAAGCAAAATTTTATGAGGACAAACACCAGCCTAGAAATCAAAAAGATGGGGGAAAGGACCATGAAAAGAGGCCAGAGATACTTACCATCCCGGGCCTCGCCCATGCAACAATCGCCAGAGCTAACAAGCCATCGCGACGGTATACAATCAAAACATGCTTAACATAGCCTTTTCAATGAGTGATCCCAGACCAAAACATTGGGATCCTACCGACCCATTACACATCATAGGGTTTATTAGCCAAAACCGTGTTAAGAATGTATACATTGATAACGGAAGTGGGGTCAATGTAATCTATGTGCACTGCCTTTGGCGGTTTCCAATCGAGTGGAAAAAGTACCTCCAGCCACCACAGTAGGGACCGCTAGTCGGATTCACTAGTCATGGCATCTGACCAGCAGGTACAATCATGCTCTCTTTTACACTAGTCAGTCATGATGGGACAAAAACTGTAACGAGGGTACTCGAGTTGTGAGTTGTTGACTGTCCAACAAAATACAATATCCTACTGGGCCGACCTGCACTTTTTCAGCTACAAGCGATTCCATCCACTCTCCATGGTATTCTCAAATTCAGCACAAGCGACAGGTCGGTGACGGTCATAGCAACCAGAGCAGATAATGAATGCAGTGCCCATCAAGTAGCAAAGCAAGAAACCAAATCATGTCGAAGTGAAAGTTTCTAGAAGGTGGAAAATCGACAGGGGAGACTAGCAACAACACAAATGCTAGTCAACTAGTCAAGGAAAATGCATAGAGATGTGTTCAAACGATTCACAACATCTCTTTCACGGAAAGAAACTAACGCTAATCCAAAGATGGTCCAGCCAGACCACGGAGCAAAAATTGCAAAGCGAGGGAATGCCTACCCGCGGGCAAGGACATCAGTCTGGCCCGCAATCAATGGCCAAGCCATGCCCAGACAAAGAATGATTCGAAACTCAAACCGGATCTTCGCCATTGTCAAAGATGAACTAAAGCCCTTTGGGATGAAGAATCTAAGCGCTAGAAACAACAAAGATAGTGACAGAGTGTCACTCAATCTAACACGCAAGCTTTATTGTAGAAGAGAACCAAGCAGGGCCTCTGATGAACAAAACAAAACCCCAAATAACCGTGCAAAACGCAAGATTGATAGGCGCGCAGAAAAGAACGAGTGGCATTCTCACCCGGCCAAGGGGAGATGCTTCCTACGCCCGCAACATGCGCTGGGTCAAGAAGAAGGGGAAGTGCGAGCACCTGTAGAGCATGAAGGGAGAAATTCATCTCTTCCACACGAAGACCCGGTGGTGGAAGCAGGAAGGAACCCCAAGCTATCAAGAAACACTTGGAGGAGATGAGAAAATGATGCACAACCATGATGAGGTAGTCACAGCGGAGCACTCGACCAAAAACAAAGCGAAGGCTGAGAAAAGGGAGTATAGTCAAACTCCGTACAGGATAACCATACGCCAAGTACCGACGTGAAGACCGGGCCCGCGCCCTGATACTTAGACATTTAGAGTCTAATGTTTCATGTTTTTCCTTTTTAAGAGTTAATATAATTTTCATTTTGAAAGAGCTTTCCATAATTCGGTTTAACTATCTGCAAAAGCACAATTTAAAGAGGTTGTGCATATTTTCCAAGTAGCAACAACGACTGATCACCTACGCTATTTGAGCAAAATCTATGCAAGGATGCAACCATAGGTCTTAAAGAATCATAATCTTTACCTAAAATTTGCTAATAACATCTCAGAGCTGAGAATGTATAAATCTTAATTGATGGCATAAAAAAAGGGGTCCTAAAAAGATTCATAACCTTTCCCCTAAAAATTAGACAGTAAAATGCCTTGAGGTGACGATCTCGACCAACATACAGGTAGCTTAACCTCAAAGTATAGTCAAGAACATTGGCCAAAATTTCGCGAGTTAACATAAAAAACCTGATTAAACATACAAGTCAGTGATATATAAGTCAATAGTAACGGTTATACGACGTCTGAAATGCACACTAACCGATCAACGAGAACCCTAGAACAAGGGAGTGTGTAGAAAAATTATAGTGGAAATGCCGAATAACCCTAGCCTAAAGATATCACAGGTCAATTCAAAATACAAAAAAAAGCATTTCCATACCAAGTACAAAGCAAAATACACAATTCTTGGTCATTGACAACCAATATCTTTCACTATACATATAATCAGAGTCCGAGGGACAAACAAAATTCAGTCCTTAGAGTCCGAGGAAGATCTTCCCGGACCCGGCCTACGACAAAACTAGCGGAAGCTGTCATAATCCAGCTCCCTCAGATGAAAGTGGCCTGCAAAATCCGTCTCAACAAGGGACGAAAGGGCAATATCCACCTCTTCGGCTCTTATCGAGACACGGCCAAGATCTGGGGTTTCAGCTTCACCAAAAGTTGTAGAATGACTAGCTAACTGTTTCCCTTTTTCAAGCCCAAGAGTCTCACACGCCTTCTGAACACCTTGGATCCAGCTGGCAAATTGCGCACTCTCGATAACCTTATCAATTACTCGGACCACCCCCTTTTTCAACATCCATTGCAAGTTGCCTCGGGCAATAGCACCGTCAACCCGGGCACGGGCTAGTTGACGTTGGCACCTGGCCAACTCACTCGCTAGAACAACCTTCTCTCGAGTGAGAGAACTCACTTGATTCTCGAGTCGCTCCGCTTGGCCTTCCAAAGTGGCGACATGATCTTCCAAAGCGGCCTTCTCGTAGGCCACAATGTAATTTTGCTCAGATAGTACTCGACGCTTTGTCTCTGAATCACAGAGTTCCTCCCTTAAGCGTGCAACTACATCTTGCAAAGTTTTTAATTGAGCTTTATTTATGACATAGCGGCAAACCCGATCAACGGCAACAACCATAAGGGAAGAAGCTTGAGCAGTGTCATATCGAAGGTCACCGGCCATACGAGCACCTGACTGGGCCACAAGCAACTTCATTGTGGCCGGTGGATGAGCACAACTACTTCACTCCTGGGCGGCGATGTCTTCCAACAGTAAGGAATCCTTAGTAACCACCCAACTTGGAGCATAAGCCTCGGAAGCCAAGGGGTGAGACGCAGTTCTTGCTTCGTCAACCATGGAAGGTTTGTCCGATGGGGAAGAATCTCCTGACACGCCCAGTGCACCCCCCCAGCGTGGAACAGGAACCAGGATCAACTGAGAGCGAGCCAATAAACGGCGAAGGTGATGCCTTTAAAGAACTAGGCACCACCACTATCTCTTTCTGCCCAGGCACATAAAACTTATCGCCAAGAACATCCCCAATACCACCAAGAAGCTTGGGCACGAACACCGTGTTGCGCATCTTATGAGGACGGAGGCCCACGTCATTAGATTCAGTTTCTTCGTCTAACGACAGCACCATGCACAAACTTTGTTTTTTTCGGATAGAGGTAGTACCTTTTCCTGCTTGCACCATCACAAGAATATCGGCAGAAGCAGAGGCCGGAAAACAAGCTAGGAAAATGGCCCCAACAACCGGTTGGGAAGGCGAGGTAGGTCCGCTAGAACCAGCATTTCCCCCTTCTGCTGAGAGCAATCCAGCGAGCTCCCGCGTACATTTTTCGGATACGGGAGGGGGAAGAGTCTCCACAAGATCAACCTCCCGGTGGCAAAGCTTACCCCGATAGTGACCACGCAGGGCCATCTCCAAGGAAATCTCGGCTTCGGCACCTGCGAACACAAACACTAAATATGAGAAATCACAAGCCAATAAAATACAATGTTCTCATTTTTTTAAAAAAAAGGGGAGAAGGAGATGAGCGAATACCGCATCTCACGACGAATAACTGCGCCATCTTCCCACGCGCCTTCCAGGCGGCACTCATACCGGCTGCGGCAAGGATGAAATCTTCCCAGTTCTCCTCGACGACAGTAATATTTCCCAACCGTTTGCCAAGAGTTAGGTTATCCCCGAATAACTTGGGAAGACGGTCGGGAAAGTCTCGTGTTTTATGAAACTGATGAGACAATGAATCAAGTATCGAACGAATTAGAGAGTAAATTCAAAGTAGAATTGAAAGATTTGAACACCGATGTAAATATGATCTGTTTGGCTCTATTACGCTTTTGCAAATTTTACAGAGTACAATGAATATTCTGTAAAGACTTTGTTACTAAGACACTAGTAACCACTCCTATTTATAGAAGAGAAAAACGTACAAAAAATATACTAAGGACTAAACATGAAGCTTCGAATATTATGCCCTAGTAAAATACATTATAAAAATGTTCGAAGACCCTAAATACAAACTTCGACTATTACAACATTTCGACCCTAACAATCTCCCCCTTTGTAATCAAAGTCGAAGTCTTCAGTTTGTAAGTAGAGTAATGGAGTACAGCAAAACTCTTCGAACCTCAGTATACCAAGAAATAATTTTCTTCAATTCCTTCTTGTCTCCTTCATTATTCTTTTTGCAGTGGTTCATACGAACAATCAAGTTCGTATATTGAGATGTAGAATATCTCTCCACTTCGCTAGCTTGGAACAAAAACCGCTTCGCTTTTCCAGCTTTATCCTTTCCAGCAAAAACTATTCCAAATGGCTTTAAACATATTTCTCCATCAACATATTTCTTTAACTCAGACTGAGTCAACGAAGGAGCCATTGGAACTTTTACTTCCATTTCCTTTGCAGTAGCCAACTCCACATCAGTCAGTGCTAGGCACTCATAATAATTCTCAATGAAGATTTTGATGTGAGCAACTCCAAGTTTGAATTCCTCTGGATCTGTGTTTTGTAGAAAAGAAAAGGATTTGTCTTTCAGAAGCAATGCCACTTGTATAAGGTCATACAAGTTCATCAGAGGAAAATCTGCAATTGTGAATTCGCATGTTTTTCCATTTGCCCTGACTACAACATATTTAACATTTTGAACAATGTTTTCAAAGACCACATCCTTTTTCATGCTTATCACCTTCTTGATCTTGATCAGTGACCATACATCCTCAGGGGCTTTGCCAAGTACTGCATGAAAACAAATTTTCATATGAGTCCCTTCATCTTTTTCTTTAAAATTCCCTTCAGCTTTCAACTGAGGCATGATGAACATCATCTCATTTATAGGGAAATCCAACTGGCATGCATCAGTGTTTGTAACCACATAACTCTGTTTTGGCTTCTTATCAAATGAGTACATGTGATTAAAGGCAACCAAGGCTTCGATTGTTTCATAGTTGTAATGTTTTTCTGGATCACCTTTATTCATGCCGTTCGGATCACCAGCCCTCTGAGTCATGATGCTTTGAATAAGCCTCATTTTCTCGAGTTCAGCTTCAGCTTCAGCCTTCTTTTCTTCTTTAGATTTTTCAATCAGAATTGATTTTCCTTTATCTTTCGAAGCAGATTTTTCAGTTACGTCTTTTAGCTTCGAACCACTTCCACCAGATTCCAAAGGTTTACCAATTACAATTCCTTTCGAAATTGTTCTTGTAGTTGGTAATGTTGTTACGATTGTTGAGGTCACTGGTTGAGCAGACACAATTACTGGTTTTGTCGAAGGGATGCTAGATGGAAATACCTTGCCCACCACTTTCGCTTCTTCTTCTGTTGACTTCCTTTCTCCCCCTTTCACCCCTGTGAAAACAGGAGGGGCAGTAGTTGTGGGAAGAAGACTAGATATGCGAAATACTGGAGCAAGTTGCTTGTTAAGTATGCCTTCGAACTGCACAAACTTCTGGGACAAAAATTCTGGAGTAATCAACGGTGACGAAACCGGTTTTGTTGAAATCTCCTTCAACTCCTTTAACAACTTGATCACACCTTCAAAATTTTCACTTTCAGACTTGGAGATTTGAGTTAGTTGAGGACTCAAACCTTCGTATAGCTTGACAAATCGAGTGACAGCATCACAAATGATATCGACCTTCTGATTCAAGGACGCATAATCATGTTGAACAGATAAAATTTCCTTTTTCATGTCTTCACGAAGTTCGTGAATTTGGGAGTTAACATCCTCCCTTACTTTCTTGACTTCCTGAACAAAAAGAACATGTCGTTCTTTTGTTATGCTTCGCAAATCCTTAACTTCTCCCATAAAATCAGATCTGAGAGTTTTAACACGAAGCTCAGAATTCTGATCTGTATAATCAACCTTTTCTAAAATAACAGACTCTGAGGCTTTTATCATTCCAGAAACTTTGTTGATTACTCTTGATTCAAACATCTTGAGCATAGAATCAACCTCCAAACTTGAAATAGATGAACCTCCGCCAAGATCAGCTTGAGATTGAATGATGGAGTTCAACTTTTGATTAAGAATTTTGTATTGCTTCATTGTCATTAACATATGATCAGGAAATTCTTCTTCTTCATCATGAAACTCTAGGTCTTCGAATGTTCCACCAAACCCTTCATTATCAGTTTCAGTGGGTGAAGATGGTTTGGGTGTATCAGTGGATTGAGAGGAAAAAATGGAAGTAATTGGTTGATTGATGATATGTTCAAAGGTTGGAGAAACAGTGGTTGATGTGAGAGGAATAGTAGATGTTGGTGTAACAGAAACCAATGATTCGAAAGGAGTAGAGATAATTGGACCTTGATCTGCATCTTTCGAACCACTTTCACCCATGTTGACATTTGCATCCGTATCAGATACGTGTGCAGGGATGCCTGAAGTTCGAACCTCCTCAAAAATTGACTTGGCAATCGAAACTTCGGGTGGTATGATAACAGTCTTCTCAGGAATGGAACTTGTAATGATAGAAGTGAACTCTGGAGTTTCTGGTATTCGTTCATCCTCTTCTGTAGACTCAGTAGATAAAACAATCTTTCGAGTCTTCTTCGTCTTCTGCTTTTTCCGTTGTGACAAGTGTTTTGCCATATCTTCTGCTGCCCTTTTCTTGGATCCGGGAGAAACAGGAACAGGTACCTCACGAATTAAAACTCCTTGGTGAGTAATTTGAGGCTTGCGAATCAACTTCTGTGATGGTGACTTTCGTTTGTGAGTGGATTTCATCTTGATTCTTCGAAACATCCCTGTTTTCGAAGGAATAATCACGTTCTCTTGAGTCTCTTCCACTATTGGCTCAATCACTTGTGTTGCTTCAACTGTCACTGCAACATTTTCTGTCTTCTTCTTTGAAGATTTAGAGGATGTTGAACCCTTCGTTTTCTTTTCAGGTGAAGCAGGATCAGCTTTCTTTGACTTTTTGGTCTTCTTTTCTTCACGTGGCAACAAAATTCCCGTAGGAATAGAAGAATCGAATGTTTTCAGATATGCAATCAAAACTGGATTCGTAGGATCCACCCTTTTAAGCATCGCGTCTGGAATCCGAGCAACGTTTGGAAATTCATCATCATTGTCAACAACTTCCTTCGAAAAGTGATAAGATTGAAAAGTAACCTTCTCTTCTTCATTTGAAACCAAGATGCCTTCCTTGTTGTAAAAATGTTGCAGAATTAGACTCCAGTACCTAGCACACGGAATGCCATGAACAACATTCGTATGTTCTACTCCTTTTTGGAATTCCTTCCATAGCTGTGTAGAATAGTCTGCTGGAAGATCATAGTATAAACCAGCCACCATGGCATAAACCTCCATCCTTCCTTTATCTAATCCAACTGTTCTTCCGGTTAAACAACGCAAAAATATCCCAAACAAAAAATTCCATAATTTTGGAAGACCAGACTTCTTAAAGTCACTTATCTTTGACAATGAGGGCTGATATCCCAATTCATTAAACATATGAATTATTTGGGAGAATTGAAATTCAACAAAATGAGGTGTATTTGGAATGTCAAGAATCTGACAAAACAGTTTCTTGGAAAGCCTAACCTTTTTGTCATTGATTAGGTGAAAAGTAATCGAATCAGAGACTTTGTTGTATGTGGCAGTAGATCCTGCTTGAGAAAGCCAAGATACCGGAACAGAAAAGGAATTGAACATTGCTTTGGATAAAACAGAGTGTTTTAAAGAAACAATAAGCATCTTGAATTCTTCTGGACATTGAGAAAGTTCACCATCCACATAATAATTGGTAGATTGGATCTTCATAACTGGTGCAGAAGAAGTATCTTCAGTAGAAGGATCGACATGAGCAGTAGTCGCCATTGTTAGGATTTGAAAAAGATGAAGAACAGAGAATTTGGGAAGTTTTGAGTTTTGATCACATAAACGTATAAAGTACTCTTGAACCCCCTTTTATATGTAACCCTAAATGATTTGAATTTGAAGCGGGATGCATTTAATGAGATCCGACGTGGCACCTTGAAAATCGAACCTGTACAGCGGAAAGGTAGCCATGCGTCAAAAAGTGTCTGTCACATCACCTGGAAAACCGGGCAAAATACCATACGTCACGTATACACAGCCTGCCATTATCCCCTTAATAGAATTGTAACCGTTAGAACCCTTCGAATGGAGGCAAGGCTCTTTCACTTTTGGGATAAAAAGCGAAGTCATATGCCAGATGTTCGAAATCATCAGCCTGAGTTGGTATTACTCAGAACCTCAAGGATTTCGTGTGTGTAGTGTGCCAAAGAAAGTTTAGACAAGAAACAAAAAGTTTAGAAAATTTTGTGATGTCAAAAATTTAATTTGACATGAAGGCAGTTAAACCCCGGGCAAAGGTTGCTTCGTTAATCATCAAGAGAGATGATCAACAGCTTGTGTATGTTCCCGTGAATTACAATCGAATACTTGTTGATAAGTATCAAAGGGCTTCTTTTAAGAATGCTTCGTGGGTAGGTTCAAAATTTCGTTACATGTCAACCTAAACATAAGTTGATAAAGTGTAACTGAAATTACTTGTATGACCAGTGTAGTCAGTGACAAGTCGGCTTTGAAAATTTTTAACATGACTAGGACATTCGAATGAAACTCACATGAAAATCATATTCATAAAAAAAATTTGTATACTGGATCTTGTTGGGTAACAAACATCGTGGGTTTCGAATGCTTGATCAAGACTACTCATTCGAAATGAATATGATTTGGAGTTTCGAACATCGGTACAGAAACAAAAGTTTCGTATATATCTGGAACAATGTTCCCCGTTAATTCCTTAATTTGTAAGATTTTTGGGTTTCACTTCCATCACGGACTCATGATGTCAGATCATAAACACAGAGTTTTTATATATCTAAGTCTCGATGGGTTTGATCAGAGACCTCTCGGATATACGTCTTTGTGTGTGATCGTGTAAGAATGTTTTGGATGAAAAAGATTGGTGTAAGACACGAAAAGTACCTCTGTTATGTTTTGGACCATACAGGAAACTCTTAACTCATTGTGAGAAGAGTAAGGTAGCTCAGAGACTAATGTGAATATAAGCCTGATTGGGAAGAAATTTTCGTACGAAACATTTCATTAAGGCTTTCGTACACACACATTGAGTCATGGAGGCTTTGGACGACATGCAACAGCATGCTTCTAGGGACAACCTAACTAATTCGAATAATGAAAAACATATTAATTCATACGAAAAATTTTACCTGACCCTAAAACTGCCTGCATTGTCCCCTCTGAATCATCATCATAATCTGCAACAAAAGTCTAAAAACAAAAATCTTTTTGAATTTTTGATTTTTCGAAAATTTAAGGACAAAACAAAAGAAAATCTTTTTGAAATTTTGATTTTTCGAAAATTTAAAGACAAAACAAAAGAAAAACTTTTTGTATTTTTTTTTTGATTTTTCGAAAATTTAAAGACAAAACAAAAGAAAATCTTTTTGAATTTTTGATTTTCCGAAAATTTAAAGACAAAACAAAAGAAAATCTTTTTGAATTTTTGATTTTCCGAAAATTTAAAGACAAGACAAAAGAAAATCTTTTTGAAATTTTGATTTAAACAGACGAATATTTGGCATTCCTTGAAGAGTGACAAATGTACGAATTCGAAGCGTTCGAAGCGTTGACGATGAATCGTAACCATTAACTTAACACTGAAAATAAGTGACAATCATGTGAATTCGAAGCGTTCGAAGCGTTGACTATGAACAGTAACCTCTGAATGCTGAATGACTTTGTGTTATCTTTTATTGAGCGCCTCTGATTCATTCTTTTTCGCCTATCATTCTTCTTTTTCGCATGGAACAGAATTGCCATCGATCATTCCAAGACCTTCTATTATTCGCATTAGAGATTTTTCATCCAAAGCTTTCGTGAATATATCAGCTAACTGATCAGTTGTTTTCACGAAATGTACTTCAATGTTTCCATCCTCCACGTGATCTTTAATGAAATGATAACGAAGAGCTATGTGTTTAGTCTTTGAATGCTGCACAGGATTATGACAAATTCTTATTGCACTTTGAGAATCACAATATAATGGAATCTTTTTCATATTAATTGCATAATCACGCAATTGACTTTGGATCCATATTATTTGCGAAGTGCAAGCAGCAGCAGCCACATATTCTGCTTCAGCTGTTGAAATTGACACACACGTTTGCTTTTTCGACTGCCAGCTGACTAATTTGCCATCAAGAAATTGACATCCTCCACTTGTGCTTTTTCGATCAAGATTACAACCACCCAAGTCTGCATCTGAGTATGCTTGAACGAAGAATCCAGTTTTCGAAGGATACCACAATCCTAACGAAATTGTGCCTTTAAGGTAACGAAAAATATTCTTCACTGCAGTAAGATGTGGTTCGCGTGGATTAGACTGATACCTAGCACAATTACACACAGAAAACATGATATCATGTCTACTTGCTGTTAGATAAAGTAATGAACCAATCATGCTCCTATACAACGTTATATCAACAGCAGGTTTGTCCAACGATGGTGTTAGCTTTATGCCTGTTGCCATTGGTACACGAAGCTTTGTGCTATTCGTCAATCCAAACTTTTCTAACAGATTTTTCGTATATTTTTCCTGATTAATGAAAATCCCTTCTCTGTTTTGACGAATATTCAATCCAAGGAAATTATTGTTTTTTCCCATCATGCTCATTTCAAATTTGCTTTTCATCAATTCTTCGAATTCTCTAGACAAAGCAGGGTCAGTCGAGCCAAAAATAATATCATCAACATAAATTTGAACAAGCATTAGATGATTCCCCACTTTCTTTCGAAATAATGTGGGATCAACTGATCCTTGTTTAAATTTAGATTGTTTCAAAAATGATGTAAGTGTTGCATACCATGCTCTTGGTGCTTGTTTCAGACCATAAACTGCCTTATCTAAAATATAAACATGATTAGGATATTCTTAGTTAATAAAACCTGGGGGTTGTTCCACATAAACTGTTTCTTCAAGCTCTCCATTGAGAAATGCACATTTCACGTCCATTTGATAAACATCAAAATCTTTGTGAGCTGCATAAGCCAAAAATATTCGAACCGCCTCGAGTCTTGCGACAGGGGCAAAAGTTTCTTCATAGTCGATTCCTTCTTGTTGTGAATATCCTTTTACAACAAGTCTGGCTTTATTTCGAATAATGTTTCCATCTTTGTCGGTTTTATTTTTAAAAATCCATTTTAACCCGACAATCGAAACATTTTCAGGTTTAGAAATTAACCTCCAAACCTTGTTTCGTTCAAATTCAGACAACTCCGATTGCATTGCAACAACCCAATCTGAGTGTTCCATTGCATTCTTAATTGTTTTTGGTTCAATTTTAGAGATGAAAACATTAAACATGCAAAATTCTTGATGAACATTCAATACCTCATTCTTTGCACGAATTTGAGCTCTTGTCAGAACTCCCTCTTGTGGATTCCCAATAACTTGATCCTTCGGATGGTCTCTTGTCCATTTTTCCATGGGTGGATATCCTGGATCAAATTCCAAAGGGGCATCTTTGTATATTTCATCATTTTCTGAGCTTGCATTCGAACAAGCATCATCAACATTATGCTCCCCCTCAACAATATGCTCCCCCTCAATTTCAGCATTCAATTGTTCTTTCTCCCCCTCGAAAGAATGCTCTTCATCATCTAAAGTATTCGAATCCAATTGCTCCCCCTCCAGTGGACTATCACTCATAGTTTCACCTTCTTAAGGAGTCGATGGTGAATCATCAGTAAGTTTTGAAAATTCTGGTATGTGATTATCAGGAGCATGAACTTCAGAATCAACTGCATGATCTGAAATTCCAAAAATCAAATCATAATCAATATCATCCATTTGTATAGATTCAGTTTCAACTTGTGTTTCTTGTAAAATTGGATGATTCGTAAATCTATGCTCATTTGATTTAACATAATAATCATCGAATGTGAGATTGAACGTTTCTTTCAGTTTTCGTGTTCGCTTATTTAACACTCGATATGCCACTGAATTGTGCGAATATCCAAGAAAAATTCCTTCATCAGCTTTTGCTTGAAACTTCTAAAGATGATCCTTGAGATTCATAATAAAACACCTACATCCGAAAACATGAAAAAACTTCACATTAGGTTTACGATTATTCAGAATTTCGTATGGTGTAATATTAAATCGACGATGAATGAACGATCTGTTTTGAGTAAAACATGCAGTTGAAACAGCTTCAGCCCATAGATATTGAGGTAAATTCGCATATGCCAACATGGTTCTTGCTGCTTCGCATAATGAGCGATTCCTTCGTTCTACAACACCATTTTGTTGTGGTGTATATGGTGATGAAAAATTATGCGAAATTCCTTTGTCCACCAAAAATGAATCAAGAACTTTGTTCTTAAATTCAGTTCCATGATCACTCTTGATTTTTCTAACAGTCTTCTTTAACATGGTTTCTATCTTTTTGATAAAGTCAATCATAATTTGTGCAACTTTAGATTTGAGCCTGAGAAAATAAACCCACGTAAATCTGGAAAAATCGTCAACAATAACTAAAATGTACCGTTTATAGTTGAGTGTTGAAACAGTCGAAGGACCACACAAATCAATATGTATCAACTCAAGTGGTGTAACAATTTTCGAATCAATTGTGATTGGATGACCTTGTTTATGTTGCTTTCCAACTTCACAAGCTGCACATAAAGAATCATTGTCAAATTTAAGTATAGGTAAACCTCTTACCAGATCTTGTACCACAAGTTTATTTATGTTTCGAAAGTTGAGATGTGAAAGTCTTCGATGCCATAACCAGCTTAAATCAGATGTAGCTTTCGAAAGAAGACATACTGCTGGTTTGCCTACAATTGGATTGATGTCCAAAGTGAACATGCCACCTTTCCTTTTAGATTTCAATAATATTTCGTTTGTGTTAACATTCGAAATAACACTTCCTTCTTCGTTGAAAAGAACTTGATTGCCAGTGCCCACAACAAGTTGAGAAACACTAATCAAGTTATGTTGAAGACCTTCAACATATGCAACACGATTCACTGTGAATTGTCCATTTGTGATTTTTCCATATCCCATGACTTGACACTTTTGATTGTTCCCAAACTTTACTACTCCAGCATTTTTGAGACTTCGAAAATCTCTTAAATTCTCCTTCTTTCCAGTCATGTGACGAGAGCAACCACTATCAATGTACCATTTGTTATCATATTGCTCGTCACACAATACCTGCAATCAATTAAAAATTTTAGGTACCCAAGGCTTTTTGGGTCCTTGGAAATTAGATTTCAATTTCGAATGAAATGAAGAACTTTTAACCCAATCACAAACTTTGGTTTTGAGACTATTAATTAAGTTCACTTCATCATCTAAAGGAACTGAAACATAAGTGTTTGATAGTTTCGAATGTTCACTGACTGTTCCCTTCGCATCTTGAGTTTGTGATTGAACAGCCTTCGCTTTTGTGACAGGTCTCCATGTTTTGACTGAGATATTCGAATCCTTAGATGATGAGCTGCCATTCGAAGAAGTATTGACATACTTTTCGTATGCTTCATGAATTTGCTCTTTTGAATATTTATTTGACTGATACATTTTTCCTCTTCCGTCAAGCCAATGATCAATGTTCTTCCTTGAAGTCATTCCTTTTTCCCGTGACATCCTCATAGTTTCTTTCTTTGTGTAATTAGGAAAATTTGGCTTTTGAGGTACAAAATCAACTTTGGGTTTGGTAACATAAGAGTAAGCATAGGATGTATCAATTTTTGATTTAAAATGTTGACGTTGAAAAACTTTTTGATTTGAATTGGATCTTTCTGAAAAATCTCTTGTTTTGTTAGTTTCAGAAACTTTCGAAAACTTTGTTTGCTTATGTACTTCAGACCTTGTTTGATTTGATTGAGATGATTGTTGAGTTTTTGAAAAATAATCATTTTTAACTTTGAAAACCTTTTTGATGGATTGTGATTCAGACATCTTTTGAGACTCAATATTTTGCCAAAACATTTTCTTTCGTGCTTGTCTTTTTGAAATGTTGTTTTCCTTCGAAAATTTGTCAATTTGATCTTTAAATTCCTTAGAGTTTAATTTGACAACTTTTTCATTTTCCTTTTCAACACGAATTACTTTCTCTTTTTCAATTTTTGATTTTTCAACCCATTGTTTTTGTGGTTTTTGTCGTTGAAAAATATATGAATTCTTTGTTAAGTTGTTTTCAACTGTGTTTTGATTTGCGAAAAAACCTTCCTCAGTTGTTTTTGAATTATCCTCCTCAACCATCTTCTTGAATTCTGGTTTGATATTCTCAACATTTCCAGTAGTTACGAAAACTTGATTTGGAAAAATGACATTATCTGTGCATTTGAAATTTGGAAAAACCACCGTGTTTGTTTCAAGATAATGTTCACCTTTTTCATTCATCACTTTTTCGAACTTTTGTGTATCACCATACACTTGGTCAACAACTATTCGTGGAATTACTACTTTCTTTGAAGATTTCTTTTCTTTCGAAACTTTCTCTACATCTTCATCATCACTATCATCAGTTTGGTAATCTTTGAGATCCACGAAGTTCATTTCACTAACTTTCGAAGCTGTGGGAGTATCAGTTTCTTTCTCAACTATCAAATCCTTAACTTTTTCTTTCCCTTTAGAATTCAAAGCAACATTAACAATAGACAATTGAGAACAATCAACATCTTCAAGCTCACTAATTTCACTAATATTGTCAGAATTATCTTCAATATCAGCAAAATTAGATTGAGAATCAGATGATGAATTCTCAGTCTTTTTCAAAATGTGAATTTGTTCAGATTTAGTCAAAGTATCATTTACAATGTTAACTAAATCATTCGAATCCAGACATTCATCAACTTTGACAATTCCATATCTATACTTGTCATTTGGAACTTTGTCAAAATCAGCTATTTCTTTTTCACAGTCATACGAAATGTTATCTACCTTAGCTCTTTTATAAGCTAAAAATGGCAGCAATTTTCTATGTTGTTCTTTACTGATTTCGCATGAATGATGAAGTTCAGTTATTTTCCCATATAATCTTTTAGCAGCATTATAGTAAATGTTTCTTTGTGCTAACAACAGTTTATTATCACTAGATAAATTGTCCCTATCAACCATGATATTCGTTATTTGAAGTTCTAGACAATCTATCTTAGTGATTTTCGAATCTAATTTCTTCTGTGTCTCTAGCAATTGCATTGACAGCTTCTTAGCCTCATTGCTAGCAGATACCACAATCGAATCAAAATAAGTAACAGTTTCATCAAAAGATACTAATTCAGAATTATAAGCATGTACTGGAATATTAAAAGATTCAAGAATGTTTCGTACCTTTGTGGTCATTGGTGATTTGTCAGCAGCTTTTGATACGAAGCATCTTCCATGCACTTCGTATGTTTCCTCCTCTGATTCTTCCTCCATTTTTGCAAACATTGCTCCATGGGTTGGATTTCGCATTTCCTCATCATCTGATCCAGATGACCAGATTTGATAAGTACCATCTTCATCCTCATTCGCACCCTTTGCAACTAGAGACAAATTCTTAGCTTTCGCACGAACCTCCTCCAACTTTTCAGCATAGTACGCCTCATCCTTGATCTTATTCTTTCTCTCATCCTTCTTTCGAAGCATACAGTCATTAGCAAGGTGATTAGCACCATTGCAATAATGACAATCAATCCCAGCATCTCCCTTTAGTTTCTTCTCAGACTTTCCCTCAACAGGCTTCGAATCTTTCATCTCATCTTTCTTTTTCTCTTCCCCAGCACTTTTACTCAGAAAGTTCCCTTTTGTCTCAGACGACTTTGCCTTCGGATTGAAAGGCTTTTTGAAGAACTTTTTCACACGATTGTTTGAATAAAAGGCAACTGCCTCATCATCTGAGTTCATGATGAACCCTTCATCTTCATCCGAAACATCTTTCTCAGCATCTTTTTCAGAGATCTTCGAAACCAAAGCTAGTGGACCTCCCAACATAGCCTTCGATTCTTCAGCTATTTCGTTCACTTCGCTTTCATGAGTCTTAAGTTGGTTGTACAAGTCATTTAATGTTGACGTATCAAAGCTCTGTTGATTCTTCACCATCATGCTCACACTACGCCATTCCTTTCGAAGTCCCATAACAAATATCAGATTGAATTCCATGGCTGATCTAGTGATACCATATCGATTGCATCGATATATCAATTCATTAAGACGATCGTAATAAACTTCAATTGTTTCACCATCTTTCTGTCTGAAGTCCTTCAGCTCCACTAAACATTGCTTCACAGAATTAACTTTCGTCTTCTCACTTCCCTGAAATTTTTCCTTGAGATTGTTCCAGATTTCCTTTGCAGTTGTACAACTCCTCACGTAGTTGTAAACAACTGGAGGCAAAGCTCCTCTTAGCTCTCTTACACACCTTTTCTCCAGCTTTTTCAGACGATCAGATTGATTTTCAACTTCAGAGTTTCCAGAGGAAGAACCAATTGGTTGAACATTCGATGGTGGATTGAGATTGCCAGAAATGCAATTCCACAGTTCTTCATCCAATCCATTGAGATAATCCTGCATACGATCAGCCCACTGATCGTAATACTCAGGGATGAGCATAGGAATTTTGGTGGATGATCCTAGAAGATGAGAAAATGAAGTCATGGAATTCAGATTGAATGACGCCATTGTTGTACGGAATAGATCCTTGAGAGTTTTTGAAAACACTTTGAGAATTTGACAACAAACTGTATGATTCAAATCACAATCACTCTTAGAACACTCGATTCAATGAATTAAGTGCAGAATCGAATCACATACTTAGATCTAAACAATTTTTCACTTTCAAAAAGTGCGGAAACTTTTGAATCAAAAAGTTGACTCAAAAACCTTTTGAACAAAGTGAAAATCAGATCAGAGATATGATTCCTGCTCTGATACCAATTGATGAGACAATGAATCAAGTATCGAACGAATTAGAGAGTAAATTCAAAGTAGAATTGAAAGATTTGAACACCGATGTAAATATGATCTGTTTGGCTCTATTACGCTTTTGCAAATTTTACAGAGTACAATGAATATTCTGTAAAGACTTTGTTACTAAGACACTAGTAACCACTCCTATTTATAGAAGAGAAAAACGTACAAAAAATATACTAAGGACTAAACATGAAGCTTCGAATATTATGCCCTAGTAAAATACATTATAAAAATGTTCGAAGACCCTAAATACATTATAAAAATGTTCGAATAACTTGGGAAGACAGTCGGGAAAGTCTCGTGTTTTATGAAACCCATGCCCCACAATGTTTCAGTAGATCCAGAGCCATTGCCTCTGCCAATTCTTCTTCGGAGTATCTTGTTCAGAAATCAACTGACGAATGCCCCGCCTCTTCGCCAGCGTACGGACGCCGAAGTTCGTATACGCACAAAAGAAGTAACTGAAAACCCAAAAAGTGGGTATACAACTCAGAGATCGACAGATCAGTTCGAAGCCAACAATCTTATTGACGACACTTGGGGTTAATTCGTCAACGGAAAAAGCTGTAGTGATGCAGGATCATATCAAAAAAGTCAGACGTTGGCAGGCGTACCCCGCTTCGAATAGGGGAACAGGAACCCCCACTTCCCTTGAGGATAGTCATAAATCGATGATCCCTTTGTCGGAATCATCGCGCCATGCTCCGGCAAGAAACCGAATCGTTCTTGCAGAAATTAGAATTCCTCTACGCTAGGGACTATGCCATAACGGTCCATCATCAAGAACGGATGAGTGATAGAAAAACAAAAATTCACAAAATGCGTGAGTCGTTACAACGAAAGCAAGGAAAGGAGGTAAAGATGAAAAGTCTTGGGTAAAGGGGGGATTTTAAAGGCAAATCTGGCATCACGAACCGTCTCGTGATGGATCTGACACACATCGATGGCGCTGTCTAAAGTCTGTCGAATGGTAGAGATAATCTCAGACATACACGTGTTTTAATATAGGCTCGAACGTCGATGATACCAAGCCAACGCGTACGCCTACAAGCCTAAGGGACTTGTTAACGTACCCCTTAGGAAAAACATCAAAAAAGGAGAAGTAAAACTAACACCAAGCCTAGCCTGGTTAGAATCTAGTCGTATCCAGTCTGAGGCCAAGGCCAGGCCTTCACCAATACGGAGTCACTGGTATGGCGGTTAAGGGGCAGAACTGCGCCTTGCCCTCTTCTCCCAGAAGAAATACCCCGACAAACATGGGACCAATCAAAGAGTTCCACTTGCTCATCTGACGACAGCCACAATCATCATAATATCGAAGATTCTCCTCTAGCCAATGAGGCGACGAGACAGAAAGACGTGATGGAGGATCCCTCAATACGGGTCCGACACGTCACGTCTCACGAGGGAAGGCTCAACAGAATCAGTTAGGAGGCACGCGCCTCTCAATCAGGTATAAAAGGACCCTTCTTCTTCATGAAGAGGGGGACGAAACTCTTTTTCCTCAGAATTACCCTTTCTTCTCTCCAAATTAATTCTAACTTGATCGTCGGAGCTTCGTCCTGGGAATCCCTCCCGGACATCGACTAACGATCATCTTTCTCTTTTGTACTTTTATATCAGGAGAACGAACCAGCTCGACTCCCACCCTCGATCTCAATTCAACCATCTCCGACTTATCACAACAGCTACTGAGAAGGAAACCCTAATTTTTAGGGTTTTGCACCCTTGTTAAAGGCCTTAAGTACCTTGGCTGGCCTCCTTACTAACCTCCTCTGTCCAGAAACACTAATAGTGTGTATCATCTTCCTTAATGAGTGTGTGAGCTTGTGGAGGGCCTTGAGTGTTGATCTTTTTGTACTAATTTGAAGAAGCTTTAAGGTTGAAGATGTATAGCTTGGAGGGAAGACTTAGATCCAGAATCTCGCCACTTATTGCAGTCTCTTGGAGGAATCAAGTTTATACCTTGCTTTATTGTTGTTTAGATCTCTTTTTTTGGGGTTTTATCTTAATTTTGGGCTCATGGTTGGATCGTCCAAGAAGTTGAGTGTTACATGGGTTGTCATGTTAGATCTGGCCATTTTATGGCCTCTTTTGGCTTAAAGTTGTAAGCTTTACTAGGTTCTAGGTCCCATTCATTCAATAAGTACTTTATTAAGCCCTTCTTGAGCCCTAGGGTTTCTTTTTAGCATGCATGGACGTAAATTTGGAAACTTTACGTGATTTTCCAGCCTTTGGATGCCATATCTGCATTTTGGGACTATGTGTTTGGAGTTTAAGGGCTTAATGGGTCAAGCCTCACTCTAATGAGTCTAGGGTTCGGGTTTGACTCATTTTGGTGGTTCCTAAGGGTAAAGTTGGAAACTTTGCCCTTCTAGACATCATTTTGTAGGACATCTGAGATTAGGAGCTCCTAGATTCGTTGGAAGCTGCTTAATGCATTAAGTTGTTGTATTTCTAGCTAACTCGGCGTGTTCATTAGTGAACACGGCGAGTTGATAAGATTTTTTCCGATCTTTGCAGTTAATGGAGGAATACGACGAGTTGAAGGAGAACTCGGCGTGTTGGGTCAACTCGGGCCATTGACTTTGACTTTTGACTTTAGTCTTTGACCAGGTTTGACCTATAAGGGGTTTTGGGGCATTTTGAGTGGTATTTAAGGAGTTATTTCTATTTAGGGGTTGAGTAGAGCTGGTATTCGGAGCCGGGACCTGTTAACTATCGTTCTATATTCGAGGTGAGTCTTTTCAATACACTCATGGGTTGAAGGCATCAAGGCCGGCCATTAATTGTTATGAGATGATTTGTATTGGAGTATGTAATTGTTTGCTATTTGATCTATATGTGGACTTATGTCAAGACCATGGGAAGAGCCCATGGCTCTTGGCAAGACCATGGGAGGAGCCCATGGCTCGGGGATACAAGACCATGGAGGTAGCCCATGGAATTCCAATGAAGACCATGAAGGGAGTCCGTGGCAAACTTATATGTATGTGTGCATGACATTATGTGATTATATGTTTTGTGTGGTTTGGGAAACTTACTAAGCGTGTACTTACAGTTTTGTTGGATGTTTCAGGTACTTCTAGTTCTAAGGACAAGGGATCGACTTGATGGCACAGCGTGCACTCTCCAGTATTTTCAAATTTAGTTTTGATACTCTGGTATTTTAAAACACTATGGTCATGTAATGAGATTTTTGGAAACGATTGTGGTTGGTATTTATGATTATTAAAAGTTAAAATTTTATGTAAAATTTTGGGTTGTTACACGTGGTCATGCACATCTTCCTATTTTTATGATATTGGATCTTAGGGTACTCAGATTATGATTATACTTTTGAAACAATGGTTTTGTAAACACTTTATGGTTAATGGGTTGTTTTTGAAAAAATTAAATTTCTTTGATTTTTGGGATGTTAGAAGTTGGTATCAGAGCCTTGGTTTGAGAGAACTGGATGAACATTCATGTGAATCTAGACCTAAACTAAGGAACTACAAAAGTTTTAAAATGGTTTTCAAAAGTAACCAAGGAAGGATGTGATGTGTACGATCAGCCAGAGCAATAAAGTATACCCTAAGTTACCCACACTGTTATTTGATATAATGTTCATGGTAGAGCAACATGCTAGTGGTAGGCTAGGGATCTTTAGGAATTGCATGATAGAATTGCCTGATAGCCTATGAGTACTTCGTGTATAAAATTGACATAGTTACTGTAGTTTCTTAGTGTGTGCATCATAGTTGTATATAACTAAAATTTTATAGTCTGAGAATTTTTTTATTTAGCCTTATTTCATGTTCTTGTCTGATTAAAGGCTTAGGGTGTAACAACCCGATATTTCAAGTCAATATAATAGTCTAGGTCAACCATTGTAACAAGTTTTAAAGCAATAAAGAGAAATTATTTGAATATTATGTGCATTTAATTATTTGTAAAAGATGTAATAAAAATGATCGTCAAAAATAAAATGTTAAATAAACTTGATTGGGATGAATAAAGTAGTAGAAATCGTAACAAGGATTCCAAAAATATAAAAAACACTGAAATCCGAATTATAACGAAGAAGTTATGACCTATCGAAGATCCGCGACAAAACCGGCAAAACGCTGTATAGCGTAAAAAGTGAGTTGACAATAAAATTCTTTTTAGCCTTAGGTATCTAAATGAAAGTCGTAGAATACGTTAAACCGTGAACGTACATAAAAAGAACATCCAAATCTGACTTCGTATGAAGAAGTTATGATTTTTCTAAGATTCGACATAGCAGTACACAACCTGAAATTCGAAATAAAGATCGAGCGATTTTTAGCCGACACAACCTAAACGAGAATCGAAGGTCTCATCAATAGTAGTACAACTATAAAAAGATAGACGAAAACGGATGTCGGATGAAGAAGTTATGAATTTTTAACAGATTTTCCTGTCCCGGTCTGTTAAAAATAATAATATTAAAAGTAAAGTGAAAATTAGCCAAAGGAGTCCAAACGAAAGTCGTAGGGTATAATCTCACCTACGCGTGGATATAAAGAACGTCGAAAATGGAGCTCGTATGCGAAAGTTATGAATTTTTGAAGTTCGGGACACAAAAACCGAGAAATCTCGTATATACTAGGCCCGGGTTCGGCCACGTCACCCCATTCCTCGCGAGCATGCCCCGTGTCCGACCTGATGACTCATCCGAAGCGAGGTCCAACCCGGTTCCGACGCGTGTCCAGCGCTGTGGCGCGTCCGAAGTTCTGACACGTGCTTCGCCTGCGAGCCGACGCGTACCCCCTTCGCATGCGAGTCCGACGCGTGGCACACCCTCCTCTCTCCGGTCCGAGACTTCGGCCCTATATAAGGGTGCGAGATCTCTCAGTTCCTTAACCATTTTCACACCAATTTTCACCCTTTTTCACATATTTCACCCCCATAAACCTCCTTACAACCCCCGAAGTCCCGATACCATATCTAACACCCGAAGAACACCCCGAAGCACCAGAAGTCCACAAGAAAAGAGTCTTTCGGTTTCTAACTCAACCCTCGTAAAGTCCGGTTTTCAACAATAAAGTCTTTTCTAGCAATGAAGTGCTGTTGAAATCACCATCTTTCACAAGTGAGTTCATACCCCTGCATTTTTACCATTTTCACTGTTTTACAGGGGGGGGGGATACAAGTCTAAACACAAGAATATTGTGTTTACAATCAAATGATTTTTAAATATTTCTAAAACGACTTTAAATTACTGAAACTCTTTCAGATATTGTCAAACTCTTTTAAAATGTTTTATAAACTCTTTTTAACTTATATTTTGCCAAAATCATATATATATATATATATATATATATATATATATATATAATATTTAAAGGGCTTAGGACTAATAATTCGCTTTATTTCCCTTTTCCTTGTTTGGATGTGGGTTCATGGTAGAATTATTTGTCCGAATGTCGTTTAACTTTTAATTATATATACTATATGTATGAATATAAAAGTTATTTCAATCAGTTTCATATTCCCTTTGTAACATGTCAAGCAAAGGGGATACTTTCATGAATATTACATATCAAGTAGAACACAAATATAAATTATAATAGGTATAATTTATGAAACTCTCACACAACTTTCACAAGTCAAGTATATAGGGTTTAACTATATATATACTCTCATATAAAATTCTTTGCATATACTTTACATTTAAGTATATTAAGAAATACATCATACTGGGTTTGCATTAACGGGGTATAAATACAATGTATCGGGTTAGCACTCACGGGGTAATAATACATCATACCTGGTTTGCATTAACGGGGTACAAATACAACGTACCAGGTTAACACTTACAGGGTAAAAATACATCATACTGGTTTAAAACAAAGGAAAACATAACATTATGGAAAATAATCCTTCTATAGTTTTATTGTGAACTAAAACTAGGTACACTATTTGTGACAACCGTCAAATTCTGGTCAAGTCAAAGTCAAACTAAGTCAACAAGTCCAACCAGTCAACTCAGTCAACCCTTGTATATTAGGGTTTACGCTATGTAATTACTGAACAGTTCGCTAATTTAAAGAGAAAACATCAATTGGAAAATTCGTGTATTTAATTTTCCTTAGCCTTGATAGTGCTAAACAATGAAACAAAGCGATAAAACACTATTGCACACTCGTCGGGAGTGTGTAGGACACTAAATCATGGCTTAACGGGGTTTACGGACCTTGCATTTCGAAGCCGGATGTTCAAAAAGGTCATAAATGGAACCTCTCTAAATCTCCTTCACTCTATCTCTCTCTATTCGAAATCTCTCCCAAATCTCTCTCAAAAGTTCCCGTAACTTTTTGTAATCATTTGGGCCATCCCGACCCTTAACCGGGTCAAAAACCGCTTAAAACGGGGTAAAAACGGGTAAAATACCCTTAAGGACCCGAAACCTACCTTATAGGGTCGAAGCCTCTTAGGCCCGAAACCTACCTCATCAAGCTTTATTCTACTCTTGGTAAGTATAATTCATCCTCCTTGTGATTATTACACTTCATTCTACTCCAATCATCGATTGCTTACACAAACTCCATCACTTTGATGTTAGATTCTCGAAAATCTTCAAGGCATCTTCCAGTGTTCTTGAGTTGAACACTTCTCATCTCCAACACCCATCTACTGAAACATTTAAGGTGAGTTCATACCCCCTACATTTTCATGTTTTCTTATGTTTTAATGGGGGGGGGGGGGGATACAAGTTAAAACACCAAGAACACAACTAAATTCTTCTAACAGCTTTCATCAGAAAAGTTGGACTCCATTCACGGACTGTTTTGGTCAACTTAAACATTTTTGTTTTCAAAACTATACAAGGTGCAAGTAGTTCAAGTTCTTAGCTTTAAAATGGATACTTGCACATCTCCATAAGATTTTTCTACAATTTATGGTGATTTTTACAAAACTGCCTATCATTTCAAGAACCAATCCGGACCAGTCTGTGATTATGGACGTTTCCACCTAAGTTGGACGTCACTAAAAATCCTGAGAAAATTTATGAACAAACTAGACTCATTTTCCAAACTCTCAGAATTTACAGATTCGGATTTGGACCTTTGATGATTTTTCTACAAATTTTCTAAGAACAGTAATAGAAATTGTTAACAACAGAAAAATGCTATCAATTTCATTACACCTTGTAACATGTTGAGCAAGGTGTATATCTTTATGTGATTATATGTTATTGCATTATATGACATTTTGTCTTAGTATAAGGACATACAACAGTTAACAAATGGATTTTTGCTAGATAAAGCACAAAAATAATAAATTGTTATAATCAAGGTACATCCATTACATACAAACATTTGGATAAACTATGTTAAGTATAGTTTACATACATTACTACTACTACCCTTGTTTTGATAAACTATAATAGGTATAGTTTATGATACATTACACAATACATACATTTCAAAAGGGTACATTTATACAGAGAGGATTTTCATTACACAACACGTAATTCCGTTAATGACTTTGTGAGACATTCGCTTCACTATACAAATAAGTCCTGTATTGTAACCAGAGTCTCCTGGAGGGAGAGCGTGATAGTTGTATATAGATCTATATTGGGTCTGACAAACCCACACCTTAACTGCATGCAACAGTTAGACCGGCAGGTCTGGGGTGACAAATGTCATAACATTTCCGACGCCTGAAGAACGTCGTTTCAGGCCAACTAGGTCATAGCATGGTTATAATAACTCACAGAAAGTATTAACAAACATAGGAATTTACGGGAATTTCATAGAAATCAAACGCGTTTATATCGATTTAAACTTACATTATTTTCTATAAGTAAGAAAGGTTACTTATACATTTTGGTCTTTGGATATAAGACTACATCACACATTTTAAGGAAAATATCGGATTTTTCTGGAACAAACATTACATTTACAAGAGAGAGGTTTTTATCAATACAAAACAAAAGCTTATGAACTCACCAACCTTTGTGTTGACACTTTTTCAAACAACTTGTATTCTCAGGAAATCACTAAACAGGTGACCAAGTGCTTTTGAGGATGGGACGTTAAGGCGTCAAACATTTTACAGTTTGTCAACATATTGTAATTGATTTGGAAACATGTAATTCATACGATGATGTAACTCTTTCAATTATATATATGTTGGTTGTGTTTACTTTAATCACTATTGCAAATGTTGTTATGATACTATACATGAAGTCCTCCAACCCCGGACGTTTCCGCCATCCTTGGTTTGGGGGTGTGACAGATTGGTATCAGAGCACGGTTTATAGTGAATTAAGTATATCAAACCACATAAGATATACAAACTATAAACACATTTGGGACTAAAAGTCTCTGATTTGAACATTTTCAAATGACTATACTTTTAGAAAGTAAACGGTTTCTCGTTAAAAGTATAAGTACATGCATACATGCTCGCATAGAGTCGTAGTTAGGAAAACATAAAGTAAAAGAGGAGGAGTTGTTCGTTACAAGTATGCCTTGGACTATGTGGTCAAGTCTGGGATGGATATAGCCTGATCAACTATATCTGTCCGAGAAGTGACCTGCATATATTGAGGGATAGTCGTAGTGGACAACAAACCTGACAACCTAACATCACCCTATAATGAATACGCTAAGAACCAAACATAACATTTAAAATACTATAGGAGTATTTTGAGAATTTATAACTCGACATTTTAGATTCATTTCATACCTCTTACACCCCTATTCTCGAACAGACAACATGGCGGGATTCCATCTACCTGGAGACCCTTACTTCCCTAATGAGGGAAACGCTGGATGGCTCGAGGCAGAACCCGAGGAGATGATCGAGGAAGATCCTGAGGAAGACCCCGAAGATCCTGAGGAAGACCCCGAAGAGGTTGAGGAAGAAGAGGAACCCGAGGAGGAAGAGGAAATGGAGGACGACGAAGAAGAAGAAGAACCAGAGGAGGAAGTCATCAACCCTCCTTACATCGCCAGGGTGCCTGCGAACCGCTTTGGCTACAACGGGCCTGAACCCCGTTGGGCAACAGTGATCGAGCGATGGGGCCGTCAGCAACGACAACGATCACCATTTGGTGATCAACGAGGTTACTACGACCTCAGCCACGGGGGACCGGCTGACAGAGCGCTTCCAGTCATGATTCAACAAATAACTAACATCAATGATCGCGGTAGGGCGACGACAGATCGAGTTCGGGAGCTGAGTGCCATCATAGAGTCTACCACTGCTCGTACTAGAGACCTAGAGCGGGACTCCCACTACAAAAATCAACTCATTCAGGACCTTCTCGCTGCTCGTGCAGAAGCAAGGGAGTATCGGGAAAGATACTTGGCACTCGAGGAAAGAGTGATTGCAGCCGAGCGACGATTGGCTGAACTCCAGGGTGCATCGACCTCGTCCCAAGCACCATCAGGGGCCGATCACCGTGAGTAGAACTCATTCTACTCGCACATCCTCATAGACTAGGTATATGAGTATGCGTGGGTGCTACTCTTTTTGCATGTAAGCTAACCCTGCGATTAAGTGATTACACTATTCAAGGGGCTTTTGTGCTGTCGAAACTATCTTTTACATTGATGTAATGTAGACCTTTATGAGGTCAAATTTTCTCCAAAACAATGTGTACTAAAAGTTATCAATGAATCTTAGGAGTGGGTCAGACACGGAACCGAACACATGACTCCGTCTGAGTCACCACTATTTAATTCATAAGTTTAATTGCATAAACTTTTTCTATGAATTACTTGCTGATGCAATAAAGTCGAGATATAATACAAATGAGATAAAACAAGTAACACTCGACTCGTTATTACTATTGAAGTCTTACCGACTTGTCATTTTAAAAACTTGTGACAGAACTATGCCGCCAAGGAGAAGATCAAGGCCTTCCAGCAGCGCAGCACCACCTCCTCCGCCGCCGCCTCCGCAATTTGATCCGACAATGTTCCAGGCTGCAGTAGCAGCAGCTGTGGCGGCAGCTATGTCGCAAATCGGCACAAATGGCAGTGGTGGATCTGGATCTGGTGCTACACCCTCTAACCAGGGCGACAGTTCGGGGCGCACAAAGGAATGCACCTACAAGGATTTCACAAATGGCAAACCCGACCTTTTCAATGGAACCGGGGGAGTCATCACACTAATGCAATGGTTCGAAAGGACCGAAGCGGTCTTCGAAGTATGTGCTTGCCCTGAGGCAAGCAAAGTCAAATATGCAGCCTTCACTTTCACTGGTAGGGCGCTCACTTGGTGGAACGGTCGAGTTAAGTCACTCACTCTCGCGGTGGCTAACTCCATAAGCTGGGAAGACTTGAAAGCTTTGATGATGAAGGAGTACTGCCCGAGAGGCGAGGTTCAAAAGTTGGAACAAGAACTCTGGAACCTCAAGATGTCGGGCTCCGACCTTGAAACTTACACCACCCGATTTAATGACTTGGCTCTCCTCTGCCCAGCAATGGTCACTCCAGAGGAGAAGAAGGTGGAGCGATACCTTTGGGGACTGTCTCCTCAAGTTCAAAGTAGTGTTTTTGCTTCAAGGCCAACTACTTTTGACAGTGCCAAGGAACTGGCACAACAACTCATTGACCACCGAGCCAGTCATAACACTATAACCACTACCCACGATCAGTCAACAAGAGGGAACAACAAAAGAAAATTTTGGAACAACAAGAAGAGCCAACCGGCACCGGACCCCGCCAAGAAGCAACAGACTGTTGTTGTCCTTGCTGCCACTACTGCTACCACTCCAGCACCACCGAAGCAATATGCTGGAAATCTCCCTAAGTGCAACAAGTGCAACTTTCACCACACTGGTGCCTGTAGGGAAATGCACTGCAAAAACTGCGACAGGAAGGGGCATACCGCTCGTTTCTGTAAGGCGCCAGCACGACCTATCAACCAAGTTGCCAATGCAGGGGCAAGCCAAACCTGCTATGGTTGTGGAGAGGCAGGACACTTCAGAAGAAACTGCCCTAAGGCACGAGCCCCTAATGCTGGTGGCGTGGGGAGAGTCCTGGCCATGGGACATGGAGAAGCAATCAAGGACCCCACGGTGGTTACCGGTACGTTTCTCCTCAATAACACTTATGCATGCGTACTTTTCGATAGTGGAGCGGAGAGGAGTTTTGTGAGCCATCAATTCAAACATTTACTTAAACAAGACCCCCAATTACTAAAAGACACATACGTCGTAGAAATGGCAAACGGAAAGGCAGAGTGCGCTAGCGATATATACTCAGGGTGTACCCTCACTCTAGATAATCATTCATTTAAAATAGACCTAATGCCGGTAACAATAAAAAGTTTCGACATAATCATCGGTATGGATTGGTTAAGTTCTCATCGTGCTGACATTCTATGTTACGAAAGGGCCGTTCGCCTCAATCTGCCAAACGACGAAACCCTTCTTGTCTACAGTGATAAACCCAGTGCAAACTTACAAATCATCTCTTGCGTCAAGGCTCGAAAGTATCTCCGAAAGGAATACCACGCCTTCTTAGCCCACGTAGTAGATAAGAAACAAGAGATGAAGGATATCAAAGACATTCCAGAAGTGTGCAACTTTCTTGACGTATTCCCCGAAGACCTTCCAGGCGTACCCCTCGCACGGCAAGTCGAATTCCGAATCGACTTGGTCCCCGGAGCTACCCCAGTAGCCAAAGCTCCATACCGCCTAGCACCGGCAGAAATGTAAGAATTGTCCAGTCAATTGAACGAGCTGTTAAGCAAAGGGTTCATCAGGCCGAGCTTTTCACCCTGGGGAGCACCAGTCCTATTTGTGAAAAAGAAGGACGGATCTTTTCGCATGTGCATTGACTACCGCGAGTTAAATAAGCTTACCATCAAAAACCGATACCCTCTACCCCGAATCGACGACCTCTTCGACCAACTTCAAGGGGCAAGCTACTTTTCAAAAATCGATCTGAGGTCGGGATACCATCAGCTACGAGTTCAAGAAGAAGATATCCCCAAGACAGCCTTCAGAACTCGCTATGGGCATTACGAGTTTGTAGTGATGCCCTTCGGGTTAACCAACGCACCTGCGGTATTCATGGACCTGATGAACCCAGTGTGTCGACCCTACTTAGACAAGTTCGTGATCGTGTTCATCGACGACATTTTGGTCTACTCACGAAGCAAGGAAGAGCATCGCCAACACCTACGACAAGTGTTAGAAACGTTGAGAGCTGAGAAGCTCTACGCTAAATTCTCTAAGTGCGAATTCTGGATCCGAGAAGTGGATTTCCTTGGCCACGTGGTTAGCGAGAAAGGGATACATGTGGACCCCTCAAAAATCAAAGCGATCGAAAACTGGTCAGCACCTACAACACCAACGGAAGTCCGAAAATTCTTGGGACTTGCCGGATACTATCGAAGATTCATCCAAAACTTCTCCAAGATCGCTAAACCGCTCACCACCTTGACTCAAAAGGGTGTGACGTTTAAATGGGAAGATAAACAAGAAGCGGCCTTCCGAATGTTAGAACAAGCCCTGTGCAGCGCACCAATCCTGTCTCTGCCAGAAGGAACCGAAGACTTTGTAGTCTACTGCGATGCATCAAACTAGGGGCTTGGGTGTGTATTAATACAGCGAGGAAAGGTCATTGCCTACGCATCGAGGCAATTGAAAACACACGAAGTGAACTATGCCACGCATGACCTCGAATTGGGAGCAGTAGTGTTCGCCCTAAGGATCTGGAGGCACTACCTTTACGGAACGAAGTGTACTGTCTTTACCGATCACAAGAGCCTTCAGCACATTCTCAATCAAAAGGAGCTCAACATGAGGCAAAGGCGATGGGTAGAACTACTGAACGATTACGAGTGTGAGATTCGTTATCACCCAGGCAAGGCAAACGTAGTAGCAGATGCCTTAAGTCAAAAGGAATACTCGGGGCGCCGAGTAAAGTCATTAACGATGACAATCCATTCACACCTGTCCACACAAATCAAAGAGGCTCAGCTGGAGGCATTGAAACCGGAAAATGTGACGGGTGAGGCATTAAGAGGAATGGATAAGAATCTTGAAGTCAAAGACGACGGAGTTCGTTACCTCATGAACCGAATCTGGACACCAAAGTTCGGTGGGTTCCGGGACGTCGTCATGAACGAAGCACACAAGACTCGATACTCCATCCATCCAGGTTCGGATAAGATGTATCTAGACCTCAAGAAGTTGTACTGGTGGCCGAACATGAAAGCCGATATTGCTACCTATGTGGGCAAGTGTCTGACTTGCGCCAAAGTCAAGGTGGAATACCAGAAACCCTCAGGATTGCTGCAACAACCTGATATACCGGAGCGGAAGTGGGAACGAATAACCATGGACTTCATAACCAAGCTACCTAAGACCACAGGTGGGCTTGATACCATATGGGTAATCGTGGATAGATTGACCAAATCAGCGCACTTCCTGCCGATTAAGGAAACCGACAAGATGGAGAAGTTGACTAGAATATACATCAAAGAGGTGGTACGACTGCATGGCGTGCCAATATCCATTATCTCTGACAGAGATAGTAGATTTACATCGCGATTTTGGCAGTCTCTACAGAAATCCCTGGGGACTAGGCTTGACATGAGTACAGCCTATCACCCACAAACTGACGGGCAAAGTGAGAGGACCATTCAGACGCTAGAGGACATGCTTAGAGCGTGTGTGATAGACTTTGGTAAATCTTGGGATACCCATTTACCACTTGTTGAATTCTCGTACAATAACAGTTATCACACTAGCATCAAGGTTGCACCATTTGAAGCCCTCTATGGCTGCAAGTGCAGGTCACCTCTGTGCTGGGTTGAAGTGGGCGACACGCAACTAGCTAAGGGACAAGTCCTTAATAGCACCCTCACTGGCCCGGAGATAATAAGAGAAACCACAGAGAAGATCGTTCAAATTCGGGAAAGACTGAAAGCAACCCGAGATCGGCAAAAGAGTTACGCGGATAAGCAACGCAAACCCTTGGAATTCCAGGTCGGTGATCGAGTACTACTGAAAGTTTCCCCTTGGAAAGGAATGATACGTTTCAGTAAACGGGGGAAACTAAACCCAAGGTACATCGGACCATTCGAAATCCTTGCCAGGATCGGCCCAGTGGCATACAAACTCCGATTACCACAAGAACTAAATCACGTACATCCTACCTTCCACGTATCAAACTTAAAGAAATGCCTATCCGATGAGACCCTCGTGATACCACTCGACGAAATTGAAATTAACGAGAGTCTCCAATTCGTGGAAGAACCGGTAGAAATCATGGATCGAGAGATCAAAAGAACAAAGCAAAGTCGTATTCCCATTGTGAAGGTCCGCTGGAACGCTAAACGAGGACCCGAATTCACCTGGGAACACGAGGATCAGATGAAACAAAAGTATCCACATCTCTTCCCAAATTCTTGAAGTCCCATTCAAAAAGCTAATTTCGGGACGAAATTCCTTCTAACGGGGGGATGATGTGACAACCGTCAAATTCTGGTCAAGTCAAAGTCAAACTAAGTCAACAAGTCCAACCAGTCAACTCAGTCAACCCTTGTATATTAGGGTTTACGCTATGTAATTACTTAACAGTTCGCTAATTTAAAGAGAAAACATCAATTGGAAAATTCGTGTATTTAATTTTCCTTAGCCTTGATAGTGCTAAACAATGAAACAAAGCGATAAAACACTATTGCACACTCATCGGGAGTGTGTAGGACACTAAATCATGGCTTAACGGGGTTTACGGACCTTGCGTGTCGAAGCCGGATGCTCAAAAAGGTCATAAATGGAACCTCTCTAAATCTCCTTCACTCTATCTCTCTCTATTCGAAATCTCTCCCAAATCTCTCTCAAAAGTTCCCGTAACTTTTTGTAATCATTTGGGCCATCCCGACCCTTAACCGGGTCAAAAACCGCTTAAAACGGGGTAAAAACGGGTAAAATACCCTTAAGGACCCGAAACCTACCTTATAGGGCCGAAGCCTCTTAGGGCCGAAAGTCCCCTTAAGGGACCGAACTGCTGAGAAGCGAACCCCAAGAACCGAACCTGCCCTTCGGACCGAACCTCGCCTGACCCGAACCCGAAGCCTCTCGGACCGAACTCTACCTTCGCCTTCACTCCTAAGCCTTTTGGTCCATTTCGCTTCTTACTCCTTTCGCCTCGTTTAGCCTTCGGGCCCAGCAGCCTTGGGACCGAACCTCGGCCTAGCACCGAGAGGTCTCGCAGGTTGCCATTTTCTTCCCGGTTTTCGACTAGTTTTGCGTTCTAAGCCCGATTTTAATTATTTTAACGCGGGATTTTCACCCAAAACTTTATTTTAACATATAAGGCCCCATATTTATTAATTAATCACGTTTTTCAGGATAAATCTAATCCAATATTTAGTGGGAAAAGTACAAGAGGTGGAGTGTTGACTTTTCCTTAGTTTATGACACAAGCAACCACCCACACCCACTCTATGACCAGTCACATCTCCCCACCATCCCTAGTCACTTCCTTGTACTTTTCCATCAATCATCAGCCCCTCCCACGTTCTCAGAGCTGGAGCAAATCAACCTCTCTCCTCATTTTCACTCACTTGCTCTCATTTCACCAAAAATCAAACACAAGTTTTCTCTCAAACTTTTTCTCTCTATTTCGAGACTCCAAGGCTGATCATCAAGCTTTATTGTACTCTTGGTAAGTATCATTCATCCTCCTTGTGATTATTACACTTCATTCTACTCCAATCATCGATTGCTTACACAAACTCCATCACTTTGATGTTAGATTCTCGAAAATCTTCAAGGCATCTTCCAGTGTTCTTGAGTTGAACACTTCTCATATCCAACACCCATCTATTGAAACATTTAAGGTGAGTTCATACCCCTACATTTTCATGTTTTCTTATGTTTTAATGGGGGGGGGATACAAGTTAAAACACCAAGAACACAACTAAATTCTTCTAACAGCTTTCATCAGAAAAGTTGGACTCCATTCACGGACTGTTTTGGTCAACTTAAACATTTTTTTCTTCAAAACTGTACAAGGTGCAAGTAGTTCAAGTTCTTAGCTTTAAAATGGATACTTGCACATCACCATAAGATTTTTCTACAATTTATGGTGATTTTTACAAAACTGCCTATCATTTCAAGAACCAATCCGGACCAGTCTGTGATTATGGACGTTTTCACCTAAGTTGGAGGTCACTAAAAATCCTGAGAAAATTTATGAACAAACTAGACTCATTTTCCAAACTCTCAGAATTTACAGATTCGGATTTGGACCTTTGATGATTTTTCTACAAATTTTCTAAGAACAGTAATAGAAATTGTTAACAACAGAAAAATGCTATCAATTTCATTACACCTTGTAACATGTTGAGCAAGGTGTATATCTTTATATGATTATATGTTATTGCATTATATGACATTTTGTCTTAGTATAAGGACATACAACAGTTAACAAATGGATTTTTGCTAGATAAAGCACAAAAATAATAAATTGTTATAATCAAGGTACATCCATTACATACAAACATTTGGATAAACTATGTTAAGTATAGTTTACATACATTACTACTACTACCCTTGTTTTGATAAACTATAATAGGTATTGTTTATGATACATTACACAATACATACATTTCAAAAGGGTACATTTATACAGAGAGGATTTTCATTACACAACACGTAATTTCGTTAATGACTTTGTGAGACATTCGCTTCACTATACAAATAAGTCCTGTATTGTAACCAGAGTCTCCTGGAGGGAGAGCGTGATAGTTGTATATAGATCTATATTGGGTCTGACAAACCCACACCTTAACTGCATGCAACAGTTAGACCGGCAGGTCTGGGGTGACAAATGTCATAACATTTCCACGCCTGAAGAACGTCGTTTCAGGCCAACTAGGTCATAGCATGGTTATAATAACTCACAGAAAGTATTAACAAACATAGAAATTTACGGGAATTTCATAGAAATCAAACGCGTTTATATCGATTTAAACTTACATTATTTTCTATAAGTAAGAAAGGTTACTTATACATTTTGATCTTTGGATATAAGACTACATCACACATTTTAAGGAAAATATCGGATTTTTCTGGAACAAACATTACATTTACAAGAGAGAGGTTTTTATCAATACAAAACAAAAGCTTATGAACTCACCAACCTTTGTGTTGACACTTTTTCAAACAACTTGTATTCTCAGGAAATCACTAAACAGGTGACCAAGTGCTTTTGAGGATGGGACGTTAAAGCGTCAAACATTTTACAGTTTGTCAACATATTGTAATTGATTTGGAAACATGTAATTCATACGATGATGTAACTCTTTCAATTATATATATGTTGGTTGTGTTTACTTTAATCACTATTGCAAATGTTGTTATGATACTATACATGAAGTCCTCCACCCCCGGACGTTTCCGCCATCCTTGGTTTGGGGGTGTGACACTATTACATAATATAATAACAACTCATGTACAGTTTGGTTTGATGGTATTAAAACTACTTTTCAGTTATATTAGAAAATATTGGATTTTCTGGAACATTAAATATACTCAATACTTCAGGAAACAAATAACAACTTCTAAACATAAATACTTATGAACTCACCAACTTACATGTTGATACTCTCTTTTTCAAAATACTTGTATTCTCAGGGAACCAGTAGACAGGTACAATCCCAGGATTTTGAGAAGACGGAGCAGTATAGAGTCATGTCTTCTATCTTTTGTTATATATAACTTTTGATGTCATATATACAATGACTTGAACACTTATGTAAAACTTATACATTATTAATGCAATGGTTGTTGTACTTTGATTACTATGATGCATGTGTTGTGATACTTACATGAAGTCATCCACCCTCGGACGTTTCCGCCTCTCCGGTTTGGGGGTGTGACAGTTTGGGGTCAGAGCATTGTTTATAGTGAACTCAGTATATCAATTCATAAAATATATACAACTATAAATACATTGGGGCTAAAGAACTCCGACTATAAGTATACTTTTAAAAATCTAAGTATTTTATAAGAAGTATGCTAACACTCATACATATAAGAACAACATCACAGTCAGAACAACATAAAAGTATTTGGATTTGGAACACTACAGTCAAACCTAGACAATTATGTAATCATATCTGGGATAAATATAGACTGATCAACTATATTTATTAGAGATATGACCAATATGTGTTTGGGAGTGACCGTGGTGTTGCAACAAGTCTAAAACTTACCAATAAATCATACAGAGAACCTTTATCATTTAAAATACTATAGGAGTATTTTGTAATACTATAAAACAACATGTTTACATTCTATATATTCCCGTATAGACATTATGGCAGGATATCCCCCGCACGGAGATCCCTACTTCCCTAATTGTCACACCCCAAAACCGGAACGGCGGAAACGTTCGGGGGTGGAGGACGTCATGTTTAGTATCACAAGATATGCATTATAGTAAGCAAGTAATGAACAGCCATTTCATTAGAAAGAAAGTGTTTACAATGTGTGTGTTCACAAAACATAGAATTCATAAGCAAATAACAAAACAAGACTTGAAGCTATTATGCTCCATCTTCCGAATTCCCAGCACGAGTACCTGTCTACTAGGCTCCTGAGAATACAAGTTATTTGAAAGAGTTGATCAGCAATTAAGCTGGTGAGTTCATAAGATTTTAGTGATGTAAGTATGTTTTAAAATGTTGTTGAAAATGTAGTTGAAAGATGTAGTAAGTTGTAATATGTTGTAAGTTCTGTTTATAAAAGTTCGCCTGATCCTCTAGAAAATCCTATATTTCCTACTTTAATGAAAGATAAGTAAAAATGACTCTACGATCCTTTCTATGAGTACTAAATGGATACAAGTTATATAAGACTCAGAGTAAACAAACAATCGATTGTGCGCATCTGCCCTAAGGCGGAAAGCACACATCCCATTGTTTGTTTGATCATTATGGTATATAACCCTGGTGTATTCACTTGTTACTCATGGAGTTAATTGTAATGATTCCTTTATATTTAATGAAAAGATTCTTTAATAAAACCCTTATTTCTTATAATAAAATGGTGACCACAGTGATTACTTCTATAATCACTTAGTTTATACTGGATATATATGATCTAATATCGGATAGAAAGTTAATTGGGTGAATCTGCCCTAAGCCCACAACCAAACAAGGAACAGGAAGTAAGGCGGAAAGCACACATCCAACTACCTATTGGGTATTAATTATATATAACCATGATGTATAAACTAACGTATTATAGAGTTAATCACCTAAGGTCCTTTAAATTTATACTGGTTTGATAAAATGGATTAAACCCTTAACTGGTAAGTTTCTAGTTTTGTATACCAAAAGTTCTGATTTGGAAAGTATGTTTTGTACTAGAAAACTGTGCATTGACTCTGTGTCCTATGACTTGACCCATACCTGGTACCCTTATGATGACTTAATGTATACTGAGCATATATATATCTAGAATCGAATAGAAAATAGACTGGGTGAATTCGTTCCAAGCCCACAACCAAACAAGGAATAGGAAATGAAGCGGAGAGAACACATCCTATTACTTGTCGGATCCTATTGATGTATATATCCTTTGATGTATCCATTAAGGAATCATATGGTTAGCATTATGGTCCCTCTCTACTAAACGTAGGATAATCAATCCGGTATCTTTCTATACCCAAATTCACGCTCTCCCTCTAGGAGATTCTGGCTGCAAATCGAACCATGACAGGTGATGCCATGCCTCGAAACAGTGATTCACATTTATATTATTGTATACTTGTATATGTTTTGTATGTACTAGCTGTATTGTATGTTCTCTCTGTCTAGTATGTATGTATGTTATGTTTGTTTCTCATCATAGTATGCTTGACTCGTGTATGAACTGACTCTTTGTATGCTTCATTGTACTAGAAGTAATGAATAGTATCTTCCTAAACTATACCTATTATAGTTTACTAATGTTTTACTTGAACTGTTATTGAAAAGACTCATTTTACTACTAAGTTATGCTTGTACTTTAAAAACGGAGTTTGATTAACTATAAAGTAACATAACTTTAAAAGAGTTTTTGAAATGTTTCTATCACTTATAAAAGACATAAGCAATCTTTTGAAAGATGTTTATAACAAACAATTACACAATTATCATTGTGTTCAACTTGTATTCCCCCCTTAAAAGCATTTAAAACAGTTAAAAGATTCATTATGGGGTATGAACTCACATGATGTGGGTGATTCACCGAATACGCGTGTAAGGATGAGAAGTTCCACGAATGAAGTCCCGAGACACAAAAAGTCCTAAATGACATATATTGGCATATACTGACATCAATATAGTGTTTATAAGCAACTATATGAAAGGAAACACCTTCCGGGACTAGGAAACACTTTGACCAAGTGTTGGAATCACATGTGATTCATCAAAAGAGAGTGGAATGGTACTACCATGAGTTTACTACCATGGGTTTATGGCCAAAGGGAGTTTACGGCCGTAAACTCATCGTCAAACATGCATAAGTGTGTGTTTGAAGGCTAGGGAAGTTTTAGGGACTTTTGCTCTACACAAGGATGAGAAAGACCAACTCAATGGAGGCTTTTAATGAGTTTACGGCCCAAAGGAGTTTACAGCTGTAAACTCATGGTCATTATGCATTTGAGAGTAGTTTAAGGTCCTATTTCCATCAAGGAAGGGTTCTAGGTCACAAGCTTTGCATCTAGGAGGGTTTATGGCCAAAATGGCACCCTTAAAGGGGTTTACGGCCATGGGAGATGGCTTGGCCGTAAACTCCTTTTGTTCTTGTGTTTTTGATGTTTTCAAGGCTCTAAGCATGAGTCCTAACTAGATATCAAGTGTAGGGAAGAGTACTTACGATATAGAGGCTTGAAATAGTTGATTTTGGCCAAGAACACTAGTGTGTGTTCTTGGTGTTCTTGGTGTTTCTTGAAGATCTAAGAAAAGATGATTTCTATGGATGAAATCAATGGATGAAGCTTGATTAAGAGATGTATCAACTAATCAAGGAAGAACACTTACAACTTTTGAAGATCTAGGATGAAAATCAGGATGATAGTTGAGAGAGAAATGGAGTGTTCTTGAGTTGGAAATGAGAGATTGAAGAAAGTTGAAGGATATGAGCCTATATGGGGGGAGTTTACGGCCCACCTTGAGTTTACGGCCGTAAACTCAAGTGTTGTGGCCGTGAACTCTAAATGAAAAGGTTAAGGCTTGATTTGATGAACAATGTCTCTAGCAGGTACATTCTAACACTCATTCCTTAAGTGTATTAGGCTTAAAACTCCTTAGAATGACCTTTAACCAGGCTAGAACTCAATACTAATGAGTCTGACACTCAGTTGAGTTGACTGACTGAGCTTTTAAAGCAAAAAATTTTCAGGTTGTCACACTGACCAAGGGAATAATGGTTGGGTTGAAGATGATCCTGAAGAGGATCCCGAGGAGGACGAAGATAGTGAAGAAGAAGATTCAGATGGCACAGACTCGGAACCAGATGTATATAATCCACCGCAAGGATTACAACACCCAGTAGCCAGGCAACATTTTCAAGGTCTGACTCCAGCATGGGGTGAAGAACTACAAAGGTGGAGCCACCAACAAGGACAACGCCCTCCATTTGGTATGAACAGACACTTCTATAACATCAGTAATGTAGGATCAGCTGACAGGGCCCTCCCTGTTATAGTATGTCGACCTGCTCGTAACGACGAACAAGCAAGGAAGCCATCCATCGAGTTGTAGAAGTCGGTGCTACTTCAGTAACTAACACAGTTTTCCTCCGCCACTTGAACGAAGACCAAGAGTTAACCCGAAATCACAATGATGCCCTGCAAAGGGAACTGACTACAACCCGAGCTGAAGTCAGAGAACATTGGGAACATCAAGTATCATTGGAAAGACGCGTGTTTGAAACAGAACGCCAGTTGGCTAAAACCAAGACTGAAACTACTAGGAAACCAAACCACACTCCTCGCAAGTAGAGCATACTCTACTTACTCTTTTGGATATATAGATTAAGTCTACGTATATGCACTAGTGATGTTTTCATGTTCATAGTACGACCTCTAGATTTGATTTCTCGATAGGTCGGTATGCTGTCAAGTTTTCCGTTAAGTTAGTATATTGTAGACCTATTTTAAGGCCAAATTTTCCGAACTCTATGTATCTAATATACCAATGAAATTGACAAGCATCTTATTTCCTTTGAAAAATCACTATTTTATTTCATGTAATCGCTTTACAAGTCATTTCCTATAGTAGACTTCTATTGTAACTTCCTACCGTATACTTGTTGAACTAGTGTGATTAGTTCAAAGACATCTGATTCATAATCACTATTGATGTCTTACCACATTTCCATCTTTTAAACCTTATGGTAGAAAGATGCCTTCCCATAGACTTATAGGGTGCGATCATACCAACACTAATGCACCAAATCACATCAGAATTCCACAAGTTAAGCATGCTTAAACGAGAGTGGTACTAGGAGGAGTGAACTTAACCTTTGTACAATATATATTTTTACTCACTACCATGAATACATCATAGGGATGTAGGTCGAAACATTGAGAATCGCACAACAAAACGAGAAAATTTATATCTATATATAAATAGTGTACAACTATCAATTGCATTAGTTATTTACGAACTCGTTTCCTTTCATGCATCAGAATCATGTTTTCAAATAACCAGTCAACCGATGAAACCCCGATCCTACATATAGACTCCGCTACATTCCAAGCCGACGTAACAGCTATCATGGCGCAATTCAACGCTAACAACACGAACAAAAATAGAAACAGTGTCGACAATTCAGACCGTAGTAACAACCAAGGAAATCAACAAGTGTCATTCATCAAAAATACCCCAACTCATAAACCTAAGAGCAAGAAACAAAAGTTCTGGAACAATAGGAAGGGTCAAACTTCGCAAGAGCCCCCGAAGAAACAACGGGTAGTGGCCATCCATACTGCTACCGTTCCTATGGCTGTCCATGTTAAACCTACCCCAGCAAAGCAATATGCTGGGAATCTGCCAAAGTGAAACAAGTGTAACTTCCATCACAAGGGAGTCTGTAGAGTTATGCACTGTAAAAACTGTAACAAGAATGGACATACTGTCCGATTCTGTAGGACACTAGTCCAACACATCACTTCAACCACCGATGCTAATACACGTCAAGTATACCATGTATGTGGTGAAACATGACATTACAAGAGAGATTGTCCAACAGAGAGGAATGATGGAGGAGAGGGATGAGTTTAAAGACAGGACATAACGAATCAACGAGGAACCTACTAAGATTTTAGGTACGTTTTCAATTAACAATAATTAAGTATCAAATTTTCACAAAAGTTTTTGACAATTAAAAATCAAAACCATAAATTGCCTATTATTCAAATAAAGCATATCATTCATATAAAAACTAAGAATACCTACAAGTGAGCTATGATGGCTTAGTGTAACATTAGAATCATATATAGTTAAGATTGTGTAGGCCTAGAGAGAGTGATTCCGCCTTATTTCATGTTTCTTGTTTGATTGTGGATTTAGGGCAGAGTTACTCAGTCGACTGTTTTCTTAATCTTAACTATATACGATTTGTATACACTAAGCGATTATAGAAGGACTTGGTAGGGATCAGATTACGAGATTTCATCGGAATTTATCAAAGTACTCTCATTACCCATACTAGCTAAATACAGTAGAAATATTCAAGGTAGTAATAACAAGGATAAAACAGAAAACACTAAAGACTTAAACATAGAATATACTATTGCTCTAAACAATCATTCCTTCCAAACCGATTTCACACCCGTTTCTGCGAAAAGTTCTAACGTTGTTTTTCGACATGGATCGGCTTGGTCCTTACCATTCCAATTTTTCCGGAGCTACGAAAAGATCCTTCGCCTTAACCAACTATCTAACGAAATCCTTTCAACCCATAACAACAAACCCGACACAAGCTTCTGTATCGTCTCTCGCTTCAAAACTTAAAAGTACCCATGCGAGGGGTATCACGCCTTCCTAGCTTACTCCTCAGACAAGAAACTTAAAGTGAAAGACACCAAGAATGTTCCAGAAGTCCGTAATCTTCCCGAAGTATCCTCAGCAGACTACCTAGGAATAGCACTCATACAGCAAGTCAAGTTCAAAAATAAAGACTAAGGACCCATGCGGTTAACCTATCACTGCTAAGTGTATACGCGAGAGTAGTATATAATTAATATTCTACAGACTTAGGATGTGTGATTCCGCCCTACCTCCTATTCCTTGTCTGGTTGTGGACTTGGGACATAGCCACCCATCCGAACGCCTTATCAATCTTAATTATATACGACTTGTATGCACGAGGTGATGATAGATGGACTAGGTTTGAGTCTTACCATGAACTTCAGGGCAAAATTACCCAAGACTACAAGTGGGTATACTATTATTCAAGTAAACATAGACAATTAAACCAAACTCACACTTTCTCTCATCTTAAGTACAACTTACCATCCCAACACAGACAATCAGATTAAAAGAAACAAGGTCGCATACTAATAGTGAAGGTTCGTTGGAATGCCAAGCGAGAACCTGAATTCACTTGGGAACAGGAAGATCAAATGAAACAAAAGTATCCACAGCTTTTTCCTAGTTCATGAGTGCCACTTTAGAAACAATTTCGGGACGAAATTCCCTCTAACGGGGGGATAATGTAACAACCCGATATTTCAAGTCAATATAATAGTCTAGGTCAACCATTGTAACAAGTTTTAAAGCAATAAAGAGAAATTATTTGAATATTATGTGCATTTAATTATTTGTAAAAGATGTAATAAAAATGATCGTCAAAAATAAAATGTTAAATAAACTAGATTGGGGCAAATAAAGTAGTAGAAATCGTAACAAGGATTCCGAAAATATAAAGAACACTGAAATCCGAGTTATAACGAAGAAGTTATGACCTATCGAAGATCTGCGACAAAACCGGCAAAACGTTGTATAGCGTAAAAAGTGAGTTTACAATAAAATGTTTTTTAGCCTTAGGTATCTAAATGAAATTCGTAGAATACGTTAAACCGTGAACGTACATAAAAAGAACATCCAAATCTGACTTCGTATGAAGAAGTTATGATTTTTCTAAGATTCGACATAGCAGTACACAACCTGAAATACGAAATAAAGATCGAGCGATTTTTAGCCGACACAACCTAAACGAGAATCGAAGGTCTCATCAATAGTAGTACAACTATAAAAAGACAGACGAAAACGGATGTCGGATGAAGAAGTTATGATTTTTTAACGGATTTTCCTGTCCCGGTCTGTTAAAAATAATAATATTAAAAATAAATTCAAAATTAGCCGACGGAGTCTAAACGAAAGTCGTAGAGTATAATCTCATATACGCGTGGATATAAATAACGTCGAAAATGGAGCTCGTATGCAAAAGTTATGAATTTTTGAAGTTCGAGACACAAAAACCGATAAATCTCGCATATACTAGGCCCGGGTTCGGCCACGTCACCCCAATCCTCGCGAGCATGCCCCATGTCCGACCTGATGACTCATCCGAAGCGAGGTCCAACTCGGTTCCGACGCGTGTCCAGCGCTATGGCGCGTCCGAAGTTCCGACACATGCTTCGCATGCGAGCCGACGTGTGCCCCCTTCGCATGCGAGTCTGACGCGTGGCACACCCTCCTCTCTTCGGTCCGAGACTTCGGCCCTATATAAGGGTGCGAGATCTCCCGGTTCCTTTACTATTTTCACACCATTTTTCACCCTTTTTCACATATTTCACTCCCATAAACCTTCTTACAACCCCCCGAAGTCCCAGAAACATATCTAACACCCGAAGAACACCCCGAAGCACCAGAAGTCCACAAGAAAAGAGTCTTTCGGTTTCTAACTCAACCCTCGTAAAGTCCGGTTTTCAACAATAAAGTCTTTTCTAGCAACGAAGTGGTGTTCAAATCACCATCTTTCACAAGTGAGTTCATACCCCTTCATTTTTACCATTTTTCACTGTTTTAGGGGGGGGGGGGAATACAAGTCTAAACACAAGAATATTGTGTTCACAATCAAATGATTTTTAAATATTTCTAAAACAACTTTAAATTACTGAAACTCTTTCAGATATTGTCAAACTCTTTTAAAATGTTTTATAAACTCTTTTTAACTTATATTTTGCCAAAATCATATATATATATATATATATATATATATATATATATATATATATATATATATATATATATATATATATGAGTTAAAGGGCTTAGGAATAATAATTCGCTTTATTTCCCTTTTCCTAGTTTGGATGTGGATTCAACGTAAATTATTTGTCCGAATGTCGTTTAACTTTTAATTATATATATATATATATATATATATATATATATATATATATGAATATATAAGTTATTTCAATCAGATTCATATTCCCTTTGTAACATATCGAGCAAAGGGGATACTTTCATGAATATTACATATTGTCACACCCCCAAACCGGAACGGCGGAAACGTTCGGGGGCGGAGGACGTCATGCTCAGTATCACAACACATGCATCATAGTAATCAAAGTAACAAACATCCATTGCATTAATATTAAAGTGTTTACATATGTTTGATTCACAAAAGATTGACTCCAAAAGTAATTATCAAAACAAAGACATGAAGCTACTATGCTCCATGTTCTGAATCCCTGTGCATGTACCTGTCTACTACATTCCTGAGAATACAAGCTATTTTGAAAGAGTAGATCAGCATTAAAGCTGGTGAGTTCATAAGTATTTTAGTTATAAAAAGTATACTATAAGTTCTTTAGAAAAGTTCGCATGTTCCTCTAGAAAATCCTATATTTTCTGATGTGATAAAATGATAAGTAAAAATGACTCTACAATCCCTTCTATGAGTACTAAATGGATACAAGTTATATATAAGTTAGAGTAAACAGACAATCGATTCTGTGAATCTGCCCTAAGCCCACAACCAAACAAGAAACAGGAAATGAGGCGGAAGTCACACATCCCATTGTTTGTTAGATCTTCATTGTATATAACCCTGACGTATTCATTTGGTACTTACGGAGTTAACTGTAATAGTTCTTTTATATTTGAAGAAAACATTCCTTAAGAAAATCATATATTTTATTTAGTAAAATGGTAACCACAATAGTTCCTTCTATAATCACTTAGTTTATACTAGCTATATATAATCTAATATCGAACGGACAGTTAAATGTATGAATCTGCCCTAAGTCCACAACTAAACAAGGAACAAGAAATGAGGCGGAAAACATACATTCAACTGCCTATCGGATATTAATTATGTATAACCCTGATGTATAAACTAAGGTATTGTTAATTAGTAATATCACTTTAATATGATTCGTGAGCATACTAGAACGTTCAATCTCCTATTTGCGCAAGATTCATATTAGACTGACATAGACAGTGGTGAATGTCTAGCAACATTTCACTGCCCCCAACAACATACGACTTTGTGCCATTCTATCAATGCCCAATTCCCAGAAGCTCTAAGCTACAATAGGTGTATAAGGTAAGTTTATCAGTTATCCCTTTGTCACAGACATCATGTTGAACATGAGATTCGGATCGCGATCAATCTCATTAGGTGTTCACCTTTTGGTAAGGTGCCTTAGATGTCTAACTCTCAATACATAAGAGGAACAAATCCCATATTGACCACATAAGCCTCTTGCATAGTTCACACCATACTTGAAAATGGATTTTATAACTGCTCGGTTAAGGAACAACATTTGACCATATCAAAGCATAGTACTCCGTACACTTAAGTACCACTATGTATCTCAGGTGTTAAGGATACAAAGATAGTACCTTTTAATCAAGTATCATTCATGAGAGCGATCCACGAGATGATCTTGATGTGGGTCAGTTCAATACTGGTTCTCTTACAAGTACCTATGAAACTTGGTTACAACCACTTGCCTACTTTCATCTAGTGAGAGTCAAACAATCCAATTCATATTAGTCTTACTTTATAATTGCTCCCACAATTATAACCGACTATGAACTTTTAGAATAATAACATTATTCATGGATTAAACATGTTAATATAGAACACACCAAGTATTCATGTGATGACTATATCCCAATATATCATAACATTATCTAATAGTTGTTGTTATAATGTTCCAATATCCAAATACCAAATCCAAATCAAAAACCCATTTCTAGAATAATAAAGTCTTACAACTGAAGTGTGACCATTCATACTTAGCTCAAAAGAATGACTTTATCAATGGGTCTGACACAATTTAATTTGTGTGAATTCTGTGAATACTATCATCTTCATACTTAACTTTACTCTAATAATAGTTAAATATCTTGGAGAATATGATTGGTGTTCTTTCGTGACATAGAGTCTCTTAGCTTGATTAAGTATACTCTCGAAGTCACAAAGATTTTCTATGTGATCCTTGAATGGCATAGATCAACATAGTTTTTCAATGATTCTCATTCATCCAATCATATTTGAGTTCAACTTCTAAAGTAGTTTATTCTTATTATGTATTAGATTGTGTCATTATGTTTTGCTTGGACCTCATTCCAACAAGACTTGCCCTTCATTCCATAATGGAGTCCAAATCCAATTATAATTCATAATTATTTATATATGTTTAGAAATTAACATCTTGTGTAGCTCTTTCATAAAGATCATATCTAAACTAATTATCTCATATACATTCTCTTAGTTCTTCTTAAGTACTCTTAGAATGTTTCATAGTCATCTAGTGACTTAACCATGTATTCAGTTGGTATCCTATGATATGCTCATAGCATGATCATATACCAGGTCCTATGCATAATATGGCATAAATGATGAATTCATTTTCCAATAAAATAGAATATAAATCATTTCATCTAGTTCAAACCTATGAGCTATGTACTTTTGAGGCTAGCTCAAAATGGTGCCATATCACAATGCCAAGAGTTCTTCCAAAAGAATCCTGTGTCTTGATCCCTTTCATGATATTTCCAATATATGTATAAGGACATGAAACTTTTAACATTCATTTTATCTATCCCTTATAGATTTCACATTCGAAGAATGTATCTTTGTTGAATCAAGGAAGTGACCCTCTTAAACCTAAATCCGAAGTCTTCCTCACTACCGCAATGATGTTCGATACCGCAACGAGAAGACATCCGCAACCACCTTGTCTGGAACAAAGACTTAGTGTTTTTTAACTTATGTATTTACTATGTATTGTCCAGTGTGCCTTGCATGGAGACTTCCTTTTCATTATAGTCTTTATTTATTCACTTGTAATGTTCTCGAAACTCTATAAATAGAGTGTTCCTCCTCTAATGAAACTTACATCTCTTATCACATACATCTCTCTTACATCTCATATCTTACATTACTCTCTCTTATTCTCAACAATCTTACGAACCACGTACATACTTATCTTAAGATCGAAATCTCTCCTTCGGAGCAAGCCATTATTGACTTAATCACTTTAAGCTGATCACACTTACTAACTTGGTTTGAATGCAATCCTTGTTAAGAATCAGCTTAGTGTTTACTTGATATAATACTTGTTGTCATTTATATTTCCTTACATTTTCGTCATTATATTTCCGCATCTAATTATCTAACTTTCTAACTCTAACTTCTTATTATTGTTGAGCTTTATGATCCTTTGAGTTAAACTTATTCCGCATTATAACTTGTTCTAACGTTTGTTCAAGTGTGTTTGTCAAAAGTTTTTCTCTCAACAATTGGTATCAGAGCCAAAGTGCTTGCTTTTTGAACAAAACTCTGATTTTAAAAAGCCTTCTATACCACTAAAGCTCATTTCTCTTAAAAAATATAAAAAATAAAAAAAAACTACAAAACAAGGAAAAATGGCACAAGCATTATCTCTTAACGTTTCCAACAGTGTCGGTGGTTCGAATAGAGCTCCAATACTGGTGGCAAATGAGTATCATCACTGGTCCCAAAGGATGGAGAGATATCTAAGAAGACTTGGACGAGATGTGTAGAGATCTGTAGAAGAAGGACCTCATGTCCCTATTCTTACTCCAGTTCAAGTTGACGGTGCTCAAGCCAGACTTGGAGGAGGTCAACCTGCCATGAATCGTCCCACTAAGGATGATCTCGATAAAATGGAAAATGATGCAATTGCCTTTTATGAAATATCTTGCGGAGTTGCTCCTGACAACTTCAACATCATCATCAATTTGCAAATCAGCCAAAGAGATCTGGGATGTTCTCAAGAACCTATATGAAGGTTCTGAGCAGGCACAAGATAAGAAGCTCACCACCGCACTCAACGAGTTCAACAACCTCAAAGCTCATGCGGATGAAAGCCTTGAGGACTCCTTCAAAAGATTCAACCTCATTGTTACCAAGTTGTCAAATGCTGGCACTATCCGCAGCAACCATGAAACCAATCTTCAGTTTCTTAATGGTTTGGGGAAACACTGGACTACCGCAAAGATGATAGTCCAAGGTGACAGGAAGATTCACTCACTCTCTCTTTTCAAACTATATGGAGAACTCCAAGCACAAGAATCAACCGTGCTCAAAGATTGTGCTGACTTCGGAGGGCCACTTGATCTCATGGCCCAGACTCCGCAAAACATAACTCCTCAACCTTACTCTCTCTCCTATGAAAACCCACCGCAGTCTTACAAAGCTGACACAGAGTATGATGATGAAGAGGAATTTCAGAATGCTATTGCTCTTGTTAGTCAGCAGTTCAATCGATTACCTCCAACCTCCTTTCACAAAAATCAACAGTTCACTAAGATTCCCTTTAATTGAAACTTCAACCCTCAAAACAATCACCCTCATTACCCTAAACACTCTCACCAATCTCCGCAACCTCTGAACTCTCATCAAGCCAAGGAGATACCGCAATCTTTTAAACCAACTGAATTCGGTCCCTCGACCGATGTTGAAGAAGATGTTGTCATTTGTCATAAGTGCAACAAAGAGAATCATTTTTCTAAGGACTGTAAAGAAAATGTAGTGAAGGACAAAGCCTTTTATCTCCGAATGGCACAGGAGATGGATGAAAAGGAAAAAGGAAGGTCTTATGTGGCCCAGGTGAAAAGAGATCATCAAGTATGGTCATCGTGGGATGAGGATGAAGACTTCAACATCAAGGGCAAGGGTAACATTTGCATGCTGGCAACTGCTGATGAAGATGGTTCGAGAAAGCTGGAAAAGAACTACTGCTTCATAGCCAACGACGGAACTCTGAGCATAGTTGAACAGGTAAAACTTATGATTCAAACTCTTCATTATAACATGCATGATTGTCAACGATTTCTGGACAAACTTAATGACACTTGTGCTGCCGTCCTTTCAGACTATAACAAGGCCCTAGATGAAAAGAATATAGCGTCCCAAGAAATGTTCCGTGTAAGAGACGTCTAGAAGACAAAAGACTCAAGGTAGCCATGTTAGAAAGAGACTTAATATTATAAAAAGATGCAAAAAGGTTATGTGAAACCCAATTAGGAATAGCTTTAGATCAGAGGGATCTAGGACAAAAAGAAATTGTACGTTTGAATTTGTTAATCGAACTTTTTTTACTAAAAGTGAAGCCATTGAAAATCTTGTTAATAATGGAACCGTAGACAATACATACAATTGGGGTTGGTCCAATAGGTACTCCACCACAAAAGACTCATCACCCCAATTTAACAAAGACCAGCCCTATGTCCCTCCAGACCAAGAGTTTCACTTTCCAGTGAATGACAAAACATTTCCCGAAGACATTAGAGCCCACTTCGGTAGACTTCATAGTCTGAGTAATAATTGTGTCATCAAGGAAATTCTTCCTGAAACCTCGGATCATCCATGTGATCAAATACCCATCATTGGCACAATTTATCCCAACGCTCAGGCTTCATCAGTTGTTGATGAGGAAATCCTTGTGGAAGGACCCGAAGTCCCTATGAACTGTCCAACTTTGCCCTCAGACCGCAGTTCCTCAAACTGCAGTCTCGAACCGCAGTTCCCATCCATAAAGTGTCCCACTAAGGAACTATCTCTGACTTACTCTGAGGTTGTTCAATCCTCTTTACCTCAGACCGAAGTCAAAAGCACTGTGACCATTCAGCCAATTCTTCATGAATTGCCCATAGAAAATTTTGAATATGGCAATGCTCTCAAAGTCCTGTATCTTCTAGTTCAAATGACTTAAGTCCTCATTTTCAAAAGGAGTCAAAATTTTCCAGGAAACCGCAGTTAAATCTCATTGACTGCGGTTCCCCAAAAACTCAAGCTAAACAGGCTTTCAAAGAGGAACTCAAATCTCGTAAGAAAAAGCTAGAAACTCTTTCAAAAAACAAAACCAAAATCTCAAAACCAAAGGGTCCTGAAAAACATATCATCTCAAATCAGATTTCAAAAAACACTCCAATCGAGAAAATAGACAAAAAGGATCTTACTGTTCCAAAAGTTTTTTCAAAACCTTCTGAAAAATCCCAAAAGAGTGTCAAGTCTTTTCACAAATATCGTTTTCAAAACTATTCCTCAGATGACCCAAAATGGAAAGGAATTTTGCCAACTCCTACACTCTTAAAGTCACGTCAATTTGACAAAAGATCAAAACCTAGGAGGAAGTCCAATGCCCAAACTTTTTCAAATCCCAAGGACAACTCAGTCAAATCTCATTCTCGGATTGGTCACAAGCCTCACACCATACCCTCTGGACCGTTGACCAGGTACAGTGTCTGGCAAAATGAGAAAAATCTTACCTTTGGATTTTATCATCATAAAAGACCAAATCAAGTCCAACCTCGTAATCCTCCAAAACCTCGTAATCATCCAAAACCTCGTAATCCTCCGAAACCTCGTAACTTTCAGAAACCTCGTAATTCTCAAAAGACTTCAAAACACTCAGGTCTAGGTCTTAAAGTTGATACGAAACCTGTCTCCGCAACCCCTGTTCATGCATCTAGGAAGAATTCACTTGTAACCACGGGCTCCAAACTTGTTTGGGTGCCCAAACTAACCGTGTAATATTTAGGCTTTGTGCAAGGAGGAACAAGAAGAGGAGTGGCTGATCGATAGTGCCTGCTCCTTGCACATGACCGGAAGGTTAGAATACCTTCGGGATTTCAGGCCTGTCTGTAATGGAGGACATGTCGCCTTTGGTAACAACGCAAACGGTATCATTCGAGGTTATGGTGTACTAACAACAGGGAACTTCTCAATACAAAAGGTTGCTTACGTAGAAGGCCTGAAGCTCAATCTCATCAGTGTAGGCCAACTATGCAAAGCAGGTCATCGGGTTGAGTTTGATAATGAATATTGCTACATCATGACAAGCGACAGAAGCACCTGTTTGATCAAATCCAAATCCGAATGGACAATGTATCCTTTGGATGTCTCATTAATCATAGGGAAACCGCAGCTATGTTTTCTATCCAAAGTCGTATCCAAAGTTAGTTGGTTGTAGCATCGCAAGCTAGCTCATCTAAACTTTCGGTACATCAACAATCTTGTCACAGAAGAACTCGTCTGAGGCCTCCCAATTTTGAAGTACAGTAATGAAACACTCTGCCCTACTTGTGAGTGTGGAAAACAATCAAAGGGAAGTCACCCACTAGTCATTGAGTCATCAATTTTTGAACCTCTAGAGCTGCTGCATATTGATCTCTGCGGTCCATCTACCGTAGCCAATCTCCATCACAAGAAGTACATACTGGTTATAGTTGATGACTTTACTTGTTTCACATGGGTCTTCTTCCTGAGACTCAAATCCGAAACTCCGCAGGTCCTGATAAACTTCATCAAAGAAATTGAACTTCAAATCAAGTTGCCAGTTCATAGAATACAAGGTGACAACGGAACCGAGTTCACTAATCATCTCCTGGATAGTTTCTTGGTTTCCAAAGGCATCAGTCACAACTTCTCTACTCCCTACACACCGCAGCAAAATGGAGTAGTAGAGCGAAGGAATCGTACTCTGGTAGAAGCAGCCAGATCCATGCTCAACTTTGAAAACCTTCCTCTATACTTATGGGCCGAAGCAATGGCAACGACATGGTTTTTTCAAAACAAAAGCATTATCTGCAAGCGTCTCAACAAAACACCTTATGAGGGCCTCAACAATCGAAAACCTAATGTCCGATTCTTTCACATATTCGGGTGTAGATGTTTTGTGATCAACAATAAGGATCACCTTAAAAAATTTGCACCGAATTCAGATGAAGGCATGAAACGAAAGCATCTAGGAAGAATTTCACTCAACAAACAAAGTAGCATACAGAGTTCTTATCAGGCGCACGTGACTAATAGTTGAAAGTTTCGATGTCAAATTCGATGACTATTACGTCCACAACACTGCTCCTTCGAGTGAAACGAAAGCAATCCTGGAAAGTGATATCCCAGCCTCTTCATGTCCTCTCAACATAATTGAAGTTAACTATGATGACCTTTTCGACCCCGTAGAGACTGCTCAACTGTCCGATATTCTTGTGTCACCAGAAGCTCAACAACAACACGCAGAAGTTTCTGGACCCTCCATATCTGATGACTTGTCTCACGGAACTTCAACCTCGCCGGTTGAGGGGGAAAGCACTACTCCGGTTCTTACGACAACCATCGAGGTTCCAACGATTGAATACGTAGCTCCGGTTTCCATGCGCAGAGTCTCTACTCCTTCAAATGCTCTCTCAGACTCCGATGAAGAAGAAAATATTGACACAAGAAATGATCCAAGGGTTATCATGCATTCCTTATTCCAGTTGGAACCATGTTTGCTTCAAGAGGGACTCCCATCCCCAATCCAGGGGGAACCTCATTCTGATCCAAATCCTACAGTCCAAGTCCAAGACACTTCTGTAGGATGCTCACAAGTCGAGAGGGAACTGATGTCTCTTACCGCGGAATCCTCTGATGTTGTTGACATTCCTTCCACCGCAGCTGCTGATCTTCAATTACCTCGTTTACATGTCTGGACAAAAGAACACCCTCAGGGTCAAATCATTGGAAACCCATCCGCGACTCGATCTTCGCATGATCTTACGGACCACTGCCACTATGCAGCCTTTATGTCCGCAGTCGAGCCCCGATCCATCAAAGAAGCCCTTCTGGAGCCTGACTGGATCTCTGCCATGCAAGAAGAGTTAGCCGAATTTGAAAGAAACAAAGTGTGGAAGCTCGTTCCAAAGCCAAAAGGTCACATTATTGTTGGAACAAGATGGGTGTACAAAAACAAACTCGATGAATCCGGTGCGGTCGTGCGAAACAAGGCAAGATTAGTTTCCAAGGGGTATATTCAACTAGAAGGTGTTGATTATGATGAAACATATGCCCCCGTAGCCAGGATGGAAGCAATATGCATCTTCTTAGCGTATGCGGCACACAAAAAAATCAAAGTACACCAAATGGATGTTAAAAGTGCCTTTCTGAATGGTGAATTTAATGAAGAGGTTTACTTGCAACAACCTCCAGGCTTTGAAAGTCTAGAGTTCCCAGATTACTGTTTCAAGCTTGAGAAAGCAGTCTATGGTCTTAAGCGAGCACCGAGGGCATGGTATGAGACTCTCTCTGAGTTTCTTGTCATGTCAGGATACAAAAGAGGTGTGATTGATCCCACATTATTTCGAAAGGCAAATGGAAATCACCTTATGCTTGTTCAAATCTATGTGGATGATATCATATTCGGGTCAACAGATCAAGGTATGGTGGATGAATTTGAAATACTCATGACCAACAAGTTCCAAATGAGCATGAATAGAGAGATTAACTTCTTTCTAGGACTCCAAGTGAAGCAAGCCCCTCAAGGGATATTCATTCATCAAGAAAAATATACCTCTGAACTGCTGAAGAAATACGTAATGGATAATTGTTCCTCAGCCAAGGTTCCTATGGCCTTCGGATATAAGATTTCTGCTGATCCTTCCGGAGAATCAGTGGACCACAAAATTTATAGAAGAATGATTGGTTATTTGATGTACCTCACCGCAAGCAGACCAGATATTGTCTTCGCAACAGGCTTACGTGCCAGGTACCAAGGCCGACCCCAATGTATCGCACTTAACTGAAGTCAAACAGATCTTCAGATACTTAAAAGGATGCAAAGCTCTCGGCCTATGGTATCCCGTAGGGAACGGCTTCAGTCTTCAAGCCTTTACAGATGCGGATCATGCCAGATGCAGATTGGATAGGAAAATCACTTCAGGTGGTTGTCAATTTCTTGGAGGAAGACTGGTTAGCTGGTCTTCACGGAAAAAAAAATTATGTCTCTTTGTCTACCACAGAAGCCGAGTACGTGGCCACAGCGAGCTACTGTTCTCAAGTCCTATGGATGAAAACCCAACTGATGGACTACAGATACAGAATGCTGCAGATACCGATTTATTGTGATTCAGAGAGTGCTATAGCGATTTCTCACAATCCTATTCACCATTCGAAGACGAAACACATTGAACTTCGGTACCATTTCATCAAGGACCACATACTCAAAGGTAACATTGAACTAATTTTTGTCCCATCTCACGAAGAGATTGCGGATGTGCTTACAAAGGCACTTGATGTAACAAAACTTAACAGTTTTCTACATATGTTAGGAATGATGAATGTGGATCCACAATTCTTTTTGAATTGATAGGTACTGCAGACCACCTCTGGTCTCCCTTGCGGTCCTAGTTAAATATATCTATCATACATGGTCTCAGTATACCTCGTATACCGCAACCATATGTCATACTTATATATTTTTTTGGGTCCTTATTGTCTGTTATTTCTGACTCTTTTGTCTAGTGTCTCAGTTCCTACTACCATAGTCACATTTCCATCCACCGCAATGAAGAATCAATCAGCAATGAAGAATCAATCCGCAGTCATATTGAATGACCTCACCAACTTCATAAATTCTGGAACATTGTGCGCTATTTAATGATCTTCATTAAATAAGAAAAACATTCTCCAAATATTGTTTTTGTAGCATACAACGTTTCATTCTCTTTCAAAATTACCTTTTTCATGTCAGACATATTTTAGGTTAAAAGACTATTAATTTGCTTTACCCATAAAAGAAATCTTTTACTTTTTCCCTATCACATCACCTTCCCCAAGTTGTCTAATCCGTTTCCACTTCCCTATTACCTAACGGTTTTTCAGCCCTCCCCCTCCACATGATCTTCAACGTGGGCTGACATTTCATTAAATGCCCCCGTTCTCTTAAAAAAATCAATTTCTTTTAATTTATTTTATTTGTGACTGATAATAGTTAAAACCCAAGGGTTTTTACCATTAACAGTTGTAGATAGGGTAAATTCAATAATCTTTTAAGATCCGAAACTATATAAACACTTTTCCCTCCCAAGAAAGCTTTACGCTTTCTGAGACTCTTAGACGATCTTCATCTTCTCCATCTTCTTGCACTCAAAATTTTCTGCAAGTTCTTCAAATATTTTCAAAATGGTGAAGTCTGGTGTATCGAAGAAGCAATCCAAAGCAACAGGGTCAGTGCAACCCACTGGTTCTGAATCCACCACGAGAAATCAATCATAATCAATTGCTTCAAGCAATTTTAGGGCAATATTTGAAGATCATCAATCCTACAACGAATCCATTCGCCTGATGATCAAGTTCATATGTTCCCACCCCATGTTTGGAGCTTTTGATTCGTTCACTGATGTTGTTCCACTTTCAACCCTTTTCAAGTGTGCATTCTCTGCATTTCGTCCAATCAACAACCTGCAAGAAGTTCATCTGAACGTGATTGATGATTCGTTGGTCATCTTGATGAAAGAAAAGTTCCTGAATGCAATTAATCTTCGTGTTCTTCCTTCCACACGCTTTTACTCTCCAAGCAAGAGTGACATCATCTATACCCTATACCAGATGGGCTATCAGAAGAAACTGAAAGGCATTGGTGAATTCAAGAAAAACCAACTACCTGCGGTCTGGCAATATGCCTTTCACTTCATCATCCGGAGTCTCTTTGGGAGAACCGGAGGCACAAACAACATGGGTCTCAAGCTACTTGAACTGGTGTGGAGCATCTTTACACAGAATGATGTTAACTACAGCCAGATCTTATGGGATGACTTTCTTCAGTACATTCCAAAGGAGAATCCAAGGGCAGCCTCAACTGAGCTCACCTTCGCACGTTTCTGGTCTTTGTGCATCTCAGACCTCCACCGGGATGCAAGACTCGGCATGGGAAATGACATCAATCTTTTCATCACTCGCGATCTTAAAAGGTACACACTCTCGAAAGTCCAATCTATTTTTGGACCTCTAAGATGATTACATGTACACGTATTAATATCTGTTGGACTTGAAACCAAAGAAGTCACAGATCACATAGAGGCTACAGAAGGTATTGACCCATACCTTTCTACCCCGCCTCTTCCCACTCAGAACATTCTAGCCTCAACAGAACCCCATGGTCCAGTGAATACCACAGTCCCTACTACTACTACGCACTCAAATCAACCACTTGCCCGAAGGCAAAAGAAACTGGTATCCTCAAAGAAATCCCCCCGTGGAAAATACAAGAAAGGTGAAACTTCCAAGAAACGCAAAACCATTGTGTCCTCGGATGAAGCTCCTGCTCATTCTCAAAGCCCTCCAGTCAATATTGACGATGAGTCTGATGATGACTTCGGTCCAGCTCTTGTACACAAAAGACAAAAGACCAACCCAAGTCCTACCATATACGTGACCGGACAGATACCTCAGTCTCTCAAAAGACTCTGGTAGTCCTTGCGGTCCCTGCAGACCGACTCGCTTCATCCCTCTCCAGCTACTCAGACACAGCAAGTGTGTTTGTTTCATCTGATAATGGATACTCGACCCCAGTTGAATCCCAAGAGGATCTAATTGGCTCAAAACGCCCTAAGGTATCCAGGGCTTCCCATCTTCATTTCTTTGAACCACAGGAGTTGCACTCCATACTTCTTGCCGTCACACAGACACTTGATACACCTTCCCAACCGCAGGGCACTTCTTCAGCCCTAGCCAGAACTGAGCCGAGGCCACACTTGACTACGGGTCAAGGACCCCAAGGAAGCTTAGGAAATCCTACTCTGCTTACATTACAATCAGGTGGTTTAGGCATGGTGAGCACAAATGTGCAAGGATCCATGAACCCGGGGGACACCCCGGTGCGACATCAAGGATTTGACGGATATGACTTTGATGACTCTTGGGTTCGGTATCAACCAAATACTGACTCTGAAGTCAAAAAGTATGAAACTTTCTGCAGGGATTTCCAGGCCCGCAAGGATCAATAAACAAAACAACAACAGCAGAAAGAGAAGGAAATTCAAACAGTTGCTAAATACTGGGCGGATGCGATCAATAACGCCAACACTGTAGCCAACATCCTCAAAGTTCAAGACTGGATGACCACCATGACCGAAACAATCCAAAAAGCTCGAAATCTTCAAGGTGATGCAGGACCTTCCAAGCCCCCTCCAACTGCCGAAATCCACGAATCCAATGAAGACGGTACAGCGAATGAAGTTAGCTCCGGACCACCCTTTGGTCTGGATGATCTGGACATGACTGAAGTAAATCAACCAACTCAATCAACTGATTTTATGATGGTATTTGATGAAGAAGACTCCAGCGGTTCTCAGCACTCCACTTCCAAGACAAAGGAGAAGAAGAAAAAGAAGAAGCTGGCTGTTACTCGCAAAGAATTCTTAACTCTTCAGGAGAAAGTTGACAAGATCTTAGCCGCAGTCACAACCCCACAACAAACAAAAGCTGCTGGTCCGCAGTCCATTGCTGAACACCTTGAACGATTAGAGACAAGGGAATGACTGGCTGCTGAAAGGATATCGCTCAAAGTTGAAATGGGTATTCGAGCCCTGGATAACAATAGAACCGCATACCACAAAGAGTTCCTAGCAACTAGTGAACGTCTTATTCAGGAAGTCACCGCAATCAAAACCGAACTTCAATCATCAATTGCTGATCAAGCTGTTCAATCCAAGAAGCTTGCTGAGGAAACTCACAATGGTTACGAATCAACCATTGCAGTGCTTCAATCCACGATCAATAACCTCCGACGCTCCCTGACCGCAAGCTTTCATGGTCAAGAACTTGTGAAGCTCACAAAAGACATCCATCAACTGATGTTCAACACAAAGATCCCCGACAATCAGCAACTTTATGATCTTCTCAAGTCTCAATTTAATAACGTCTTCACTAAGATTGATGGCCTCCGTCAATGGTTTGAGGAGCAACAAGATACTTCCTCAAAGGGGGAAGTGAACATTCCAATCCGTAACTCCGTCAATCTCATACAGCAATCCCCATACCAAACTACGATGCATCTCACCGTGCATCTGATCACCCAAGGATTGAAACTCATCAATCATCCCCAATTTTAACTCCAGAACAAGTGAAACTTCCCACTCCGGTGCCATCTCACCAGTCTCCTCCCCAACATCCCCCTTCTCCGCAGCAATCTCCACCTCGTCAAGAAACCCCTCCTCAATTCAAGAATCTGGAGCCAGATATGTCATCCGAACACTCCAATGACTCTCTTGCAACCATTCAAAGGAAAAAGGACTCGCGAGCTGCGAAATTCGCCGAACAAATATGGAGAGATCATGGCTTCGACACGACAATGGATGAAACCATCATCAACTCTTGGGTCAATCCTACAAGAAGATTACTCGATGAAGACTACAGGCCAGTCTTGACATATGTCGAACCTCCTGAAGATGGTTACTGGGACATTCCCATCTCACCAAATGACCGCAGTCTCCCAGATGACAAGAGGCTTCCACTTGAGTTTGAAAGGTTAAGCAAGTTTCATGTCAAGCACGGGTCAGTCTTTGAAAACATATGGTCCAACGACAGACCTTCCGGAGTCAACAACTACAAAATCAGGAAATTCATGAAGTCAGAGTTCATTCAGTATACTCTAACGCGAAGAGGCAGCGATTATATCAGAACTCAAGCTGATTTTCCTTGTATGAATCTGGAAGAGGTGTTCTTAATTGCAAGGGTGTTTCAGCTCAAGTTGGAGAAACATCCCAAAAAGAAGATTGCTTATGAAAAAGGTTGTGAGTACCTGAGATGCACAGTGTGCGATTTTGCCAAGATAGATGCTGATATTCATCCAGCCCTTGTTCAAAAATTCAACCTTCCTCCATTTGATCCCGCACCTGTTTATACTGAAGGATATCAAGAGCAATCCTTGGGTGCAACCAACTTTCCAAAACTGGGAGTTGTGTTCAAAAGAGTTAACAACGATGTGAAGTACTTCGTCCCCATCACAACTATGCACCGTTTTACCCGCAAACAACTGGAAGTCACCCTGACTTCGGTGCATAGGTCGAAGCACACTACTGATGAAGTAAAATTCGAGATCACAAGAAGGATCACCTGGCTGGGTGAAGTGAGAAAATTTTGGTGGATGCTGATCAAATTTCTGAAACTCAACAAGTGAAAAGGTTGATGAGGTCACTTAGGGGGAGATTGTTGAATCAAGGAAGTGACCCTCTTAAACCTAAATCCGAAGTCTTCATCACTACCACAATGATGTTCGATACCGCAACGAGAAGACATCCGCAACCACCTTGTCTGGAACAAAGACTTAGTGTTTTTTAACTTATGTATTTACTATGTATTGTCCAGTGTGCCTTGCATGGACACTTCCTTTTCATTATAGTCTTTGTTTATTCACTTGTAATGTTCTCGGAACTCTATAAATAGAGTGTTCCGCCTCTAATGAAACTTACATATCTTATCACATACATCTCTCTTACATCTCATATCTTACATTACTCTCTCTTATTCTCAACGATCTTACGGACCACTTACATACTTATCTTAAGATTGAAATCCCTCCTTCGGAGCAAGTCATTCTTGACTTAATCACTTTAAGCTGATCACACTTACTAACTTGGTTTGAATGCAATCGTTGTTAAGAATCAGCTTAGTGTTTACTTGATATAATACGTGTTGTCATTTATATTTCCTTACATTTTCGTCATTATAGTTCCGCATCTAATTATCTAACTTTCTAACTCTAACTTCTTATTATTGTTGAACTTTATGATCCTTTGAGTTAAACTTATTCTGCATTATAACTTTTTCTAACGTTTGTTCAAGTGGGTTTCTCAAAAGTTTTTCTCTCAACAATCTTCTCCTTCCTAAGTCTTTCATTTTAGAAACACTTTCCGAGTTAAGGTGAAAAACGACCTTGCTTAGTCATAATGTGATTTCAAATGATTAAGTATGTCTCATTCTTACAAGATTAGGATTTTCACTATGTTCCCACTAGTTCTTAGTAAACACACATGTTCTATTCATTTTGATATAAAAACATACCTTATGGTTTTACATAAAATGATGATTGTAACATTGAGATATTTCCTTTATATCCACAAGTGGATCACAAGCTCTACACATTTTGTCAGGAAAACATGGATTAAGAAAACCTCCAGGCTAAGCTATATAGATATCTTCAAGTAGATGTCTATTATGAAAAACGGTCTTTCTTGAAATCTATTTGCTATATCTCATATTAAGAATATGAATTTATAGTAAATAATATCATTGTTGATCTAATCATAGCTACTTGTGAAAAAGGTTTGGTCACAGACAATGTCCTGAGTATGATGAGGACCACAGTCAATGACATTAGTATGAGAAAATCCTTTTACTATAAGTATTGCTTTAAATGTGTATGATTATCCATGTAATTTATTATTTCTAGAAGAATCATTTTCTCCTTCTAGCCTTGCTATATGGATAAATTTTAATCAAGCTCATACTTGATTCTCATATATGAATTACATCTCATGTTCATGACTCTAAGTCATTTATCAAATTCGAGATCTGACATAACATCTTGGTATTTGATGGATTTTCCAGAAATCATCAATAAAATCTCATAAATAAGAGATTCCACATTTCTCAAGTCGTAGATGATTTCTACCATTAATGCGAACAATTAGTGTTTGTGAATATCTATTATTCAAGTTTAATAATCCTTGTTAAAACTAGTGCCAACCATTACTACATAAGGTTATGGTTCTTAAGCTGTTTCAAGTTCAATGTACCTCCCAGTCGCTTTGTCATTTGAAGCTTGCTTTCTACTAACTTAGCTTTCACAAGAATAAGAGAACTTATTCTTGGTGGGTTTGCATATTATAATCTAAGCCACATTTAGAGTATTACACAAATATGTATTTAGTAGATTTTGGGTTTAGAAACTTTAGTCCAACATCAGCTTTAAATCCACAAAACATTAAGTAAGATGAGGATGGAGCCTTTCCATACCAAGTCTTATAAAATGTTTAATATACTTATTAGTTGTTATTTGTATTCAAGATACAATTAATAGTGATTGAAGTATTATCTCAAAAAGATTAAAGGAGGATATCTCTACCAATCAGAAAGTAAATCATATCAAGTAAGATTCAACTCATCCTTTATGATCACTAAGGTTTTAGATGGTGTTACTGGTTTGTATCTTGTGCTTAATCTCATACATTCATTAGAAAGGAAGGCATACACCAAAGTGTATAGTTCCTTAATTATTTTCTCTACACTTTAGTGAAAATATCATTAGGAATGCTTTACATAAAAATAAGGTTCACATATGTCAAATAACCTACATTATTTGCCTTCAAATATCCCTTTCTTGAAGTTGGAATATGTGACTGTCATTTATATAATAAAGATAACAATGTCAAAGATGAGTTTGATTTAAAACAAGTTTAAGTCAAAAGTGCTTGTATATAGAACTTGATTTTAATTATAAAATGTTGATATTTACTTTATAATTCTATTAAGAGATCTAGTCTCAAAAATAGAGGTTAATCATTTCAAAATATGAATATTATCGTTATGAAAAACGATTGAGTAAATTATCAAACATTTGAATAAAATAACTGAGACATAAATTTAGACATGCTAAATTAAAACATACATTGTTCTAAAACAAATATTGTTTTACATTACAAGTACTTTATGTTTTAAGGATAAATAATAACCTAAACTCCGAGATGTAGTTCCAACTTGGTTGTGCTCAGCTTGGTTACTCTTCAGTAAATATCTGCAAGCCATTTACAAATATTAGATTAACATTTAAGTTACAAAGTACCTAAGTGTTATATGAAAAGTATGAGTTCTACATAGTAGATACCTGAAGTACTAGTCTCTTCCAGACTTTCTTTTTTCATAAGAGGGACAGTTCCTCTTCCAGTGTCCACTTTCTTTACAAAAGAAACAAGAACCATCTATGTGTGCCTTCTTGCATCTCTTGGGCTTAAAGGAGCCCTCTCCATGAACCGATGGCGTTTTAGAGCACATGGGGTGACTCATTTCAGACTTGCATTCTTCCTTTGTATGAGCTGGGTCATACCAAAAATCACTATATCTTCGGAATATTTTCTCAACCTGACGAAACATATAATATGCTTCTAAGCCTTCTAGTTCCTCCAAGAGTTCTGGAATAACTGAATACAATATCTCTTTAGAAACATCATAATAATCATTGCAATGCTTCCACCAAGCATTATGATTCGATATATCCTTGATATCAGGTTGTTCGGGAATGGGTCCTTTAAGAATGTACAACTTATTATCCTTTTGGAGATTTTCTTTCAAGACACGTGTCCATTGGATAATATTGTACCCATCGAATATTAAATGTTCACGTTGATTTACAAGATCATAGTGATGAATGGTTGTGAGATTGGATTTGGTTCTCATCTACACAATTTTAACAAAATTCATTTAGTATTTTCAATATTTAATCTTCAATAATTAATACCCTTTTAGTTTCCAAACACATTAATTATCAAAGTCTAGGATCCAAGTTGCAAAAAAAATAAATAGTTAGGTATCCTTTATCCCATCCATTTGAATCCAACCCGATAGATATCGATTATCAATTATATCTTGCTATATAATTCCTAGATTTATGGGATCTCTAATAACAAATTTAATTAGACATGTTTGATCCCATCTATGCCTCAGAACTCTCTTGCTTATGTATCATTTATCACAAAAGATTTCCGATCAAATCATCCAATTTGAAAAACTTGTGTAATCGGCCAATAACTTGGTTATAGAAATGGCGAAGACACCCTGACCATCAAAAGATAACACTAAGTGATTAGGTATCCTTTATCCCACTAGTGCATACAAGAGATGTGAGAGTGTTCTTCAAAAGGATTGCATAGATTTGAGGTTTGTAAAAAAGGGTTTTTATACATTTTATAATTCTAGTTTAAAAACATATGATATCATGTTTATTACATGCATATAATAAACCATAATAAACCATGGTATCAATTTTCAAAAGAAAATCACTTTTAAAGGTTCTATATAAAAAGATAGTTTTTATATAATTTGACGCAATTCAATTTTAATAACCGGTATTAAGTTTGAGTGCATTTGAAGCTTTTATATCTTTAATAAAACGTCATTTTATTACTTATATATTTGGAGTTTGTATAAGTTACAAAAATCACCATTTTAAAACTTATAATGGAGTATTTCAAAATTTGCTGTTATTAACGATTTTATAAAACCGTGTTTTATTTTTAACAAATAACTTGTAACATCTTATGTCCAATTTTGAAAAACAGACTCCATGTGATGTTTATTTTGTCCAAAATGTTTTTAGCATGTGAAAAACTAATTAATCAACCACACATAATAATTGCATAAAATAAACAACACAATCATGCATAAAAAGATATGTGCATAAACATAACCAACTAATGACATTTTTGTGAGCCAACACAAAAGATGCCAAATCCATTCCTAAAGGGACATTTAAAGGGACCAAAATCTTCTTGTAATGTTGTTGTAGAAGCTTCCACTTGAGTAAACATTCATTGCTTGCAAAAGATTGGAAAATCTTCTTTAAAGGAAAAATTCAGCCACATGAAACACTTTTCAGAAAAGGGTTGCATAAAGTGTTGCATTAGGTCAACAACCCTTTAATGAAAAGGCTATTGTTGACAGCTTTCATGACACATTTCAGAAGTGTCATCTTTCTGCCCAACACATTAGTAGACTCGAAAATTGCCTTTTTGTCTTCAAAGAATGGCTCCAACTTCATTTCTTGTTACATCTTTGTACAAATAAATTATTTCTAAAAACTAATCAATTACTTTACAAAAATAACCAAGAAAACTAATCTATTTAATTGTTACATATCATATGAATAAATAAATTATTACAACCATTTTTATAACAAAAACAACAAACACAACAACACAACAATCATAATGGTCCTTGGCTAGTTTATGCACATTATACATATCAACATACACATAAAACAACCTTTGTTTTTCTAAGACAACTTTAAATGAAAAAAGATGCATGAAACTTTTGTCACATAAAATAACAAATACAAAGTTGTCATAGAAAATATTGATGGTTTTTAAGCATAAGAACAATCCTATGTGCTCATACAAGCCCTAATGCTTGGATCTAGGTTTCTCTATTGAACATGCATTGAATCCCAGACTTGCAAACCCTAATATAGCATACATAATTCGAAAATTAACTTATTACATCAGATCTAGATGTTTACCTCTTCAAAGAGTAGCTTAGATCTTCTTTTCTTCTTCTCTTGAGCTTAGAGTCACAATTGTAATTCCTCTAATGGATCACAAACACCTCAAGCAAGAAGGCAACTTTGAGAGAGGAGGGAGGATGCTAATTTTCGGCCCTAGGGTTCTCTTGGAAGCAAGTGGCCGAAAATTGGAGCCTTGGGGTCTTATTTATAGTGCAGTCTGCTAGGGTTTCAGTCTAAACCCTAATGGATACCTTAGCCACCAAGTAGCCCAAGGAACCTTCTGGAATAAGGCCCTTGGACGAAAATATGATGATCCTTCATCATAATTTTGTTCCCCCTTAGTCCATTAGGTTTCCCAGCCCAAAACTCAACTATCACATATTTGACAGTTTATGCCCCTTTATTTAATTAATCTCTTTTAGTCACCAAATTAATTCCTAATTAATTTATGACTAATACTAATTAAATAAATATGATTTCTCCTTTAATATATTATTCTTATAATATATTAATAAACCATAATATCCTCTCTCTCATATCAAATTACCTTGTCAAGTTGCTTTGGTGAAGGCAACCCAAAAGGACCATGCATAACTGGGTCAAGTACATACTAAATATAGTTACGGGCTTAGACACTAATCCAACAGTCTCCCACTTGGATAAGTCTAGTAACTATATCTTACATACGACTTCAGGATCTGGTTAGCAATCGTAGCTCTTATACGCTTCTGTCAACTCTGATCAAAATCCTGTCCTTCAGATAAGGGATCGTATAATCCTCTGTTCTAGATATCATGCTGACAATACTTATTATCCAGCATTTTGTTTCTCGATCTCTGATTTATTCGACATAGAATTTAGTTGAACACATCAACTTCATTCTGACCGGGCCCGGCACATAATTCAAACTAAATCATCGAGTGGCCAAGATATCGCTTTTATTCTCTTAGAATAAAAGGTACATAAAAACTTCGACTTATATGCTTTTATCATTTACTAGCTAAGTCACACACAATAATGCGTTTTATAACATCAAGTTACTGATGCGGTTTCGCATTATCAATGCATAATCAACTAGCAAACAACAACCATATCTCTAGGTTTAAAGATTATATGATATTATCATCTTACGATCACTTATGGTAACTTTCATGAAGTGATACTAGCAAGTGCGGGTTTATTCCAATGCTCAAAACAAATTTCATAAGCACTCATAAACTTCGTAGCAAACCTTTGCTATGTCTAAAACCTTTCAGACAATCTACAAACAAATTTATGACAATCTTCTTTCATATCTACTTCCAACATATGAGCGATTATGGACTGTTCGAACAATCTTATTATTCAGGAAGTCAAAACATGCAAAATTGGAAATAACAGATAAATAATCAACACAAGATAGTAACTTTCTTATAAATAACACACCTTTATTTAATCATCAAAATGTTGAATACAAAATTATCCATTACAAATTTCCTACCTATCTAATCTAAACTAATATCGTCCTTTAGTCCAACGTTCCTAGCGTGCTTCAAATGCTTAACCCTACTCAGTCCCTTCGTAAGGGGATCTGTTGGGTTATCTTCTGACGATACCCTCTTCACAACGAGGAGTCCCTCTTCTACCCGATGTCTAATACAATGGTATTTCCTGTCGATATGTCGAGATCTGCCATGATCTCTTGGTTCCTTGGTCAAGGCAACCGCTCCTGCATTATCACAGAAAATTTCCATGGGCTCCTTTATGGATGGCACAACTCCAAGGTCTCCAATGAAGTTCTTCAACCATATAGCCTCCTTTAACGCCTCGCTTGCCGCAATGTACTCTGATTTGCACATTGAATCAGCCACGGTCTCTTGCTTGGAACTTTTCTAAGTCACTGCTCCTCCATTCAGGGTAAAGACCCAGCCTGACTGCGATCGGTAATTATCCCGATCCGTCTGAAAACTAGCGTCACTGTACCCTCGCACCCTTAAGTCATCACTCCAACGAGGACTAGAAACCACTCCTTGGTCCTTCGTAGGTACTTAAGAATATTCTTGACAGCAATCCAATGCACCCTACCAGGGTTCCCTTGATATCTGCTGACCATGCTCAAAGCGAAGGCCACATCAGGGCGAGTACAGGTCATAACGTACATAATTGAGCCAACTGCGGAAGCGTAAGGTACTCGGCTAATATCAGCTATCTCTGCCTCTGTACTCGGGCTCTGAGTCTTACTCAGTTTGGTATTGCATTGAATTGGCAACTCCCCTTTCTTGGAATTTTCCATACTAAAACGTTTTAGTACCTTTTCCAAATATGTATCCTGACTGAGTCCTATCAGTCTCTTACTTCTGTCTCTCACTATCCTTATTCCCAGAATATACGAAGCTTCTCCGAGGTCCTTCATAGCGAAACACTTCCCAAGCAAGGACTTGACCTCCTGCAAGGTTGGAATGTCGTTTCCTATGAGCAGTATGTCATCGACATACAATACGAGAAAGCTCACTATACTCCCACTGACCTTGACATACACACATGACTCATCTTCGCTTCGCAGAAATCCAAACTCTTTGACCTTCTCGTCAAAACAAAGATTCCATCTGCGAGATGCTTGCTTTAATCCATAAATGGATTTTTCAAGCTTGCACACCCTATTGGGATGCTTCGCATTGACAGAACCCTCTGGCTGATTCATGTAAACATCCTCAGCCAACTTCCCATTTAGGAAAGCGGTTTTTACATCCATCTGCAAAATTTCATAATCATGAAACGCAGCTATTGCAAGCATTACCCTAATAGACTTTATTTTAGCAACTGGTGAGAAGGTCTCATCATAGTCAACTCCAGGAGTTTGAGTAAAGCCCTTCGCGACCAATCGTGCTTTATAAGTGTGCACTTTCCCATCCATGTCTGTCTTCTTCTTGAAGATCCACTTGCACCCGACTGTCTTACGACCTGGTACATTATCAACCAAATTCCAAACTTGGTTGTCATACATGGACTGAATCTCGCTGTCCATTGCCTCTTTCCATTTAGTAGACTCTGGGCCTGCCATGGCTTCCTTATAGCTATTAGGTTCGTCCAGATTCATTAGTGTACTATCACTAATAAACTTATCCCCTTCAGTAGTAATATGGAAACCATAAAACTGGGGTGGAACACTAACTTTATTCGAACGTATAAGAGGTAAGGACTGGTCAATTGGTTTAACAGGAGTTTCCTCCTCAGGTTGCATGCCAGTGTCAGAGGTTCCTTCATCTCGTGACTCTTGAAGCTCTTCAAGGTCAATCTGACTCCCACTGTCTCCTTGACTTATGAGTTCTCTTTCTCTGAAAACCCCTCTCCTAGCAACAAAGACAACATTGTCACTTGGTTTATAGAAGAGATAGCCAAAAGACTTCTGTGGATAGCCAATGAAATAACACTTCTCACTACGAGGTTCTAGCTTGTCGTGATTCTCTCGTCTTACGAAAACTTCACAACCCCAAACCTTGATATGTGCTAACGAGGGAGCTTTCCCTGTCCACATCTCGTGAGGTGTTTTGGCAACCTTCTTGGTGGGAACTAAGTTAAGGATATGGGCGGCAGTCTCTAAGGCATACCCCCAGAATGAGATTGGTAACGAAGCACGACTCATCATAGAACGAACCATGTCCAACAAGGTTCGATTACGTCTCTCAGCCACACCATTCAATTATGGCGTTCTAGGAGGCGTCAATTGCGAAACTATTCCGCATTCTTTTAGATAGTCGTGAAACTCAAGACTTAGGTACTCTCCTCCTCGATCAGATCGAAGCATCTTGATTTTCCTGCCCAACTGATTCTCCACTTCATTCTTGAACTCTTTGAACTTTTCAAAGGTTTCTGACTTCTGCTTGATTAAGTAGATATATCCATATCTGCTATAATCATCTGTAAAAGTCACGTAGAAGCGACAAGCGTCCCTTGTGGTGGATCTAAAGGGTCCACATACATCTGTATGTATGAGATCCAATACACCCTCACCCCTTTCACATGTACCAGTAAAGGGTGACTTGGTTATCTTCCCAAGTAAACAAGATTCACACACGTCATCGTCCCTATGGTCGAATGACTCCAAGACTCCATCCTTTTGGAGTTGGGCTATACGTTTCTTGTTAACATGGCCAATGCGACAATGCCACAAGCATGCTTTGTCCAAACTTGTGGACGAATCAATATTCAAAACATCATTTCCTAAATTATCTATAACTAACACAGATTCATAAATCCCATTACAAGGTAATGCATTGAAATAAAAGACACCATTCAAATAAGCATTAATAGAACCATTACTATTATCAAACGAATATCTGAAACCTTGTCTAAACAATCCATGAAAAGAAATGATGTTCCTTGCCATATCTGGCGAATAGCAACAATTATTTAAATCTAACCCTAACCCATGATCAAGTTTATCCTTCCATGCTCCACTTCCCTACTTTTTCTTAGCCCCTGCAAATCAAAACAAATGTGGTAACCACATCCAGTATCAAGGACCCATGAAGTAGCAAGTGATGAGTTATTAGATTTAATTAAATACATACCTGCAAAGGTGGGCTTTATCTTCCCATCCTTAATATCCTGCAGATATTTAGGGCAGCTTCGTTTCTAGTGGCCCTTCTGGTGGCAATAGAAGCACTCTGCTTCCTTGGGGTCAGAAGAGGGCTTAACAGAACCTGCTTTGGTCCCACTAGAAGAGGAACCATCTTGGGTCTTACCCTTATGGTGGCTCTTAGAAGGAGCCTTCCTCTTCTTTCCCTTTCCTTGACCAATTGCCAACACAGGAGCAGCTACAGTAGAGGATGATGCAATAGATTTGTCCTTGAGGTTGCTCTCAGCTGTCCTCAGGAGCCCTTGAAGTTTACTCAGGGTGACCTCTTCTTTGTTCATATGGTAGGTCATTCTGAACTGGCTGTACCAGGAAGGAAAGGAGTGGAGGATGATGTCGATAGACAAATCCTCATCAAACTTAACATTAAGTTTGAGAAGACGATCAACATACCTTTGCATTCTTTGCAAATGAGCAGTTATGGATTCTCCACTCCCCATCCTAGCGGTGATCATGTTGGTGATGATCTCATAGCGCTCTTGCCTCGCGCTTTGGTGGTACCTGTCCAACAAATCTTGGTGCATCTCATATGGATACATGTCCTCATAGGACTTTTGGAGTTCGAGGTTCATGGTGGCCAGCATGATGCAATGAACTTTCGTAGCATCACGCTCGTGGGCCTCAAAGTCGGCCATCTCTTCAGGAGTAGCTTCTTCTGGGTTGATCTTTTCTAGCTTCTCGTCGAGGACATATTCTTTGTCCTCGTAGCGAGTTATCATGCGAATGTATCTCATCCACTCGTTGAAGTTTGAGCCATCAAATGTCACTTTTTGACATAGGTTCATCAACGAGAATGACCCAGAATTGTTGTTGTTTGTGTTTGCGTTAGACATCTGAAATAGAAAGGAACAAAGTTTGATTAGAAATGAATCCCCAATTAAACACCCAAATGAGAAATTAGGGCTAGGATCCAACAACATTATTTACAACTTAGAAAAGGGATGTCGTAATCTAAAAGTAAATAATTTGAAGGTAAGTGAATGACGATTCACTAATTTTCACCATGAAAAACGAAAGGAAATTAAGTTTTAAATGTATTTGAAAATTCCTAGATTTCTTTTGAGATTCATTGAACATTTCAATGGCATGTTTAAATCTCGATATGCACTTCAAATTTGCGACTGGGATGCCGAGGATCGCAAACAAGTTTGTGAGTAACCATGCGAATCAACATGGTGCACTCAATGTCTTCATCACCTAATCAATGTGCTGGTTAGCCACGCACGCTCCATTGATCCATGATAAAACATCGAGCCACCCTTTGTCACCAATGTCAATCCCAAATTAGTGTGCCGGTTAGCCACGCACTCTCCACTAACGTTTGACAGGGGTACAAAGTGTAATTCCATGGAATAGCATCATTTTCACATTTTAACCTAAAGTAACTAAGATTGGGAATTTATAAAACAATGTAGTTACTTTAATATTTCCATTATACTTACAATGAGGAATTAAGTGTCCTATCTTATCCGTTCGGCTAACGACCCTCCACCAGTCAAGCAAGCGGTAGGTGTGAGTGTACACCCATTAAGCGCCATTTTATAGGCAGCAACCTTATACCCACCTTATAGACTGGCTTCGTGAATGAGGCCTACTAGCGATAAGACTAGCTTATTCTTATACATATATTAATTAATCTTGTAATAATATAATAGTATAGGGTTGAATTTTAAACTTATAAAATTCTAAGGGTTTAAAATTTAAATCATTCAAAATTAAACTTTTAATCACAAAATTTAAATTTCAAAACTTGAGGACAAGTTTTGAACTTTTCAAAACACAAGGGATCAAATAACAAATAATATAAATCAAACAATTAATTTAGTGATTATCTATATTTGACCTAATTCAATTTCTTGCAAGATAAGTTACCCAATTAATACAAATAATCAATTTTAATCAAATAAGGAATTTATTATCTAATCAATTGGTAAATATCTTTTGTTTTTTGGCAAGGATAGTCTCACAAAATCATTAAAATTCAAATTTTATCAGTAAAAATAGATTAGGCAACTATTCCATAGCAAAAACAGCAAGAAATCCCGATATATCCTCTGTCAGACGATCCGACTCGCCGAGCCACTCATGGACTCGCCGAGTAGGGCCGACTCGCCGAGTGCATGCAGTGACTCGCCGAGTTCAGTCGAACAGAAGCCAGAAAAACGATTTTCAGCATACAAACAGTTAAAGCATCACATACAACAGAAACCAATCAAGGCTCTGATACCACTGATGGTTTTTAAGCATAAGAACAATCCTATGTGCTCATACAAACCCTAATGCTTGGATTTAGGTTACGGGCTTAGACACTAATCCAACAAATATGTATGAACTTATTTTTATACAAAAAACGTTATCCATATTCTCCAAAAACAAAGATTTCCAAAAAATCAAAAAATCTAACCAAACTTGCAATGTGTCTCTGATACCAATTGTTGGGTTTTAGTTCAAAAAGAGTTTCAAAGACTACAAAATATGGCAAACAGAAGACTTAATTTTTCGAAATAACATAAATATTTTATACCCACCAAGGATCATCTTGCAAGTTATAGAAAGACTAAAACACCAACCAAAGAAAGGATGACGAAATAACAACCTTTGTTGTTCTTTGGGTCCTCTTGGGTGGGCTGGAAGTTGATGAAAAATTTGAAACCCTTGAGACACCAACAATGACTCAACTTGATGTAGATGTTAGTCCATAAACTCTTAACTCTTAAGCTTGAAGTTCATAACCAATATGAACTTCAAGAGAGCAAAAGATAAGCAAGTATTCTTCAAGTTTTTAACCAAAAACTAGAGAGAAGTAAGAGGGGAGAGAGGTCACAGTTTTTTCACTAGAAAAGCACCAAAAAATGAAAGCCTTCATGTTATGGTCTTAAAGCAATGGTAACACCCATAAGGTCTTAGCACTTTAAGACCTACCATGTCCCTAATGTTCCCCATAACTTTAAGCCATGCTTTCTTTTGATTTTTTTTTTGGAACCGGGCTTTCTTTTGATTTAAATAATCAAAAGGACATGTTTCTTTTATTCATTCTTATAAAGATATAAAAAGAAGAAAAAAGTTTATAAATTTTTGTAAACTTCTTTTATAAAATATAAACTTTGGCTTTTGGCTAAAAGACAAAAGTCTTTCTAGTCCAAAATAATGTACATGTCTTAATAAATCATACCGTATGATATATTATGCTACTTGCAATTGAAAATTAATATTTCTATGAAATAAATAATTTGCAATTAATTACAAGAGTTTATTGAATATTTATTAAAACAAATTTCCAATAAATAATCAATTGTATCAAGTGGTTGTTAGTGTGACCCTTAGGATCATATGTTAATTAGTAATATCAGTTTAATATGATTCTTGAGCATACTAGATCATTCCCCTTAATACATGACATAAACATTTTTCAAAAATCCGGAAAATCCAAAAAAATCTCAATTTTTTAATTCGTTCACGGACTGCCATTGACGAAATTTTACAAATTTTGGTAGTAACTGTCAAATTTGAAATTCTGCAGTGACCCGGTGCGCCCAAAACAACCTAAGATGCGAAACTTTACCCCATTGGCGAAACTGGGCATAAAGTATTAATTCGCATTAACTGCAGGGGCATGTTTCGAAAATATTCCCATTTCTCAGAATTTTCAGCCCAATTGCGAAGTTGGGTAAATTCTGCCAATACTTCGAAACTTCAGGGATTCGAAATTAAACTCCTTCATTCTTCACAAAATTCATCCCCATTTCGAATGTGGGTTAAAACTGTCAATTCTTAGAAAGTTCAAGGATTCGAATTCTAAGTTTTTGTTTCTTCATCATCTACATTTCGAAGTGCAGATAGGGACCATTGACCAAAGCAATCGATACCCATTTCGAAACCAGTCGATCAACCTTCGAACCTCAATTCTCGACTCCAAACCATGACCTAATTTCGAAGTCTTCAAAATCAACACTCGACATTGAATACATATCCTTCGCTTTCAGTCACTCAACCTCGACATCAAGTTTTGATCATTAACATCAACACCCAAGTTACCCATTTCAAAACGTCAAAATCGACACTTCAAAATCAGATTACTACCATCAACATCGATTGTTCTATCCCATTGCGAAGCCTTCAATTTCTAGACTTCTCAAACGATCCCTATTGACCAAATGATTGTACACATCGATGCTTGACTCCAAGACGTCAAATGCTCGATTATCGGAAAGCCGACATCACACCTTCCCAATCGAATCTCAATACAGTCTATAATGAAGCCTTCGTTATCATCCTTCCTGATCAAAACTCGATCGTGACCTTTAACTGTAACAACCCGTTACTTTTCAAGTCAACTCCGATGAATGAAATTTTGAGTTTTATTTATTTCGTAAATCTGTGATGGTTAGAAAATAATTTAAATTATATAAATAAGTTTATATAAGTTTTCGGAATAAAAAACACTCGAAAATCAACATCTTTCCCGTCGGAGCCGAAAACCCTTTTTGACCGAAAACCCTAGGACAACAAACCGTTTTCGGCCGAGAACCCATTTTCGGCCGAAAACTCAACCGATATATTTGTTTCATCCGAAAACTTAGTCATTTTCTCACTTTTTCACTCGTAAACACTCCCATTTCTCTCTTAAGTATCATCCAAGAACATTCATACCTTCAAGAACAATCCTTCAAATCTTCATATTTTCACCAAGAACACCAAGAACAGCCTTCAAATCTTCAAGTGACCGAAAACAGCTCAAGACCGCAACCCGTTTTCGGCCACAACCGTTTTCGGCCGAGAACCCCTTGGAACCGAAAACTCTTCAACACTTGTGCAATTCTCGGTAATTACCATCAACACAAAACAAGTGTTTTCTAACACTTTAATTAATGGTTTTGCTAATTTAAATACAATTACATGTTTAAATATTATTGGGATACCGTTAGTTCCGCGTACACCAACTCGAGGGTCATCTCTACAGTCTGCTATCCAGTTACGAGTACATACTAAAAGTGAGTTCATACCCCTACATTTTACTGTTTTCAATGTTTTTAAGGGGGGGAATACAAGTAAAACACAAGGATTTCTGTGTTTTTATGCAAACGATTTCAAACAGTTCTAAAACCTTTGCAATGGATTTAAACAGAGATTTCACTACATTTTTACAAATATAATCATATATTTTAACCCTTTTGTACCATGTCGAGCATAAGGGTGTTTTCCTTCATACAACTAAATTGCAAAAGCTTTCAGTACAATACAGATCATACATTAAACTATAATTGGTATAGTTTGGGAACACTACACTACTTTTACCAAGTACAATACACAGAAAAAGAACATACATGCAAACTATAATAGGTATAGTGTGGGATACAATACACTATTTTAACAATTCAGAAACAACATGTAAACTATGGTAGATATAGTTTATGGAACATTACACTATATTCCTGATACAAGGATGCATTACTAAATAATTATTTAAGTATAACTATTTATACTTTACAAAGTACATTACTACAAGGTTATACATACATTTTCAAGTACAAGAGAACACTACAACACTACATGTAAACTAGTTAATACAGGGTTGTGAGGCACTACTTCAATTGTACCCATCAGGGTACGGACCTAAATCCTATACAATATAACCAGAGTCTCCTGGAGGGAGAGCGTGAGATTTGTGTATAGATCTATACGGGACTAACAATCCCACACCTGAACTGCTAACTACAGTTAGGCCGACAGGCCTAGGGTGACAAATGTCATAACATTTTCGACGCCTGAAGAACGTCGTAGAGGTCATTAGGTCATATCAAGCATGGTTATACAAAACTCACAACAGTATAAACTAAAACATTTGTTTACGAGATTTCATTTCTTCGAACGGTTTTATTTTAAATAATAAAACTACACTACATTACTACTGGTGGTATCCAGGGATTCATACACAGGTTTTCATACAGTACACTATTATACATTACAGTTGGTAGTAACCAGGAATACATACAAAGGTTTTCATACAAGGGTTTCATAACAAACACTACTATGTTATACTATTACAGAATGCAGAACAAACGTACATTTTGGTCTTAAGGCCTAAGACTACTTTTCACTACTAAAGAAAATATTGGATTTTCTTGAGGAACACATACGAGCATTTTTCAAAGATCAATGACAAGTTTCTTTTACAAAAACATACTTATGAACTCACCAACTTAAATGTTGATACACTTTCAAAACCACTTGTATTCTCAGGGAACCGGTAGACAGGTACACCCACAGGTTTTGAGAAGACGGAGCTTTTAGAGTAACGTCTTTTATACTTTTGTTATACATTTTTGATGTCATACAAACTATGTATTGAAAAGATGTAAATACTATATTCAATCAATGTAATGGTTATGTTTGCTTTGATTACTATTATGCAATTGTTGTGATACTGTACATGACGTCCTCCGCCCCCGAACATTTCCGCTATTCCGGTTTGGGGGTGTGACATTACCCATTCGATATCAGCCCTTTGACCATCGATATCAAACCAAAATCAGTCGAACACAGTTTGACTTCAAGAAGTCAACTCCAGTTCGATTTCTTCAATTCATTTATACACATTGAAATCAACTTCTTGTGACTACAATATTTCATCAATCGACTTCATTATTGACCTAAAAACTTCTTCAATTTCCAAATAAACTCTCAAGTATCGAACCAAAAACTATCGTCAAATCCCTCGACATAAAGAACAAGAACAACCCATTTCGAAAATAAATCCCAAATCAATCACAAATTCAACATTCACAACCCATATATGACTTGTATCAACCAAATTCAGCCTCCAATTCATAGAATCATCACTAGAAAATCACGTTTTGACTTTTTACTGAGTTTGACTTTTCGAAGTCAAAGATCAATAAACATGAAATTGATGATTCTAATACCAAATTTCAGATCAAAAAGTGGTTATATCACTGGTCTTCATCTCCTTCAAGTTTTCTTAATCAAGTTCATCAAAATAAAAGACCCAATTTCCGATTTCATATCTATAACTTGATCATAATCGGTTTTTGTAATAGAACAAATCGATTCACAAGTTTATAATCACAAACAAACTCAAATCAATTAACAAAATCGTTGAATCAAAAAACGAAAATTAATAACTCGTAGTTTAAATTGAGAATCAAGATAATCAGTAGAGTACAACTCTTATATGCACAGGACGAAGAACGATGAACAGCGAATCATATGTATCTAGCTGATTTAATGAATTTTTGGGCTCCTTGTTTTAAGATATTGGACCGAAAACAATCATGGGCTCTAGAAATCGGAACTATAAACAACAAGGATTCATTTGATTGGGCTCATGAATTATGAACAGTGCATATTACAAGATTTGGGCTCAAAAAATGACACGATGAACAGTTACATGATTTGGACAATTTGATCTTGGGCTAAATCTTGATTCAAACTAACAATCACAAATTAAGAATCGAATCGAACTAAAGAATATTGGATTGGATCGGGCTTGATCAATGAAAAAGTTATTGGATCATAACAAATGGGTTTTACAAAAAAAATTGATCCAATGAGTCAAAAAGATCAAAAATTCAAGAACGCAAGCACGAATCAAAGAGATTTAGAGAGATCATCGAGAGACTCACGATAAACGTTTTGATTGTGTTGAATGTAGCCAAATTGAGACCCGTTTCTTTAAAAAAATCTCTTTGATCTTCGAAGACCCGCTCTGATACCAATTGATGTACGAACAAAGTTGATGAAACAGTTAGAAAGAAGAATCTAATGAATGAATCTTTTAGAAAACAATCAACGATCACTCGATTTATCAAACGAAACGCAATATCGAATCAAAACAATTGATCAAAAAAGATTTTGTAGATGAAAAGTGCGGAATGTTTCTGAATCGAAAATAGCGATTCAAAAGTTTTGAAAACACGAGAAAATCAGAAATCAACTAAAGAAATCATGCTCTGATACCAAATGTAGTTCGTATGAATCAAGTGTAAGAATGAAATCAGAGTATGAATTGAATTAAGTACACAAAATGTAAATATAATCTGTTTGGCTCTTTATTGCTTCAAAAAAAGTACACGATAAGAAAGAGTAAAGTGTTCTTACAGTTCACAAAAGTTACTCTAATACATATACTTACCCCTATTTATAGGAGTTAACAGAAGCACAAAAAATACATAAGGGCTAAGACGCTGAACCTTCGAACTCTAAAATGCCCTAATGAAATACATACAATGAATACATGAAAATAGACTTCGACACTAAACATGACAAAAGACACTTCGACATCTCACAACATATTTCGAACCCTACACTTTGAGGTTCTGGAACGTACGCCTAGTGTACACTATGTGCGCCCAACGTACGTGAGCTTGGCCCAAATATTACAAAAATGCCACTATGGGCCATTTTGCAACACTTCTCATACACAAGCGCCAAAATGAAAATGATCTTCATACTTAAGGTTTAAAATGAAAATACGTCAAAGTAAAAATGTTACAATTCTCCCCCACTTGAAATAGACTTCGTCCTCGAAGTCCGCTGCTGCGAACAAATCGGGGTAATGCTCCCTCATCTCCGTCTTGGGTTCCAACGTCCATTTGGAACCCTTCCGATGTTGCCACATGACCTTGACCAAGTATACCACCTTATTGCACAAGGCCTTCGTTTTCCGATCCAAAATCACTACTGGTCTCTCAACATAGTTCAGACGATCATCAACCGGAATATTCTCCAAGGGAACAACCGCTGAATCATCAACCATACAATTCCGGAGCTAAGAAACATGGAATGTGCTGTGAATCTAACTGAGCTCCTCAGGAAATTCTAGCATGTAAGGTACCTTGCCAACCCTGGCGATCACTCGAAATGGCCCAATATACCGGGTCCCCAAATTTCCTCTCTTCCTGAAGCGTATTACACCCTTCCAAGGTGATACCTTCAGCAAAAGCATGTCATCGACCTGAAACTCCAACTCAGATCGATGCTTGTCGGCATAACGCTTCTACCGACTCTCAGTTGTCTACAACCTCTTTCTAGTATGCTAAATAAGCTATGTTGTCTGAAGGACTACCTCAGTCCTTCTCATGACTCTATGACCAACCTCTCCCCAATAAACTAGGGTACAAAACTTCCTTTCATAGAGAAGCTCGAATGACGGCGCGCCAATACAAGAGTGATAACTGTTGTTGTAAAAAAACTCAGGTAAGGGAAGGTAGGAGTCCCAACTCGCACCGAAGTCTGTGAAACAGGATCTCAACATGTCCTCAAGTGTCTGAATGGTCCGCTCACTCTGACCATCAGTCTGCGAATGATAAGCAGTACTAAGATTCAACCTCGTAACCGACTCCTCATGGAATTTCTGCCAAAAATGAGATGTGAACTAGGAATATCGATCAGATACAATGGAGACTGGAATACCATGCCGAGCAACAATCTCACACATATATACATCGACCAATTTCTCGGCCGAAGAACTCTCCTCAATAGCTAGAAAGTGGGCGTTCTTGGTCAGACGGTCCACGATAACCCATATCGCGTTGAATCCCTTAGCCGTTCGAGGTAACTTAGTGATGAAATCCATAGTAATATGTTCCCATTTATACATGGGAACCTCCAATGGCTGTAACTTTCCATGCGGCCTCTAGTGCTTGGCCTTGACCATTCGACAGCTCAAGCACCTCTCAACATACCATGCTATCTTTCTCTTCATGCACGACCACCAGTAACTAAGCCTCAAATCTCGGTACATCTTGGTGGCTCCAGGGTATATCAAAAACCTGGACTTGTTCACCTCCTCCATCACAGTCCACCTGATCCCACCAAAATTTGGCACCCAAACGCGTCCATAACGCATCAATAATCCACGACTGTTAATAACAAACCTGTCAATCTCACCCCCGAGTCTCTCATGTTTCCAATTTTCCTTCTTGAATCCCACAGCCTGAGCCTCCGTAATCAACTCCAATAATGGCGTATCAATCAAAATCCTCATACATAGGCTCTCAATAGCAGCACTAGCTATCTTGCGGCTCAAAGCATCAGCGACCACATTCGCTTTCCCTGGGTGATACAAAATCTCGTAGTCATAATCCTTGACCACACCATGCCATCTAAGTTGTCTTATATTTAGATTCGGCTGATCCATGAGATATCTCAAACTTTTGTGATCCATGTATATAGTACACCGGACCCCATACAAATAATGCCGCCAAATATTGAGAGCAAACACCACTGCTCCCAACTCCAAATCATGAGTCGGATAACGAGCCTCATGCGACTTTAGCTGCTGAGAAGCATAAGCAATAACCCTCCCTCGCAACATAAGAACTGCCCCAGGCCGGTGATGGATGCATCACAAAACACCACAAAACCCTCAACACCCTCAGGGAGGGTCAACACTGGGGCCTCACACAACTTCTGTCTCAGTGTCTCGAACGCATCCTGCTACTCAGGTCCCCAGCAGAAATTCACGCCCTTCCTCGTCAGACGAGTGAGGGGTACTACAATCTTGGAGAAATCCTGAATAAATCTCCGATAATACCCTGCTAAACCTAAGAAACTCCTCATCTCCGAGGGAGACATCAAAACCTCCCACTGCATCACGGCCTCGATCTTGGCCGGATCGACCATAATCCTGTTCTGGTTAACAAGATGCCCTAAGAACTGGACCTCTCGTAACCAAAACTTACACTTCGAGAACTTGGCATACAACCATTCTCGCCTTAAAACTCTTAGAAGCTCTCGAAGGTGCGCCTCATGTTACTCTCTGGTATTGGAATATACCAAGATATCATCAATGAAAACAATGACTGATCGATCAAGAACCGGCCTGCATACCCCATTCATCAAATCCATAAATGCTACATGCGCATTGGGGAACACAAATGGTATCACCACGAACTTGTAATGACCATAGCGAGTCCGGAACGTGGTATTCTCCACATCCTCTTCTCTAACCCCCATCTGATGATACCCCGACGACAAATCAATATTGGAGAACCAAGATGTATCCTGCACGATCATCTGAAGTACCTGAAACAACAGACTAAAACTGTAAGCCAAAGCTTAGTGTGCTCCCCCAAAGTACCACCACACAACACATAACGTATACAATCCAACATGTTGGGTCCACAACCTCCCGAATGGCTTACCTTGACCACAACCTCCCGATTGTATTACCCTACATGTCACGTATTGGGTCTACTGTTGGATTAGTGTCTAAGTCCATAACTATAATTGGTATGTACTTGACCCGACTCAGCATGGTCCATTTGGGTTGCATGGCATCGGAACATTTGGATAGACCGTTTATGAGGAAAAGACATTTTGTGACATATTAATATATTATAAGTTCTAATATATTAATATGAAATCATGTTATTTAATTAGTATTGATCAAGAATTAATTTGGACTTAATTTAGTGATCAAAAAGAGACTAATTAAATATATGCGGATTGATTGTGTAAATCATTCATTCTTATATATGTGGGCTTATGATCCAAGATTCCTTTATGTTGGGTTTAACCCATGTGGTGATCCATGGATACTCCATGGAAGTTAAAACCCATGGAGCATAAGGAATGGGTAAAGTCATGAGTTACATGGTGTAACCCTAATAGCCACACTATATAAGAACCCCTTTATTTCAAGAAATTGGCACTAGTGATACATATTTTGAGGGCTAGCCGATTTGAACATGTATGTCTTCTTCTTATGGTTATTCCAAGAGTTCATGATGTTGTGTGAACCATTTGAGGTGTCACACTTGGGGCACTAGGCTCTCAAGCTTCATGGAGTCAAGCAACAACAACAAGGTATGTATTCTATCTATTTTATTATCCTAGTATCAATGTTTTGGTATGCTAGTTAGGATAATACCTTGGATAATCATATTTGTATGTATAATAGAGAAAACATAGATCCAAGGTATTTAGGGTTGCATGTACACTTAGGAGTGTTAGAATGCTCAAAACCCATCAGTGGTATCAGAGCCTAGGCTTGTTTTCAATTATACTTGATGCAAATTGCTGAAAAATGCTGAAAAAGTCGAATTTCGGGCATTCTGGGCATTGGACTCGCCGAGTCCACTGATGAACTCGCCGAGTCCATGAAGAAAATCATCCTACTCGACGAGTAGGTTGATACACTCGACGAGTAGGAGCCCCTGACTGCATATCTTCGAGTTTTTTTGGCTAGAAATGGACTAGGAACATTACCATAAGCTGTTTTTGAACCTATAATCCTGTTTTTGATGTGGTAATGTTCATACTAATCCAATTTCAAAGATAATTGTCAATAGATTCATGTTTTGTATTAGTTTAGTGATTAGGCTAATTACATGAAAAAGTTTGATTAAATTATCTTGTTCTTATGAGTTGCTTAGATTAATAGAAAAGTTAATTGATTGTGTGTTTTCAATCCATTTTAATCTAAGAGTTGATTCTAAAATGTGTTTTTGTAACTTGTCCTCAAGTTATATGAAAAGTCACATTTAAGTTTCATAAAACTCATAAAAGTTGGTAATGGTTACAAAAATGAAGAGTCTTGTCCTCAAGTTATGGAGGTTCAAGAGTCACTTCATTAAGTAATAAAATGTGTAACCTTAATTAATTCCATAAGTTACAAAATAAAGAAAAGTTACATTCTTTTATTAGTTTAAAGTCTTCCATAACTTGTCCTCAAGTTATGGAACTTGAAGAGTTTTTTAATTAAAACTAATTTAAACACATAAGTTATGGAATTAATTAGTTTTGAATAGTTTCAAAACTTTCCCTCAAGTTTTGGAATTTGAAAAGTTTTCTCTTATGAATACTTTAATTCCAAGTTAGCCCTTAGAATTTTAAAAGTTAAAATTTAAACCCTTATACTATTGTTATAATTTTAATTATATAGATATGTATAAGATAAAGTCAATCTTACCGTTAGTAGGCCTCATTCACGAAGCCGGTCTATAAGGGGGGTATAAGGTTACTGCCTATAAAATGGCAGTTTAATGGGTGTTCACTCTCACCCACCGCTTCCTTGACTGGTGGAGGGTCGTTAGCCGAACGGGTAGGAAATGACTATAATTCTCCCTTCATTAAAAGTATTAATGATAAATACTATGTAACTAAACACTTGTACATTCCCAATCTTAGTTACTTAGAAAAATGTGAAAAGGTGCTAACCCATGAAATTACACTTTGTACCTTATCAAGTCATTAGTGGAGCGTGTGTGGTTAATCGGCACACTAATAAGGACTAGTAAGAGTGGCAAAGGGTAACTTGACTCTATTATAGATCGGTGGAGCGTGTGTAGTTAACCGGCACATCGATTAGGTGATAAAGTTAAGGGTACCAAGTCAATTTGCATGGTTATTCACACCTTGTTTGTGATCCTCGGCATCCCAGTCACAAACTTGAGAGGGCACAATCGAGATTCAAACATGCCATTGAAAGTTCAATGTATCTCAAAAGATCTAGGAGTTTCAAATCCAATTAAAACTTAATTATATTTCGTTTTTCATGGTGGAAATTGGTAAATCGTCATTTACCTACCTTCAACTATTTTATAACTTGGATTACGGCATCCCTCTTCCAGTTATAAATAGGTTGTTGGGTCCTAGCCTTAATATTTCATATTGGGTGTTATATTAAGGACTTTAAATCAACTCTCTTGAATATCTCCCAAAAGATGATCTTCCCAAATCTCTTGAAACAAGCTTTCCTAAATGAAGATGATGTCCCATGGAAATCATACTTCTTTCACCTCCTCCAATTATTCTCCCTAACCCACAAGTTCCTGAAAAGTTTAAGGTCACTCAAGCAAAGGTCTATATGTGATCACATCTTGGAGATGTAGTCAGATATTGACAAGCCGGGAGAGTTGGGTGTCAAAGTCTTGAGAAAGTTGGTGACTCAACTATTTTCTAAGTCACATAGTGAGTTCCTTTGGGACTCCTATGTAACAGACTATGACAAGACCCTTAATGATCATATCTATTTGCTAAGATCAACTTCCTAAAACTTTATGGACATTGACAATGATGACATTGGATATCCAGTAAAGCTCTCTCTTCCCAATGGAAAGGGATCGGCCATAGTCAACTCGGTTGACCAAATGGTAAAGAGAAAGGCTAAGTCTGAGATAGTCCCATTATCAAGGGTCCATTGCCAAAGAAAGGGGCATTAGTTGCGAAGCTGCCAAATTTACCTAAGGATGTTAAAGTCAATAAGTTTGACTCTACTTCAGGTAAAGTCCACTATCTAACTCTACTAAGTTTCTATTCTGAGATTCTTGATACATGATGTGACTGGGTCACATGTTGATGTTTTAAGAATCAAAGAAAAAAGTAAAGAAACTTAAAGAAAGATTATGCTGAATCTGATCGCGTAGATGGATTTCTATCGCATAGTTTGAAGATCGGATTCTTAAGCTACATCTTAGGAGTTATGATATATTGCATAGGATTAGATAACAACAAAGTTTTCATGTGCTTTTGCATTGTAAGGATAGTTTTTCCGCAAAGTTTTAAAATAAAAGAATTTTTTTTTTGATTTTATTTATTTTAAAATATCCTTACAATGGCATTTGTGAAAACTTTTGTTGCTTATAAGATTCCATTAAGAGCAAGAGTGGAAATATGAATTTGATTCTTTCATTTGTGGTAGTGTCTAAATTTACCAAATAATGAAAGATTCTCATCACCTAAGTTTCAGTTGGATAGAAACTTGGAATCATGCAAGTTGTATAGCATGATGAATAAGAACTTTCAAGCATTGGAAAAATTAAGACTAAGTACTTGTTCACATGGATGTGTGAGTCAAGTAAAGGATCGAGTACACATTCTTGTGCACTGATCAAGCCCACCATAAATAATCGTTAAGACTATTCGTCATTATTTACTAAAATTCAGTAAATATGGTTATACTTACAAGCTTAAGTGTAATTCTGAGACATTGGAAAAAGGTTTCAATGTATGGCAGAGCGAATAAGAAGAATCAACTTAGGCAGAAAGATAAAAGTTTCTCAAATCTGAAAAGATGGGAGAGTACTTTAGTATCATGTTATATAATCATCTTAATGATTAAGAGACCTTATCACAATTCATCCTCTAAGTGCATTCTGGTAGCTAAGAAGAGGAGCTATGAATTGTTGAAGTGGTTAAATCAAGAAGATGATTTATACTTCGTTCCAAAAACAATTCTTAGAGTTATACTCTAAGATTGTAACTTGAGTGACATGTCTTAAAGAAGGTTTAAAACACTTGTCAAATGTAAGAGTAAAAGTTTTCTACTCTTGTACATTTGAAATTGGTAAGTTGTGATGTTTTGGATAAAACAAAGACCAACTAAGGCCAATTGTGTGAAGTGTTTGTCTTGATTAGAATCCACACTATCTCTTGAATATCTGACAAGAAAGTCTTATATGTCAAGAGGACAGTGGGAGTCTTAAAGGTCTTGAAAGTCTCAAGAACTAATCAAGAATAAAACCTGAAGTTCTTCACTAGCACACGACTTGAGGTTTATAACCTATCGTGTCGACATGTCTGTGCCTATTCAAGTTGGCTTTGCATAGGAGTTCTGAGAGTTCTCAATTGGTTGCACAGCTACTTGGAAGCAATGGCAGGCCCTTGAGCTGCCAAATGGCAAGAATTTAAGATTGCACAAGTTTAATCCATATAAGTGTGGATTTGTCAGTAACCTTGTCTTGTGATTATGGTTTTGACAAAATTCATATGGATAGGAACTCATACACCATAAAATCTAAGTGTCATAAGGTTTCTCTCCGATTCATGAAAATGATGGTGAGGAAACACTTTCACTAAGTAGATTTTAGCTAGATAGCAATTGTGATATTTGCATTCTCAAAGTCGTTAGTAGAGCGTGTGTGGTTAACCAGCACACTAACATGGACTTGTGAGAAGTGGTAAAGGTCTAAACAATCGAGACTATGATTACGGCATCCCTTTTCATAGTTCTTAAAATTGTTTAGACACACCTGTGAACTATCTAAGATAAGGTGTATGATATTGATAAAGTTTTATCAAAGCAATCTAGTATCAGAAATCTGAACTTTGGTAAGAAAGTCAATAAAGTATTGATTTCTAGAAGTCCAGCTGATTTCTGATTACATGTCAAAGCTAGTGGGAGCATAAGTGTTATGCTAATAATCATCATGTTAGTGGGAGCATGATAATTATGATAAAGGTTGCAAGTTAGCAATGTTAATTATAGAAAACAAAAGTTTCAATTCGTGAGGCTGCAGGGGTTGAAAAAGTTGTTTTGCTATAATTAAGGGAGAGAAAATTATACTTCATTTCAATTCTAAAAGCTTAGATTGAGATTTTAATCGTATTTAGTCACGGATATATATATATGAATTTCATGTTGGAATGGCTCAACATAAGGAAATTCTATATATGGGTCCATTATTTGCGTTCTAAAATTCGATTATGATTACGGCATCCCTTTTCATAATCTGAATTATGAGAACTTGGCAAATAGAAATGGAAATGTTATAGCAAAAGACTGGTTTAGTCTTTATGTGAGACATCATGACTCGTGTCCCATATGCTTCGGATATAGGATCGATTTCATGTGCTATATTCATCCTTTCTAAAATTTTCCAAATGCCTGGGGCATTAAGAAGGGAAAAGGTCTAGAACTAGATATGACTAAAAGGATTAAGCAATTGTCGAGGACAATCTAAGGTTTACCAAAGATTGGTTGCTCAAGGACAGTTGGAAGTATAGTGTTAATTCTGGAAGGACCATATTGACATAATCTGTAAGGAGGCAACTCTTGTTCAGAAGTGATAGTCAAAATGGAATATGGAAATGTTTCAAAGTTGGAAATTATTCAATCTGTGTAAGATTAGGAAACTTAATGCAAGAAGGATGTTTCCAAGGAGTTGATCTCCTTGGAATGCTCTGTAATGTTTGTTGTCAAGTCCTTGTGACTCTGTGCATAATCATTACAGGAGGATCAATGCATATAAGTTTAGAATCTAACAGATTTCAGTAAATGGCATGAATTTGGAATTCTTGCATTTGCAGTAAGGATTTGGGACTGTGAAAGAGGATCATTGGAGTTATGTTCAATTGATCTAATTCACAAAGTGAAGATCATAGACAAACATAGTATGCATACTTGGTGTATGGCATGACTAGTGTTTAGAAAACATAGTGTACCTGCTTGGAGCATGGGACAACTATTGTTTTAAATTCAAGAATAAAGTTGATAGCTGAAACAGTATACAATGAATAATGTGTAATCATATGGTGATAAATAAAAGGTGTTTTATTTATGTTCATAGGTTTTGATACCATATTAGATTCTATTATTATTGTGTTTCATTTTGCATATTTTGACTTCCAGAATAACTAGGTCGTTCTTCCTGATTGACTAAGTTATTCAAACTATCCACAGTCGGTCATATGTTGGAAGTAGATATGAATCAAGACTGTCATGGGTTGGCTTGTAGAGGTCTAAGATGTTGGACAAGGGGCTACAACACTCATGAGTGCTCATAAGTTCTGAGTATTGGATTCAACCCGCGCTCATTGGAATCACTTCATGGATTTTATCACGAGTGATCATGAGACGATAATATCTTATATTCTTCAAACCTAGAGATATGAGTTGTTACTATGAGTTGGTTGTACATTGATTGCACGAAAACGCATTCGGTAACTCGGTGTTATAAAACGTGCCTTTGTGTATGATTCAACAAGTAGTAGAACAAGCCATATGAGTCGAATTTTATCCATTCCTTTTACCTTCGGGATAAAAGCGATATATGTGGGCCCCTCGATGATTTGATGATGACAAATGGAAGTGCTCGGCCGAGCCAGGACTGATTTGATTTGTTCAATTAGTCAGTCGTCATAAATCGGAAATCGGGAAACAACAAATGGACAGAGAGAATGATTATAATCCATGTCTCAGTCCATATGATATCTAGAATGGAGGAATATATGATCCCTTATCTAATGGATAAGTCATTGACAAAGGTCAGAGTTCATCTACAAGGTCAGAGTTCGACAGCGGCTTTTGAGAGCTACGATTGCCAGTTGGTTCCTGAAGTCATACGCAATAATAGTTTTAGACTTATCCAAGTGGGAGACTGTTGGATTAGTGTCTAAGTCCATAACTATAATTGGTATGTACTTGACCCGACTCGGCATGGTCCATTTGGGTTGCATGGCATCGGAACATTTGGATAGACCGTTTATGAGGAAAAGAAATTTTGTGACATATTAATATATTATAAGTTCTAATATATTAATATGAAATCATGTTATTTAATTAGTATTGATCAAGAATTAATTTGGACTTAATTTAGTGATCAAAAAGAGACTAATTAAATATATGGGGATTGATTGTGTAAATCATTCATTCTTATATATGTGGGCTTATGATCCAAGATTCCTTTATGTTGGGTTTAACCCATGTGGTGATCCATGGATACTCCATGGAAGTTAAAACCCATGGAGCATAAGGAATGGGTAAAGTCATGAGTTACATGGTGTAACCCTAATAGCCACACTATATAAGAACCCCTTTAGTTCAAGAAATTGGCACTAGTGATACATATTTTGAGGGCTAGCCGATTTGAACATGTATGTCTTCTTCTCATGGTTATTCCAAGAGTTCATGATGTTGTGTGAACCATTTCAGGTGTCACACTTGGGGCACTAGGCTCTCAAGCTTCATGGAGTCAAGCAACAACAACAAGGTATGTATTCTATCTATTTTATTATCCTAGTATCAATGTTTTGGTATGCTAGTTAGGATAATACCTTGGATAATCATATTTGTATGTATAATAGAGAAAACATAGATCCAAGGTATTTAGGGTTGCATGTACACTTAGGAGTGTTAGAATGCTCAAAACCCATCATCTACAACCTCCCAGTTGGATTACCCTGGCCCACAACCTCCTGGTTGGAATACCCTGGCCCACAGCCTCCCGGTTGGATTGCCCCGGTCTGTTGACTGACAACACAGAGCAGTAGTCTCAACCCCAACATAACATGTCGACATATAACAGATAACAAGCATATTCAACAAACAGATAATTATCAGGATATCAATCCAATGGGCCGGCTTTGGTTCCTTCGACCCACAAGTCTAATGAGGAAAACTCACCCCTCAATCTGAAAAAGATTGCTGAATAAGACACAGCTCTGAATACCATCTCAAACGGTAACTATTCATCAAATAATGACTAATCTCAAATACCACTCAAAATACCCAAAATACCCTTAGGTCAAACTTGGTCAAAGTCAAAAAGTCAAACTTGGTCAATACAACTGAGTACGCTGGGCGTACTCAGCCTATACGCAGGCGTACTCGGCCCTTGACCAAAAACACAAAGCTGACCTAGTACACTCAACGTACCAATCCGTACGGCCAACATACACATCCTTCCTTCAATCTTTATATTAAAAGCTTATTCCCTTAAGCTCTTTCGTCCAATTCTCAGATCTGCCCATAAACTAATGTCCTTAACCATAAAGTTTCCAACTTTATGGCCTTGCATGACCATCAAGTGTCCAAACACAAAAACCCTAACTACTTAACCCATTAAGACCTTGTAACTCATGCATGGAAGGACTCTAACAATGAAGATTACATCTTTATGCTTATAGATGCTTCAAAACGTCTGAAAGGACGAGTTATACGGAATAGAGTAACCCGTATTCATATACCAAGCTTATGGGACCAAAAGAACACCATTTCATAACTAAAAATATCTAAACAACTCTTAATCAAGTTCAGAGCTTCTTACCTCCAAATGATGTTGCTAATTTGGATCTAAAGAGTCTCATTCCTCCAAGATGATATTCTCTTCTTCCTCTCTCCTTCAAGGTTACCAAAACACACACAAAATGCTCAAGAATACTCTATAAAGGATTAGGGTTTGCTTGGGGGCAAAACTGGGTTGGAGGTTGGAGGTTATGACACGTACGCCCAACGTACGTGAGCTCCGCCCAAATATTACAAAAATGCCACTTTGGGCCATTTTGCAACACTTCTCATACACAAGGGCCAAAATGCAAATGATCTTCATACTTAAGGTTTAAAATGAAAATACCTCAAAGTCAAAATGTTATAAGATCTGCCACGAATGAAATCGTTTTGCTTAAGAAATCGTTTATTGGGTTTTATTCTTCAAAAAAACTGAAGTTTTTCTCAAGAAATCTTTTCAGATTTGCTTAAGAACACCATGAACGGAGGTTGAAGACAATAAACGGTAATATGATGTGTATGTATATATGTGTTCATCATATATTTGATGTATGTGTTTCAGCCTCCAGAAATCGAAGTGTGTGTGTGTATGCATGTGTATATGTGTGTATGTGTTCATATTCTTTGTTTGTAGATCTTCATCGTGGTCATCTTCTTCCCCGATCTGGGTTTTCAGTTTTTGTAACGATTTTTAGATCAGTGTGTGTGTTTATGCTTGATTTTGGAACAACGCACATACACTTCTCACTTCTCTCTTCTTTGTGAAGTCGATTTTGGAACAACACATACCACCTTTCAATCCCCATTGAACACCATCATCTGAAAATCATAAACCCTATAATTCAATTTTAATGGTGGTTTGGAGGTTGAAGACGATGAATAATGATATGATGTGTATGTATGTATGTTTATATATATTTTTTTTTGTGTATGTGTTCTTGAATTTGAAATATATTTGATGTGTTAATCTTTGTTTTCTGAAAAGATTATGTTTTGCCGGAAAAATCATGAACATCGGATCCTCGCCGGAGAAGATGACCGGAGACTCGTCAGTAACCGGTTAAACCTATGATTGCAGGTCATAAAGATGTTTTTTGTACGGTTCAACAAGTTCAATGAGAAAATATGGACAAAAAAACTCGGTGATTAAGTGTCTACAAATCGAAAAATATGTTACCTTGTTAAGTCATTATCTCTTTTCATAATTTGCTACTATCTAGTAAACTATAGAATTGTCCTTTTGTTGTCTATTGTTCATAGTTCATTTTTTTTTCTCTAAACCTTATGTCCTTAGGTTTTTTCGTTTGTTACGAGATCTTTGTGTTACTAAATCATGTAAAATGACTAAAATTCCACAAAAAAATTTTCTTAACATTTTTTTAGTATTTTTGTTTAAACAGTCAACCATTAGGACAATATTGTAATTAACGCTTAAGAAAATTGCAATATTAAAATGGATACTTATTTTGGTAAGAGTTTTTAATTACAAATGATTGCAAACGATTTTAAATGAAAACTAAATGATCTTTGATAACTTATATAAAATGGTATTAGGTAGTAATTACTAATAAAATTGAATTCAACCTATAACATATAAAAAATTCTTGTACGACCTATCATACAACACCATATTCTAAGAAAGTCCTTCCCACCAAATCATATTATGAAACGGCCAACGTGCATCCATCAAACACCTATCCAACATATATATTTATAGAAACCAGCATACAAGCATACTTGGAATTCACCAAAATATTATTAGAATGGCTTCAAGGCCATTCTTTTCGAAGCAAAAATCTCTCCCATTCTTCCTGCTCCTCCTTTGTCTCACCATCACGCTTCTAATCCACACCACCACCACCACCCTCCGCATTGATAACCATGTTCAACCAGTAACCACCTCCCTCCACCTTCTAGCCACAGAACCACCACCTTGGTATGACAGACTTCGGTCCATGATCAAGAACGGTTCTGATAAGCTAAAACTCGGGCTGGTTAACATTGGAGCTAATGATATACAAGTTGACGGCTTTGCTGACGTGACCACCATAGATTTTGAAAGAGTTCGAGGAGAAATAAAATGGGAAGATTTGTTCCCTGAGTGGGTGGATGAAGACGGGAAGTGGGGTCCGATGAAGTGCCCAGAAATCCCTATGCCTCAGTCATATGGGATGGTGGACGTGGTGGTGGCAAGGGTTCCAGACGGTGGTCGGGATGTGGGTAGGTTGCAAGTGAATTTAGTCGTTGCAAATGTTTTGGTAAATAGTGGGTGGGAGGATGGTGGTGATAGGGAGGTGTATGTGGTGTTCATTGGGTGGTCAGGACCAATGTGGGAGATATTTAGGTGCGATGATATGATAATGGAAGAAGGTGATTACAGGATATATAAACCAGATATGAAAAGACTCCGGCAGAAGGTGAATATGCCTGTTGGCTCTTGCATGATTCCATCTCTACAACCTCCTGGTAATCCTTCTTTGTTCTTTATTATTATTATATTATTCATCCTGCTCACAATTAAATTCACTTACGTAAACAAATTTGATTTGTTTTTAAGTCAATTTTGGACCCCCTCTTTTATATATATACACGCAAAGCTAATGTATACTAAATATAAATATATTATTAGACTTGTTCTTTGATGACATGACATGATAATATATGTCTCGATCCTTTTGCTAGTTTTATTATACGATTCAGCATATCGTTTTACCATGTCACGTAATCCAGTGATAAGTTTACAAGTTTACTTAGAGTTAGTTGTTTGTTTATAGATGAAGAATTCATGTTTATAGACGAAACGTCAACCACTTTTTATTATAGATAAAAAGATGTCCAATATTTTATATGTTTAATTAACTTGTTAAAACAAAAAACTATAACGCACTAGTTTTATAAATTAACAAAAAATTAAATATTAGTATAATGCATATATAAATTAGCGAAAATGAAATACTATACGTACAGTTAATAAAATAACAATGTTATATAAATAAATATTAATTGATTAACCATCTTATATTATTAGATATTTTGGTCAAGATCTTAAATAATATGAGGCATGACCTCATGTTGCGACAATGTTAAGGTTCAAATATTATGAATCATAGCGAGCTACATCATTTGTTTGTTAAAACGTGATTTAAGGCGAAAATTTTATATGTAATATATATATATATATATATATATATATATATATATATATATATATTCAATGTTTCGTAAGATATGGTGTCAGGTATAAGTTTTATAGCAATGGCCAACTTTTATGATTTTGGTTACAAAATAATATATATATATATATATATATATATATATATATATATAATTTTTTATTATATATTGAAAATAATATCATTTTATACATAAACTAGATGGGAGACCCGTAACTACACGAGTTGGTTAAAAAATGTAAATATAAAGTGTAAACATTAAATATTTTTTGAAGTAAAATTTTAAAATAAATACAAACGAAATGATGAATAAGTAAATAATTTAATTTATACTAATAAAAAACTATTGACTTGTTTTAAATAATTGTGCTGAATATTAATTTAGGTTTAAAAATTAAAAAAAAATTAACTTAAAATTTTGAAATAAATACAATAAAAACATGAATAAGTTAGTAATTGAATCTATAATAATAAAAAAACTATTGAAATACTATAAATTATTTTTATTAATCACAAATTTCCAAAAATTTCTTTGAATAAAAAATTAAATGTCGTATTGCTAAGTTTATCGTTATTGTCTAAAATTAATATTTTTAATCAATCTCTGATTATAACTGTAGACAATGAAACATACAATTATCCATAAATGAAAATTGGTTGTTTAAAAAACAACCCCCACATTCGATAGCGATTGTCTTGACTCTTGTATACTGTCATCGTAAAATATACAACCAGTGAAAATTGTCTTTTTTGAAATGTGAAATAAATCATTTTATCTAAAGGCATCAAAGATATTATTGGAATAAACGTATGGTTTATTATATTACTTTCGAAAATCATTTATGCTTCTGTAATACACTTACCCAATGCTATAACTCGTAGCCTCATTATTTTGTGTCTGTGCTTGTTTTTTTATGTTTCGAGATAACTTTTATCAATATAATCGTTAATATGTTGAAACGTAAAAAAAAATAAGCATGAAAACATATAAAATAATTTACATTGAATGTAGACAAAATCAAATTTATATGGACAAGTATATAAAAAAAAGAAAGTAAACTTTTTGTAAAATTAATGAACAAAAATTCTAAAATTACGTCGAAACGTTGACCACATTGAATTCATACCTACACATACATAAACATTAGTTTTTTTTAAGTTAACGAATAAAAATGTTCATGTGACCCGCTTCATACATAGAGAACGTACATAAAATTGAACACGAAAACATAAAAAATTATGCCGAACCGTAGACAAACTCAAATATAATATATTTTTTAAAGTTAACGAACGAAAATTATTATTATATATGACCCAACTCATACGTAAGAAATGTATATAAATTTAAGCACAAAAACGTATAAAAAATTACATCAAAATGTAGACAAACTCGAATTTAAACCAACACGTTTCATAGCGATGACGAACTTTTTAGAACCATGACTATATATATATATATATATATATATATATATATATATATATATATATATATATATATATATATATTACTATTAATCATTTTTATATGAATATATGAATTAAGTCGATGTTTCTTAAAATGTCAGGTATAAGTTTTATTGCAATGACTGAAATTTTTAGAACCATGATATATATATATATATATATATATATATATATATATATATATATATATATATATATATATATATATATATATATATATATATATATATATATATATATATATATATTAAAAATAATATCATTTTATACAAAAAGATAACTCCAATACTTGAATCAATACAATGATTAAATTTAATTATTTAATATATTGAGAAAATAAAAAAGTTGACTTCCTTGGGATCATCTGTTTAATTGTATTGTATCTTTCCTTTCCACTTTAACTCTTGTCGAAGGAATTGCAATACATCACAATCCCAAGTTCACAAACTATGATAAAGTTGATTGAGATTAAATCCTCAAAAATTAGTTATAATGGTTATTTATTTATTTTTTTATTTTTTTTAAGAACGTATAATGGTTTGATAGGTACTAAATTATGTATTGTTACATACTAAATTATGTACTGTTGTATTGTATTTTTCCATTCCATAAACCGCACCGCAAAGGTTTTTAATCTAAAATATGGTGCAGTCTAAATGGTTATGATATCCGTTTTAAGATTGCGTAATTTTAATTCTCGTGTAGTAATCTAATTAAAATTACACATGGATTAAGGTTTTATATATATTATGCAATATTTGCTTAACGCGAAAAGAACTAAAATTACACAATATTAATAAATGATATTATTATACGGGCAATATCATACGAAACTCCATTATAGTGCACCGCACCGTATGTGCAGTTTACAACCCTTGTGGTGCGGTTTTCGAAAATCTCAAACCATACATTACACTCTAGTTTGCAGCAAGGACTAAACACGAATGCTAAAACTAGAAGGGCTAGAAACAAAACTTAAAAAAACATATAGCAAGTTTAATTTGATTTAAGTTATATGATATATTCAAGGGAAAATAACTTAAAATGACAACCAATAACACAAAACTTGTTTTTTAGTCACTAAACTTTTAATTGTATCCAATAAGGAAACCAACTTTTTATTTTGGTTGTAAAAGATTATGATTTTTATCGATTAAATGATAACGAACATCGTCATTACCCTTGTCATATCTAACTAAAAGCATATTGTAATTATTTTTCTCAAACCACAACCGATAACCATTAGCAAAGCGATATTGTTTTGTGACCTTGCCATTTTAATCGGTAAAAATCCATGTAGTTGAAGTTGTGGTTTGAGAAAAAATGACTATGATAGATTATTATTTAGACGTGACAAGGGAAATGACGGTGTTCGTTTTCATTTTAATTGGTAAAAATCGTAATCGCTGGTATTTTAAAACCAAAATAAAAAGTTAGTTTGCTTATATGATACAAATAAAAGCTTAATGACTTAAAAAACAAATTTCAGATTGTTGGTTACCATTTTAAGTCATTTTCCCTACATTCAAAAAGTAAAGAAGAATTCGTAAAAGTTTATTAACCAACAAGGGACCAACCTAAATATCCTTCAGAGGGGTCAATTTTTCTACGGTTGGAGAGTAAGTTTATTTTAACTTTTAAAAATATTTATCTATATTATTGTTGATTACACAACTCAAATAGTCAAATAATAATCAATATCCCAAACTTTGTTTTGCACAAACAAAGAAAATTCTTTAATAACAAATTTATTAACATAAAAGAATAAACTAACAATAAATGACAATAACTGAATCACTTACCACAAACTTATTAAGTAAAACAAATAACTTACATATACAATTACATTTAAATAACTATAAAATATATGGTAATCGAAATTAATCACATAAATAACCCCCCATTAGATATAATATAAGTGTTCCCATTTTTTTATTTTTTTCACTTTTTAAAAAATTTAACGGTTAAAAGAATCCAAGCCCAACAACCCATTAAAATTCCCGAAGCCAAGGTCCAAGGATAAAAGCCTTTTTTTACAGAAGACGTAATCACAACTGCTTTTTGGATATGTGGGAGGAGCGGCATTGAAGAACTAAATACTACTACTCAACGAGTTTTTAGAAAACACATCAAAAATATTAGTAAAAATCTATAAAAAAAACTATTAAACAAGTTTCTTTTAAAATGTAATTATTTTTTAAAAAAAACGTTGAAAAAAAGTTTAGTAGTGCTTTTTGAAAATAAAAATCACTTTGATGCTAAATTGTGTACAAAAGATGTCATTCAACAAACGTATACATGAAAAATAGTTTGTTGTCTTATAAAGTCATTAACCCACCATAAGACCTGTCGGAAACCGGTTAGGCTGGCTATTGCAAACTAAAATGGAACATTTTTAATAACAATATGATTTGAATGATAAATCGTGTGCAACTAAGGTATCGTGACTAAATATGTAGAAGGAACATAGTTTCTTACGTCTTACGAGGTATCGTTATAGTTTTCAGTCATATAAACATCTGTGTTTTTTTCCTCCGTAAATGTAGGGCTGTTCATTATTTGGATAAAACCGAACTGTTCAATTGGACAACTTGGATCGGAATATTTAGTTCGGATATTTGGATTTTTTGATTGGTTTTCAGCAAAACCGAATTATTATTCTGGATTTCGGATTGGTTTTGGTTTATAAACTAATGACCGAATAGTCCAAAAAAACTGAATAACAACTTATTATCTATTTTTCATATGTCTCTTTAACTATTTATAAATTTACTAAATTATTATTTTTAATTATTAGAAATTTTCATCGAATATAATATTTTAAAATTACTTCTTATCAAAAGTTTTGTCAATGAAATATTAACTATAATAGTATTTTCTTAGTATTTGTTTTTAAATTATAATTTATAAAAAAAGATTAGTTTCTTTATAGATTTTGCTAATATTTAAGTTATATATTTTTCAAAATGTTTGCCTCTTGAAAACCGAATTGTAAAAACCGATCCAACCGAATTGTAATTTGGTTGGATCAGATCGGATTTAAATTTAGTTTGAACTATTCGGATCAATGTTTTGAAAACCGAAATCTATTCGGATTCACTTGATTGGATCGGATCAAACCGATCCATCCAAACGAACACTCCTACCGTCCTACGTAAATATACAACTACTTTTTAAAACTGAGCGAATTCAGTTTTAAATTTTTTTGATTTTTAAGGTATTCACGAAAACTAGTTTTCTCCAAATCAGTTCGGTTCTAAATTCATTTCCTTATAAATTGTGAACCAGATTTCAATCTTGTTTTATTGATTTCCAACATTTTTTTTTTCACAAGGTCGATTCGTAACTAGTTATTATTATACGTGCTTAATTCGGTTTTTAAACATCTTGAATGCGACACGGTTAAATTCAATCAGATATCCTAATCGGATAACTGGTTTCATTGGGCACCTATATTTCTTTTGGCGTAATGTGGGACATCTTTTAATAATTTTAAACAAAACCATTAATATTCTGATTTTAATCCAAAGAAAAATTAGACGTTGTATATTTTGAGTTCGATTTTAAATCTTTTAGGTTTGAACCGTCAATTATCGGTTTGGGGAGTGAAATTTTATATCTATACGTTCTTCTGATTATTGGTATTCAACGATTTATCTTTTAAATGATAATATTGGGGGAAGTTTGAACTTTTTAAGATTTTTCTTAAAAGTTAAAAACTAAAACTTTTACAAAATTTTTAGCATTTTCAAGAAAAATAAAGTCTAAATCCTCGAATTTATAAATGGCCATGCAATTTTATTTATTTATTTATTTATTTTGCTTAAAATCAAACTGAACCAAAATAATCGATTTATGAAATCCAATTTATTTATTTAGAAATAGTTTAGTTTGTGAAATCCTTGTGGCTTTTGCCAAATAATAGTATCGCCAAGCACATATTATTTATACATTATTTTTTAGAATTTAAAGTAAAGTCTATATTTGTTCATTTCCAACCATAGTCTAGATTCTATTTTACACTATATAATTAAAGTGTAAAATAAATTGTGTGGAAGATTGCACCTATAATTTACACTACAAGTTTTGAGCAACTATTTAAAGAGTAAAATATAGAGTTGAGTTGCAACATTTACTCTATTTTATACACTATAAATATAATGTAATAACAAAAACAAAGTAAGCTTGGTATATATCTAAATAGAGTATTCAATGAACAAAAAAAGAAAAGAATTACGCTAACTTTTTGTTAACTTAAATGAATATACATAAATCAACTTAAATCTTAGTAAAACATAAGATACGATATTTTAGTAAGAAAGTAAAAATTACAAATGTTGTATGGTTAAGGACTAAAAGATTAATTAATATATAAAGCATTTTCATTTTTAAAATTTAAAGCGACTAATATATTTATATGGTCAAAGACCAAAGGGTTTCTAGCCTAATAATATCTGATGTTGTCTTTTTTTTAGGTAAATGTTTCACGTTCACTGGTGAATATAGATGAAATTAAAAATAGGTTGTTTGTTAAAAAAACAAATACAACGCAATTCCATAAATAATCGAAAAGATATCGTTGATTAATTTGATTAGATTTCTAAAGTGGCCTTCAGATAACTTTGCAAGCTCTTTCTAGAAACAAAACTATAATTAATTGAATTTGATTTTTTTTTTTTTTTGAAAAAAAAGGTTTCACTAAAAAACGTTGATATCTTTTAAAAATTTGAATTAAAAAATTTAGAACTTTTGAATATTAACATTTTTTTGACATGCCATGATGTCATATACTACGAATGCCGACTATAGATATATACAAATAATTTTCAAATCAATAAGGTGAATAGGTGATGCTGACCGCAAACCCTGAATGTCACCAAAAACACGCTTGGAAATTTCTATTATTTACTGTTTATTAATTATTAATTTTCAGGTCGTTCGACGTTTAATGCATACAAATCAAGAGAGGCATATGTAACAGTCCTCCATTCCTCTGAAACCTACGTTTGTGGTGCCATATCTTTGGCACAAAGCATCCTGCAAACGAACTCTACCAAGGACCTACTCTTGCTTGCCGATGACTCTATATCTCAGAAATCCCTTAGAGGACTAAAGGCTGCTGGATGGAAGATCAAGCTTATAAAACGCATACGAAGCCCACATGCAAAAAAAGGCGCATATAACGAGTATAACTATAGCAAACTTCGAATATGGCAGCTCATTGAGTACGACAAAGTTATTTTCATAGATGCGGATCTTATTGTCTTAAAGAACTTAGACGAGTTCTTTCGTTATCCCCAACTCTCGGCTGTTGGAAACGATAAATATATATTCAACTCTGGTGTTATTGTGGTAGAACCATCGAAGTGCATGTTCAATGGCCTGATGAAAAAACGATTCACTTTCACATCATACAATGGAGGTGATCAGGGTTTTCTCAACGAAGCATTTACATGGTGGCATCGGTTTCATACCAAGGTAAACCATCTCAAGGTTTTTGAAGGTACAGACAACCCAGGACGCAAAATTCCGGAAAATGTGCACACGATTCATTATCTGGGGTTGAAGCCGTGGATGTGTTATAGAGATTACGATTGTAATTGGGATATGTCCGGTCGTCAACGTTATGCTAGTGATTCCGCTCATAAAAGATGGTGGAAAGTATACGATGCAATGCCTAGTGATCTGAGGTCTTTTTGTGGCTTGACTAAACATATGGATGTTCGGATAAGGAAGTGGAGAGGGATAGCAAAGAACGCTGGTTTTAGAGATGGGCATTGGAAGATAAAGGTGAAAGATAAGAGACAGGCATTGCATATGGTTTTATGACAATGGGTGTAATCTGTATATCATATAAATCCACTTACGTTTCTTGTTCACTATGTTTTTTTTTTTTTTTTTTTTTTTGTGATTAGGTGTCAGAAAAAACTAAATGAACCGATCACTTTAGTTTTTGTTTGGTGTTATGTAGACAAATGAGGAGAAGGGAAATTGTTTTGAACTAGGACTACACAGTTATTTTCTATAAAGTAAAACTCTTAAGAATAATTGATTTCATCCCACATAGCCTCAAGCTCATCGTTAAACATATAAACAGATTCCTCTTCGGTTTTAAACCTTTGATTGTTCGGTCGTTGGTTTGTTCACTGCTTGACTATTTGGTTTTAGTTACTAAATATTTCCGACGAAAGCGTTTTGTAGGAAACTTCCGTCTAATTTCCTACAAACTTACGACAAAAATGAAATCCAACAAAATTCCTATAAATTTCCTCTAGAAGTAGATACCCTAAAGATTCCGTCGGAAAAGTGTCGTAGTTTCCTACAAAATACCAACGAAATATTAATTGAAACTTCCCCCGTCCCAAAATTATTGTCCACGTTTGACTTTTGAAGTTTTTCCATGTCAACTTTGATCATAAATAACTTTAACTGTGTTATATAATTTTTGATGAAACTTATAACAATGAAAATACATTTAAAAAACAATCTATTCATATATATTGTATAAAAAATTATATAACAAAAAGTAAATTATTTAAGGTCAAAGTTAAACAAAAAAGACTTAAAAAGTTAAACGTCGACAATAATTTTGGGACAGAGAGAGTATTTAAAATTATAATTCTGTTGGAATTTCATTGAAAATATAATAACAAAAATGTAGAATTTTTTTTCCACCTTTTCCTTCCTTTTGTTTGGCCCAAGGTTGTTAAAATCTTGATTTTGATCTTACGACCTTACGATTTTAAGATTCTATAAGTGAAAAACGATCCCGGTCATACTACGATCTCGATCCCACCTCTTTAGTTTTATTATATATCCGAGTATCAAAATTCATCTATTCATACTTGAAATCGAGTGTCACAAATTGCAAGAAGCCTTCTAGAGCATCACTATTTTATCAATTCATCTCGAGTTAGGACCCATAATAATTCGTTTGTGATCTTATGTCTTACTTGTACATGGTCAAAATGATCTTATTTCTAATTAATATATTTTATTCTTAATGTTTACTGTTTATAGCAACAAAAATTACTGGTGATGCTTAAGAAGTTAAAGTTGATAACACTATCTTGCAAACAAATTTCGATATAAGTTCATTTTGGTAGGATCTTACGATCCCGATCCAATCTTACGATCACAATTTTCCAAAATACAAAACGATTTTATGTAAGATCTCGATTTTGACAACCTAGGTTTACTATAATTATATTATTATTATTATGAATGTGCATGTATGTGTAGTTGTATGTGTATTTTGTTGGATTATGGTGTCTAAACTCATAACTAAATTGATATAAAGTTGCAAATAGAAGCAAAGTCTTTTTTGGGTTGCCCTCAGAATTAGTAATTGTGTAGAATGACTTTTAGAGAGATGTTGATTTATTTATTTGTTATATGATTAATAAATAGTAATAAATGATTTGTTAATATATTATGTGATTAATATACTAATTAGAATCTAACGGCCCAAAATAATAGTAAAATTTTTCTTTTTTTAAAAACTAGTCAACTCATTCATTGAATTGTTCAGAATAAACATCAAGTCATAATATCCAAAACATCAGAGTACAAATATATCGAATGCAGAAATCGTGAGGGGAGGATGCCGCGCAATCACGTCGGGCCCTTCCCTTTGAAACTGGATGTACCTGAAACCATAAACATAAACTGTAAGCATAAAGTTTAGTGAGTTCCCCCAGATACCACATACCACACATGAAAGGAGATAATACTATGGGCCAAAGCATAGTCATATAATCATTTCCTGCCATGGGCCAAACCATGGTCTTTACGTTCAGTGCCGAGTGCCAAATCTCGGTCTTGCATACACATGTCAGGGGCTAGATCCTGGTCTCTCATATAACTGTCAGTGGCCAGACCCTGGTCTTTCATACAAATGTCAAAGGCCAGATCCTAGACTTCCATATAATCATCACAAGAGATTCAACATTCTAGCTACACAACAAGAAATGTGTCGGCATTGGTGCCTTTGACCCATGGATCTAGTGAGGAAACTCACCTCAACTGCTGAAAAACCAGATAAACGCTCGGGCTGCTGGATTGGAGAAATCCTCATGCTAACTAAACAAACAAAGCCCCAATTAATAATAAGGACATAAACCAAAGCTAAAAACCTACATTACTTGCCTAATGTCCAAGGTAAAAAGGGCCAAGTTATCCTTTTCTTTTAAGCCCAATAAAATCCTAGGCCCAACCCCAAAGATCATCCAAAGTCCAATATGGGCCCAAAATCCAAAGTCGCTCAAAATCTATAGTCCATCCCAACAAGCAAAGCCCAACGATTAGGGACCAAAAATCACCTAAGTTGGATTGGGTCGTACGCTCGGCGTATCAACTGGTACGCGGAGCGTACTTGGCCGGAGCAGGAAAGGGTCGCGACTGAGGTGCATTACGCGCGGCGTACTGGGACTTACGCCCATCGTACGCACCCCAGGGAAAAACTCATTACAAGGTCTTAATTCCTTAAGACATTACGTCAAAACTTTAGATCTAAGCTTAATAAGACCCCTAAGGCCATATAGTTGCAAACTTTATACATTTGCATGGCTACAAGAAATCCAACACTAAAAACCTAGCTTACTCAAACATTTTCTTCACCATAACTCTTGCATAGTGACAAATCAAGATGCAAGCTTGCATTTTTATGACTTATAAGGCCTTAAAATGTCTGAAATGACACCTTAAATGTTTTGGAGTACCTTCTACTCACCAAGCTCTTGGTTTTTTGGACAAAAGATGAAAATGAAGGCTTAACTAATATCTAAAGAAATATAAGCTATGTTTTAAGCTTTATACCTCCAAATGGTGCACAATGAAGAGAAGATGTTGGATCCAAAGTCTTGAGAGCAAAGCCTACTCCTTGAAGGTCCTTCTTCACATACAGGGAAGCACACAACTCACTTAAAAGGTCAAAATGCTCAAAATGGACTAGGGTTTGCAAGGAGGGCCGATCTTGGGATGGAGGCTGATAAAGGGAAAGGTCTTGGGCCATAATGGTCTTTAAATAGTGCACAAACCCTAAATATTAGGGTTTTGGTCTGAATCACATACGCCCGGCGTACTGGAGTACGCGCAGCGTACTGGCGCGGGGTTCGTACGCCCAACGTACCAAGGTCTACGCCTAGCGTACTCAAGTTGCACCCAAAAGTCATGGATTTGCCCTTGGGGACCTATTTTGCAAACATCCCATAACTCAAGGGTCTAAAAGAAACACCTGGAAAAATAGATGTTACAACTCCCCCACTTGAACTAGACTTTGTCCTCGAAGTCTATTACAGCGAACAAATCTGGGTAGTGCTCTTGCATCTCCGCCTCGGGCTCCCATGTCCATTCGGAGCCATTCCGATGTTGCCACTGGACCTTGACCAGTGACACCTCCTTGCTACGCAGAGCCTTCATCTTTCGATCTAAGATCGCCACCGGTCTCTCCACATAATTCAAGAGGTCATCAACTTGGATATCATCCAGAGGTACAAGTGCGGACTCGTCGGTCACACACTTCCGAAGTTGAGACACATGGAAGGTGTTATGGATTTGGCTGAGCTTATCAAGAAAATCCAGCCGGTATGCAACCTTGCCCACTCGAGCCGAAACCCTGAATGGTCTGATAAATCTGGGGCCCAGGTTGCCCCGCTTCCGAAATCGGATGACACCTTTCCAAGGTGACACCTTCAGAAGCACCAAGTCTCCTACTTGAAACTCGAGGTCCGAACGCTGCCAATCAGCGTAACTCTTTTGTCAGCTTTGCACGATTCGCAACCTTTCGCACACATGTTGAATCAACTCAGTAGTCTTGAGTACCACATATGTGCTTCCCATGACCCGATGCCCAACCTCCCCCTAGTAAACCGGGGTCCTGCACCTTCTTTCGTACACCATCTCAAATGGTGGTCGGTCAATATTGGCATGATATCTGTTATCGTAAGATAACTCGGCCAGTGGAAGGTAAGTGTCCCAACTCCCTCCAAAATCCAACACACAAGCCCATAGTATGTCCTCGAGCGTTTGAATCGTCCGCTCGCTCTAGCCATCGGTCTAAGGGTGGTACACCGTACTAAAATGCAACTGAGTACCCAACTCCTCATGAAAGTTACTCCAAAACCTGGAGGTGAAATGAACATTCCGGTCCGAAAACACAGAAACAGGCACCCCATGCCGAACTACCACCTCCCAGACATAAATGTCAGCTAACTTCTCCGCGGATATGCTCTCGGCAATCGGTATGAAATGTGAACTCTTGGTCAGTCTGTCCACAATGACAATTTGTTTGATTATCAGCAGACTGAGGTGAGTTTTCTCACTATACTATACTGTAGGACACTAGGATATGTTATGTGCTTGTAGTCTTTGTGACTCATGTTGTATGTGTTATATGCATGTGTGTCTATTTGCTATATGTATATGGGGTGAAATAGACCCGATACAGCCTCGTGCGGGCACATGAGTTGAAATAGACTCGGGGGTGAAATAGACCCGATGGTGAAATAGACCCGATACGACTTTGGGCTGACACATGAGCTGAAATAGACTCGGGGGTGAAGTAGACCCGACATAGCTTTAAGCTGGAAGATATGTATGGTATGCGGGGAACTTACTAAGGTTCATGCTTACAGTTTTTAGTTTATGTTTCAGGTACTTCCGGATCAAAGGGGAAGAGCTCGGGATGATCGCATTGCACACACACATACACACACACACCATGATTTCCGATTTACTTGACTCTGATGTATTTGGGGATGTTTGATTGATATAATTTGTTTTCCTTATGGATTTATGAACATGTTTGATTGGTGATTTTATTATTAAAACGAAATTTTTGGTCTTAAATTTTAGGACGTTACTCTGAGGCTGCCAAGTGGAAAGAGGCAATGGACAGCGAGATCAAGTCTATGTATGACAACCAAGTTTGGAATTTGGTTTATCAAGAACCTGGTCGAAAGACAGTTGGTTGCAAATGGATCTTCAAGAAGAAGACTGACATGGATGGAAATGTGCACACAATCAAAGCACGACTGGTGGCGAAGGGCTTTACTCAAACCCTGAGGATTCACTATGATGAGACCTTCTCACAAGTGGCCAAGATTAAATCTATTAGGATAATGCTCGCCATAGCTGTCATGATTATGAAATTTGGCAGACGGATGTCACATTTGCTTTCCTTAATAGGAAGTTGGCTGAAGATGTTTACATGAGTCATCTAGAGGGTTTTGTTGATGCAAAGTTTCCCAATAGAGTGTGTAAGCTTGAGAAATCCATCTATGGATTGAAACATGAATCTCGTAGCTGGAATTTTTGCTTCCATGAGAAAGTCAGAGAGTTTGGTTTTTCTAGGAGTTAGGATGAGTCTTGTGTGTATGTCAAAGCTAGTGGGAGTATAGTAACCTTTCAATTATTGTATGTTGATGACATACTACTTACAGGAAACAATGTTCCAACCTTGCAAGAAGTAAAATCTTGACTTGGAAAGTGTTTCGCTATGAAAGATCTAAAAGAGGTAGCATATATTCTCGGGATAAGATGTTTGAGATATAGAAAGAAAATACTAATTGGATTTAGTCAACGTACATACTTGGACAAGGTACTGAAATAGTTCAGTATGGAAATTTCCAAGAAAGGAGAGCTATATACCTATTCAAATCAATGCCAAGTTGATTAAGACTCAAAGTCCCAGTACGGATGAAGAGATAGTTGATATGAGTCGAGTCCCTTATGCTTCGGATGTAAGATCAATCATGTACGCTATTACATGTACTCGACCTGATGTGTCATTTGCTTTAAGCATGGTCATTCGCTATCAGGGAAATCCTGGCAAAGCTCTTTAGAGAGTAGTAAAGAACATTCTAAGGTATATGTGAAGGACAAAGGATATGATTCTAGTATTTATAAGCAGTGATACATTGAGATTGACTGGGTATAGTGATGCTAGCTTTCAAACAGATAGAGACAACTTTTGTTCTCAATCTGGCTAGGTGTTCACATTAAATGGTGGAGCAGTTAGTTAGAAAAGTACCAAGCAAGACATAGTGGTTGAATCTACGTGAGAATCAGAGTAAATAGCGGCAAGTGAAGAATCAAAGGAAGCGGCTTGGCTGAAGAACGTTATCGGAGATCTTGGAGTAGTTCCAACTATTTAAGAGCCAATGGAACCTTTCTGTGATAATGAAGGTGCGGTTTCTTTGACTAAAGAACCGAGAGACCATGACAAGTCAAGACATATCGACAGAAAGTACCATTACATCAGACATAGAGTAGAAGAAGGTCACCTTATTTCGAAAAGGATATCATTAGAAGAGAATCATGCAGATCCTTTAACAAAGGCTCGGAGTAGGGTTAAATATAATCAGCATGCTAGGAGTATTGGTTTGAGAGATGATATTAGTTTTAGTAGTTAGATGAGTAGTTTGAAACTTCTAACAAAATAAATGTAATTGAATTTTGGTGATTAAATAATAGAGATTATTTATGAGTTTGTTTACTATCTTTGTCAATTGTTTATTATTGTGGTTCGTTTTGCATGTTTGACTTCCTGAATAATTTAATTATTCAAATTCCACAGTCATTTATACTTTAGGAAGTAAGTAGTGAATTAGGTCAGAGATAACAACTGTCATGAATTGGTTTGTAGATTGTCTAATAAGGTTAGACATAGCAATTGTATTGCTACAACATTCATGAGTATTTACAAATGGAGATTTAAGTATTGGATAAACTCACGCTCAAAGAATTACTTCATGGATTAAATCATGAGTAATTCTGAGATTATAATATCTTATATTCTTAAAACAAAGATATATGAGTTGTAATTTACAAGTCGGTTATGCATTGGTGTTGCGAAAATACATCAGTAACATGATGTTATAAAACACAATGTCATGTATGATTTGGTGAGTAAAGGATACAAGGATATGAGTCAAAGTTTATTCGTTCCTTTTTCCCTAACAGGAAAAGCGATATCTTTGGGCTCCTCGGTGATTTGGTGTTGACTTATAGTCTTGGGCCCAACCAGGACTCAATTGATGTGTTCAATTTGAAGTCTTATGTTGTCATCACAAATCAGGAAATCAGGAAACAAAATTTAGACAATGAGATTGATTCTAATCCATATCTCATATCTATATGACATCTAGTAGAGCATAGGAATATTTAATCACTTATCTTAGGACCAATGTCTATTTAGATTAGAGTTTGGTAGTTGCTATGGAAGAACTCTTTGCTGTCTAATTTAGAAGTTATACTGGTAATTGCAATTATAGACTTATCCAAGTGAGAGACTGTTGGATTAGGTGTCTAAGACAATAACTAAATTAGTATATACTTGAATTATTAGCAGAGTCCTTTTGGGTTGCCCTCAAACCTAGTAATTGAATAGGATGACTTTTAGAGAGAGAGAGAACGATTTATTAATAATTAATATCATTAATAAATAGCAATAAATGAATTTATTAATATGTTATGAAAATAATATATTAATTAAAAAGAGTATTATTTAATTAATAATTAATCAAAAATTAATTAGAATTAATTTTTGGATAAATTAGATTAATTAAAAGTGTAGGGGTCTAACTGCAATTGTTTAATAGTTGAACAAGAGGTTCCAGAACCTTCCTCCTATGGAGGTGGATGGTTTCTTGGAGGATAATCTAGGGTCTATAGAATATCCCTTATAGATAATTATAGAGTAGATAATTACCTTATTTGAGATATTAATATTCAAATTAGGGTTATCTAGGGTTTCCTAATCTAACTATAAATTGACCCTAAAGGATCCAATTTTCGGCCATTCCTTTTTACCAAGGCATAGTCGAAATTCCTTCACCCCTCTCCTCGCTCTTTAAGCCTCCTTGTTGCTAGGGTTGGGTGTGACCATCAGAGGCACGAGATTTCTGGTGCTAGTTTCCAAGTGACTACAAGAAGGATTTTGTTTTGATTATCTACTAGAATAATCAAGAGGTATGTTTTCCTAAACCCTTTTGCTATTTTTGAAAATATTAGGGTTCTTGTAGGGTTCTTGATGTTCAATTGGTTATTGCATTCAATAGTGAAAACATAGATCTATAAGGTGCATGTGAACTTAGGGTTTATGTTTTTCCGCCAAAATTAAAAATTTTCAACATATAAAACCCATCAGTTCATCCTCACTGTTTATGGATAAAGTTTAGGTTTACCATTCTCTGTCAACAACAAATAGTTAGCTGAAGGAGAATATCTAATTGTAGTTCTTCTTTCTTTAATGGATCTACAAACAACATGAGATTTAATCATGTATTCATCTATAACTTCATCTTCTAGACTCCCACTATGTTTATGTTAATTAGAGCTCCCACTGCTTAATTTTTGGTTCATCCTTTAAACCATACCATTCTGTTGAGGTGTTTTAGGGACTGTTTTCAATATCCTAATTGTGTGTTCAACATAGAAATTAACGAATTCTCTGTTGATGTACTCACCCTTATTGTCTAACTTTAAACACTTAACCTTCATAAATGTTTCATTCTCCATGAAATCTTTTCATTTCTTGAAAGTGCTAAATACTTAAGATTTGTTCTTCAAGAAATAAACTCTAACTCTCCTATTGAAGTCATCAGTGAAAATAAGAAAACTACCTAGAACCCGCACTAAATAAATTAAAGTGGGACCCTATACATCTAAATTAATTAACTCTAACTTCTCGGCCTTAGGTAGTTGACCTATTAATTCAAAAGTTACATTCTTATGTTTACTAAGAACACGTGGCTCATGGAACTCTCACACTCTTCAAATGGAATCTTCCGTTTAGAGGCTAGCATCTTCAATTCATTCTTACTCATATGCCCAAGTCATATGTGCCATATATTGGATCCCTTTATTCTTTTATTGTGTTTACTTCATCATCATAAACTTCCAACATGTAAAGTGTACCATGTTTTTGTCCCTTAGCGACAATCAAGTTCCCATTAGTTACCTTCTAGTGATGATCATCGAAAGTAACATGGTGACCCTCATCATCAAGTTGCACCACTAGTATCTACATTTTATTTAGATCTTGAATGTACTTGATGTTGTTCAAAGTGCAATTCATAACTAAATTCATCTTAAGGACAACATCCCCAACAGTCGTGATATCAGGATTTTTTATCTGTCAATCAAACCTTCCCGTTGTAGTGCCTACAATTTTGCATTACACTTATAGACTGATTGGAGTGAACCGATGCACTAGAATCCATTATCCGGGATTCTATTGAGTTTTTAACACACCAACTAGCATGTCAAGAACACCTTAGTTGCAACTAAGTATTTTTCAAACATATTAGATAACACTCTAATCAGTTCGTATATAGTTTTCTCATTTATAATATTTTAAGTTATGATCCTTGTTAAATATAATCTTACCATACCAAGAGTTTGGCGATCCAGTAAATTACAGTCCTCTTGCCTCATCGCTTCAGGTTTCTCTTCATCCAAGGGTTCATGTAACTTCTTCTTTTAGAGGCAATCTTCGATATGTATTCTCCATAACCCAAAATCGTGACCTTGAAATTTTTTTACCATAACCTTACCTTCTTCAGCAATAGCTCTGATACCATTTGTTAGAGATTAAGCACTTCAACAAATGATAAGTGGTTTTTGTCATCAGAGTAATAAATATAAAAAAACCAAAAAAACACACAATCAATTTATGTGGTTCACACGATCATGATGATCGGCTACGTCTACATCGAACACGAGAGAGATTTTATTATTTATGTTGTACAAGGATTCAGTACAATACTATTATGTTACACAAATTAAAGGAGTATAAATACTAGTTATTTGACCTAAAACTATCAATAATGTAAAGACCAGAAAATACGAACAAAAATGGCACATGACACGTTTTGATGTCGTTTTTTTTAAAGGAACTAGATGCTATTAGGGTCCATGTTGGCCCATTATGTGTTTTGATGTTGTTTCACATGAAATTGGCTTATGTTTGGTATGCCTAGAGGTTATAAGGTCAAAGATGAATTAGTCTCTACAGCTTAACGGTACTAACCGCTAGAAAGTCAGGATGCATATGGAGACAGAGTTTTACTACAAAATTTGGTGACATACTTATAATCCGTCACTATTTTAAAAAAGAAAATGACGCAGCATATAGTGACTAGATTGATGTGTTTCTAAGTTTAATCAAAGTGTCTCTAATTCATATTTTCGGTGCTAAATTAACACCGCTAAGTCCATGGTTATATATTTACAAGTCCTTTTTTTGCAACATATAAACTTTGTCGCTAGCCGTTGACCATCAGGCATAGATTCTTTGTACCTAATGGCCATAATTCTGTAGCATTTAGCCCTATTAATATAGCCATTTGAGAAAACTATATAAGTATTCTTGCTCAATTGCTGTGATTCGTAGTTTCTCTCGCCATCTGCAAATCAGACTACTCCAACATAAACACTTTTTATTGCTTTGGTCTACATAAAAAACAATTAATGAAGAAAAATGCATGGCTTTTGTTTAACTTTTAGCTGTAGAGTCATCCATGGGGTACCAGTATCTATTATAAAGCCACAAGGAATCTGCCTGAACAGAATATTCATCTCCATTGCGATGCCAAGCGTAGAAAGCATGTGTCTGGTTCATAATCTCCAATGTAGCATGCCCAAAACTGGCTTCTCGGAATGCTGAATATGCTGGTTGTGGCTCTGTAAAGCTGGACATACAAAAAGAGAAATGCATAACTTTTCAGTTTTCAGTACCTTTTTTTGAATAAAAACAACTATATACTGACGAACCCTCTTACTTGCTTGCCAATCCTTGAATGTTTCCTCCGTCACCAATGGTTATGTATACCGGGGCAGATTGGTCTTTTACAGGAGTGCACCTCACATTTACAATGTTGTACGCAATATTAGACACACGTTCCTGTGCAATATGCACAAAGCAGGCATGAATATATAAATCCATCGTTAATACCCATGAGCACCAGATATGGTCGTAACCCGCACTCTTGTAAGTGTACAACGGAATTAGTGTGAATTTGTTAGGAAACACAAAAAACGATTATTTTCCGTTGGAATTTTTTAAAGAAATTTAGTAAACGCGTTTTTTCGTTCGTTTCTATCTTTATTGGAATACTAGAGACGAAATATACGTGACTTTTATATATAAATGGGTGTGAGCTTATACGTAGATAAAAAATAAAAATAAAAATTGTAGCTTACCGAGCGTTCATAAGCGTGAACATGTCCGGCAAACACAATATCAACTTTGGACTGCACAAAAAATGGTTCAAACACAACTCTCATAGTCTCCCCTTCCATAAAATGGGCATTGTTGCTATTGTACCATGGAGAATGCATGAGAACAATCAACCATGGTGTTTCACTTCTGTTTACCTTCCTTAACTCTTTCCGGAGCCATTTGTATTGAGGAGTAGATTTCCCTATATATACACATTCAAATTTGTCATTGAACACCGAATAACATACATAGCTGTGGCTAAAATGGCACGAGTAAGTAATAAAGAAATTTTATTAAGTCCTTACCATATGCCGAGTAAGAAGACAAGATAATTATATATGCTGAAGCTCGTTTGATAGAATACCAAAGCGGCTGTGTGCTCTTTGATGCTTTGAATGGGACATGATAACGATTTAGAAAGGGCTTAAATAGCTTTGTTTCGCCCTGCATAAAATATATCATTTTACGTATATTATAATTCACCCCATTATTATCTACTTCCTTGAGCTATGTACATCATGAACAAGTGGAAATTAAATTACAGCATATAAATACATGAACAAGTAAATTTGAGGAAAAAGGAAAAGCATATGTTTCTCTTACGATTTTAGGTTCATAATCAAGCTCATGATTTCCACTAGTCCAAATCCATGGTTGATAAGCTACACTCCTTTCCACAAACCTTCCCCACGTATCCCACCTTGCATTATCATGAAACGGGTACTCATCTGCATATGAAAGATCCCCCAGAAACAGTACCGTTTCCCCTTTCACTGGGTTCATTTCATAATTGCTAAGCGTACGATTTGAATCGAATGTTTGGCCAAGGTCGCCTGCACATATATTTTGCACTTTATCAAGATGTACCGTTATTTCTTAAAGGTGCTAAATTATTCGTTTAAAAGAATAGCTCACCTATGATCCCGAAGGTGTAAGGGACATTGAGGCCGACTTTGGGAGGAATCATAAACCAAAAAGTCCTTGTAGTGTTTCCAATCCCGACCTTGTAGTAGTATTTGGTATTAAACTGACAGGAAAGAGTCTTTCAAACTAAGAAATTTATATACTTCGAGCTCAAGGTAGAATAAGTGGATAGCTAGAAAACTAACCTCCAGATTATGGATGGTGCAATGATGGATGTAACCAGAAGTGTAGTTGTAGTACTTGTAAGTAGAAACTTTTCCGTTGGCTGTTTGTTTGTTGCTGCTGTCATGACGCCAATAAAGCACAGTGCTCGAACCAGGTTCATTTTCAGTTACCCATGATACTATCACCGCTTTGCCAACATGATCTCCTTGTGTTATATGGACCTAATTAATATTGAGATTGGAAAGCACGTAATCACTTGTATATATATCAAAACCAATAAAGTCTAGGTAGCTAGTTCCTAGGATGACATGATAGTACCTGTTGAGGAGCATTATAGCCAGAAGGAATTCGGAAAACATCACTCTCAAGAGGCATATCCAGGCTCTTCTCTTCGTTTCTAATAAACGTGCTAGTAATCCCTCCTTTAGATAACAAAAATGTCTCACTGCCACCTATCAAAAACCAAAGAAATGCAAGGGAGAAATGCCGATAAAACTTCATCGCTAACGTTCTTTAGTCAAAACATACAAACGGTTGCTTATATATGTTTTAGAGTAAATTACAGAAATTGTCCCTATGGTTTGGTCAAAATTGCATGTTTGGTCCCTAACTTTTATTTTGCACTTGGATCGTCCTTATGATTTGATTTTGTTACGTTTTTCGTCCCTATGGTTTTGTCAAAATTGCACGTTTGGTCCCTAACTTTATGTAAATAAGGGACAAAAAACGCAACAAAATCAAACCATAGGGACGATCCGAGTACAAAACAAAAGTTAGAGACCACACGTGCAGTTTTGACCAAACCATAGAGACGATTTTAGTAATTTACTCTATGTTTTATTATGATCTAACTATTTGAGATGCTAATCTACAAATTTTCCCCCCAGAAAAAACAAGATGGGGAACAACATCCTTGAAAACTATAATTTATCCCCAAATCAATATATATGTTATTATTCGAATGAAACAATGTACTGGATCAAACAACAAGGATGAAATGCTTTGTTTGGAGTGTGGACTAATAATCTAGAAAAATACAACTTGTGATATATATATATATATATATATATATATATATATATATATATATATATATATATATATATATATATATATATATATATATATATATATAGAGGAGGGTTCAATTGAGAAAAAAAAATGTTGAGAATGGGGGAATCATTCTCAGCCACTCATTTATTTTTGCCGCAAAAGCCTTCGTTGTACCAGCGGAAATGAGAAATGAATAGACATGTGTTTTCCAAAAAAACATATTTTTCTTAAACTATGCTAATCATTACTTTAATATATATACAAAAAAATAGTTTTTTTCGTTTTTTTTTAATTTTTAAGAAACTATTTTTATCGAAAAATGATTTTAAATATACCAAAATTTATGGTTTTTTATTCTCTACAAATAGACATCCATATTGATATAATTTTAAGATAAAATAATTTTTTTTTTATATTTTCAGCTATCGTTATTTATAAGTGAATAAAAATGCATCCGGTTTAATTACAGTACATTCGTTATTCACTTATGAATAAAAAGTATGATTAATTTTTTTTACAATTTAAGTATCATTCATATATGAATATAGCATATAATAAACATAGTATATTCATATTTAAATATTAGATGGTGCATTCACTTGTGAATATTAACATAGTATATTCACTTGTGAATATTAGATGGTATATTCACTTATGAATATTAAATGATATTTTCATATGTGAATATTACATAGTATTACATGGTATATCACATGTGAATATTACATAGTATATTCACTTGTGAATATTAGATGATATATTCACTTATGAATATTACACAGTATATTCACATATGAATATTACAAGGTATATTCACTTGTGAATATATTCACTTATGAATATTAGAAGGTATTTTCCCAAATATATATAATTTCCATATGTTATTCACATATGAATTACATACAGACTTGCATATTTGTTTTGTGTTTTTAATAATCATATACTGATTCATGTAAGAAAACATATTCATATGTGAATATAACGTGGTAATTTAGTTTATGTATTTCATCAAACAGTTGGAGTGCATACAATTTAACTATGTTAAAAATGTTAAAAACATGATACTTCCAATTCAAGTTATCAATTCCAAATCATTATATACTTTCGATTTCGACTTCAGATGCGACATCTTATGTCTGATCGATTTCTCATTTTGACTTTGATTTCCGAAAATCCGATTGGGAACCTGTGAGTACCGATTCCGAGTCCTTCAATGTCGACTGTGACTGCGAGTCCAGAACTCCGATTCTAATTTCATGAACAACGAAGAAATTTCGATTCCAACTCAGTTCGTTTGCGAATCTGGGAAATTCCAGTTCCAAATTCGTTATGAACTTTAACAGATGCTTGCAAGCTACGAACTTTCAGAGTATTCAACAAAGAAATCGATGAAACTGATGAATTTGGGTTGCGAATCTGTCTTGAACGGCGAACCTCCCAGCCACGAATATCGATGATTGATTAACACTGGATGACATTGATGATGGTTTAGTTGAAGAAATCTGGATGATTGTTGAAGGTTGGAGGGGAAATTTTGATGATAAACGAACTGTTATCGAGTTCTCTATAGTTATGTATTTGAGATTGAAGGTTATAAACATATTTACAAGTTTGCCATCGTGTCTTTTTATGCTTAGATTAAATGAGTGGCTGAGAATGATTCTCCCATTCTCAACCTTTTTTATTTTCTCAATTGAACTTACCTCTCTCTCTCTCTCTCTCTGTATATATATATATATATATATATATATACACACACACACACACACACTAGTGTGGACCCTCACGATGCGGCAACGACGATTAGTTTTTTCGACAAATAATTTCCAATCGGCAGTTTTGGTTTATGAGTTATTTTGGTTTCTGTCCGGTTCGGGTCGGTTATTCTTTTGGCACCGAACACACGTAATAGATCGCGTATGTTATAGTTGAATCAAACCAGAACCGATTAGTTGTATTTGGTCTAGTTCTCGGTTCCCCGTTCATTCTTTTATCTTTTATCGGTTTTCAATTATATCAGTTTCGATACGTTTTTTGAACCGGTTAAATTACAAAGAACATGTAATGTATTGATAAATATTAATATTAATAATAATATATTTATATCCAACATTGTTATTTTGAATTAAAAATAAACATACATATTTTTTAAGCAAGTTTTAAACGAAACAATTTCATTGGTCTTGTTGTAGGCGTGTTAATATGTATGTGTACATATCTTTGGTAAATTGGTAATCATGATTTGGATAAAAAAATTGTTCAAATAGTTAAAACCTTGCATGACACATGCCTCCATTTTCTTTTTCAAACACCTGAAAGATTAAAAAAGATTTGATAGTTCTTATTTTATAGCCAAAATTCTTACTGTATTATCTAAAAAGGTTATCATCCAATAGCACATCATGGAAAGTACACATTTAATGAAAATAAGCAAAAAAATAGAACATAAATGTGACTGCAGAATACTAAATATCTCATTATAAACATGAATTTTACCAATATCTTGGAAAAATTTATCGTTGAATAAAAAAAACAAAACATAGAAAGCATTTGAAAAATGTGCAACACCACCAACAAATGGAGAAACTCAGCAACATAGAAACCATTTTGTGTATTTTGGGGCATATACAACACCCAATGATCTTTCCAATTCTAGTCAAAAGTTGATATGTAGCTTTTCCACAATATAAAGGTGACTTTTCCACAATATAAAAGTCACTGTAATTGACCTTGCAACAACATGTTAATGGAATTCAAGAGTTCATCCATCACTATGAATATGATTTAGGTTTTGGTTGCAACAATGCTCTAATACCCACTGTTACATCAAATACTTCAAGAGTTCAAAACGAATGTTGATCAAAATCTCTCAAGGGTAAAAATGTAAATTACAAAAAAAAGATGACTTTCTTCAATAATTACATATATATTAGATTGCTAACCAAAGAGAGGACCAGAAGCATCAAGGTCCACATCAAGGGTAATTTTGTCAACTCTGAAAAAAGTAGGTTTTCTGTATAGTTAGATAAGGCATCATCACCAACCATATGAAAAAGCTCAGGAGCATAAAAAAAACATTACCAGATTTACCATACCTCACCGTCTGAGAAATCGATAAATAGCAACAATAACAAAAAATAAAATAGAATAAAAACCCACCCAGGAGCAATCTCATTTCTTTTTTAACAAAGCCAACCCACATTTCTTCCTGAATTGCATCCTACCCTTCATACCGAATAAAAACCCACGGGTAAGTCAAAAATCAAAAATATGGAAAACACAAAATAAATAAATAAATAAAATCGAAAGGTATGAACTAATGTACCTGAAAAATTAACCACTACATCCCTTGAGGAAACAGAAAAGGAGGTGGGAATCGAGAGGAAACAAAAGAGGAGGTGGGCATCGAAAGTGATAATAACCACTATAAGAACCAACAACAGTACCAAAGGAGACCTACTCTCCAGCCCTTTAACCAATGAATTCAGATCCATGTCTCTATTACATTAAGATTAACAATAGGGGAGTTAAATCACCATGGCACATTAACTATTCACAACAATTTATGGTCCTGCAAAATAGAAATAAATCATCAAGACATATGACAATAAAATCTGGAGTTTTGGTTTACATATAAGATATCGAAAGTTAAAATATATATATATATATATATATATATATATATATATATATATATATATATATATATATATATATATATATATATATACAAAAATTATGGTATCTTATGAAATTACAGAAAAGTTTAATACATTTCAACATCCACAAGCTTTTTTGTCCTATTTAGATACATTTCAACAGCATATGCTTGTCTTTCTACACAATATTACTATTTGTTCTATTTAAAAATATAATTACAAAGATATAGAACTCGAAATATACCTATTGTGAGTTGTTGTTAATTTTGTTTGAACCCGGATGACATAAAATAAACCAAAATCAAGAACCATAATAAACACAAATTATTAACAAAAAGTACATGATTAATGGTTACTTCTCGTTTCTACAGCGGAAAGAGTGAGAGAGAGGAGATCTGGTTCCATATCTATCCATAGAATGTGTATGTGAGAGTCAAAGAGAAACCATGGTCAGATCTGAAATAATTAACCCAAAACTGCCATTTATATGAACTTGTGTGTTTGAAAAGAAAGTCTGAATGAAAAAGCGTACTTGATTACATACAAACCTTAGATTGAGACAGACCTCAAAGATGGTGGTTGTTAAGATTGACAATTTAGGGTTCGATGGACGGGTTAGTGGCAGCAGCAGAGGTGGGTTGTGATGTCGGAGAGCGACGATAGAGGCGGCATCGGCTGGTAGAAACCACCTACAATCTATCAGGAAGAAAAAAACCTTTCAAATCGACCAATAACACCAAAAAAAAATATTAAAAATCGCTAACATTAACCTGAAATTTTAACAATTGCTTGTATATATGTAGTTTTTGCTCTTGTTTCTGCAAGAGAGAGAGAGAGAGAGAGAGAGAGAGAGAGAGCTAGATGAAGACATGTGAGGCAGGTGAGTATGGGTAGATTGAGCAGGGGAGGCAGTGGCGGTCGTCGTTTAGGATTTCCAGGTGAAGCTGGGGATAGGGTTTTTGGTGGTGAAGTGGTGGTGCAATTGCAGAGCCCTGGTGGTCCGGTGCTTCATTGGGAACAGGCGGTTGTGCCAATGTTGGTATTTCAAGGATTTTTTCAAGAGAGAGAGAGAGAGAATGTGTGTGTGTGTATGTGTGTGTTGGTTGCAGAGAGAGAGAGAGAGAGGGTTTATGTCCGAGAATGGGGAGAGATTCAAATTTTGAAATGGGGTTTATGTGTGACAGTATGAGAGCGTGTTTGAAATTGATATTAATATTAAGATAGGTACAACCTCTCATTGACCGGAGAGGGCAGACATGATGTATTTAATTCTATACCATGCTTTATAAGTTGTAATTAAGACTAAAAGATACATGTTTTATAATATAATATAGATTTTATAAAATACTTGATTTTGATTGGTTTAAATCTATTCACATGGATCACTATCCTAACCATTCAAATGACATCCAAAGGCCAAAAATTCATCTCCTTGTTTTTAAGACTTTGGTCTTAAAATATGTATTATCTATGTATTATACAGTAGTATATATATATATATATATATATATATATATATATATATATATATATATATATATATATATAAGTAAGTTTAAATAAAAATAGTAAATAGTGTGACAACGTGTAAAAACATTATGTTTATCTTATTATTCTGCAATAAATGTTATATATGTATATTGTTAAAGTAATTCTAAGATGAATGTTAACATTTGTAAGGGCGGAGCTTTATAGGGCAAGAGGGGCTGTGCCCCCCTCCCCCCCCCCCCCCCTTGATTTTTTTTGTTATAAATAGTCTCTCTATTTTAATTTTATACATATTAGGCACAAAAATATAAAATTTTGGCTATGACCCCCTGTTCACCGATTTTTATACATATTATATTTCCGGCCCACCCAAATCAAATGTGGAAGCTCCGCCCCTGAACATTTGATTATTCATATATTCATTAGAATGTTATTATTCTATTATAAGTTTATGTATTTGTATTTTTATAGTAAATTCTAATTTTAGTTTTAACTTGTGAGTATTTATTTCTTCATTGCTGAATAATGACATAAAGTTGTGCATACAAAATTCATTGCAGAATAACAACATAAAAGTAGTGTTTTTATTTTTTCACACTATTTACAGTTTTGATTTGACTATCTCCATAGAAGTAAGTTCAAATAAAAACAGTAAATAGTATGAAAACGTAAAAACATTATGTTTATGTTATTATTCTGCAACGAAGTATATATGTATTGTTGAAATAATTCTAATATAAATATTAACATTTGATTATTCATATATTCATTAGAATGTTATTATTCTATTATAAATTTATGAATGTACATTTTTGTAGTAAATTTTAATTTTATTTTAACCTGTGACTATTCATTTATTCATTACTGAATAATGACCTAAAGTTGTGGATACAAAATTAATTGCAGATAATATAAAAGTAGTGTTTTTACGTTCTCATAATATTTACAGTTTTTATTATACATATATATATATATATATATATATATATATATATATATATATATATATATATATATATATATATATATATATAATATGACAACACTAAAAATATTTACCAGCAAACAACAAATCTCAACCATCTAAAAAAAGCCATACAACTAAAATGATCTAACAATGAGCTAGCCAAAATTTAAATATGACAAATTTTCAATAATGTGATCTAATTATTTAAGACAAAATGAAATCTTCTGAATATTTGACATAGAACAAAAGCAAAAATATAAAGAGAAACTCCAGTTTATTTTATTACTGAAATTCAAGATGCCCTTAAAAACTTACAAATGACCCTTTGTAAAAGACGATGCTAAATTTGGTAAGGCCAATTTGGAAAACCAAAATCAATAATAAATTCAAGTAATTAACCTCCTAAATAAGAGAGATAATTACAAAAAATAAAGAAAACGATCTGTCATTAAAGTTAGCTAAAATAAAAACAAAACTTATGCGAAAGTGAAGGAAAACTAAGATTTGGGGGCCTAAACAATGGAATTTGAGGGTTGACTTTGTTATCGACTTTCTCAAGAGCTCCGACCCAACAATACCTTTTCGTTGATATATTGCATGCCTCCAGATTTCTTACGGATCAAAAGTTATATCAGTTTCAAGTTAGGCCTCTTTTTGTCTCATTCGAGTTTCTCCTACTTGTCCATAAAAGCTTATGTCAGATCATCGATGTACGCTGCATCAATATTAGATTACATAATTAATTTGTTTTCTTCCAAAAAGAAAAAGAATGCATCAATTCTTTTTCTTCATTAATCGAAAAAAAAAAACATAATCATCATGCAAAGTTTTCTCCTGGCATAATTGGAATTCAACATTCTTTTTCATCAATAAAATATTAAAAAGGTTAAAGGCTTCATCATTTACGTGGTGATATCATCAATTTATAGTTATTTGATGCGATGTCGAATACAATTATGCTATATTTTGATATAAAGAATATAAAAGGTATTGCTTATGCAAGAAATATTGTTTTGTAGCTAATAAATATACATGGATTTTAGAGGAGCTAAAAGTGCAAAACCCTCTAGTTTGATAGCTTGGATAAAGATCAAGATAATTTTACATATATGCATTGCGTTCACACGTTTTTCCGTGACGTGGATATCGAGAATGTTGAACTCGTCGGGAAAGAAATTAGATATGCAACGTGTAATCATAACATTCGGAACGTGGTTGGCTGGCAATTGAGAAGTCTATCAATAGACGTATTCTGTTAATTTCTAGGATACGCAACCTAGTGCAATTAGTAAAAGACAATTTTGAGCGATCATAAACTCTTCTGGAGCAAGTTTGAAGTTAGGGGATTATGCTTGAAGAAAAATATTTAATAACTGAAGAGTGAATCATGTGGAAATCATTCAGTTTGCATATTTTATCATGTTGATTGATATTGCTAAAATTAGCCATATGTTTTAAGCAATATTTAAGTACATTTAGCTATATTTTGGTTATTTACTAAGATATTTGGTACTTATTATGTATGAAATATATTTTGTAGCCAAAATGACATTCTCAAAAGAAAAGGAACAAAAATGGATAATTGGAGATTTGGAGATTGAATGCATTAATCAACAGGAAGTAAAGAGAAGAAATCTTATGCAAAAATGGACATCATGGTCACATACATACCATCATGTGGTGACGTGTTTTACATGGAACCTTACCTGATGACCTACATAGAAGGCTTGGATCATACAGAATAAAAGTGTCTCCCATGTCGTGGTGAGCATTGTGCCACGAAGTGGTGGCTGTATTACGGCAAGTTATAAATACGACCTTTAGGTCAAATTTCGGGATAGATTTGTGATTTTCAGTAACAAAAAGTGACCAAAACCTTCTAAGAAACCCTGAGAATGCCAAAAATCTATTTGAGATCAAGGTTTGAAGAGTTCTAGAGTGAAGAACACCATAATTCATTCGGTTTGATAGTTTATATCATGTCTACTCTAATTTACTACATGTTTTTGTGTTTTTCTGATTTAGTTATGGGCTAAATACCATAAGTTTCATTTAGTGTAGATGAACCCTAATGTTATGAGTTGATTTTGTGTTTTATGAATTAAGTTGTGTCGATTTTTACTTGATTTTGAATTATTAATATCCTAGGATGTTAAAGTTCTACTTTTTATCACTTATCTACAAGTTTTGTGTAGTTAGATGGTCATTCTTATTGGATGAACTTGATATATAGTTATTTATGGTCATTGAATCGCTAGATCTAGAGATAGAACATATCATATGGTTAGGTGATAATAGTTAGTTACTGCAACTATGTTAAAGAGCATGAACTACCCCATATTATGTACTTGAATTGCTTTTCTTGATCAGAGATAGGTAATCACTAAATCTTGTCATTCATAGTCCAAATAACCTTCAAATCAATTTAGTGTCCAACTAGTTGCATGACCATTGTAATAGTAATTCATGAATTGATTAAACACGAGGAGATTGGAACAATATCACTAGTAACTTTATAATTTAGTAACCAGCCTAATTAATCAATTGTATTAGAAATCAACCTTAGAAAAAAAGGGAAAATTGAAACTAAACGAAAGTGTTTTTAATCTTGAATCAAAATTGTTATTCTATGTGTTTGCTTTAGTTAAATTAATATTAGTTAATTGATAGTTAAAGTTGCTTAATTTAAGTTTTCCTGAACTTGAAAAATCAGATAAAAACCCTCCATTTAATAGTTTTCTTTAGTTTAATTAATAGGTTTTTTTGTTCCCTGAGTTCGACAGCTTACTTACTTTTACTATACTATTCTTTGACTAGGTACACTGCCTATTTGTGTTTAAACCGGTTAAAATTAGTTAGATTTTATAAATACTAAAACTCACCGTGCAAATAAACACACCATTGAACCATGTTTTTATGATTTCTTACTGCTTTTATTTTGAGATTATGGGATAATCACATTTTACTTTCACTTGGAATAGAGGAACCTTAAGATTATGTGTTGCTTTCAAAGAATGAGATTTATTAATTGTTCTAATTTATTATGCTTAAGAGAAAATCCTTATATATTAACGTTTTGATTTTTATTGTTTATTGTTAAGCTAATATAGTTAAAGGACCACTCTAATTGTACTGCTTTAATCATAATTGATTTATGACTATTAAAACTATTATAACAATTGATTGATCGAATCCTAGGTTTAAGTAACAAATTCAGTAACTTAAATATGTAAGAATACTCTAGATGACCATTCAGAGTAGCAGTTGTCTTCCAAAGAACTTTTGTAGGCAATTTTTGTGACAACCCGAAATTCCTATCTTATATAACATTGAATTCAATCCAAGTCAGACTCATTTCAGCTACTTTCATAATTGTTTGGGGTCTGTTCGAGTGTCCTAAGCTTAGTAAAATTAAGTTTGAGGTTAAGGGATGTGCTACCAAAGTCATAAAGTTGCATTTCGGGCCAAACACTCCTTCAGGAGGAGTGTACGGCCGTACACATGGATGTATGACCGTACACCCCCTCATGGTCGTACACTCGCACCTATAAAGATGACACTTAGTCATTTTCCAACACTTTTCACACTTCCAAGTCAAGAAACCAGTTTCTCTCTCAACTATCATCACGTTCTTCACTTTGATCTCCAAAGAAGTAAGTGTTTCCTACCTTGATTTGTTGTTACATTGCTTTATCTAGTGATGAATCCATGTTTTCATTCCATAAATTTCATCCTTGGTTAGATCTTTAAATCTTCATCTATTTCACCAAGAACACCAAGAACACACACTTGTTCTTGGTGGCCGTGAACCCTCTTCAAGCTTCCAAATCGTAAGTATCCTTTCCATATGCTTAGTATACGTTAGGAACTCTTATTTAACACCCTAGAAACGACCATTTTCCAAGAACAAAAGGAGTGTACGGCCGTACACCCTGCATGGCCGTACACACCTCAAAACACTCCAAAAGGGCCTCCAAAATGAGAACTTAGTTCATATTCTTGTTGAGCCATAGACCCACTAGCTTCCCCATAGATCAAACACCCTTCCTTTTGCATGTTCTCCATGAGTGTACGGCCGTACACTCCATGGCCGTACACTCCTGGCCGTACACTCCATATTGTGGCCTTAAAACCCCTTTGATCAATCACATGTGATTCTAACACTTAGTCCAAGTGTTTCCTAGTCCCTATGGGTGTTTCCTTGCATGTTAGTTGCTTTTAAACACAAATTACATGCCTATATTCCATTATATGTCATTTAGGACTCATTTGTGTCTCGGGAATACATTCGTGGAACTTCTCATCCTTACACGAATCTGTAGTTGAATCACCCACAAAAGGTGAGTCCATACCCCTATAATCAATCTTTTAACTGTTTTATATGCTTCTAAGGGGGGGGGGGGAATACAAGTTGAACACAATGTCAATTGTGTAAATATTATTTGTGATAACCATCACATTAAAAGATTTCTTATGCTTTTATAAGTTATCAAATCATTTTAAAAACTCTTTTAAAGTTATGTTACCTTGTTGTTTATAAAACTCTGTTTTTGAAATACAATCATAACTCAGTAGATAAACGAGTATAATCTATAAGTCAGTAACAGTTCATGTAAACATGCTAGTAAACTATAATAGGTATAGTTTAGGGGTTCAGTTCATACTATAACTAGTACAGAGAGGAGCATACTGTAACTAGTATAGAGAAGAGCATACTATAACTAGTACAGAGAGGAGCATACTATAACTAGTATAGAGAAGAACATACTTACAGGGAGGATCATACTATAACTAGTTCAGGGAGGAACATACTATAACAATAACAGAAGAACAAATCATGAATTACACACTTATACGATATCCCTAGTATTCTAGGAAGACATCGTAACCTTAACTCATTGTTTATAACAAATTAAGGTAATAACATATCTTACCGGGTTTGCACTAACAAAGGTACGATTACAACGTACCAGGGTTAGCAAGCACGAGGTGATATTACATAATAACATATCTTACCGGGTTTGCACTAACAAAGGTACGATTACAACGTACCAGGGTTAGCAAGCACGAGGTGATATTACATAATAACATATCTTATCGGGTTTGCACTAACAAAGGTACGATTACAAGGTACCAGGGTTAGCAAGCACGAGGTGATATTACATAATAACATATCTTATCGGGTTTGCACTAACAAAGGTACGATTACAATGTGCCAGGGTTAGCAAACACGCGATGATAACAATATATCAACCTGGAATTATTTATAAAGAGTACATTGGTAAAGTACCGGACAATAATAAATAAAACACACAAATATATACAAAACTCGCAACAGTATCGACTGAGGCGTTAAGAGTACAGTATGTCATTACTTCTAGTAGTCGTCCAAACAATAGAACATTGAGTAAAATAAACTAGAAACTTATCAGTAAAAGGTTTAATCCATTTAATTCAACCAGTATAATGTAAAGGACCTAAGTGGTTAGTTCTGTAATACCATAGTTTATACATTAGGGTTATATATCATTAATATCGGATAGGTAGTTGGATGTGTGATTTCCACCTTACTTCCTGTTCCTTGTTTGGTTGTGGGCTTAGGGCAGATTCACACAATTAACTATCCGTTCGATATTAGATTATATATATAACTAGTGTAAACTAAGTGATTATAGAAGGAACTATTGTGGTTACAATTTTTACTAAAAGAAATAAGATTTATTCTTAAAGAATGTTTTCTTCAAATATAAAGGAACTATTACAGTTAACTCCGTTAGTACCAAATGAATACGTCAGGGTTATATACGACGAAGATCTAACAAACAATGAGATGTGTGATTTCCGCCTTACTTCTTGTTCCTTTTTTGGTTGTGGGCTTAGGGCAGATTCACACAAATGATTATTTGTTTACTCTGGGTTATATAACTTGTATCCATTTAGCACTCATAGAAAGGATTGTAGAGCCATTTTTACTTAACTTTCATCATATCAGAAGATATAGGATCTTCTGGAGGAACAGACGAATTTTTCTAAAAAGAACTTTCAACTTACTTTACAACACTAAAATACTTATGAACTCACCAGCTTAAATGCTAATCTACTCTTTCAAAATAACTTGTATTCTCAGGAAACTAGCAGACAGGTACACGCACTTGGATTCAGAAGATGAAGTATAGTAGCTTCATGTCTTATTTTGTTATTTACTTTTGGATTCAATCTTTTGTGAATCACTACTTGTAAACATTTTATTATTAATACAATGGTTGTTTGTTACTATGATTGCTATGATACATGTGTTGTGATACTAAACATGACGTCCTCCGTCCCCCAACGTTTCCGCCGTTCCGGATTGGGGGTGTGACAATTTTAAAGATTAGGTCTTGTATAAAAGGAACTTAAATCTAATAATAAGAGTAACTAATTCATGAAAATTGGGTTAGTTATAACTATAACCATTAGGTTTTGAATCTAACCAAGAGGATAACCATAATAGAAATCGATAGACAAGAACTCAAATCCATTGTACTTCTGCAAAATCAACCATAATTAAACGGTGAATCAAGTCTAAGTAAAGGTACATTTACCATCTTGATCTAAATTTAATTTCATGTTTTACTTTCTTTAATTGACTTTCTAAATTTTGATTTTAGTTTATTTAGTAAAACTAGTCTCCCTATTTACTTTTAATCTTTTAGATTAAGTTAAAATAAACTTTTTGAACCAAATCATACTCATTCCGTAAGTTTTCGACACATGGTCTTATCATTGTTATACTATTACACGATTAGGTCTACTTGTCGAATGTGTGTAGCAGTTCAATATTGGTATATTAGTTTATAAATTTAAAACGTGACTAGTTTAAAACATATTAAGTTTTTTATGTCGTTGTCGAGTAACGGTTTCATTAAATTTGGAATATTTTGTTTTAAATTTAACCCTTCCTTTCTATGAGATTTCTTGCATAAAGTTACATATTACTTCACATATTAGTTTTTAATTTCTGTTTACAATCTGTTTTTTTGTTTTATCGTAAACCACGACGCGGAAATCATCCTATACAACGTATATTTTGATTAAGGGTAAATTTTTAGTTTAATTATTTTTTTCAATTTAGCTGCTTGGTATATTTAGTTTCCTAGATAGCAGTAGACGTATAAAACCTATCATTAGAAGAACATGCAAGTCGAATTAAGATAGAACAAATTTTTGGTTTAGTACTCCCAGGAAACCTGCCGAATCAAATTTCGAATTAAATGGACAGTTTTTAAAGCTACTACACGAGACTCGGTACTCGAGAAGAGATAATTAAGATCCTCACCAACTAATAATTATAAAGCAACTAACACAATGATCATACAATTAGCTAACTAAATAACTAATTAAATACTCGAATTATGAATTAATTGATCTAGAGATTTCTTATCGGTGATCATGACAATCAGTCGAGAATAGCGAGGATATCTAATACTTTCTTATATATTCAAGTCAACAATTATATTATCTGACCCTAGGATGTTTTACATCACAAGTCGTAACAGATTATTGGCATGAACTAATTAAGATACAAGTTCATATAGTCATATTGGTACTCTAAACTACAAAAAAAAACTCAGTTGTAGATAATAAAAATCGAAAGTTTAATACATAACCTAAACGATCAATCATACATAATGAATAATCAAACTTTATAAATCCATCTAAAAAATAAAACCATAGTATATTGGGGTGACTCTTATCTCTGTACCAAATGTTTCCTTTGGTTGCACGCTGAATTAGGGTTGTAAAATCGTATATTTATATATTCAGCGACGTAGTGACGCGAATCTTTTCATGCCGTGCCGCCAAGCCTCATCCGCATCCCTAGTCGGTCTCAATCTTCTCGATGTCGTGATCCAATTTTTAGAATTTTAGGAAAACGTGACATGCTTTTCTTTATTCCTGACACTTTTTTTCCTTATCTGCTCCGTATCAGCTTCAATTTGTTCATCTTGCTCCATGCCACTCTTTTTCCTATATTTATTCAACTCAAAGCATTTCAGAACCATTTATCTTTAAATATAACATGTAGGCTCTAAGTATTAAGATACTTACCCTAAAATATATGACTAAATAGGGAAATAGCAGTAATCTTGACTTACCTAAGCCAAAACCAGTTGGATGGAAAACGATTTAGAAAATAAAACAACTACATTTGAAGAGGCATTGTAGATGACTTGTTATTAAAATTCGATAACTTTTGTGTTTCTAGCTGACTTTGTTGTGCTTGACATGGAAGAAGATGACGAAGTATGGATTATTCATCAAAGGCCATTCCTGAGTACCGTAAGAACTTTAGTTGATATTCACGAATCAAATTTGACATTTTGGGTCGATACAGTTGCAATCACATTTGGTTTAAATCAATCTATGAAGCATTCAAAAACAAACAAGTGATGATTCGGTTTTCAAAATTGATGCTTTTGATAATTTCTTAGAAGAAGAAATGAAAAAAATAGATGAAAAAGACTTAGATAATATGATGCCACCGGGAAAATGATGTTTTGATGTGAATAATGACCTCGGTGATATAGAGATGTTATTAGGAGAAAAATATTTTGAAATGGAGGAAAAGGGGGAAAAGGGGTTTTCAAATCAAGAAATGTGTCGCGATGAAGAAAAAGGCGACGTGTGAAGTCGAACCTTCACTGTCAGACCTCGAACTTTAGGATTCTACACAACGTGTTTTGAAAGACACACACGACATGTTTACTTGAATTTCCAGCAGTCCTGATTTAAAGTTGTTACCAACCTATTTCGAATATACTTTCTCAGAAGATAATTTAAATTGCTTGTAGTTATTGCCTTCGATATTTCACCAACTGAAAAGGCTAAATTGGTTTATGTTTTGAGAAAAAAAGTCATCGCATGGAAAATTGCAGACATTAAAGGAATTAGCCCATCTTATTGTTCACATAAAATCTTAATTGAAGCTGATTCAAAGCCAAAAGTCCAAAATCAGAGGAGACTCAACCCAAAGATATGCAAGAAATGGTGAGAAAATAAGTTATGAAGCTACTAGGTGTCGTAACGATCTACCCAATCTCCGACGGTCAGTGGGTGAGTCTGATTCGTGTAATTCCAAAGAAAAGAGGAATGACCATGGTAAGAAATGAAAAGAACGAGATGATTGCAACATTAGCGGTAACATATTGTCTAGTGTGCATCGATTATCACAAGTTAAACGATGTCACTCGTAAAGACCATTTCCCTCTTCCATTTATTTATCAAATGCTTGAATGTCTTTCTAGTCATGCTTACCACTATTTCTTAGATGGTGTGTCAGGATATTTTCATATTCCTATTGACCCATTTGATCAAGAAAAGACCAACTTCACATGTCTATATGGAACATTTTCTTACATATGCATGTCGTTTACACTCTACAACACATTTGCTACCTTCCAAACATGCATGATTTCTAACTTCCATGATATGGTAGAAGACTTTATGGAAGTTTTCATGGATGATTTTTCTTTTTCTGAAAATGTTTTTGATCTTGGTTTAATTAATCTTGATCTTGTGCTTGCTAGGTGTGAAACTAAGAATTTTGTGCTAAAATGGGAAAAGTGCCATTTTATAGTACAAGAAGGGATTATGCTTGGACATAAGGTTTCCAAAGTGTGCATAGGTGGACATAGCAAAATAGAAACTATTTTGAAATTTCCACCTCCCACAAACGTGAAAGGGGTTAGAAGTTTCTTTCTACATACGAGTTTTTGTTGTTGTTTTATTAAAGATTTTTCAAAAATTATGCATCCCTTAACTTGACTTTTACTGAAAAATGCAAAACTTAAATTTTATAACGAGTGATTAAATGCCTTTGAAATGTTAAAAGAATAACTTGTAACGCCCCGAAATTAAACCCAAATTTTTTCCAGAAAAAATAAGTAATTGTTCCATTCACATTTTACAAGAACTTAGATAAACCATTTAACTCAAAACATTTATCAAAGTATCATCAAAATTTAACATGTGCACAAATCTCTAATGGATGTGATGCAATCGAGCCGTGCCTTTCCTTTAATATAAGAAAAACCTTAAACATTTAAACCACAAAACGTAAGCACAAAGCTTAGTGAGTTTTCCCCAAAGTATCACATACAACACAACACATATAACATCTATGGGTTATCAGCAACCCTGGAGACTATCTGAAGTCTTAATGGGCAAACAGCACACCCGGTGGGTTATCAGCAACCTTAGAGACTATCCAAAGTCTCAGTAGGCAAACAACACGTCTGGTCGGTTATCAACAACGCTAGAGACTACTCGAAGTCTCAGTACGCATAGTCACACATATCAAAGTAACAACAAATAAGACCCAACTGGTCAGCACGTATATACTACCATACAAGCCCATACAACATGCATGAGTCACAAAGACAACTAGCATCCTACATACATAATTTAGTGAGCCAGAATTGGTGCCTTCGACCCACAAGCACAATGAGAAGACTCACCTCGATCTTCTGACAGATAATACCACACATACGTTGCTGCTATGAAAAGTTCCACACACTGAACATATCCAAAACCATCCCTAATTAATAGTTAATGTAGTAATCCATACTCGAGGGTCCAAATCATATTCTCTCTTCTAAGGGTAAAAGACCATTTTACCCTTCCCATACTTAACCCAATGATTCCTGGCCCAAAACCAAAACGACCCAAGGCCCAAAAACGGCCCAATGGCACCTTGGCGAGTACGCTTCGCGTATCACCCCAGTATGCCTGACGTACTGCCCTGCTGACCAAACTCAAATTTATTACTCTTAATGCTTAAAGACAAAATCATCCAATTTCCAGAACTAAATCTAAGGGACATCTTAAGTCATAAAGTTCTTGAATTTATGGCTTTACATGGCTTAATGGTGCCCAAACCAAAGCCCAGGATTCATAACTTCACCAAAAGACCACAAACTCATGCATGGAAGAGTTATACCCATCAAGATCCAATTTTTATGACTTAATGACCTCAAAAATGACCAGAAATGAGGCTCAAATGTTTTGGAGTAACTTAAAGCTAGATCTACATAAAAGAACCATCAAGATTGAAGCTTTATACCTCTAGAAGAAAGATCAAGGTGAAAAAGGTCTATATCTACAGGCTCCAAGACAACCAATACTTCTCCAATGAGATCCTTATTCTCCAATATCCACCTAGAACACTCCAAAACAATCAAAATCTCAAGGATCTCACTAATGGGGATAGGGTTTCGAAATTACGGTTAGAGTGGATGGAGGGTGAAGGTAATAAGGGTGTGCAATAAGTTAAGGTCTTTAAATAGGATCCAAGACCCAAATATTAGGGTTTGAGTCTACATCGCGTACATCCTGCGTACTCCTGGTATGCCCAGCGTACCAGGGTGAACCTTCGTGATCATCTCAGCCTAGTACGCCTTGTGTACACCCTATATTCCAAGCATACTAGCCTAAACCCAAATCCTTCCTAACTTCTAACGGTCATAACTCCCTCGCCCCAAATCCTTTTTCGGATTTCTTTATATCCACGAAAAGGTCTTGAAGAGCTATACAACCCTATATTGTTAAGTAGTCTAACACCTCTCTTTCCCCAGATCACCCTTGGTTCCCACTCACAATTCAAAGCCCAAAGTCTTCACACATTTGATTTACAGCCCACGAGTCTTGAATCACAGAATGGTCCAAAACAGGGTGTCACAACTCTCCCCCACTTAAATTAGATTTCGTCCTCGAATTCATTTCTTACTATCTCCTCTGCCAAAACAAACGATCCGGATTGAACTCCCTAAATCCCAAATAAGACTAAATGAGTCACCTCACTCAGAAGACCTCCCACCCATACTGCCATCGAACCCCATTTAGCAGAAATCACAAGCCTTAACAAAGAATGAACCTCAACTTTTTGCCCTAAGCCAAGGAGTATCCAACCGCTATGCCTGAAACTGAAAACCATGAACGATGTCTGACTCCCAGACAGACAGAACCATTCCAAACGGTTCCCACAATGACTCAACTTCACAATCCTAAAAGAACAAACTTATCCTCCCTGAACAACTTTACGGATAGCCGAAACATATACACCCCGACCACTTATCGGAGTCAAAACCCTGATAGAAAACATCATCAGCTCCAGACCCAAAAATGAAACAGGTACGGGTGGTCCTAATTTATCTGCCAATACTACTCCATCAGTCATTCACTCCTTAAGAAAGACAACTTTTCCGACCAATGCACTAACGATCACCAATGTTGCTTTACTCCGGTGATTGCTACAAACCGAACCGTGTTCTCACATCACATTCGGCCCCAACCTAACCTACGATTTACCCAAGTATTACAAATGTCGAGGCCCACTTATAACCCTTCTCCCAAACATGTGATGATCTAAATCATCCTAGAGAATGCCAAGAGCTAAGTCATAGACTTCCATCACTGTCACAACCGCCTACCAACTTAGTGTATGCTACGGCTACTCTGCAGTCTTACAACACTTCCACAACCACATACAATTATAGTGAATACTACGACTACTCCACAATCTTACATCACTTCCACAAACGCATACTAACCTAGTGAATGCTACAGGTGCTCTACAGTCTTACATTAATTCAACCACGTACTAACATACTAAATGTTATGGCTGCTCTGCAGTCTTACATCACTTTCACAACCACATACTAACCTAATGAATGTTATGGCTGCTCCGCAATCTTCCATCACCTTTACAACCGCCATGGGCCCAGACCATGGTCTTACAAACTACATGCAAGAATGCCTAACCGAAATTACTACAAGTCAAACTCCATCCTATTGGACTCTATCAGGTGTTCGAGTCATGCTTCAAACCCTAAGGCTTGAATCAAACAAGAACATGCAGAGAGGTCCTAACACCACCCTCGAACCGAACCTAGCCATGAATCCATATAATTTTCTCCGATGCTTACCGCTGACCAAAGAACATTATTCCTTGCTTAACCCTGAACCCTATAGCAACCACAACGACTCTCTAGTTGTCTTAGGATGATGCCATGTTGACTGGCCTTCCTAGTAAATCCTTAATCAAACAATATCTTATCCGTACCACCTGATCAGTCATTCAAGGCCTCATCGACCAAATGGTAGATTGCACCACACTCACAATCCTGACCAATCTTGGATTCTTTCCGACCTCAAGCAACTCTGGCACTTCCTCCAGATATACCAATCCAAATCCCTGATACGGGTACAATTTCCTAAAATGGCTCGCACTTGGAACTATCCCCGACGGCCCCCAAGTGACCATCCCCTACTTGGATTCATCTATATTCCGATAACCTCATAATTATTGGATTACCTAGCCATACTATACTTCTCGCCATCCAACCACTATCACATTGATCTTATTGGACTAAGATCCCATGACCAAACAACATCGGGTACCCACACCCAAATCTAGACAAGGCACTTTACTAAACTTCACGAAAGATTTTTGTATCCAAAGTACCTTCCCTAGATATAAATTTACATCCTTGTGCAATCCTAACTGATGAAAAAGAACCGATAAACCCACAATTGGAGGAGATAGATAACCACGTTAATGTTGTACTTACTACCGAATCAAACCTAAGTCGGGTAAAGACAATAATCCTACAATCCATCAATTAAGAGAAACTGTTCCTAGAAGACAATATATACCATGGATAGAACTTGACTATAGGTTGTCACGTCCACTGACCTCAAACTTATACAACCCGGAACCTTGAAGCATCCCAACTATTGACGATGAATGAGAAACAACCAATGATCGAGAATGCACTGAAGACACCCAATAATCAAATTTTCTACTGAACTAACCCATGCAGAACTGCACATACCTAATCCTGAGGTTGATTGACAGACCAACCACTGCTTATCATAGACGATAGGTAGAGATCAATACCCAGAGCTGACAATCCTTCAATGACGATAGGTAGAAATCTATCCCCCACTTGAGTTCGAACTATCACCAACTGATTTTGCCGACAAACCACACTTCAAACCGGCTCAGCCAGATACATACCGTCCTTGATTCCCGGAATGTATAACACAACACAAGATGATCTTCCAGATAAAGACCAACAAACTCAAAGGCATTCTGAATCTCAGATGGAGACCTCGGAAACTGACCAGTCATAACTGCCTCTAACATCAAGAATCTCATGCAGATGCACAAGCAATAACTCTAATAGTCCATTCCTAGCATCGATTCTCTATTCAGGAATAAATGGATTACCATACACTTCGCCTCTGAACCCATAAACATAACCTCATCATGAGAACCAATCATAAAACTAGTGGCATTCTCTTCATAGTCAAGGTACAACATAGATGACGAAAATTGTCGTTCCCGATTCACTTCTCCTGATCGCCTGGAACCACCTGCTAAAACACGCTCTAACTGAACTCAAAGAACGCATACCCTTGTTCCCATCTTGTATAGTCTCCACGAAAATGACTCTCTTTCCACGTATGAAATTTTATCGAGGCGATCAAACCACAAGAACCACCTCGTGCATTTCCACCTTTATCGTAGATACCGCAACAATCCAGTTTTCCCCCACTGGGTCTTCTTCCAAATTCTAAAATCATACTCTTGCTCTCTCTTTCCCCCAACACAGAAAATTGGGAGAATAGAATCCTCGTCATAGAAAATGACATTATAAGCCATCAGTCGATCACTCATCCTCAAGCTGAAATCCTCAAGTCGCTCATCCCAATCGTCCCTTCTTGAGTCCCGCGACTCCGACTGGAACTTCCTCAAGCAAGGCCCCCAAGACCTTAAAATCAACTACTCATCTAGGTATGCACCATTCAACCCTCAAACTGACATGACCACTAAGGCCCAAACACTCACCAAAACCCATCTTCTTCCCAGAAAGCCATGACCGAAAAGCTGATAAATACCAAAATGCTCCAACGGATTCATGGTGGCAAACCATGTTCCTACCCTCAACCAGCTCCTTAGAATTTTCTAGACTTTCCTTGATTCGAGTATGCATCCTGTGTTTTCAGTAGTACAGGCCCAATACTACCTTCCACCCCTATCTGTACTTTCCTCAGAATCATCCCGAAACCTCTAAGTCACTTCCTCATAATGATACCTGCCAAAATCTACTAAGCAGCATACCTCTCGCACTAAAGTGCTTCCTATGCCCTCCTAGGATTACCACCTTACCCTTCCAAAAACTCATTTAAATGACGTTTCATGGACGTTTGTCATGCATGCTTATTCCTCGAGTTCGTATTACATTTCATGGGCGTGCAACGCGTCACGATCAAGTGATGGGTTTAACGTTTGTTCCCTTAACGAAATGATTGGTGGAGAATAGTCCTTGCAATTCCTACCAATTTTTAAGTTCGTACCAGATCCAAACCTTATATATATATATATATATATATATATATATATATATATATATATATATATATATATATATATATATATATATATATATATACACACTAGTAAATTTAAAAGGATCGTGCTGAGCATGGCCCACGAACGGTGATATTGGAATTTTAAAAATGTTATGAAATCTATAATGTAACGACCCAAATTTTACAAAGAAATTTTTCATTTTTAATTAATCAATCATAATTCATAATTCATAAAAATCCGAATATTTGTTTTCAAATCCATCTTCATTACAACATTATTTTCAAAACATCAGAGTGTCCCCAAACCATATTAGAAAATGAGAGAGATAGAGTGCACGCCGCATCATCACACCTTGCCTTTGCCCTTGGGCTCCGATGTACCTGAGACAAATCCACAAACTGTAAGCTGAAAGCTTAATGAGTCCCCCAGAGCATACCCCGCACAACCCACATATCATAATAGCTATAAAAGCTATCTCTACCGCATATCACATGTCAATTAGCCATGAATCTATCTCTACCGTTAGCCACAAAGGCTATCTCTACCACCAACCATAAAGGCTGTCTCTACTATTAGTCATAAGGCTATCTCTACCATTAGCCATAAGGCCATCTCTACCGTTAGCGACAAAGGCTATCTCTGCCACATATCATGACGCATACATATCACACCTCCACATACCAAGTAAACCAACTATCACAAAATGGGCCGACCTTGGTGCCTTAGACCCATTGGTATGGTGAGAAAACTCACCTCACAAAGATAAATCGGCAACTGAATTCAGGTATGTCCTGTGCAGCTCTTCCCAAAATGCCTATAACCAATAAGTAAATAATCTTAACTCATCCCCTAAGGCTCCTCTGAGTCAAACCTGGTCAAAGTCTAGGTCTATAGTCAAGGTCAACAGTCCATATTGACCTTGACTCGTCGAGTACAATCAGTCACTCGTCTAGTCCCTGCTTAACCCATCGACTCGCCGAGTCATCCGAGGGACTCGTCGAGTTCCTTAATGTTCACGACCGTAAACTACCAACCGAACACCCTTGACCGTAAACCCTTGGCCGTAACCCTTGGCCGTACACAAGAAAACCCTCTCGACTCGCCGAATCTCTTGCACGACTCGCCGAGTCCCCCCTTAGTCCCTTATGTTTACGGCCCTTTCCAGTGGGACTCAGGGTCCCAAACTTCATATCTATCCTCTACTAGTGAAGATAACACGTAAAGTTGCAAACTTTACGTGCATGCAAGGCCTCTCATAGCCATAATACTCAAAACAAACCCTTAACAAGGTTTTCATGCATGGAGAGGGAATGAGCTCATAAAAAGATGTAACTTTATGACTTCTGGGACCTAAGAAGGTCCAGATCTGGAACCATATCCCTGTGATAGGTCCGGATCCAACCTTGATTCCCTTTCCTTCTATGATGGCCATAATCTTCCAAAAGAAATTTAAGGATCTTAAACTGAAAGTGATAGATTGATACCTCAAACGAATGCCCAACACGAAATAGACGCTTGATCTAGTGCTTTTCCCCTTGGTACTTCCTCTTCAAGCTTGGAATTCTCCCCAAAAATCCCAAAGATAGCCCCCAAATGCACTCACTTCACACGTTTGAGAGTTTGCGGCCATAAACGGTCTTTTATCGTAATAAGGGAGGCCACAAGGGTTTATAATGATGTTTATATATAGGGCAAAACCCCAAAATTAGGGTTTTCTTTAAACAGCTCGAACTTGCCGAGTCGTCACTCCAACTCGCCGAGTCAGTCCCGTCCCGCGTCCATGATATCACGACCCTACTCGACGAGCTGGACTCCCAACTCGCCGAGTCCATGCACAAACACCCCAAAATAGCAATTTCCAACCACTACTCGGAACAGGTGTTACAAGTATCCCCCACTTGAACTAGACTTCGTCCTCGAAGTCTGCCGAAACGAACAGTTCTGGATAGTGCTCTCACATCTCCTCTTCCGGCTCCCAAGTCCATTCGGAGCCTCTCCGATGGTGCCACTGCACTTTCACCAGTCTTACTTCTTTATTCCAAAGAACCTTGGTTTTCCTATCCAGCACCGCAACGGGCTTCTCAGTATAGTTCAAACTCTCATCCACCTGGATATCGCCCAACGAGACGACCGCGGCCCCGTCGGTGACACACTTCCGAAGCTGCGACACATGGAAGGTGTTGTGAATCTGGCTAAGCTCTTCCGGTAAATCCAGATGGTAGGCTACATTACCCACTCGAGTCGATATCCTGAATGGCCCAATATATCGGGGTCCTAGCTTACCCCTCTTTCAAAATCTAATGATTCCCTTCCAAGGTGACACCTTCAATAACACGAAATCTCCCACCTAAAATTCTAAGTCTGATCATCGTCGGTCAGCATAACTTTTCTGGCGACTCTGCGCAACTCGCAGTCGGTCTCGCACTTGCTGAATTAGTCCGGTAGTCTTGAGCACTACCTCAATGCTCCCCATGACTCGGTGCCCAACCTCATCCCAACAAACTGGGGTCCTACACCTCCGACCATATAACATCTCAAACGGAGCTCGATCGATACTGGCATGATAACTGTTATTGTACGAAAACTCTGCCAGTGGGAGATACGTATCCCAACTCCCTCCAAAATCCAACACGCATGCCCACAACATATCCTCCAGTGTCTGTATTGTCCTCTTGCTCTGACCGTCGGTCTGGGGGTGATACACCGTGCTAAAATGTAGCTGAGTGCCCAACTCCTCGTGGAATTTCTTCCAGAACCGAGACGTAAACCGAAGATCACGCTCAGAGACTACCGACACAGGCACCCTGTGTCTAGCCACCACCTCACGCACGTAAATATCTGCCAACTTTTCTGCGGATATACTTTCGGATATCGGAGTGAAATGGGCACTCTTCGTCAGTCTATCCACAATCACCCATATGGCATCCACACCCCTTGCCGTCCTTGGCAACTTCGTAATGAAGTCCATCGTGATCTCCTCCCACTTTCATATGGGAATGGGTAGCGGCTGGACCTTACCATGAGGTCGTTGATGCTCGGCCTTGACTTTCCTGTAGGTCAAGCACCGCTCTACAAACCAAGCAATTTCCCGCTTCATGCATGGCCACCAATAGCTCAGCCTCAAGTCCTTATACATTTTCGTAGCTCCAAGATGTATAGAGAACTTGGACTTATGCGCTTCCTCCAATATCTTCTGTCTCACTCCCCTAGTCACCGGTACCCACACTCGGCCACACTGCGTCAAGAGGCCACGACCATCCTTGAAAAACAAAGGGTACTGTCCTCGGATCCTCTATATCTTTCAATTCTCTTTTTTCACTCCTTCGACCTGGGCCTCCTTGATCATCTCCAACAATGGAGAGATCACCGTCATTCTCAAACACATGTTCCCAATCAGGGAACCCGCCGCCTTTCGGCTCAAAGCGTCGGCCACTACATTGGCTTTTCCACGATGGTATAGAATCTCACAATCATAGTCCTTTAACACGTCTAACCACCTCCTCTGTCGCATGTTGAGGTTCTGCTGATCCATCAAATACTTCAGACTCTTGTGGTCAGTGTAAATGGTACACCGCACTCCATACAAGTAGTGCCTCCAAATCTTGAGGGAAAACACCACTGCCCCTAGTTCCAGATCGTGAGTGGGGTAATTCGCCTCATGCGGCTTCAACTGTCGCGAGGTGTATGCTATCACATGCCCTTTCTGCATCAGTACTGCACCCAATCCCGAAATCGATGCATCACAGTACACCACCAAATCATCTAACCCCTCGGGTAATTCAAGGATTGGTGCCTCGCACAACTTCTGTCTCAAGGTCTCGAAGGCCCACTGTTGATCCGAGCCCCACCGAAACGTCACATTTTTCTTGGTTAATCGGGTCAATGGCACCACAATCTTGGAGAAATCTTGGATAAATCTCCGATAGTAACCCGCTAAACCCAAGAAGCTACGAATCTCTGATGCATTCTTCGGTACTTCCCATCGCATCATAGTCTCAACCTTGGCTGGATCAACCGAAATACCCTCTTGATTGATGATATGCCCCAAAAATTGTACCTCACGCAACCAAAAATTGCACTTTGAGAACTTGGCATACAGCTTTTCCGTCCTTAGGGTCTCCAGCACCTCCCTTAAGTGTTGTTCGTGCTGCTCCCTGGTCTTAGAGTAGACCAGGATATCATCAATGAAAACGATCACCGACCGATCCAGCATCGGTCTACACACCCTATTCATAAGGTCCATGAACGCGGCTGGGGCATTGGTGAGCCCAAACGGCATCACAAGAAACTCATAATGCCCATACCGAGTCCTGAAAGCCGTGTTCGGTATATCCTCATCCCGAATCCTCAACTGATGGTATCCCGACCGAAGATCAATCATGGAAAACCAAGACGCACCCTGCAGCTGATCGAACAAATCATCGATCCTTGGAAATGGATAACGGTTCTTCACCGTTAGCTTGTTTAGTTCCCTATAATTGATACACATCCTGTGGGATCCATCCTTCTTTTTCACGAAAAGGATTGGTGCTCGCCACGGGAAACTACTTGGACGAATGAACCCTCGGTCTAATAGCTCCTGAAGCTGTGTAGATAACTCTCTCATCTCGGGTGGTGCCAACCGATATGGTGCCTTTGCTATCGGAGTGGCACCCAACACCAAATCGATGCGAAACTCCACCTGCCTCCCCGGAGGCACCCCTGGTAACTTTTCGGGGAAAACATCCCGAACGTCCTGAACAACTGGCACACTGCTTATATCCTTCGTGATCTCTACCTTTGTATCCGAGATATATGCCAGAAATCCCGAACAACCCTGCTGCAGGAACCTCCTAGCCCTCGCAGCCGAATAGAGGGTCGGCCCCTGCGATGCCCTATCACCATGTATCACCAGTTCTCCCCCACTTGGGGTTCGAACCCTCACCAACTGATGCTCACAGTCAATCAAGGCCCCGTTGGCTCCCAACCAATCCATTCCGATAATCACTTTCAGCCCTCGCAATGGTATTGGGACTAGGTCGACACGAAATCTCTCACCAAGCACATTCAGGACACAGTCCCGATACACCCTTACAACACTAATGGTGCGGTCATCTGCAATCTCAACCTCGAGCGGGGAATCTAAAGTTCCCGACACATCCCGGAATTTCTTGCTAAGCGCAAGAGATTCAAACGATCGGGTAGCACCCAAATCAAATAAGACGTGAGTAGATATACCATTGACCAAAAAGTCCCTATACAAGCATATAGTACACATAAGCAAAACAGATCTATAGAGTAGAGAAGAATAAATACGTACCAGCCACAACATCTGGCGTTGCCCGCGCTTCCTCGGTAGTCAGCTGAAATGCCCAGCTCTTTACTGCTGGAGCATCCGCCTTAACAGAGCGGCCATCGGTAATCCTCATTGTGGCGGGCGCAGGCGCCGCCACCGCTCCTCCTCCTCCCTGCAACTTCGGGCAGTTGACCCATTTATGGTCGGTCTGGTTGCTGTGAAAACAGATTAAGCCCTTCGCGGGGCAGTCCCTGCTCATATGGCCCTGCTGGCCACATGCATAACATCCGAACCTGCGATACGGCAAGCTCCACTGTGTACCCGGCTACACTTGGCACATCGGCCCCGACCCTGCTGACCCTTGCTGGGAGTGTCTGACGTCTTAGGCTTTTTAGCTTGTCCTACTGCTGCCTGAGCCTGCTCAGGCTTCCGCTTCGTGCGGGATTCCAACTCTATTTCCCGTTCCCGGGCCTTCTCCACCATTTCATTTAGGGTCTTGAACCCCGTAAAGCTCATAAACTCCCGAATATCGTCCCTCAGCATGGAATGATATCGGGTCTGCCTCATCTCCTCATCGGTAGCGTATTGCTGAATCAACAAAACTCGTTCCCGAAACTTGGTGGTGATCTCCGCCACCGTCTCGGTGGTCTGCTGCAAATCATGAAACTCTCGCACTAGTCGTTGCACCTCAATGGGTGGTGCAAACTCCAGATCAAATCGCCGAACAAACTCGGCCCATGTTATTTCGGCCACCCCATCTGGTCCCACCTGTCTAGTAACCTCGCCCCACTAATCTCGGGATCTGTCTCTCAACATGCAAGAGGCAAACCCAACCTTCGCCACATCCAGGCAAGAACTCGTGCGCTGGGCGTTTTTGATATCCGCCACCCAGCGTCGGCTGACAATGGGGTCCCTGACCCCGAAAAACTCTGGCGCCTCACACGCCTTGAATTCTCGGAACAAGGGAGTTCGGGCTCCCAACTGTCCCGCAACAATCTCAGTCCTGAATGATCTGAGTCTCTCCTCCATGATCTCCATTATGCCCTCCTTGACCATCCCAAAAATCACTGGGGTAGCGTCAAGGATACCCTTCGTAACCTCAGCTGCAATGATCTCGCGCAACCTCTCATCCATGCTGTCTGTAGTGTCACCCGATCCATTCTCGGATCCAGATCCTGATCCTGATCCTCCTGCTCTGAAACGTGTCACCACCATGCTGAACTGGAATGTCATAAATCATAACTATCAGGATTTCCATAAAACGGATTTCTCCACACCGGTCCTCCTTGAAGTCGTCAGATCTAACATTGGTTCGGTTACAGGTCCTGTGCTTCCAGTAGTACGGGCCCAATACTACCTTCCACACCTACTTGTACCTTTCCCCATTGTCCTACCTGATAACTCCAATTTGTCCCAATCAAACCTTATCCCACATCTACCGCGTAACTCAAATCCTAGGTTGTCCTAAGATTTTCTCTATCCATATCAATCAAACCAATCACAACAGGTTGCTTTTATGCATGCAATTTATACAGATAAAGGATCAAATAGACTTTCGAATAAAACATTCTACCCTAAGACCACATCCAGCCAAGGAAAAGAAAATAAGGCCAAATCAATCATTCTGAGGCTATGAGCTCCTAACCGTATATAATTTTAAAAACATACACATAGCAAGATCCATATAGTCCGCAAAGCTCAAATATCACTATAACATGGATTAACATATTAGGGAACTACTTACTTGGCTCGGATGATCACGCGCGCTGCACTCTCCTCTTTTCATTTCTTTTAAAACCTTTTATGATACTTTTGAAAACAATTTTACTTCTTCCTTGGTTTGAGTCCTGACACACTCGAGAGTGTGCCCGAATCCCTCAAACCAAGGCTCTGATACCAACTTGTAACGACCCAAATTTTACAAAGAAAATTTTCATTTTTAATTAATCAATCATAATTCATAATTCATAAAAATCCGAATATTTCTTTTGAAATCCATCATCATTACAACATTATTTTCAAAACATCAGAGTGTCCCCAAACCATATTAGAAAATGATAGAGATAGAGTGCACGCCGCATCATCACGCCTTGCTTTTGCCCTTGGGCTCCGATGTACCTGAGACAAATCCACAAACTGTAAGCTGAAAGCTTAGTGAGTCCCCCAGAGCATACCCCACACAACCCACATATCATAATAGCTATAAAAGCTATCTCTACCGCATATCACAAGTCAATTAGCCATGAAGCTATCTCTACCGTTAGCCACAAAGGCTATCTCTACCACCAACCATAAAGGTTGTCTCTACCATTAGCCATAAGGCTATCTCTACCATTAGCCATAAGGCCATCTCTACCGTTAGCCACAAAGGCTATATCTACTACATATCATGCACACATACATATCACACCTCCACATAGCAAGTAAACCAACTATCACAAAATGGGTCGGCCTTGGTGCCTTAGACCCATTGGTATGGTCAGAAAACTTACCTTACAAAGCTGAATCGGCAACTGAATTCAGGTATGTCCTGTGCTGCTCTTCCCAAACTGCCTATAACCAATAAGTAAATAATCTTAACTCATTCCCTAAGGCTCCTCTGAGTCAAACCTGGTCAAAGTCTAGGTCTATAGTCAAGGTCAACAGTCCATATTGACCTTGACTCGTCGAGTACAATCAGTCACTCGTCTGGTCCCTGCTTAACCCATCGACTCGCCGAGTCATCTGAGGGACTCGTCGAGTTCCTTGATGTTCACGACCGTAAACTACCAACCGAACACCCTTGACCGTAAACCCTTGGTCGTACACAAGAAAACCCTCTCGACTAGCCGAGTCTCTTGCACGACTCGCCGAGTCCCCCCTTAGTCCCTTATATTTACGGCCCTTTCCAGTGGGACTCAGGGTCCCAAACTTCATATCTATACTCTACTAGTGAAGATAACACGTAAAGTTGCAAACTTTACGTGCATGCAAGGCCTCTCATGGCCATAATACTCAAAACCAACCCTTAACAAGGTTTCCATGCATGGAGAGGGAATGAGCTCATAAAAAGATGTAACTTTATGACTTCTGGGACCTAAGAAGGTCCAGATCTGGAACCATATCCCTGTGATAGGTCCGGATCCAACCTTGATTCCCTTTCCTTGTATGATGGCCATAATCTTCCAAAAGAAATTAAGGATCTTAAACTGAAAGTGACAGATTGATACCTCGAACGAATGCCCAACATGAAATAGACGCTTGATCTAGTGCTTTTCCCCTTGGTACTTCCTCTTCAAGCTTGGAATTCTCCCCAAAAATCCCAAAGATAGCCCCCAAATGCACTCACTTCATACGTTTGAGAGTTTGCGGCCGTAAACGGTCTTTTATCGTGATAAGGGAGGCCACAAGGGTTTATAATGATGTTTATATATGGGGCAAAACCCCAAAATTAGGGTTTTCTTTAAACAACTCGGACTCGCCGAGTCGTCCCTTCGACTCGCCGAGTCAGTCCCGTCCCGCGTCCATGATATCACGATCCTACTCAACGAGTTGGACTCCCAACTCGCCGAGTCCATGCACAAACACCCCAAAATAGCAATTTCCAACCACTACTCGAAACATGTGTTACATATAATCTTAAAGGGTTTCAAATGTGTTAAAATTTGTTTATTTATACATTTGGAACAGAAGCCCACTTTTCACGTTGGTTTTAGCAAATTTACCTACAAAATACCCAAAAAAACCGATCATATAACAGTCAGAAAATTACTTTGCTACAAAGTAAAAGAACAAAAGGGCAAAGTACAATGCTATAATAAACACATAGGCATATTCACACACAAACATTATATTTTGGAAATCATATGTAATTAGAACAACGTTCTAGCTAAATACAACGCATTAATAACAAAAATAATGTAAAAATTGAAAATGATTTATAGAAATTTTATTACATTTTTGTGTTGTTAATAGTATTTATTTAATGTTTTTCTTCATTATTTTGTTAATTTGTGTGGTGATATTTGTATCTCACATTCCCCAATATAGTTTCCTATTAATAAACTATCCATTTGAAAATCAAGCTTCTTATAGGACAACATTTTAGTAGTTTGAGTTCTATCGTTTATATCTCTTTTTTTGCGACACCAATTGCCGGAATGTCTTTTTACGACACCAATTGCCAGAATGTCTCATTTCCATTCAGCCAAATTGTAGGTTTTAAAAAAAAAAAAAACAGGGTAATATCAACAAATAAAAATATTAATAGGGTCAAAAATGAAAAAAAATTCATAACAGTTTGGATAAAATACTTAAATTGTTAATTTAAGTATAACATTATAACGTCAACTTAAATATAAATTTTAGTTCAACTTAAACAACCCAAATAATATTTTTGTAAATAGTTAAAAGTGATAAATTGTAGTGTCTTTTTAGTAATGATTATAAATTGGTTAATAAGGTTAAATAAATATCAAACCTAAAGTGTAATCATAAATAAACTAAATTTTAATATTAAAATAATATTTTTACTTCTATTTATAAAGTTATGTCTTTAACTTTTAACATATTATACTTAATTTATTAAATTTGATATGTTGTTGTATATACACCATTATCAGTTTAAAGCTATATTTTTTGAACAGTTTGGATTAAATACTTAAATTGTTAATTTTAATATAACATTACATGATCAACTTAAATTTAAATTTCAGTTCCACTTAAAAAATCCAAAGAATATTTTGTGAATTGTTAAAAATGAGAAATTGTAGTGCTAAATGCAAAATCTAAATTGTAATCTTAATTTAACTAAAATATTTCCTAAAGATATTTTTATAATCATTAAAAGTTTTCAAATAAGTAGCTTAAAATAACTTACAATAACAGTAGTTAAAAATAACTCTATATAAATTATTATAATGTTACCTTTAAAAACAAAAAATAATGTTTGATGTTTTAAATAATTACAATGATAGAAATCAAAACGTTAAGCAAATAAATTTTAAAAAATTAATTAAGAATAACAACAACTATAAATAACATTAAACCAAATATTATTTTTTATTTTCATTAATGATTAACCCGTAGGTAGAGGTCATTTAAACGATTGAGATTATGCGGTTTTAATAGATGTATATATATTATCATATAATTCAAAATAATCAATATATTATATCAACTTAGTACACGAATTATTATATCAAATTTAACAACAATGTTATTGTTATATTTAAGAAAAACACATATTTGTAAAGATTTCAACTATATAAGTGTTTCTGTGCAATGCGCGGGCATTCGCCTAGTATATATATATATATATATATATATATATATATATATATATATATATATATATATATATATATATATATATATATATATAGGGCTAGATTTTAATGTGGATGGAAAACTATTGTGTGGACATGTGGACAATGTTATTATATGAGAACTACTAAGAGATTAGGTTGTTTAGGAACGTGAATACGTTCAACCTCACACAAATATCGTCATTTTCATGCATTCTCACTAATTCTTATTCATTTTTGTTCTCACGCATCGTTTTTCACTCAATTACATTCTTATAGAATATGACTCAATAAACATTCTGACAGAATGACAATAATAATAAAAAGTCTATAATAACCTTATAGACGATTTAAGTTGTGAGAATGTATGATAATGACAATAGTTATGTAAGATTGAATGTATTCATATTATCAAACAACATATTTTTCTTTGTCATTCTCACAAAATAACACTGTCCGCACGTGGGAATACATATATGATACAAAATGACGTATTATGGCGGGTTTGGGTACCTAAGTTTATTTACCTTTAAGGTTGGGTACCTAAGCTTATATATCTTTAAGGGTATATTCACTTTGCCATATATATATATATATATATATATATATATATATATATATATATATATATATATATATATATATATATATTGTTAGGACCTCTTTTGTTGGTTTGTGCTAGGCATATATATTTTTGTAGGCTTTATTATTCTTTGTTAGGGCTTATTTTGTGTTTTCGGTTGGTTGGACCGAAATCAGCCTTGATTTCGGTCCCTTGGTGTTTTCGGTTTTGGGTTGGCTTGTACATTTGTGTTCCCTATAAATAGGAGACTTAGATGACCGATTCAAGAGCTAGCAGTTTTCGGTTATAGCATTGTGAAGGCTCCGTTGTACTAGACGATTTCTTGAATATAATCATGTGCATTGGATTGATTTCGCTTCTTATTCTTCTTGATTTGCTTTGCATTGATTCCACCTTTGTTTAGCTTTTTCGATTGATCACTAGTTGGTTCACGTTTTAGGGACTTACAATTGGTATCAAAGTAGTAGAAGCAGAAACAGAAAAAGTAGTGTTTAAATCAGAAACATCTTTCACAGAATCAGTTTGTAAATCCAAATTATTATAAAAAACACTTCCTCCAGCTTCCTGCATATCTTGTACTAAGGATGAATCTGCATATGAAGTAGAGACATTAGTATCGTTCACCCTAGAGCTACTTTCTGGCACAACCACAACAGGTTTGCCATACTGAAGGTGTGCTTCTCTGTCCATTTCTTCTTTAGTCATAGGGATAGAGGTGTAATTATGATTAAAAGGAGGAGGAACACTGTCATAACCTAGACCTCTTTTTTTCTTGTCCTGCCATTTTAACTGTGATTCTATCATGGTCTTAACTGTCTTACTTGACACATCAAACTTTTTGAAGGTAAAATCTGCATTTTCAAATCTAATCTTCAATGTGTCAAGCTCGTCTATCAAGCTGGCAAGCTGTCTCTTAACATAGTTGTAGTTCTCACATTTGTTGCTATAGTCTTCCTGAAGTTTTCTAAAGTCCTTGGTTTTGGCTTCTGTTTCTTCTTTCAGAGGTTTTTGGCCCTTCCTAAGGTTATAGGCTTCATACCTAAGGTCCTCATTGTCTCTACGTAGTATATCAATTTGATCACGTAGAAATTTAACAGTATCCATGCACTTTTGAGAACAAGAAACTTCACTGGCCTCTTTTTTTTCAGGAGTGGTGGAGACCATAAAAGCAAGCTGCAGCGGCATTATCTCCGCTTCAGCTTCTTCAGCATCTTTATCAGGTAACTCACTTATCTGCGCCATATTTGCAGTCTCAGGTCATGTAATGTTCAATGCCTGAATCTGGTCCTCCCAATTAAAAGTCTGAGCCACCACTGCCAGGTTTGTAGTTTCATTGGTAGTGGCAGCTCCTCTATTATTCACAACTGATACCATCGTCCTATCAGGATTCTCTCTTCTGTCTGGCTTTGGGCAATCACGAGCAAAGTGACCTAGATCATGACAATTGAAACACCTAAGACTGCCTCTGTTGAACCCAACTTTCTTGTCTCTATTCATACTCCAATTGTTCTTCCCAGTCTTCTTAGCAAACTCCTTAGCCCTAAACACAACGATTTCAATTTTCCAGGTGATATCCATCTCTTCCACATCTTCTGGATGAATTTGATCAAGATCTGCAAATGAGATTTGAGGAGGTAAATCTCCAGCCAAGAAAGCATTGTAACAATTCTCCAGGCCAGAAGCTAGTGTCGTGTTTTCTTCAGCTTCTTTGGGAGTTGAGATTGTAGCAGGAGCTTTTGAAGAGGTTAGATGTTGATAAGGCATAGTAGGAGGAATGGCATGAGTTTGTGGAACAGTAAATGATGAAAAAACATTGTTTGACGAGATTCCCAGATTTGATGTAGAGTAGGAATTCACGTGATTTATCTCACGCTGCTTATCATCCAAATCACAAGCCTTGATGATAGCCATAGTCTCAGCAAGATAAAGCTTGTTAAGATCCTTGGTCTTCTTAATGACAGAAACATTCATGTCCCACGATTTCGGAAGAGAGTTTAACAGCTTCTTGTTTATCTCAGAACGAAGTACTGAGAACTCATTTTAGTAGTGAGTGTGATGAATCGTTGCAGTTGGGCTTCAAGAGACTCCCCAAGAACATGGTTGAACATATTGAACTTTTGACGAAGCATATCCTGCCTGCTCTATTTCATATCATCGTTTCCCTCATAAACTTCTATCAAGGCTTCCCAAAGGGCTTTTGCAGAACCATATTCCCTGAATTCTTGAGCGATGTCAGGTGACAATGCCATGGTCAAAGTTGCAAGCGCATTTTCTTGTTCCTCAATCTTCTCAAAGTCCTCATCAGTGTAGTTCTCCACTTCTTTGTCAATTACAGTACCATTTTCCAGTGTTGTGGTAATTATAACCGGACCTCTAAGGATGCTTCTCCATATCTTAAAATCTTTCATTTTAATGTACTTTTCAATCTTGTACTTCCATTCTGGAAACCCATCAGCTGATAAAATATGTGGAATTCTCGTAGTGGTTCCCATAATTGAATCTAGTTCTTGATGTAATGCACTGTGTTGAGGTTCCCTTTTATATATATATATATATATATATATATATATATATATATATATATATATATATATATATATATATATATATATATATATATATATATATATATATATATATATTAATTTTTTTAGTTGATTAAAAGTAAAACTGTCCAAAAATCAAGGAGTGTCACACCGAAAACTCAGAAAGTCAACAGATGAGATTGACCGAAAACAGTAGATTTCGGCCGAAAACGTGATTTCTGCCCAAAAACGATGATTTCTGTCGAAAATGAGAATAGAGGACGCTCTACCGAAAACACCCACCGAAATCTCCTACTGAAACGCCTACCAAAAACGCCCAGTTCCACTGAAAATGACGAATTCAAACAGATTTTTGATTCTTTTGCTTTGAATCCTCGATGAACACTAAGAACACAGCAGCAACAATGACTAATTTCTAACTATAAACTCAAAACAGTTTTCGATCAAAAGCTTAAATCAAATAAAATAGCGAAATTCGAGCTTCTTGAACACGGTTGACAGTAGATTGGCTCTGATACCAAAAAAAATACACTCAAAAGTAAAACAAAAATATTTTTGGATTTTTGATTTTTCTGAAAAAGGAATAAAAAAACAGAAATAAAAATTGATGATGAAGGAGAAGGGATTAACGAAGGGGGTGTTGCAAGGATTTTTAATGATGCAGATTTCACGTTTGATTTTGAGCTGAGTGATGATGACTTTTGTTCGTTTTTTGATGTTGATGAAGTCAATGACGTTGTGAGTTCTCCAACAGAGACTGAGGGATATACTAACATTCTCAAGCTATCAATTCAAACGCCCGCTCAGATGGCGGAATATTATAGCTCAATTGGATTCAACTGCAAGGATTCCTCCCCGAGCAGTTGCTACTCCAAACATTATTCCATCTGAATGTGATCTTGAAGAGTCTCAAGCCTCCCAGCCGCCACTGAAATGAAAGCGTGTTGATCCTAGGCTAGGAGTGCTCGTTAGGGAACAAACTCAACCTGCTCAACAGCCAACCCCAACCAATGATCCAGCCCAACCGGCTCGTGTCGAAAGCCAAATTTTGCATGAGGAGCCTAGTTTTGTTCATACATCTTTTGAAGCAAGAAGCTCTTCCGCTCCTGGTGGTTCATCTGTCACACCCCCAAACCGGAACGGCGGAGACGTTCGGGGGTGGATGACGTCATGTGTAGTATCACAACAATTGTATCATAGCAAGCATAGTAAACACAACCATTACATTGAATACATATATGAAAGGATTTTACATCTGTTTGATTCTTGTTTTTATACATCCGAAGTATAATCAAAATAAAAAGATGTGACTCTATACGCTCTGTCTTCTCAAAACTCCAGGAGATACCTGTCTACTGATTTCCTGAGAATACAAGCAGTTGTGAAAGAGTATCAGCATAAAGCTGGTGAGTTCATAAGCGATGTTTTTTTTATTGAAAACCTGTTGATGACACTGTAAAAATGTTTGCATGATTCCAAGAAAATCCAATATTTTCTTTAGTGAAAGTGTGATAATATTCGTTCCATCTATAACTACTTAGTTCATGCTAGTCACGTATGAACAAATACTGAATAGACAGTTGACTATGTGGATCTTCCCTAAGTCCACAACCAAACAAGGAACAGGAAATGAGGCAGAAACCATATATCCCACAGTCTATCGAGTATTCTTCATACGTAACCTTGATGCATAAGCTAAAGAGTTATAGAACTAACTATGAATGTTTGTTATTGTATCCGGTTGTAGTATATAAAACATATTAGTTTGTATGCTTGGTTACTACTAGGTGTATTGTATGATGAATTCTGCATGAAAACCTTTATATAGAATATTCTGTTTGAAAACCCTAGCTATCACTCATATACATAGTAAGTTATGTTTGAAACCTCTGGCTACCACCAGTGTGTATATTAGTTTTATTATTTAAATAAAATCGTGTATTGTATTTCTAAAATCCCCAATGAAATGTATAATAGTCTTATTAATTAAAATAAAACTAATGAAGAATGAAATCTCATAAACAAAGGTTCGTTTATACTTATTGTGAGTCGTATAACCATGCTTGATATATGACCTTGTGACCTTTACGACGTTCTTCAGGTGTCGGTTAAATGACATTTGACACCTCAGGCATGCCTGCCTAACTGTAGCTAGCAGTTCAGGTGTGGGATTGTCAGTCCCGAATAAATCTATTCACAAATCTCACGCTCTCCCTCCAAGAGACTCTGGTTATACTATGATAGGATTTAAATCAGTACCCCTAAGGGTACAGTTTTGAAGTAGAGTCTCACAATCCTGTATAATCTAGTTTACGTGTAATTCTGTATTGTTCTCTTGTATTTGAATTCGTTGAATACTATATAAGGTAATAATTATACTTAAATAATTATTAAATATTGTACTCCTGTAGTAATGTATATCATAAACTAAATCTGTCATAGTTTATGTTTAACAGTGTATAACTCTGAATTTGTAAAAGCTGTGTATTGAAAACCCCAAACTATACCTATTATAGTTTGCATGTATATTGTGTATTTGGTTCGTGTATTGATCTGAAAACTATGCAATTATGGTTGTACGTTGAAAACGTCCCTTATGCTCAACATAGTACAAAAGGGATAAAATATCTAAATATTTTATAAAAACATGGAAATCGTTTGTCTGTATCAATTGCATAAGTTTTATACTTGCTAAAATCCTTTTGTTTTAGTTCACAAAATCATTTGTGTTTGGCTTGTATTCCCCCTGAAAACGTTTAAAAACCATAGAAGCGTAGGGGTATGAACTCACCTGAAGTGAGTGGTTTGAATGAAAGATCGATATGGGATGCTGAGTGTCAAGTGATGTCTTGAACACAAACGGATCCTATTTAGCATGTAATAACACATATATGTATCAAATTAGGGTATATCACAACTAGTTATGATAGGAAACCACCCTAGGGACTAGGAAACACTTATATTGAAGTGTTACAATCACAAAGGATTGCATAAAATGGGCTTATGGCCACACTAGAGTGTGTACGGCCACTAGGTGTACGACCACTTGTGTGTACGGCCACCTGGGTGTACGGCCTTGGAGTGTACGGCCGTACACTTCTTGAAGAACATGTCAAGATGGTGTTTCACAGCCCTAACTAGCATCCCTTAAGTGTCCATGGTCTTATGTTAGGGCATAACATGATTTGAAGGCCTAGATATGCACTAAATAAGGGGTGTACGGCCATATGAAGGGTGTACGGCCATAAACTCTTTGTGTTCATGCATTAGATGATGTTTTAAGGCCATAATTCACGTGTTTAACAAGCCTAGCTAGAAGATAGAAGAAAGACTCACACTTTTGGAGGTTTGATGAGTGTTCACGGCCACCAAGAACTAGTAGGTGTTCTTGGTGAAAGTGAAGAACACTTGAAGATCTACCCAAAAACATGAATTTCATGGATGAAATCAAAGGGTGGTCTAAGATCATGAAGGATAATCACAAAGAAATGGAAGGAGTTCTTACATTTTTGAAGATCTAGATGATGAAAGTTGAAGATAGTTGAGAGAGAAATCCGAATTCTTGGCTTGGAAGTGTGAAAAGGGTTGAATGAAGGCTAAGTATCATCTTTATAGAGGAGAGTGTATGGCCATAGATGGGTGTACGGCCGTACTGTTGGGTTTTGAGCATTCTAACACTCCTAAGTGTACATGCAACCCTAAATACCTTGGATCTATGTTTTCTCTATTACACATGCAAATATGAATATTCCAAGGTATTACCCTATCTAGCATACAATCCTTGGTACTTGGGTAATATAACAAGTTAGAATACATACCTTTTAATGAAGCTTGAAGTCTTGAACTTTAAGAACTTAGCCCCAATAGTGTGGAAGCCTCAAGTGGAATCACAAATCACAAAAACACCTTGGAAGACTTTAGAGAATATGGATACTTGGCTCACACTTATGAAATCGGTTATTACCCTCTTTAGTGTATCCACACTAGCCACTACCTAATTTCATGAACCATAAGACCCTTTATATAGTGTGGAGGATTAGGGTTAAACCCTAATACCCATGACTTTTCATTTCCTAGGATCCATGGGTTAAAGCTCCATGGACTATCCATGAAGACTTAGCCCAACCTAAATGAACTTGGCCCACTACACATATATATCTAAGAGTCCATATTTAATTAGTTCCTTTTGATCACTTAATTAATTATAAATTAATTCTTGATCAATACTAATTAAATAATATGATTATATATATTAATATATTAGAACTTATAATATATTAATATAAATCATAAATATACTATTCTCAAAATACTATCCATATAAATTGTGCCGGTGAAGTGCAACCCAAATGGACCATGCCGGGTCGGGTCAAGTACATACCAAATATAGTTATGGACTTAGACATTAATCCAACAGTCTCCCACTTGGATAAGTCTAAAACTATTATTGAGTATGACTTCAAAAACCAACTGGCAATCGTAGCTCTTAAAGCCGCTGTCGAACTCTGATCTTGTCAACGAACTCTGACCTTTGTCAATGACTTGTCCATTAGATAAGGGATGATATATTCCTCCATTCTAGATATCATATGGACTGAGACATGGATTATCAATCATTCTCTCTGTCAATTTGTTGTTTCCCAATTTTCGATTTATGATGACTGACTGATTGAACAAATCAAATCAGTCCTGGCTTGGCCAAGCACTCACATGTGTCATCGCTAAATCATCGAGGGGCCCATAGATATCGCTTTTATGCCGAAGGTAAAAGGAATGGATAAACTTCGACTCATATGGCTTGTTCTACTACTTGTTCAATCATACACAAAGGCACGTTTTATAACATCGAGTTACCAAATGCGTTTTCGTGCAATAAATGTATAACCAACTCATAGTAACAACTCATATCTCTAGGTTTGAAGAATATAAGATATTATCGTCTCATGATCACTCGTGATAAAATCCATGATGTGATTCAAATGAGCGCTGGTTGAATCCAATACTCAGAACTTATGAGCACTCATGAGTGTTGTAGCACCACTTTGTCCACCAACTTGGACCTCTACAAACCAACCCATGACAGTCTTGATTCATATCTACTTCCAACATATGACCGACTGTGGATGGTTTGAATAACTTAATCATTCAGGAAGAGCGACTTAGTTATTCTGGAAGTCAAAACATACAAAGTGAAACGCAAGAATAAATGAATCAAATATGGTATCAAACCCTATGAATATAAATAAACACTTTTATTTATCACCATACTGATTACTCATTATTCATTGTTTCGGTTTTATCAACTTTATACTTGAATTAAAAACACTAGTTGTCCCATGCTCCAAGCATGTACACTATGTTTTTCTTAAACAATAGCGTTGCCATACACCAAGTATGCACTCTATGTTTGTCTATGATCCTTACTTTGTGAAATAAACCAATTGAACATAATTTCAATGATTCTAATTTCACACTCCCAAATCCTTATCGAAAAATGTGAGAATTTCAAATTCCTATCATTTATCGAAATCTGTTTAGATTTTAAACTTATATGCACTGACCCTCTTGTAATGAATATGTACAAAGTCACAAAGACTTGTCAACAGTCATTATAAGGTATTCCAATGGAGATCAACTCCATGGAAACTAAGTCTCATATTCAAAGTACATTGCTTTGGACATGCTTCTTGCATTAAGTGTTCTAATCTTACACAGATAACTTCCACCTATGGAGACAACTCCATATTCTAATTTTGACTATCACTTCTGAATAGAGATGCCTCTTTTCAGAATATGTCAACATGGTCCTTCCAAAATTAGCACTATACTTCCAACTGTCCCTGAGCAACCAATCTTTGGTAAACCTCAGATTGTCCTCGACAATTGCTTAATCATTTTAGTCATATCCAATTCTAGACCTTTTCCCTTCTTAATGCCTCTGGGCATTTGGAAAAATTTAGAAATGACAAATATTATAGCACATGCAACCGATCCTGTACCCAAAGCAAATGGTACACGATTCATGATGTCTCACATAAAGACATGATTCTAGACCAGTCTTTTGCTACAATATTTTTATTTGCCATGTTTTCAAAATTTGACTATGAAGAGGGATGCCGTAATCATAATCGAATTTTGAGAACGCAATATATAGAATTTCCTTAAGTTGAACCAATCCAACATGAAATTCATATATATATTCTTGACTAAAGATGATTAAGGTCTCAATCTAAGCCTTTAGAACTGAAATGAAGTATATCCTCTCCCTTAATTATGGCAAAACAACTTTTTCAATCCCTGCAGCCTCACGAATTGAAACTTTTGTTTTCTATAATTAACATTGCTAACTTGCAACACTAACAATAATTATCATGCTCCCACTAACATGATGATTATTAGCATAACACTTATGCTCCCACTAGCTTTGACATGTACTCAGAAATCAGCTGGACTTCTAGAAATCAATACTTTATTGACTTTCTTAACAAAGTTCAGATTTCTGATACGAGATGCTTTGATAAAACTTTATCAAAATCATACACCTTTCCTTAGATAGCATGCATGTGTGTCTAAACAATTTCAGAACTATGAAAAGGGATGCCGTAATCATAGTCTCAATTGTTTAGACCTTTTGCCATCTGCTTCAAATCTACTTGGTGGAAGTGTTTCCTCACCATCATTTTCATGAATCGGAGAGAAACCTTATGACCCTTAGATTTTATGGTGTATGTGTTCTTATCCATGTGAATCGTCAAAACCATAGTCACAAGACAAGGATAATGACAAATCCAAACTCATATGGACTGAACTTATGCAATCTTAACTTCTTGCCACCTGGCAGTACAGGGCCTGCCATTGCTTCCAAGTTGTTATGCAACCAATTGAGAACTTTCAGAACTCCTATGCAAAGCCAACTTTAACTGGAATGGGCACAAAATATGTCAACACGATAGGTTATAAACCTCAATTCGTGTGCTAGTGAAGAACCTCAGGTTTTATTCTTGATTAGCTCTTGAAATTCTTTTTAGGATCTTTAAGACTCCCACTATCCTCTTGACATATAAGACTATCTTGCCAAATATTCAAGAGATAGTGCGGATTCTTTATCAAGACAAACACTTCACACAATTGGCCTTAGTTGGTCTTTGTTTTATCCAAAACATCACAACTTACCAATTTCAAATGTACAAGAGTAGGACACTTTTACTCTTACATTTGACAAGTGTTTTAAACCTTTCTTTAAGATATGTCACTCAAGTTACAATCTTGGAGTATGACTCTAAGAATTGTTTTGGAACGAAGTATGACTCATCTTCCTGATCTAACCATTTCAACAATTCATGACTCCTCTTCTTAGTCATAAGAATGCACTAAGATGACCTTTAGAGGACTAATTGTGATATGATTTCTAAATCATTAAGATGATCACAAACATGATACTAAAGTACTCTCCCATCTTTTCAGATTTGAGAAACTTTTATCTTTCTGCCTAATTTGATTCTTCCCATTCGTTCTGCCATACATAGAGACTTTTCCAATGTTTCAGAATTATACTTAAACTTGTAAGTATAACCATATTTACTAAACTTTAGTAAATCAAATAGTCTTAACGAGCTTTGTGGTGGACATGACCAGTGCACAAGAATGTGTACTCGATCCCTTTAGTCCTTCACTTGACTCACACATCTATGTGAACAAGTAATTAGTCTTGATTTTCCAATGCTTGAAAGTTCTCATTCATCATACTATTCAACTTGCATGATTCCAAGTTTCGGTCCAATTGAAACTTGGGCGATGAGGAACTTTCCTGATTTGGTAAATTTAGACACTACCACAAATGAAAGAATCAAATCCATTTTCCAATATTGCTGTCAGTGGAATCATATAAGCAACAATTTTCCACAAATGCCATTGTAAGGATACTTCAAATAAATAAAATTAAACAATTTTCTTTTATTTTAAAACTTTGCGGAAAAACTTATTCTTACAATCCACATGGAAAATTGTTGTTATCTATTCCTTAGCAATATATCATAACTTCTTAAGCAACTGCTCAAAATTCTGATGCGATCGAAATCCACCTTCGCGATCAGAATCAGCATATACTTCCTTTACGATTTCTCTCTATTCTTTGATTCTTAAAACATCAACATGTGACCCAGTCACATCATGTAATGAGAATCTCAGAATAGAACTTAACAGAGTTAGATAATGGGCTCTACCTGATGTAGAGTCAAACTTATTGACTTTAACATCCTTAGGTAAATTTGGCAGCTTTGCAATCAACGCCCCTTCCTTTGGCAAAATAAACATATGGACCCTTTGGTAATGGGACTATCTCAGACTTAGCCTTTCTCTTTACCATTTGGTCAACCGGGTTGACTATGGCCAATCCCTTTCCATTGGGAAGAGAATGCTTTTTCTGGATTTCCAGTGTCACCATTGTCACTGTCCATAAAGTTTTTGGGAAGTTGATCTTCTAATCAAATTTGCTTTACTATCGTTCCAAATCATTGCTGATTCAGCAGCACCAAGCAAATAGATATGATCATTAAGGTTCATGTCATAGTCTGTTTCATAGTAGTCCTAAAGGAACTCACTATGTGACTTAGAAAGTGATTGAACATCCAACTTTCACAAGACTTTGACACCCAACTCTCCCGGCTTGTCAATATGTGACTTCATCTCTAAGATGTGATCACACATAGACCTTGCTTGCCATTAGGGCTTGAGTGACCTTGAACTTGTGGGTTAGGGAGAATAATTGGAGGAGGTAGAGGAAGAGAAGTATGAATTCCATGAGCCAAACTCGGGAAGTCATATTCATTAGGAAAGCTTGGTTTGGGAAGATCATTGTTGTCTAAACCAGACATCAACAATGGGACAAATTCACATAAAGTTGATTTAAGTCCTTAATATAACACCCAATATGATATATTAAGGCTAGGACCCAACAAACTATTATATAACTTGGAAGAGGGATGTCGTAATCCAAGCTATAAAATATTTGAAGGTAGGTGAATGACGATTCACCAATTTCCACCAAGATAAACGAAATGTATTATTAGGTTTTAATTGGTTTTGAAACTCCTAGATTCTTTTGAGATTCATTGAACTTTTCAATGGCATGTTTCAATCTCGAGTGTGCCCTTCAGGTTTTGTGACTGGGATGCCGAGGATCACAAAACAAGGTGTGAAGTAACCATGCAAATATACTTGGTACCCTTAATATTTACCCCTCAATCGATGTGCCGGTTAACCACACACGCTCCAACAATACTATGATAAACATTAAGTTACCCTTTTCCTACCTTGTTAAGTCCAGGTTAGTGTGCCGGTTAACCACACACGCTCCACTAACAGCTTAAACAAAGTGCAAAGTGTAATTTCATGGATTAGCATCTTATTCACATTTTCCTAAGTAACTAAGATTGGGAATTTATAAGTGTTTAGTTACTTAGTATTTATCATTAATACTTTTAATGAAGGGAGAATTATAGTCCTTGTCCTACCTGTTCGGCTAACGACCCTCCACCAGTCAAGGAAGCGGTGGTTGAGAGTGGACACCCATTAAGCTGCCATTTTATAGGCAACAACCTTATACCCCCCTTATAGACCGGCTTCGTGAATGAGGCCTACTAATGGTAAGACGACTTGCTCTTATACATATAATATATTAAACTTTTAATATTATAATAGTATAAGGGTGTATTTTATACATTTAAAATACTTGGTGGTTTAATCTATTAATTAAACTAGACTTTTAATTTAATTAAACTCAAACCATATATTTATGGATTAATAATACTCTTTTAATTAAACGCTTTAATTAACTATTAATAAAGTCCATAAGAGTTAATTTGAACTATTCAACAAAACATCATAATTCCAATTATTAAACTCAAAATTAAAACCATTTAATTAATTGTTTAAGTTATGAACCCAAGAGTTTTAGAATTCAATTCTTTTTTTCATAAAAAACTTTTCTCAAATTCCAAAACTTGAGGGCAAGTTTTGTAATTCTTGAAAACCTTTGGATTCCATAACTTATGGAATTAATGGTGTTTTCTGATGAAACTTTCCATGTTCCATAACTTAAGAACAAGTTATGGAATTCTTTAAAACATTAACACCAAATTTTGTAACTCCATAAAAACTTTGAATCAATTTTTTTTTTTTAAAAAAAACTTTCATATCCATAACTTATGGAAGTTTCAAAAACCCTTAAGATCACAACTTTAAAAAAAAAACTTTTGAGCTCCAAAATTTTATGACAAAATATGTAACTCCTTAAAACATTTAGATCAAACTTTTAAAACTAATAAAATAATCATATCATTTTATCTTTTACTAAATTTGACCTAATTCAACTCATATAACAAATGATTCAAATTTTACAAATAATTCGTTTTTCACAAAACAAGTAATTATCTTAAAATTTGACAAACGTCATGTTTTTTTTCCTTTTTTTTTCCAACTTGAAAATAAAACATTTGCATCAATATAACAGAAAACAACCCATGGCTCTAATACCACTGTTGGGTTTTGAGCATTCTAACACTCCTAAGTGTACATGCAACCCTAAATACCTTGGATCTATGTTTTCTCTATTACACATGCAAATATGAATATTCCAAGGTATTACCCTATCTAGCATACAATCCTTGATACTTGGGTAATATAACAAGTTAGAATACATACCTTTTAATGAAGCTTGAAGTCTTGAACTTTAAGAACTTAGCCCCAATAGTGTGGAAGCCTCAAGTGGAATCACAAATCACCAAAACATCTTGGAAGACTTTAGAGAATATGGATACTTGGCTCACACTTATGAAATTGGTTATTGCCCTCTTTAGTGTATCCACACTAGCCACTACCTAATTTCATGAACCATAAGACCCTTTATATAGTGTGGAGGATTAGGGTTAAACCCTAATACCCATGACCTTTCATTTCCTAGGATCCATGGGTTAAAGCTCCATGGACTATCCATGAAGACTTAGCCCAACCTAAATGAACTTGGCCCACTACACATATATATCTAAGAGTCCATATTTAATTAGTTCCTTTTGATCACTTAATTAATTATAAATTGATTCTTGATCAATACTAATTAAATAATATGATTATATATATTAATATATTAGAACTTATAATATATTAATATAAATCATAAATATACTATTCTCAAAAGACTATCCATATAAATTGTGCCGGTGAAGTGCAACCCAAATGGACCATGCCGGGTCGGGTCAAGTACATACCAAATATAGTTATGGACTTAGACATTAATCCAACACGTACACCCATCTGTACGGCCGTACACTCCTCATGAAGGAGTGTTTGGCCCGATTTTGCTACTATGAACTTTGGTATCTCATTCCTATACTCTATCCTTGAATGTACAAGACTTGGAACACTCAGACAGACCCTAAACAATGCTAAATGATAGCAGAAACGAGTCTGACTTTGATTGAATTGAATAATTGTACAAGACAGAAATTTCGGGTTGTCACATCATCCCCCCGTTAGAGGGAATTTTGTCCCGAAATTCAAACGCTGAATGCAAATCATGGACTCGGAAAAAGATGAGGGTACTTCTGTTTCATTGAATCTTCGCGCTCCGAAGTGAATTCAGGTCCCCGCTTGGCATTCCAGCGAACCTTCACTATCGAGATACGACTTTGTTTCGTTCGTTTGACTTCCCGATCCATGATTTCTACGGGTTCTTCCACGAAGTGTAAGCTTTCGTCTAGTTCGATCTCATCGAGGGGAATCACAAGTGTCTCATCGGACAGACACTTCTTCAGGTTCGAGACGTGAAAGACAGGATGAATGTTACTAAGTTCTCGGGGTAGGCGGAGTGTGTATACTACGGGACCAATCCGAGCGAGGATCTCGAATTGTCCAATGTACCTCGGATTCAACTTTCCACGCTTTCCGAAGCGTATCATGCCTTTCCAGGGTGAGACATTCAATAGGACACGGTCACCAACCTGGAGTTCCAAGGGTTTTCGTCTCTTGTCGGCGTAGTTCTTTTGTCTATCTATTGAAGCCTTTAATCGTTCCCGGATTTGTATGATCTTTTTCGTGGTCTCTCGGATGATTTTTGGGCCTGTGAGAGTGCTGTCGGGGACTTGACCCTTGACCAGCTGCGTGTCACCCACCTCAGCCCAGCACAGAGGGGATCTGCACTTACGGCCATAGAGGGCTTCGAACGGCGCAGCCTTGTGCTGGTATGGTAGCTGTTGTTGTAAGAAAATTCGACCAAGGGTAGATGAGTGTACCACGACATGCCGAAGTCGATGACGCAGGCTCTCAACATATCTTCCAATGTTTGAATGGTCCTCTCACTCCGCCCATTTGTTTGAGGATGGTAAGCTGTGCTCATATCCAGCTTAGTCCCAAGAGCCTTCTGTAGTGATTGCCAGAATCTTGAGGTAAACTTGCTATCTCGATCGGAGATTATGGATGCAGGTACACCATGAAGGCGGACTATCTCGCGAATGTAGATTCGTGTCAGTATCTCCATTTTGATGTTTTCCTTGATTGGCAGGAAGTGGGCGGATTTAGTCAGTTGATCGAAAATTACCCAGATGGCGTCGTGCCCACTCGGAGACTTGGGCAACTTAGTGATGAAATCCATAGTGATCCTTTCCCACTTCTACTCAGGTATTTCCGGCTTCTGAAGTAGACCTGAGGGCTTTTGATACTCCACCTTCACCTTGGCACAAGTCAGGCACTTGCCCACGAAGGTAGCGATCTCTACTTTCATGTTCGGCCACCAATAGAGTTGTTTGAGATCCAGATACATCTTATCTGAACCCGGGTGGACGGAATACCGAGTGGCGCTTCGGACATGGCCAAGTCTCTGAAACCACCGTGCTTCGGTGTCCAGATCCGGTTCATGAGATATAAGGCTCCGTCACCCTTGACTTCCAAGTTTTTATCCATCCCTCTCAGAGATTCACCCGCCACATTTTCCGGTTTCAAGGCTTCCAGCTGAGCCTCTCTGATTTGTGTGGATAATTGGGAATGGATGGTCATTGTCAGTGCCTTCACCCTACGACCTGAATACTCCTTTCGGCTGAGGGCATCCGCTACCACATTGACCTTGCCGAGATGGTAGCGTATTTCGCACTCGTAATCACTGAGTAGCTCTACCTATCGCCGCTGCCTCATGTTTAACTCTTTCTGATCAAAGATATGTTGTAGGCTCTTATGGTCGGTAAAGACAGTGCACTTGGTTCCGTAGAGATAATGTCTCCATATCTTTAATGCAAAGACCACTGCTCCCAACTCTAGATCGTGAGTTGTATGATTGACTTCGTGTGTTTTCAGCTGTCTCGAGGCATAGGCAATAACCTTTCCTCTCTGCATGAGCACACAGCCTAGGCCCTGATTGGATGCATCACAGTAGACGATGAAGTCCTCCGTCCCTTCGGGCAGGGACAAGATAGGTGCGCTGCATAGGGCCTGCTTCAATGTTTGAAACGCAGTGTCTTGCTTTTCTCCCCAACTAAAGGTTACACCTTTCTGTGTCAGGGTGGTTAAAGGCTTAGCAATTTTGGAAAAATTATGGATAAATCTGCGATAGTAGCCAGCGAGACCCAAGAATTGACGAATTTATGTGGGCGTCATCAGTGCTGACCAATTCTCGATCGCTTTGATCTTGGAAGGGTCCACGTGTATGCCTTCCTCGATGACCACGTGACCAAGGAATGTTACTTTCCTGATCCAGAATTCACACTTAGAGAATTTTGCATAGAGCTTCTCCGCCCTTAGTGTTTCTAGCACTAGTCTCAAGTGCTGTCTATGATCATCCTCACTCTGAGAATAGACAAGTATATCGTTAATGAACACGATCACGAACTTGTCTAGGAAAGGGCAGCGCACCCGATTCATCAAATCCATGAACACCGTCGGTGCGTTGGTTAGACCGAAGGGCATTACTACAAACTCGTAGTGTCCATAGCAAGTTCGGAATGCTGTCTTGGGAACATCATTCTCATGAACTCGCAGTTTGTGGTACCCTAATCTAAGGTCTATCTTCGAGAAATAATTGGCTCCCTGAAGTTGATCGAAAAGGTCGTCGATTCTGGGTAAGGGATAACGGTTCTTGATGGTAAGCTTGTTCAGTTCTTGGTAATGAATTCACATCCGAAAGGATCCATCTTTCTTTTTCACGAATAAGATCGGGGATCCCCAGGGTGAGGAACTCAGTCTTATGAATCCTTTTCTGAGCAGCTCATTGAGCTGGCTGGATAGCTCTTGCATTTTTTCCGGTGCTAGACGATATGGCGATTTAGCTACGGGAGTAGCTCTGGGAATTAAGTCGATACAGAACTCGACTTGGCGCTCGGGAGGGATTCCTCGAAGATCTTCGGGGAAGACATCAGGAAAGTTGCAGACTTCGGGGATGCTCTTGAGGTCTTTAACTTTTTTCTTTTCGTCAACAATTTGGGCTAGGAATGCATGGCACTCCTTTCGCAGATACTTCTGAGCCTTGATGCACGAAATGATGCGAAGATTTGAGCCAAGTTTATCGCCATAAACTATGAGAGTTTTGCCCAAGGGCAAGTTAAGACAGATGGCTTTTTCGTAACAAAGGATATCAGCACGATTAGGGCTCAACCAATCCATACCAATGATGATATCGAAGCTCTTTATGGAAACTGGCATAAGGTCGATTGGGAAGGAATGATCGTTTAGGGTAAGGGTACAGCCTATGTATATGTCGTTAGTGCTCTCTTTCTTTCCGTTAGCCATTTCGACGGTAAATGTTTCGGTTAAAGGTTGGGATTTACATTTGAGTAGGTGTTTAAATGCATGACTCACAAAACTCCTCTCCGCACCAGAATCGAAAAGAATGCATGCATAAGAGTTGTCAAGGAGGAACGTACCCGTAACAACTGTGGGATCAACAACTGTTTCCTCCTGGCCCATCGCCGACATTCTCCCTGTGTTACCACTTGTTGTTGTCTTGGGACAATTTCTCTTGAAGTGCCTAACTTCCCCACATCCATAACAGGCTTGACCGGCGCCCGCTCCAGGAGCCTGATTAGTTGGTTGGACTGGTGCCTTGCAGAATCGAGCTGTGTGTCCCTTCTTACCACAGCTGTTGCACAACATCTCCCGGCACTGCCCATGATGATGGTAGTTGCACTTGTTGCACAGGGGTAGGTTTCCAACATAGCGGATGGGGGTCGTTGGAGTAGTGGGAACTGCAGCAGGAGTAGTAGCAGCGTGGACTGCCACTGTCTATTGTTTCTTGGAGGGCTCCTGTGAAGACTGGCCCTTACGCTTGTTCCAGAACTTCTTCTTTCTTCCCCCACTCTCCTTTGGTGGTTCAGGAGCAACTGCTACATCATCGAGACCAACCCCGTGATCTATCAAGGTCTGCGCCGGGCACTTGGCGCTATCAAAAGTGGTAGGCTTAGTAGCCAACACGTTTCCTTGAGTTGGGGGCGTCAATCCCCAAATGTACATTTCAATCTTCTTGCTTTCTGGGGTGACCATTCCCGGACATAGAAGAGCCAGATCGCAGAATCTAGTTGTGTAGTTGGTAATGTCGGAACCCTTCATCTTCAGGTTCCAGAGCTTGTGCTCTAACTTTTGCATCTCGCCCCTTGGGCAGTACTCGGCAAGCATGATTTCCTTTAAGCTTTACCAACCCACGGCATTTGCTACCGGCAGAGTTAGGGATTTGACCCGACCATTCCACCAGGTCAATGCTCGGTCGGTGAAGGTGAAGGCGGCGAACTTCACCTTGTTGGCCTCAGAACAAGCGCAAATCTCGAAGATGGATTCGATCTTCTCGAACCATCGAGTTAGGGAAATAACTCCTCCATTGCCGTCGAAGGATTTGGGTTTGGCATTCATGAAGTCTTTATAGGAACACTCCTTTTGATGTCCCTGACTTCCACCATGACTTTAAAAATCGGGTCCACCTCCGGACCCACCAGAGCTGCCCTGATTTATCTGCGACATCGCAGCAGCCACAACAGCCGTAACTGCTGCCTGGAACATAGCTGGGTCGAACTGAGGAGGTGGTGGCGTTGGATTAGTTGGGGGATCGTTGTTCTTCCTGTTGGGTCTCTTTTTGGGAGGCATCTTGTTCTAAAAATAGTGAAGAAGAAGAGGATGGTAAGTTCTATAGGATTTTAGAATCAAGAGATATAACATAAGAAAGTGCTCTACTAAGCAATAAACAAAGAATGGTTACTAATGCAATTAAACTATCGCTGGGGAGAAATAAGTAGCAACACTTGGAATGAATCTCTATACTGTATTCGGCTCTAGCTAAAATACTCTTATAGTATTTTAAGTCGTATGTTCTGTTCTATCGATACTTGATGTATATATACTTGGTAAGTTTTAGGCCTGCTGCAACACCACAGTCACTCCCAAGCACATGTTGGTCATGTCTCGAATACATATAGTTGATCATGCTATATTGACCCTAGACATGATTACATAACTGCCCAGGTTTAACCGCAGTGTCCAACATCCAAATACTTTTGTTTTGTTCTACTTATGTTATTGTTTCTGGTACGTATGTATACTTGTATACTTCTTATAAAATACTTATATTTTTAAAAGTATACTTTTAGTTCAGAGCGCTTCGGCCCCTTAGTGTTTATAGTTGTATACCATGTAAGGTTCGGTATACTTAGTTCACTATAAACAATAGCTCTGATACCAATCTATCACACCCCCAAACCGGAACGGCGGAAACGTTCGGGGGTGGATGACGTCATGTGTAGTATCACAACAATTGTATCATAGCAATCATAGTAAACACAACAATTAAATTGAATACATATATGAAAATAGTTTACATCTGTTTGATTCTTGTTTTTATACATCAGAAGTATAATCAAAATAAAAAGACGTGACTCTATACGCTCCGTCTTCTCAAAACTCCAGGAGATACTTGTCTACTGATTTCCTGAGAATACAAGCAACTTTGAAAGAGTATCAGCATAAAGCTGGTGAGTTCATAAGCGATGTTTTTGTATTGAAAACTTATTGATGACTCTGTAAAAATGTTTCCATGATTCCAAGAAAATACAATATTTTCTTTAGTGAAAGTGTGATAATATTAGTTCCATCTATAACTACTTAGTTCATGCTAGCCACGTATGAACCAATACTGAATAGACAGTTGACTATGTGGATCTTCCCTAAGTCCACAACCAAACAAGGAACAGAAAATGAGGCGGAAACCACATATCCCACAGTCTATCGAGTATTCTTCATACGTAACCCTGATGCATAAGCTAAAGAGTTATAGAACTAACTATGAATGTTTGTTATTGTATCCGGTTGTAGTATATAAAACATATTAGTTTGTATGCTTGGTTACTACTAGGTGTATTGTATGATGAATTCTGCATGAAAACCTCTGTATAGAATATTCTGTTTGAAAACCCTAGCTATCACTCATACACATAGTAAGTTCTGTTTGAAACCTCTCGCTACCACCAGTGTGTATATTAGTTTTATTATTTAAATAAAATCGTGTATTGTATTTCTGAAATCCCCAATGAAATGTATAATAGTCTTATTAATTAAAATAAAACTAATGAAGAATGAAATCTCGTAAACAAAGGTTCGTTTATACTTATTGTGAGTCGTATAACCATGCTTGATATATGACCTTGTGACCTTTACGACGTTCTTCATGTGTCGGTTAAATGATTTGTCACCTCAGGCATGCCTGCCTAACTGTAGCTAGCAGTTCAGGTGTGAGATTGTCAGTCCCGAATAGATCTATTCACAAATCTCACGCTCTCCCTCCAAGAGACTCTGGTTATACTATGATAGGATTTAATTCAGTACCCCTAAGGGTACAGTTTTGAAGTAGAGTCTCACAATTCTATATAATCTAGTTTACGTGTAATTATGTATTGTTCTCTTGTATTTAAATCCGTTGAATACTATATAAGGTAATAATTATACTTAAATAATTATTAAATATTGTACTCCCGTAGTAATGTATATCATAAACTAAATGTGTCATAGTTTATGTTTAGTAGTGTATAACTCTGAATTTGTAAAAGTTGTGTATTGAAAACCCCAAACTATACCTATTATAGTTTGCATGTATATTGTGTATTTGGTTCATGTATTGATCTGAAAACTATGCAATTATGGTTGTACGTTGAAAACGTCCCTTATGCTCAACATAGTACAAAAGGGATAAAATATCTAAATATTTTATAAAAACATGGAAATCGTTTGTCTGTATCAATTGCATAAGTTTTATACTTGCTAAAATCCTTTTGTTTTAGTTCACAAAATTATTTGTGTTTGGCTTGTATTCCCCCTGAAAACGTTTAAAAACCATAAAAGCGTAGGGGTATGAATTCACCTGAAGTGAGTGGTTTGAATGAAAGATCGATATGGGATGCTGAGTGTCAAGTGATGTCTTGAACACAAACGGGTCCTATTTAGCATGTAATAACACATATATGTATCAAATTAGGGTATATCACAACTATTTATGATAGGAAACTACCCTAGGGACTAGGAAACACTTATATTGAAGTGTTACAATCACAAAGGATTTCATAAAAGGGGATTATGGCCACACTAGAGTGTGTACAGCCACTAGGTGTACGGCCACTTGTGTGTACGGCCACCTGGGTGTACGGCCTTGGAGTGTACGGCCGTACACTCCTTGAAGAACATGTCAAGATGGTGTTTCACGGCCCTAACTAGCATCCCCTAAGTGTCCATGGTCTTATGTTGGGGCATAACATGATTTGAAGGCCTAGATATGCACTAAACAAGGGGTGTACGGCCATATGAAGGGTGTACGGCCGTACACTCTTTGTGTTCATGCATTAGATGATGTTTTAAGGCCAAAATTCATGTGTTTAACAAGCCTAGCTAGAAGATAGAAGAAAGACTCACACTTTTGGAGGTTTGATGAGTGTTCATGGCCACCAAGAATTAGTAGGTGTTCTTGGTGTTCTTGGTGAAAGTGAAGAACACTTGAAGATCTACCCAAAAACATGAATTTCATGGATGAAATCAAAGGGTGGCCTAAGATCATGAAGGATAATCACAAAGAAATGGAAGGAGTTCTTACATTTTTGAAGATCTAGATGATGAAAGTTGAAGATAGTTGAGAGAGAAATCCGAATTCTTGGCTTGGAAGTGTGAAAAGGGTTGAATGAAGGCTAAGTATCATCTTTATAGAGGAGAGTGTACGGCCATAGATGGGTGTACGTTCGTACAACCATGTGTACGGCCGTACATTCCTCATGAAGGAGTGTTTGGCCCTATTTTGCTACTATGAACTTTGGTATCTCATTCCTATACTGTATCCTTGAATGTACAAGACTTGGAACACTCAAATAGAACCTAAACAATGCTAAATGATAGCAGAAACGAGTCTGACTTTGATTGAATTGAATAACTGTACAAGATAGAAATTTCGGGTTGTCACACTTCAGCTTCTCAACCTGCGCACAATACTGCTTCTGAAAGGTTTGCTAGGTTTCTTGCTCGAGAAAATGTTGATCCTGCACCCAAAGGCAAAGGCATATAAATTGGTGCAGGGAGCTCCGATAATGAAGATCCAATAATTTTTGAGCTCAAGGAAGAAATTGGGGTTTTAAATAAGAAGCTTATTGAGAAAGATGTCTTGATTGGAACTCTGGATGTTAGAGTTTCCGAGCTTGAAAGAGAAAATGCTCAAAATTCAAAGCAGATTTTTGATCTGCAGCTAAATCTTGGTGCTCTTACTGTTGGATACTTTGATTTGAAGAATAAGCTAATCAGTGAATTTTGTGACAAATTCAAGACATCTATCAATGAGCCTGATGAAGCTAATACATCCCCTAGTGTACCTGCCCCAGCACCACAAGATATTCCTCGTCAGGCTAGTGCAACTCATATTGTTGACCGATTTGATAATGAACCTGCTAATGTTGATCCCAGAGTAATCTTGAAGCGATCTCAGAGGCAAGCCAAGACTCAAGGAAAAGGTCAATTGCTTTTCATGAAAAACTCTGATTAAAATGTTCGTGGAGATCAACCTCGAGTTAGTGTCATTGAGCTCGGTAAAAGGAGATTCTCAGCTAAGTATGGCGATCGGTCGGGTATAAAGGTGTAGGGATTTCATGACAAGAAGAATATTTGGGCGGTCAAAAGAAAAAGTGGCAATGTGGAGTACTACGAGCATCAAAATGACTTTAGTTCTTAGACTAAGGTTGATCTTATAAAATTAGCTCATGCTCCTTTCCACAACCCATCAAATGATCCTCGTGGAACTGATTTTAAGCTCTTCTTGGAGAATCAAGTGAAGAGAAATTTTGATGGGATGAAGACTGTAGATTCCTTCTTAAAGAAAGCCAAAGGTGTGATTGATCCCAACACCAATCGAACAGTGAAGAATGTGGTGTGGCCACCCACCAAGCAAATAAAACAAAAACCTGTTATTCAACAGACATCTGACGGTTCTCTGCATAATATGGAATATTGGGTCTTTGATGATGCTACAACCACTGCCGTCATCAAGCTTCCGACTGGTGTTATTCGTCTTCTTGAAGCGAAGGATCTTTTACAATTTGGTGAGTGTGATATCTATACTCTTGCAGGTCATCACATCCTGGTCAAAGATGATATTTTGGAGGTTGCTGCCAGAGAATTCACTGGTATGGTTGCTGAAATCATAAACAAGAGGATGTGGGCAGGTGCTATAGGAAGCTCAGATGTGCTGATTGTCGACAAGCCTTGAGATCAAGCTAGCATCAAACCAAGGGGGAGATTGTTAGGACCTATTTTGTTGGTTTGTGCTAGGCATATATATTTAGTAGGATTTATTATTCTTTGTTAGGTCTTATTTTGTGTTTTTGGTTGGTTGGACCGAAATCAGCCTTGATTTCGGTCCCTTGGTGTTTTCGGTTTTGGGTTGGCTTGTACATTTGTGTTCCCTATAAATAGGAAACTTAGATGACCGGTTCAAGAGCTAGCAGTTTTCGGTCATAGCATTGTGAAGGCTCCATTGTACTAGACGATTTCTTGAATATAACCGTGTGCATTGGATTGATTTCGCTTCTTCTTCTTCTTGATTTGCTTTGCATTGATTCCGCCTTTGTTTAGCTTATTAGATTGATCACTAGTTGGTTCACGTTTTAGGGACATTACATATAGACATTATAATGTTGTTAAACATCAATCTCTAACTTGAATTACTTTCAAGATTTTCAAAATTTCACTATTATCTTCATGTTACATAACATCTTTTTGTCGAACACCTACCAAGCTATATAAATTATAGTTGAAAATGAAAATTTTGTAAGAGGAATATAATGGTGAAATTCATAAAAAATTTTGGAAGTAAATGAAGTTAAGAGTTGAATTTTAATAACTTTAGACGATTACAAATGCATATATGATACACAACGGCGTAGTATAGTGAGGTTGGGTACCTAAGCTTATATACCTTTAATATATTCACTTTGCCCTCTCTCTCTCTCTCTCTATATATATATATATATATATATATATATATATATATATATATATATATATATATATATATATATATATATATATATATATATATATATATATATATATATATAGGTTATGGTTCCGGTGAGAACTCTTTTTTCGGTGAAGACTCGTGAGGACACCTTAAAAAATTGAAAAAACTTATAAAAAAATAACAAATTATAAAATCGAGCATAGTACTATATTGGAGAGAAAAAAAAATGAATTTTTTTGGATCATTAAAACTGAATCATTGATCATAAAAAGTGAATTATGGATCATAAAACTGATCTATGCTTCAATTTTAATGATCCAAAAAAAATTTCCAATTTTTCTTTCTCTCCAATATAGTACTATGCTCGATTTTATGATTTGTATTTTTTTTCAATTTTTTTAAAGTGTCCTTACGAGTCCTCACCGAAAAAAGAGTCATCACATGATCCAGATTATATATATATATATATATATATATATATATATATATATATATATATATATATATATATATATATATATATATATATATGGGCTTGGAAAATATCTGGCTATTATGTACCTAATATTAGGTATAGAACCATCAAAAACTATATAATTTTAACAAAATTCAATCAAATATCTCTACCATATTTATTATATCCTCTATTAGAGCTTATGTTAGGTTTTGTATATATATTTTTATGGAGTTTTATAAGTTTAATTTTGTATCACAAACCGTGTATAAGAATATTTTATCAACTACATGTAAGTATACATAATCCATTAAAAAAACGCGATAAACCTCTTCCCATAATCCATTAAAAAAACAATGCAAGTATACATAAGGTAGGTGTCGGAGGATGTTATGAAGCTTCTACTAGGGAGGTCTAATATATATATATATATATATATATATATATATATATATATATATATATATATATATATATATATATATGTGGGCTTGGGAAATATATGGCTATTATGTACCTAATATTAAGTATAGAACCATCAAAAACGACATAATTTTAACAAAATTCAATCAAATATCTCTACCATATTTCTTGTATCCTCTATTAGAGCATATGTTAGGATTTATATATATTTTCTATGGAGTTTTATAAGTTTAATTTTCTATCATAAACCCTGTATAAGAATATTTTACCAACTACATGTAAGTATACATAATCCATAAAAAAACCCGATATACCTCTTCCCATAATCCATTAAAAAAACAATGGAAGTATACATAAGGAAGGTGTCGGAGGAAGTTATGAAGCTTCTACTGGAGAGTTCTAATAAAAAATTCGAAATGCATAGATGTTGAGGATGAATTACAAAATAAAAAATAATATGAGTTCAAAAGCAATAGGAAGAAGCTAACTGTGAAAGAGAATTATGTTTTTAATCAAAATAAAGTCAATGTAGATGATTTGATACCTAATATTACATACATGACAGCCACATATTCACTTTTCCATATATATATATATATATATATATATATATATATATATATATATATATATATATATATATATATATATATCCTTACTCTAATAAAAGAATCCATTTTGTCCACGTGTCATCTTTTTAGTTTAGAAATTTACTAAGTGAACTTCCAAATTTGCCCTCCAGCCTTTAAATCCATGATTAATATCGATTTTTTTTGAATTTCTAAGAACAACTTTTCGTCAATCTCTTCAAACTCTTTGTGTAAAACCTATCGCCTGCCACTATCGGCACGAGATCCATCCTCGCTATCACCATCGTCGGCCTCTGTGATTCACCACCGCACCATCCTTCGTTGCCAACATTGCACACCTCCATTAAGAAACTCTATATCTGAAGTTATTTGTCGCTCCACCTTCTTTTGCAGATTTGTCCAATACTCTAAAACCCGTTTTAAGTTTTCATCTTCAAATGAAGAAAAATGGGTAAACTGGTAAAAGCATCTTTCTGTCATTTATTTATTTATTTTTTATTTCTCATATATTCTTTTTAGATTTCTCAATTTCAAGCTTTTGTATGTGATTACCAAGAAACCATCCCTCGCTCACTAATTGTGTATATTTGTTATGTTTACAGGTCATGAAATTGGATTGTACATAAGCCATCCCCGCCATCAAGGAATTTTGGATGTTTATGTCACCGTTATCGATGAGGGTTAAACCTTGGTACGCCTCTATGGCTATAGCTTAATTGACACCAAATAAATTCCAAGAACAGGGGATGATTTGAAACCCTAAACAAGTCGTGCCTTGAACATCATCATAAACCTAAATAGTGGATGCTTTGAAGCCATGAAGAGGGAACCCTAAATCTGTTTCCACCATTTTGTTATGCCTATCATCAGTAAGATCTTATTTCTTATATTTTATGGAACTTTTAGTAGTTTGATTTTTAAATGCTTCCATATTTCTTGCTACATGATTTATATCTGGTTGTACTCATTCTAATTTTGATGTGGAGTTTAATAGAACTAGCTACTTTCTACCAAATATGTAAGGTAGACCACCACTTCTGATTTTCTTCCCCTATATGCGTGTTTGTCTAACTATATGTATCTGGTGTGTTTATAGGTCTTGAAATAGGTTGATATTAACTGATATCTCTTTGTATTTATGGGTAAGTTTTTTAAGACCTAAATTCCACCATATTATTAGATTTTTTTAAAAAAATCTTATAGTTGATTGTTTAGTTTTTGGTTTGAAAGTTGCAATGTGCAAGTTCTTGTGTTTATCTACTGTGTTTTTGTTTATATGATTTGCACCTATTCATGGTTTTAATTGTCTGTCAATAGATCAACATTTAATGTTCTATGTATTTTTTTATTTTAGTTTCTTATGAATATGGTCCCGGTGAACGTTGAAATGCTGCTATTATAATATGCTTTGATATGAAACTAGATATGATGCCTTTTTCCAGATTATGTTATCCAGGAGTCACCTACATATTACTAGGGAGGGATATGAACAGACCTTCCATTGTTGTATCTGCTAATCATAATTTACTTGATTAGGAATACGATGAGTATGCAGATTCCCACGCTAAAAGTATTTTGTGTTCATGTTCTGTTTTTGTCACTTAATGTCTCCCTTAATCTCATTTTTATGTATGTAAGGCTTTTGATTGGTATTTTTTTGACCAAAATAACCGTATTTTTCATAACTGTTATCATATGCTTAATGTAACGTCCCGATTCCCAGGTATTGTTTAAATAAGAATTTAATTGGTTTCAAGGCCTACTCGACGCGTTGGTTGCCCTACTCGTCGAGTAGCAACGGGTTTGGTACGCGTGTTTAGTGACCTACTCGCCGAGTCCATGAAGGGACTCGACGAGTAGGAGTTGGCAGAGGAAACCCTAAATCCCGGGGTTTTGCACCCTATTTAAGGAACCATAAGCCTCCTTTGGCCTCTTTGCAGTTCTAGAGAGCTCTTGAGAAACCCTAATTCGTGTGGTGCTCTATTGTGTGTGTATTAAGCTTGGGAGGAAGATCTTTGGAGAAGAGGAACTTGGAAGGCAAGGGAATTGGAGCAAGGAAAGTGTGGGAATCAGAATCTACCTCAGTTAGCATCTTCCAGAGGTATCAAGTCGCCACCTGTACTTCTTTTCCCTTCTAGATCTCTTTTTGGTTGAGTTTGGGGCTTTTATGGATCATTGAGTTGATAAGGTGGACTATGGGCTAGATCTGAAGTTGTAACTTCAGATCTGGACCCTTCTTAAGTCCTAGAGTCATAAAGTTTCTGGTTTGGGCGTGAATGAAACCTCTTTGAGTATGAAACCCACATTGTAAGCTTAGATTTGACATTAAGAGCCTTTGTAGCTATGCATGCACGTAAAGTTTGCAACTTTACGTGAAAAGCATGCCTTAGAAGCTTGGATCTGTAGTTTGGAGCCACTGCATGGCTCAAATGAGTCTGTATGGCATAAAGGACTGAAGGGACTCGGCGAGTCGCATGGTCGACTCGGCGAGTCATATGAAGATAGGCATGAACTCGGCGAGTTGGAAGAACAACTCAGCGAGTCCAATGAAGATTGTCGTAGACTCGACGAGTGTATGAACAACTCGGCGAGTTGGATGAGGTTGCCCCAACTTATGTATGCGCGGGTAACTGTCGAGTTGCAAGAAGGAAGCTCGACGAGTGGCCTTAGGGTCTCGATCGTAAACCAAAGGAACTCGACGAGTCACTCGGGTGACTCGGCGAGTGGGTTAGTACTTCAAGGAACTCGGCGAGTAGTCAGGGGTACTCGGCGAGTCGAGGTCAACATGGACTGTTGACCTTGACTGATGACTTTGACTTTGACCAGGATTGATTAGTTGGCTTATGGGTATGATTATACTATGGTTATAGGTGGTGGAGTTTGTGGCAGTGATCCGAGGGTTGAAGTTTATCTACCGAGTCGACATCTGCAAGGTGAGTTATCCTCACTATATCGATAGGGTCTAAGGCACCAAGGTCGGCCCTTTTAGTTGTTATCGTTATGGTATGCTACATGTAGATGTGATCTGTTAGATGAGAATCAGGATAGACAGTATGTTATGCTCTTATGATCCGTAGGGATTGATGTGTTAGTGACCTGCTAGGTCAGTGCTCTAGTTATAAGAGATTGCTATGTTTGATGCTCAGTGAGATAGATATGTTTGATGGTTGTATATGCCAGTATATGTTAGTTATGCGCACATGGTTACTTGCTTGTTGCTTGGGTTGAGGCGGTCCTGCTTTGTGCTGAAGGCCAACACACCCTATGAGCGGTTCGGGAAGACTGTAGGCCCACATGGCGGTCCAGTCATGCCGAAGGCTCGGTATAGATTCAGTTGGACTGTAGGCCCTGTAGGGCGGTCCAGTCAGGCCGATGGCCCAGTATGCATGTTGATTGATTGATTATTACGGATATGGTATTATTAGTGTGGTATTGGTATTTTGGGGGGTAGCTCACTAAGCCCTCGTGCTTACAGTTTTCAGTTTATTGTTTCAGGTACTTCAGGAGTTCATGGCAAGGCGAAGGCGTGACCGTACCGCTCCTCATCCTTATGATCTGGCTTTTGGGACACTCTGATTGAATAATGAATTGAAAACATTTTTGTAAACAATACTATGGGGTTTTATTTATGCTTGAAAAGTTTAAATTTGGTGTAAAATTTTTGGATGTGACCCTTAAACAGACTATAACAACAAAATTCCTTTGAACATCTCTATAAATTGATTTCTTCAAGGTAGGTTGCAGCCATGAAATTTATGCCTAATCAACGAATGATTTAGGAGGTTTGGAGTTGCGTTTTTCAGTAGTATTGCACCCATTGCTTCTGCAGTTAGTGAAGCATTTAGGTAATTTTTCTTTGCACTAATTCTTTAAACGTCCCCATCAGAAAAAAACACAAATTGCATGTAATAACAAAAAAAGTTTTTGTTAATCATATGGACAATGTAATTTTATTTTTAACTATAACATTATCATATATTTATTTTTATGGTTTTTGGTTTAACTTTAAACAACTACTACGAAATGGGCTTTGGTTTAATGGAATTTCTTTAGCTAAGCTGTAATATCTTATTTTTATCAATACAAAGAAAACAAAATTTGTGGAACAAGGTTTACTTGGTTAAATGTTGTACCTCTACATTGTATAAAAGTAGCAGAGGATAGCAATTGAGAACTCATTTTGCTTTGAAAATGAGTCATATGAGAAAAACCAACCACCTTAAGGTTTATTATCTATACTTGAGTCTTATCTTTTTAGCATGTTTGAATGGTAGTAAAAATCTATTATGTTCTTGAACATTTTCACCAGTTCTTAGTTTTGGTTATAAGGTGGGAAATGTCACTGCTAAGGATTTGAATGTTGATAAGCTGGTGGGAAATGTCACTGCTAAAGATTTGAATGTTGATAAGTTCACAGAGAAAAACATTTGTTATCATTTATTAAATGGGAATCTGTGGTATAATAATTAGAATTCTTCGTCCTTATACGTTTCATTCAGTTTGTAAACATTTTTAGTTCGTAGATGGTTAATCCAATCTATGTTATTTTAAAATTTTATATTCTAACATTTGTTTTCATTGATATAATAAAAATTTTCAATTTGTAACATTTTTGTAATTTGAAAGAAAATTATTTATTTATAACATCATATATTTATTTCTTCCAATTACAACATTGTACTTTGAAGAATCTACTTATTTTGGTTGATTTCTCAAAGTATATTGTCTTCACAGGGAAAGTTCAATGTTTTGGGTTGGAATATTTTCAACAAGTATGATATGTTATTTATGTTGGTTGTCATAAGTACATTGCTATATTGTTAAATATATGATTATTTCTTTATCTATGTGTATAAGCCTATCATTACTGAATAATAATAATAATAATAATAATAATAATAATAATAATAATAATAATAATAATAATAATGTTAAGATTGATTAGGTTTTTGATATTTTACACAATGATTTGAACTATTCCATCACAAGTGGGGATGATACGCAAGTGGTTGCTTGACTTGCTTTTTTCTCTTATAAATGTTTTCCTAAGTTTACAAAATAAACTATTATTTACTTTAAAAATTATATTATAATATAACCGCTTTATAAAAAAGTCTACAAAAGCATAGTATATTCAAGGAAATTTTGGTGTACTTTTAAGTTTTAATAATAAACTATAGTTACATATTAACCGAATATGAATTAGATTATACCCACTTATTTTTGTCAAATTATTGATTTATCAATCATATAATTATATTATATGGTTACATGCTAACCGAATATGAATTAGATTATACCCACCTATTTTTGTCAAATTATTGATTTATCAATCATATACTTATAGTATATGATTGTGAATACGCTTAATTTAGTATTTAGTGATAATGATTTATCAATCAAATATAGTACGTTAATTTATCAAAAATATTAATTTTCCTTCTTTTACTTTAATTAGTAGACGTACATATTAATTTGATGATAACATTTGACTAAATAAATCTCAGTTGTCTTGAATGATATAAATAGGATGCACATAACTCGACTTGGGTCAATTTTTTTGGCTAATACCAAACCAAAACAACATTTTTTTTGCAAAACTCATATAGGTTGTTTTCAGTTTGGTCTGCAGATATTCAAAATAATGTATATATATTAATTTTAACTAATCATTATAATTTTGTTGATAAAACTTATATCGATTTGAATTAATAAAATTTTAAAAATCTTTGATTCTTCAATACCATTTTTATTTATCAATAATGTTTTTATTTTTTAAGTCCGGATTTTAACCTAGTATATATATAATAACAAAGATGAAATCAATCAACACAATTAATAAACAACTTTTTTTATAAGGGTATTAAATACGGGCATTTGTAACCATAAACTTAAGAACGCATAGTCCTGTAATTATTATGTATATCAAAGTTTCAAAGTTTTCGATAAACATAAACCACACGAATCTTTCGTATATTTACAACACCCATCCAAAATCGCCATGGCCAAAACAGTTGTTTCCACCATCAGTTCTGTCGCCGCGGCTGCAACGGTGGTTCGCAGTGTCGCGCGCGATTACTTACCTCCTGAATTCCAAGACTACCTCCATTTGGGGTTCCGAAATTTCATCAACAAGTTCTCCACACAGTTAACCATGGTCATCTACGAATTCGATGGGTTTGCAGAAAATGAAATCTACAAGGCCACAGAACTTTACCTTTCCACCCGAACTTCTCCCCAGATCCACCGTATGAAGCTCACCAAGCACGCTAACGAGAAAGACATCAACGTCGCCATGGATACCAACGAAGAGTTTACCGATATCTACAATGGAGTCAAATTCAAGTGGTGTTTAGTGACTAATAAGGCGCCGACGAGAGAATATTACCGCAACGATGGTATGAACAGATCTACCGGATCCGATCTTCGAATGCTTGAACTCACATTTCATCGGAAACACAAGGATCTCGCTTTGAAGGAATACCTCCCGTTTATACTTAATGACTCGAAAACGAGGAAGCAAGAAGAGAAAAGCGTGAAACTATTCACTGTAGATACGATGATGATGCGTTCCGGCTTTCCGAGGATGTGGGTGCCGGTGAATCTAGACCATGACCATCAGGCGAATTTTGCGACGCTGGCAATGGATATAGATGTTAAGGAGAAGGTGATGAAGGATTTAGACAGGTTTATAAAGAGAAGAGACTACTATCGGAAAGTTGGAAAAGCATGGAAGAGAGGCTACCTGTTGTATGGTCCGCCGGGGACTGGAAAATCAAGCTTGATCGCAGCCATGGCGAATTACTTGAATTTTGACATCTATTACTTGGAGTTGACTGATGTAAGGTCAAACTCGGAGCTGCGGAAGTTGTTGGTGGCGACTGCTAATCGATCGATATTGGTGGTGGAGGACATCGATTGCTTGTTGGAATTGCACGATCGGGTACCACCGAAATCTTTTACCCGGCGAAATAAAGGAAGGGGCTACCATGAAGAACGCAAGGTTAGTATATCCATTTGTAAGATTTGTTTATATTTAATTTTATATCACCAAAATAGATTAACTTTTTATGTTTTAATAAAAACGATGGAAATGAGTTAAAAATTTGGCTTGATTATATTGGTTATTAATTTGATAATTATATATATTTTTATTAGGTAACATTATCTGGATTTCTCAATTTCATTGATGGATTATGGTCGAGTTGTGCTCATGAAAAGATAATCATATGTACCGCAAACCAAAAAGACAAACTTGACCCTGCACTCCTCCGTCCAGGTCGTATGGACGTTCACATCAACATGTCTTATTGCACTCCGTGCGGGTTTCGGTTACTGACCTCTAACTACCTTGGGATCACTGAACACAATCTTTTTGAGGAAATTGAAGATTTAATTGTCAAGGTGGAGATCACTCCTGCTGAAGTAGCAGAGCAACTATTGAAGGATAATGATCCCGACATTGCTCTTGGTGACCTCATCAATTTTTTTGATGTGAAGTTTAAGGAGAACGAAGAGGCAAAAGCAAAGGCAAAGGCAAAGGAAGAAGAATCTGCCAACATTAAAGTAGAGGAAGAAGAAGAATCGGTTGCAAAAGAGAATAAGAAGAGGAAGAAGAAGAATCTGTTGCAAAAGAGAATGACACGAAGAAACAAATTGATATGAATGGAACTGATTTAATCAATCCACTATTAGAAAACTCATCAAGGGATTGATTTAGCCATACGCCTATACACCCTATCCGTCCAGAGGCGATGCTACATGTATCATTGTATATAAAAGGTGTCTATCGACACTCCTTGCTTTGGAATTTCAGTTATGTAAAAAAATTATAAGGACACCCTTAGATTTCCGAATAAAAATTTAATAAGCATGCGCAATTCTAAATTCTAATTTGTAACAAACTATAACAAATTAAAACATGAAAGGTAGAATAAAATAGGAAAAAGAAATAAGGAAAACTTGAAAAGCCCTAAAGATTTTGATAAAAGCATTGATAATCAACATAACTGGTTTCGCGGTTAACCCACCATCGGTTGCCTGCCTCCACAACTCTGGTTGCGGTCACAATCACTATATTTTGTTGCTGCATGCTTCTTCGTCTGGATCTACCACGGTTTCTGTCCATCCATCTTTTGCATGTCTCTCCTGTTTGTCCACCAAAATCGAGACAGTAGTTGTGTTCTTGAAAAAAAATTTCATGGTTGATTTAAAGTCTTAAGTGAGAAAAGGAGAGGTGTGAGTTCTTAGATATGTAATTGTAAACTATAAAGTGAAAGAAAATTTAAGAGTGAACAGATAGTTAAATTATTGTGTGACAAGTAGGCATAGCTATCAATTTACTTAATTTGACAAATTGGCGTTAATTACTTTTATGTTCACATTCATATTAAATCTTGCTAGTTGTACGTAGGCCTGGTAATGGAGCGGGTTTTGACCCTGATCCCATCCAAACCCTTAATAATTATGTGGGTTTGGATCATAGTTTTTGATCCGTTTACCCGTCAACGACCCGTACCCGCTAACCCTTTTATTAAAAGGGTCGGGTATGGATCATCACTGTTCCGATCCGTTTATGACCCGCTCCGTATAAATTTTAGAATTATAAATTTATATTTTATACAACCTAAAGTTTACTTTTAATTCTAATCGAAAGTCCAAGGAGAAAAGACCAAAGATTAGATTGTTTTTATATAGAAATCGAGAACTCGACTTCTAGACTTTCAGTATTCTAACAAGAAACATGATGTCATTTCATTTATATTTCATCAACCAAACAATCATTTATCAATCGGAAGAAAGTGTAAAATTCTTATTCTCTATCAATGCAATCGACGGTCACAAACCAATCAGAAGTTACTACGAAAATGATTTTAATTCCAATCGAAAGACCTCGAGTACGTAATGTGTTATTTAAATCAACATCTGTTTTATTTAATAAATGTTATTTTGAGGTTTAAGTAAAATGCGTTTGATTATTCAAAAAACTTACGGGTTACGGGGCAGGTTTGGATATATCTGTTGATTCGACGGATAAAGGTATGAGTTTGATTTTTCAAAACCCTACGGGTTACGGAGCGGGTTTGGATCGGAATTTGAAATGTGTTAAATGGGTTTAGATCAAGGTCGATTCGCTCCAAACCCGCCCCATTGCCAGGTCTAGTTGTACGTATATTGCTATTGGTTTTAACGGACGCATGGGTTAGAGGTTTTTTTTTTTTTTTTTTTTTTTTGAATTTGTTTGTTGTTGGTGTAAGTGTCTAAGTGAGGGTGAAGTGTCTATTTTTGTTAACAATGTTTATCGGTTTGTTATATTTTGTGGCTTTAGGGATATAAATGGCAAAATGTAGTGCAACCATTTTATGATAAAGTTGATATTTAGATGCAAGTCTGTTGCTTTCTTTTTGATTGAAAGATTGTAGCTTCATAACGAAATAATATATTGACTTTCCAAGATAAGAATTAATTAATCAATGTGTAAAAATTTGATATAAAGTGCCCAAGGAATATACTACTACAAAAAAGAGCATGCCAAAACCATTGGTAATCCGTCGCTAATACTCCTTACCAAACGGAATTGTAAGAGACCAAAATCCATCGGTATATTCTTGTTGCTAATTGTTTGTAATGGATTTCCAATGGCTACGACTAATTTTTAGCGACAGATTATTCCGTCGGAAATAGTAACGGATCACCGACATAATATTTCTTGCAACGCATTACCGACGGAATGCGTTTGCAAAGGATTACCAGCAATTTACTACTTACCGCCGGAATCTCGAAATAACTCACTAACGGATGACCGACAGATTTTTTGTGACAGATTAGTGACGGATTTTGGCATTATAAAAAAGTTTATAAATTCATAAAAAATATAAAAATTAAAAATAATTACACATTCAACACATAAAGTTTTTAAACATAAATCAAATCTATATTCTAAAACCAATAAATATAAAAGTAAATCCATAAATTTCAATCCATTAAATCCATATTCGACATACATTAAATCCATAATTTCAATCTATATTCGATATTTAAAAATGCATCAAATTATAAGTTTCATATATAGTTCTCATGACCTCAACAACCAATGGAGAGTATCATTCTTGATTAGCTCGTGGATTCCACATCTATCATTGAGAGTTGTTAGCTAAAGAGATATTTATATATTGTCAAATACCATAAATGCCCTCCAATGTTGATAATAAAGGGGAATAAACAAGTAACAATTATGATAATGCATAAAACAAATGTGATTTTAAGTACAATATTCCTCCACGTGGAGTTTGAATAAAAAATAGTTAATGATGAGAAATAGCAACATACTTTTATGAAATTCTTCATTATAATTGCATACTTCCAAATAATCATAATAGGAAACCATTTTCGTTTTTTTTTCACGATTATACAACATACTTTATGTTTTTACTCAGAATTCCTAATTACAACTTATATGAAAGTAGATTGCTACTTCATACTATATGATGCCATAATCAAGAACTTTGGTAAAGTATGTTGCTATTTCTCAATATTATGGATAAACATGCCACAATGTTAAATTGGGTAGCTTTCTTAATAAGAAAAAAAGAAAGTAGTATGCTCTACGAAAAATAAAATAAAGGAAAGTTTTGCTATAAACAGAGTAATCACCTTCTTGATAAGTTTTCAAGTGAATACTAACTATAACAACATTTGTAATTACCTTCATGAGGTCAGAGTTATAGTTAGTCTTCATTTGGTGGGTGGGTTTAAGTTTCTTCGAAAGACAGTTCGCTGGATGGAACAACTGCTCTCTCTCACTCTCTCCCCCTTCTATCTATCTATCTATCTATCTATCTATCTATCTATCTCTCTCTCTCTCTCTCTCTCTCTCACACACACACATTAAGCAAAGCAAATCCTTTTCTTCCCCTCTTCTGTCTTCTATCTCTAGCAAAGATTTGGATTTAAAACCTAAAAACACAAACATTTTGTTTCAGGAAGTTTATGACCAGGAGTTCTAGCTCTATAGTAGTACCACCCATGGAAGATCCGAAATCGATTATTCGCAAAAAGAAGGAAAAGGCAATCGGAGAATCAAGCGGTTTTTACAAAAAGATAGAAGATCGCGAGCCAGAAACACCCGAATTTGAAGAAAAAAGTGAAACTGAACCAGAAGAAGAGATGGACAACATTGCAGACATACCCATGGGCAAATAAAAAGCGAGGATGTGTGACGATACCGGGCCAGGACTCGTGCAACCCGCGATTCCAGCAACTGCGAACTTTAAGCCGAAAGGTCACATACTCGTCCAACTGAAGGACATCCCATTCTACGGGAAGGATCACAAAGACGTGTACAAGCATATCAACGAGGTCAACGACATAGGCGACTACTTCAACATCCCTAATGTGCCTCGTGAGACTATTCTACATCGTATGCTACCAGTTACGTTTAAGGGAGCCGCAAAAGATTAGCTAAAATCACTCCCTCCAGGATCCATCACAACATGGCAAAAGATGCATGAAGAATTCATTGATCAGTTTTTCCCACCATCTAAAATAGCAAAGTTGAAGAAAGCCATTGCAAACTTCGAACAACAAGGAGGCAAGTCACTGTATGAGGCGTGGGAAAGATACAAAGGCTTGTTGAGGAATTACCCTCATAAGGACCTAAACATTCAGCAAGAAGTCTCTATATTCTATGATGGAGTGAATGTGACATCCAAACAGCTCCTTGACTCCCAATGACCACTCACAAAGAAAGCACCAACAGTGATTAAAGAGTTAATTGAAGAATTCTCCAAGCACTCAAGAGAATATCATAACCCAAGGCACGACTCAACACGAGGGGTGATGAATTCAGTTTCTGATGACATGGCGGCAGTGATGGCTAAGTTAGAGAGCATGGATCGTAGGATGACAAAGATGGACCAATCCATCCACGCCATCCGAGTGGGATGTGACAATTGTAGCGGACCCCACCTTACTAAATATTGTGACCTTGATGAGAACGGGAACCGGAAAGCACAAGTTTTCTATTCGAGTGGCGATAGGTTTGGTGACGATTAGAGGAAACCGAAAAAGAAATGGCTACCATATGATGAGTATAAGAAGGAAAAGGAGGAATAGTATAGGCAAAAGGCAAGAGGTTTCAATCAAAAGGAAGAACCGATGCAAGAAAAGAAGACGGATTTTGAAGCTATGTTTGCACGTTTTGCGAGTGCATCCGAGAAAAGACATGATGAAGCCGATGCTTCTATAAGGGAGCAACAAAACATGATGAAAGAAAACAAAATTATCATGAAAGATCAACAAGCTCTACTTCGTAATCATCAGACCTGAATCCTTAACATAGAGAAGCAACTCGGTCAGCTAGCGAAACAATTCAACGAAAGAACATCGGGCAGACTTCCTAGAGACACCGAGAAGAATCCAAGAACGACTCATATAAATGCAATAACAAAAAATGAGCAAATTTTCAATCCTATGACTCCAATCTGGAATGAAGATCCAAGGGTGTTGCAGAAAAAAAAGAGAAGAAACTCGGAAATCGCAAACAGAGGAAAAAACTCGACGAGTTGTGCACCTGATGAAAAAAATAATCCTCCTTTAAAACTGTACCAGCCTCCCTTACCATTCCCAGGTAGATCCATACAAGATAAACAAAATGAAGAATACAAGAAGTTTTTAGAGCACGTAAAGGCCCTCCAAGTTAACATCCCGTTCCTTCAAGCAATAGCACAAATGCCCAAATATGCAAGATTCCTTAAAGAACTCACCACAAATAGAAGGAAGATGGAGGATGTCTCAGAGATAGTTTTAAATGAAATTTGTTCAGCCGCTATGATGAATGAACTACCAGAAAAGATGGGCGATCCAGGAAATATAACGTTGCCATGCCAATTTAGAAATTCAACTACTGCTTATGCATTGGCTAATTCGGGGGCTAGTGTAAACCTAATGCCATATTCATTCTTCAAGAAGCTAAATCTTCCTGAACCAAAGCCCATCCATATGGCTATCCATCTAGCTAACAAAATAGTAACATATCCTAGGGGAATTTGCGAGGATCTTCTAGTTAAGGTTGATAAATTGGTATTTCTCGCTGACTTTATAGTATTAGATATGGAAGAGGACCATAAGGTTCCAATTATTCTTGGAAGACTGTTTCTAAACACCGCTTGTGCTATAGTGGATGTACGAGAGTCCAAACTTACACTCTGGGTGGGAGATGAGTCGGTCACTTTTGGAGTCGATCAAGTGGCAAAACATTCAGAAACTAGTGATGATGTGATCTCCTCGGTGGATACAATTGACGAATTGTTAGAAAAGGAACTAGTGATTTGGCAAGAAAACAATTCGAAGGAATTCACATTCTATGTAGAAAAGGAATTTGATGCTAAAAGAGACCTACATGAATTGGAGAAACTACTTGAGGAAAGTGAAGGTGATGAATATGTAAGTAGTTTTGAAGACACAAACTCAGCATGTTTTGACAAATATTCGCAATATGGTGAAGCAAATCAAGACAACAAGAAGGAGAGTTTGGAGAAACAAGAAAATACCAAGGCTTGGAATGACAAAAATAATAATTCTCCCATTGGCTTGCACAAAGATGTTGGATTTGGTGTCTAAGCCCATAACTATAACTGGGATGTACTTGACCCAATTGTAGCATGGTCCTGTTGGGTTGCCTTCATCAGTGCAATTTGATAGGATGGGCTTTTGAGAATAAGATTATTTATCATTTATTAATATATTACAAGTACAATATATTAATATGAAATCATATTATTTAATTAGTATTGATCAAGAAGTAATTTGGAATTAATTTTGTGATCAAAAGAGACTAATTAAATATATGGAGATTGATTATGTAAATCAATGATTCTTATAGTGTGGGCTAATGATCCATGGTTATTTAGGATGGGCTAAACCAATGAGATAGTCCATGGATAGTCCATGGAGGTTTAACCCATGGAGCCTAAGTAATATGAAAGGTCATTAGGGTTTGCAAGGTGTAACCCTAGCATTTGTCACACTATAAAAGTACACCCCTAGAGCCAAAATCGGTTACCCCATTCATTCTAGTAGAGTGATATTGATTTTGTGCTAAGTAACTAATTCTCTCAAGCCTCCTCTTACATTTGGTGTTTGTGACGCATTAGACGCATCACACTTAAGGTGCTCAAGCTTTCAAAGGCCAAGAACTACAAGTCCTACTAAGAGGTAAGTTATCTAACTAGTTGTATTGTATAATTGTCAATTTGTATGCTAGTTAGGATGTATGCTTTGGAAAATTTAAAATGCATGTATATTTAGAGAAAACATAGATCCAAAGCATCTAGGGTTGCATGTGCACCATATGAGTGTTATAGTGCTCAAAACCTAACAGTGGTATCAGAGCCTAGGATTGTTTTCTGTTATACATGATGCTTGTTAGTTTTCCAAGTTGAAAAAAATCGATTTTCTAGCCTCTGACTGATGAACTCGTCGAGTCCACTGGCTGACTCGACGAGTCCACTTAGTAAAAGACCAACTCGATGAGTCAGGTTCATGCACTCATCGAGTTGATGGCTCTGGTTGCAGATTTTTGAGTTTTTGGCCAGAATTGGATTAGGATCATTACCACAAACTGTTTTTCATCATTGAATTTGTTTTTTTATATGGTAGTGATCATGCTCATCCAATTTAAAGATAATTGTCAAAATTTCAAGGTTTGTATTAGTTTATATGATGAGGCTAATTTCTTTCAATTGTTGATATGAATTATCTTGACTTATGAGTTTAACTAGATCATAGATAAATTACTTGATATTTTTTTTTGTTAGTTAAAATGTTGATCTTAATGATTTTAATGACCTCCATAACTTGTCCTCAAGTTATGGAAAATGAAAAGTCTCATGCATTAAAATAACATTAAACTCATAAGTTATGAATTCCAAGAGTCATCAAAAGATAGTTGTCAAAATTCTTATTTTTGTTGTTAGTTTATATGTTAAGCTAATTACTTGTATCATTTGATTTGAAACTATTTTTCCTTATGAGTTAGTTTAGATCATGATTAAAAAATTATATGATAACTTTCCTTGTTAGAATTGATCTAAACGTTCTTTAATGAGTTCCATAACTTGTCCTCAAGTTATGGAACATAGAAAGTCTTATCATAAATGTTTTAAATGAACTCCATAACTTGTCCTCAGGTTATGGAAAATCAAGAGCCTTTTCATAAAACCAACATTAACTCATAAGTTATGGAAACCAAGAGTTTTGAAAAGTTTCAAAACTTGTCATCAAGTTTTGGAATTTGTAAAGTCTCACTAATGAAACTTTAATTCCAATCCTTAGAGTTTTAAAAGTTAAAATTCAACCCTTATACTATTATTATAGTAAAAGTTTATATATATATATATATATATATATATATATATATATATATATATATATATATATAAAAGACAAGTCAGTCTTAACGTTAGTAGGCCTCATTCACGAAGCCGGTCTATAAGGGGGGTATAAGGTTACTACCTATAAAATGGCAGTTTAATGGGTGTCCACTCTCACCCACCGCATCCTTGACTGGTGGAGGGTCGTTAGCCGAACGGGTAGGATAGGACATTAATTCTCATTAAAAGTATAATGATTAATATAAAGTAACTAAAATTTTATTAAATTCCCAATCTTAATTACTTTAGGAAAATGTCAAAAAATGATGCTAATCCATGAAATTTGTCACACCCCCAAACCAGAACGGCGGAAACGTTCGGGGGCGGATGACGTCATGCTCAGTATCATAACCATAATGAAGAAAGTAAACACAACCATCATAAATATAATTTAAAAGGTTACATTGTTTCAAAAGTATATGTTTCCAAATAAATTACATATGATGTCAAAATATAGCAAAAGAATCTACGCCTTAGCGTCTTGACTTCAGAAATCTTGTGATTACCTGTTTTACTGATTACCTGAGAATACAAGTTGTTTTGAAAGATTATCAGCATAAAGCTGGTGAGTTCATAAGCAATTTATGAAAAAAAAATGATGTTCCTTTTTGTTTGTTACAAGTTTGTTTCCAGAAAATCCAATATATTCTAAAGGTTTTTTATAGTCTTAACTAAACCAAGACTTAGTGTATGTAAGTAAATTGTTACACTTGTGTGTGTGTGGTTTTATATTTAAATAAAACTCCTTAAATCCCTGTGTTTTGTTAATTTCCCATGTGAGATGTTATAACCATACTAAACTCGAAGACCTCGTACTCGACGTTCTTCAGGCGTCGGAATGTTATGACACTTGTCACCCCAGACCTGGCGGTCTAGCTGTTGCAAGCAGCTTAGGTGCGGGTTTGTCAGACCCAATATAGATCTATACACAACTATCACGCTCTCCCTCGAGGAGATTCTGATTATAACTACAGGACTTTACTGTGGTACTTAAGAGTACCCCGAAGGAGAATGTCTCACAAATTTATCTATTAACAAGTTCACGTAGTGTGTAATGAAATACTTGTTTTGTAAGTGTTGGGGTACAAAGTTTTCCATGAATGACTTTGTAATGTTTGACTTTTGTAAAACCCACTTGCATGTGGAGTATTAGCCTTGTGACACATGAGAGATAGAGAGTGAGAGAGAGACATGTAAACACCTCTATATAAGGTGGGTTTAGTCCACTTGTAGATGTGTGCTTGAGAGATGTAAAAGTGAGTGTGTAAGTGTGTGTTATTTATGTAGTCTAGATCTAGATCCTTTTTGTGTAACACCATATACAATCAATACATCTCTTGAACACCCAAATTACCATGTTCATTGTGCAAACTTTAAATCCGCATGCCAAACCATGTTCTTATGTCACTACAATTGGTATCAGAGCGGGTCTTTAAGATCAAGGTGATTTTTGAAGAACGATTCTCGGTTTGGCAACTTTTGTCGCAATGGAAGCAATTTTGGTGAGTCTCTCTCTATGATCTCTCATAATCTCATTGAATCGTGCGTTGCGTTCTTGATTTTTGATCGTTTGACTCGTTGGATCAAATTTTCTTTGAAAAACCCATTTGTTGTGGTCCAATAATTTTTTCGTTGATCAAAGCCCGATCCAATCTTATATTCGTTTGTTTGATTTGATTTTACAATTGCAATTATTCTTTTGAATGAAAATATGACCCAAAAATCAAATCAATGATGTTACTGTTCATTAATTTGTGTTGAGCCCAAACCAAAATATTGATCTGTTCATCCGACTTCGAAATCCAAACAATATCATTTTACTATTCATGGAATGAATTGGATGAGCCCAATTCACACATATGGCTATTTCATCTTAGCCCAAATACATGAATCAAGTACTGTTACCGATTCTTATTCTTATCTTTCTTCTATCAACATTATCTTCTCATTCAATATCATCGATGTTTAACTCTCTAACAAAATCAAAATTGAAACTGGATTTAGTTTGATTACTGGAAGACGAACTTGGATTTGATCACCAAATCAGATTTGATTAAGGTTTGAGGTCAAATTGATCTATTATTGTTCACATCAGGAATTGAATTTGGTTAAGTCGATTGATTATTGGACTCTAAATCTTTGATTGTTGGTTTATGTTTGAGTCGAATGGTTCTTGTTTGAGTCGACATCAAATTTCAAGTCTAAATCCAAAGTTTCTCGATTTTGATTTCTATGGAGTATTGGGATTGAACGCATTTGATTGCCATCTAATACGTCTGATGATACTTCTTTAATTTTGATTTCGTTTTGTATGATTGAAGTTGATTTCGAGTATGCCTGATGTTACTTATTCGCAATCTGAAAGTATATTTTGGAATCTGGGATTTAAAGTCAAAGTTTGATTTATTGGAATCGAACTCGATTTGAACGATAACAAAAGATTTCGAAAGTTTGGAGTCAATTTTAGATGTTGATGGCTGAAGGTTTAATTTCGAATGGTTTTACTGGGTTCGTGAATTGAAGATTTCGAAAGAATGGTTTTTGGGGTGTTAATCAATCAAAGTCAATAATGTTGAGAGTTGTAATCGGCAGTGGTGATTATTTGATTTTGGTTGATAGTTTGATTTCGAATCCTTATAAGTTGTTGTTGAGGATTGAAATCATAAACGAAGGGTTGGACTCTGTTGTTGATGGCAACGATTTTGGAATTGGGGCGTATGATCGAATGTTTGGAGTCGATAGATGGGTCTATGGTTCGAATGGTTTAGGTCGATGATTGATGCCGACCAGATTTGGTTTGGAACGAACATTGTTTATGGTCAAATTGTTGATTTGGAATCGAAGGGTCCCTGGGTTTGGCTTTTGAAGACTAGATGGGTCGGTTTCTTCGAAGATTTGGGAATCGATGTTGGCTAATGTTGTTTGTTGTTGATGATTTGGGTTGATACTTGAACGAACGAAGCCTTGGTTATTTGATCGATGAATTGGAGAACTGTAAGGAACGAAGGGATAAAACGAGCAGTGAGTTAATTCGATTCAGAGGTTGGATGATTAAGAGGTTATTGTTCATTAAGAGGCTTCGTTATGCTTCGATTTCGTATGAAAAATTTCGTATGCTTTGTATGTTGAGAATTTTTGTTTGATCGGGGAAGATGAAGTTTCATACGAAGAGGAGAGAGAAAATTTTGGGTGAAGATGATTTTCGTACGAAGGGGAGAGAGAAGGAAAAAGTTTCATGTGTTTGGGTTGCCTGATTTCGTATGAATTGAGGAAAAATAAAGCAATGTTACGTAAATGGCCCCTGAAATTTCGTTAGTTTAACACCTTTCCAAATTTTCATATGAAGAGGAGATGTTTTCGTACGAAGCGTTGAAAATTTCGTATGTTTGGAATGGAAAAGCAAAATTTTCGAATGTAGTCCCTCAAGTTTCGAATGGTTGACAAATGGAAAAAGGCTTCGTATGAATGATCAACATTTCGTATGTTTTGATAAAAAAAGCAGAATTTTCGAAAACAGCCCCTGAACCTTCGAAAATTTGGCACTTAGAGAATTAATTGAAGTATCAAATGTTTGACACTTTTCACCCAAATTCGAAAATTTTCTGAAGCTTCGAATGTTTGGGACAACTCTTCGTATGTTTGGTGCACAAAGACAGAATTTTAGAAAATAGTCCCTGAGGCTTCGAATGTTTGGCGGTTCATACCCAAATTCGAAAAAGGACTGTTTTTGCTGAAAATTGAAGAAAATGTATTTCAAGCCTCTGCAGTTTGTGCAAATTGACGCTTTCTACCCAGCTTTGGAAAAGGGGGAGAGTTTTGCATATTTTGCTGTTTTAGGCGCACCAGGTCACTGCAGAATTTTGAAATTGACAATTTCTACCCATTTTTGAGAAATTTTGTCAAAGGCGATCCGTGAACGAAGCTAAAAATTCAATATTTTTTGGATTTTCCGGATTAAAGCACAAAGTTTATGCCACATGTTAAGGGGGAGTTTTAACACGAAAAATTCCGAATAGAGCACGTTCTCTTTCCTTGAAGGTTTTATAATCAAATTTCGATTATAAAAAGGGGGAGAAATTTATATGGAAATTCGAACTTGAATTTTTCATATTACGCGGATTTGAAGACCGAAGTGACCTTAATTTTTGAAGCTTACGAAATGATGAAATTAGAAGTTCGGAAATGATGTATTCGAAATGGGTTTGGTTTTATTGAAGATTTTTGGGGTGTGCTTTATGCTCAACTTTTGGTGATCAATTTGGAGTTTGAGAAGCTCGTGATCATTCGTTGATGCTCGGTTTGTATGGTCTCACATCCTAGAGCCCAAATTGAAGAATCATGGAAGAATTGAAGATTGAAGTTCGTTTCGACATGTGTCACCTTTGAGGCTCGGATCGCGTAGTTGCTCGATTTTGGAAGAATTGAAGTGGGTCATTCATTCCTAACTTTGAAGGGGAGAATATTGGGGTACAAAGTTTTCCATGAATGACTTTGTAATGTTTGACTTTTGTAAAACCCACTTGCATGTGGAGTATTAGCCTTATGACACATGAGAGATAGAGAGTGAGAGAGAGACATGTAAACACCTCTATATAAGGTGGGTTTAGTCCACTTGTAGAGGTGTGCTTGAGAGATGTAAAAGTGAGTGTGTAAGTGTGTGTTATTTATGTAGTCTAGATCTAGATCCTTTTTGTGTAACACCATATACAATCAATACATCTCTTGAACACCCAAATTACCATGTTCATTGTGCAAACTTTAATTCCGCATGCCAAACGATGTTCTTATGTCACTACAGTAAGTCGATTGAGTTATTGTTTTCTTTGTCAAACGAAGTGCTCAAACTATACCTATTATAGTTTATCAAAAGTGTTGTGTGTTTGAATGAAACCTTGTTATGCATGTCTTTGTATTTCCATAAAGTGATATTTAAAATACAACGTGTAAATCGTGCACACCTTGCTCAACATGTTACAAGGTGTGAATAACTCTTAAACATGCATTTGACAGTTTTACCCTTAACTGTCACTGTTTTAGAATATTTATAGAAAAACCATCGTAAGCCGAAAACTGAATCCGTGGACTCTGAGTATTTGGAAAAATAGTCTACTGTATCCATAAGTTTTCTTATAATTTTTGGTGGTCTCAAACCAGGGTGAAAATGTTCATCTTCACAACCTGGTCCGACTTTGATGCTGCAGTGATAGGTAGTTTTGTAAAAATCACCATAAATTGTAGAAAAATCGTACGGAGATGTGCAAGTTGTCATTTTAAAGGTATAAACCTGAACTACGTGCATATTAAACAGTTTTGAAAAATATTAAGTTTAAGTTGGGTAAAACAGTTCGTGAACAGGTCACAACTTTTCTGTTGTAAGCTGTCAAGTTAAGTTTCAAATATGTTTTGGTGTTTTAACTTGTATCCCCCCCCCCTGAAAACTAAAGAAAACGGGAAAATTTAGGGGTATGAACTCACCTTGAGTGATTTCTTGAAGAATGGAAGGTCGAAGACGAAGAGTATCAAGTCAAAAACACTTGATGAACACGTGAAAGCTTGGATGATCCTAAGAACGACTTTTGGTGTTAAATGTGTGTAGATGATTCAAGGATGTTAGGAAAACATGGAATGACACCTGAGTTTAGATGAAATACTTACCAAAAAGTGAAGTAGTGGCTCAAGAACACTAGCACAAAGTGGTGGGAAGTAAAGAGAAAAGAAGCTTTCTTGAGGTGGTTTGAGAAGTGTGTAAGTGAAGGATTTGATCAAAGTGAACAAAGGAATCCTCCAGGGATTTCTTTATATAGATGTTGCTGGAGCAAGTGGCAAAGTTGAAAGGATGTTTGCATTGGTTTGTGTGATGTGGATAAGGTTGGGCTAATGAGAGGATGACACATGGAGGCAAGTGGGCACACTTGACCCACTTGTGGGGTACAATACTCCTCTTAATATAAAATAATGATTTTTAATTAATAAATCCTTGAGAAATAAATAAAATATGAGTTTTAGGGGTTTAAAATGGTAAAAATATGAATTTGGTGAAAAAATCCCGTCAAAAACGGGCTTAGGAAGCGAAAGTAGTCGAAAACCGGGCATTATGGACCGAACCTGCGAGGTTCGGCTCTTAGAAGGTGAGAACCGAGAGGAAGGGAGAAGGGACCGAAGGTGTGAGAGGAGGAACCGAAGGTGGAGGCTCGGTCCGAAATTGCTATGGAACCGAAATAGACCGAGGGTTCGGCCTATTTTGGTTGTAGGGAGGTTTCGGTCCTGCATGGTTTCGGTCCGAGAAGGTGGGTTCGGTTCTGACAAGTTCGGTTCTATTAGAGGGGTTCGGCTCTAAGAGGAGGGTTCGGTTCCTAAGAAGGGTTTCGACCCTATTTAGCCGTTTTTCGATATAACTCTCCGTTTTAAGCGGTTTTTGACCAACTTAAGGGTCGGGATGACCCGGATGACTATAAAAAGATTGAGAGAGATTTTGGGAGAGATTTCACATACTTGGACAGATTTGGGAGAGATTTCACATACTTGGAGAAATTTGGGAGAGATTTCACATACTTGGAGAGATTTGGGAGAGATTTCACATACTTGGAGAGATTTGGCATACTTGGAGAGATTCGGGAGAGATTTCACATACTTGGAGAGATTTGGGAGAGATTTCACATACTTGGAGAGATTTGGGAGAGATTTCACATACTTGGAGAGATTTGGGAGATATTTAATCTTAGCCATTATTATCGTATAATCTCGTAATGCAAGGTTCATGAATCCTGTTATGCTTCGTTTATGATCGTTTTAAGTTCCCAAAAGGGTCCATAGTCGTGTTTTGATGCGTTTTACTCCCTTTTTAGGGTTTTTACATTGCTAAACACATAGATTCTCCGAGACACTTGAATTCTTGACATACAAATGCACATTTTTAAACATAGCATAACTTTTAACATACAAGTACTAGTTAAGTTTGACCGGTTTGACTTTGACTTTTGACTTTGACTTTTGACTTTGACTTTGACTGGAATTTGACGGTTGTCACAAAATTGCACTTTGCACCTTGTTAAGTCGTTAGTGAAGCGTGTGTGGTTAACCGGCACACTAATCTGGGACTGACAATGTGTAGCAAAAGTTAGCTTGATGTTAATCATAGATCAATGGAGCGTGTGTGGTTAACCGGTACATTGATTAGGTGATTTGTAACATTGAGTGTACCAAGCTAATTTGCATGGTTATTCACACCTTGTTTGTGATCCTCAGCATCCTAATCACAAACTTGAAGGGCACAAGCGAGATTTAAACATGCCATTGAAAAGTTCAATGAATCTCAAAGGATCTAGGAATTTCAATCCAATTAAAACTTAATAATCTATTTTGTTTTTCATGGTGGAAATTGGTAAATCGTCATTTACCTACCTTCAAATATTTTACAATTGGATTACGACATCCCTCTTCGCAATTGTAAAATATTGTGTTGGGTCCTAGCCTTAATATTTCGTTTTGTGTGTTATATTAAGGACTTAAATCAAGTAACTTGAATTTCTCCCATTATAGATGTCTAGGTCAGACAACTATGGTCTTCCCGATTTTGTTGGAAAAGGCTTTCCACATGAAGATGATATTCCACAATATCATACTTCACTTCCTCCACCTCCTCCAATAGTTCCCCCTAACCCACAAGTTCAAAGACCTGAAAAGTTCAAGGTCACTGAAGCCCTATTGGCTAGCAAACACCAAGATGGAAGGTCTGTGTGATGAAGTCACACATTGACAGGCTGGGAATGTTAGGAGTCGTTGTGTCGAGGAAGTTGACCATTGACTTGGTTCTTCAGTCACTTCCCGAGTCGTATAGTCAGTTTCTTAAAGACTACTATATGACAGACCGCGACGTGACCCTTATTGATCTTACCTATTTGCTTATTGTTGCCGAGTCTGCAATGATTTGGTGCAGTGGTAAAGCAAATTTGATTAGAATTTACTTCCTAAACTTCCATGGACATTGGCAATGGAAACATTGGAAGTCCAAAAAAGGTTTCTCTTTCCGAGGGAAAGGGAAAGGCTAAGTCTGAGATTGTCTCGTGTACCATTCCCAAAGAGTCCATTTGTTTCTATTGCCAAGAGAAGGGGCATTGGTTGCGAAACTGCCCTGACTACCTGAGAGATCTAAGAGATGGTAAAATAAAAAAGGTTTGACTCTGCTTCAGGTAAGTTCATTATCTAACTCTATTAAGTTCTTGCTTATTGATTCTTATTACATGATGTAAATTTACATTTTGATGTTTTGCAGAATCAAAGAGAAAGAAGGAAGCTTAAAGGAAATAGTAAGTTGAATCTGATCGCGAAGAGATGGATTTCGATCGCATGGTTCGATGATCGGATTTTTGAGCTGCTGCTTAAGAGTTAGGATAGTTTGCTTAGAAATTTTTAATAACATAGTTTTCATTTGTAATTGCATTTGTAAGGGAAAAGTTTTTCCGCAGTTATATAAATAAAGAAATTTTTTTTATCTTATTTATATTTCCTTGCAATGGCATTTGTGAAATTTGATATTCGTGTGTTTTTATTTTTAGCAATATTTGATTCTTTCATTTGTGGTAGTCTCTAAGTTTACCAAATAAGGAAAGATTCTCAAGTTTCAATTGAATAGAAACTTGGAATCATGCAACTTGTATTGTATGATGAATGAGAACCTTCGTCTTTAGGAAATTAAGACTAATTCCTTGTTCACATGTATATGTGAGTCAAGTGAAGGACTAGGGGATCTGGTACTCTTGGTTGTGCACTGGTCAGGTCCACCACAAAGAACGATAAGACTATTCGTCATTTTTTACAAAAGTTTAGTAAATATGGTTATGCTTACAAGATTGAGTATAATTCTGAATCATTGTAAAAAGTTTCAATGTGTAGCATAACGAATAAGAAGAATCAAGTTAGCCAGAAAGATAAAGGTTTCTCCAATCTGAAAAGAAGGGAGAGTACTTGAGTATCGTGTTTTATGATTATCTTAGTGATTATGAAACCATGTCACAATTGATCCTCTAAGGACATCTTAGTTCACTTATATGGCTAAGTAGAGGAATCGTGAATTGTTGAAATGGTTAAATCAATTAAGATGAATCATACTTCGTTCCAAAATCAAACCTTAGAGTCATACTCCAAGATTGTATATTGAGTGGCATATCAACAAATGTAGAGTAAAATGTTTTCTACTCTTGTACATTTGAAATTGGTAAGTTGTAATGTTTTGGATAAAACATAGATCAACTAAGACCGATTGTCAAAAGTGTTTGTCTTGATAAGAAATCACACTAACTCTTGAATATTTGTTTGTCAAGTAATGTTTCTTGACACAAAGAAACTTATATGTCAAGAGGTCAGTGGGAGTCTTAAAGATCTTGAAAAGTTTTAAGAACTAATCAAGAGTCAACCTATTGTTAATCACTAGCACAGGACTTGAGGTTTGTAACCTATCGTGTTAACATATTCTTGTTTATGTGCTCATTCCAGTTAAGGTTGACTATGCACATGAGTTTTATGAGTTCTCAACTGTTTGCATAAGGCTAAGCACCTTGATCAGTGAAAGTTCATTGATCAGTAAGGGTGGGTTGTTCAATAACTTGGAAGACATGGTAGGCCCTTGTGCTACCGAGTGGCAAGGAATTAAGATTAGATAGGTTCAGTCCATATGAGTTTGGATTTGTCACTAACCTTGTCTTAAGATTATGGTTATGAAAAATTCACATGGCTAGGAACACATACACCATAAAAAAATCTATGTGTCATAAGGTTTCTCTCCAATTCATGAAAATGATTGTGAGGAAACGCTTTCACTAAGTAGATTTTAAAGAGTTAGTAATTGTGATATTTGCATTCTCAAATTCGATTATGACTACGGCATCCCTCTTCATAATTCGAATTGTGAGAAATGGCAAAAGGTCTAAACATTTGAGACTTATTGTTGTAAGTTCTAAAATTGTTTAGACACACATATGAGCTTTCTAATAAAAGGTGTGTGAGATTAGATAAAGGCATATCGAAGCATCTCGTGTCAGAAATTTGAACTGTGGTAAGAAAGTCAATAAAGTATTGATTTCTAGAAGTCCAGCTGATTTTTGGATTTATGTCAGAGCTAGTAGGAGCATAAATGTTATGCAAGTAACAAAATAATTGTTATGCTAGTGGGAGCATAATTATTATGGTAAGTGTTGCAAGTTAGCAATGTTAATTATAGAAAACAAAGTTTTCAATTCACAAAGTTGCAGGGTTGAAAAGTTGTTTTGCTATAATTAAGGGAGAGGAAATTATACTTCATTTCAATTCTAAAAGTTTAGATTGAGACTTTAATCAAATTTAGTCAAGAATTTATATGAATACCGTGTTGAAATGCTTCAACATTGGAAATTCTATATATGGAAATATTATAGCAAAAGACTAGTCAAGTATCATGTCTTTATGTAAGACATTATGAATCGTATCCCATATGCTCCGGGTATAGGATCGATTGCATATGCTATAATATTCATGTGTTCTAATTTTCCAAATGCCTAGGGCATTAAGAGGGAAAAAGGACTAGAACTGGATATGACTAAAGTTATTAAACAACTGCTAAGAACAATCCAAGGTTCGCCAAAGATTGGTTGCTTATGGATAGTTGGAAGTAATGTAATGGATGGACCATATTGACATTATTATGAATAGACAGAATTCTATTAACAATGAGTTGTCATATGGCAAATATGGAAATGTTTCCATAATGGGAGTTGGATATCAAGAATCTATGAGAAAGTTAGAAACGTTTTATGCAAGAAGGATGTTCAAAGGAATGTGCTTTAAATATGAGACTTCGGATCTATGGAATTGTCTTGTAACAATCTCCAATGGAAAGTTTGGTAATTGACAAAGTCTATGTGACTTGTGTAAATAGTCATTACAAAAGGATCACTGCATATAAGTTTAGAATCTAACAAATTACAGTAAGTGGCAAGAACTTGGTATTCTTACACTTACGATTTGGAATGGTGAAATGAGTATCGTTGGAAATGTTTACAATTGATCTATTTCACAAAGTAAGGACCGTAAGTAAACATAGTGTGCATGCTTGGAGCATGGGATCACTATTGTTTTAATTCAAGTATTAGTTGATAAATCGAAACAATATACAATGAATAATGTGTAATCAATATGTTGATTAAATAAAAGGTGTTTTATTTATACTAAAAAGTTTTGGGGCCATATAGGATTAGTATTATTCTTGTGTTTCACTTTGCATGTTTTGACTTCCCGAATAATAAGATTATTCAAATCATCCACAGTCGATCATACTTTGGAAGTAGGTAATGAGACTAGACTGTCATGAGTTGGCTTGTAGATTGTCTAAGGCGTTAGACGTATCAAAAGTTTGCTACACAATTCGTGAGTACTTATGAAATAAGATTTGAGTATTGGATTAACCCACACTCACCTGAATCACTTCATGGAATTTATCACGAGTGATTGTGAGACGATAATATCATATAATCTTCAAACTAAGATATATGAGTTGTTGACTACGAGTTGGTTGTGCATTGATGATACGAAAACGCATCAGTAACTTGATGTTATAAAACGTATCATTGTGCATGACTTAATGAGTAGTTAGTACATGCATATAATTTCGAAGTTTGTCTGTTCCTTTCATCCTAAGAGGATTAAAAGTGATATCTTGGGCCCCTCAATGATTCTGTTTTGACTATGTTCAGGGCCCGGTCAGAACTAAATTGATGTGTTCAGTTATGTTCTATGTCAGACAAATCGAAAATTGGGAAACAAATTGCAGGACAATAAGTATGACTATGTTCCATGTATTTGTCCGCATAGATATCTTGAGAACATAGGAATATATGATCCCTTATCTAAAGGACGTGTCACTGAATAGGTCAGAGTTCGGCAGCGGCTTTTGAAAGCTACGATTGCTAAGTCGGATCCTAAAGTTGCATTGGCAATTATAGTTATTAGACTTATCCAAGTGGGAGACTGCTGGATTTGGTGTCTAAGCCCATAACTATAACTGGGATGTACTTGACCCGATTGTAGCATGGTCCTTTTGGGTTGCCTTCATCAGTGCAATTTGATAGGATGGACTTTTGGGAATAAGGATATTTATGATTTATTAATATATTACAAGTATAATATATTAATATGAAATCATATTATTTAATTAGTATTGATCAAGAATTAATTTGGAATTAATTTTGTGATCAAAAGAGACTAATTAAATATATGGGGATTGATTATGTAAATCAATGATTCTTATAATGTGGGCTAATGATCCATGGTTATTTAGGATAAGCTAAACCAATGAGATAGTCCATGGATAGTCCATGGAGGTTTAACCCATGGAGCCTAAGTAATATAAAAGGTCATTAGGGTTTGCAAGGTGTAACCCTAGCATTTGTCACACTATAAAAGTACACCCCTAGAGCCAAAATCGGTTACTCCATTCATTCTAGTAGAGTGATATTGATTTTGTGCTAAGTAACTAATTCTCTCAAGCCTCCTCTTGCATTTGGTGTTTGTGACACATTAGAGGCATCACACTTGAGGTGCTCAAGCTTTCAAAGGCCAAGAACTACAAGTCCTACTAAAAGGTAAGTTATCTAACTAGTTGTATTGTTCAATTGTCAATTTGTATGCTAGTTAGGATGTATGCTTTGGAAAATTGAAAATGCATGTATATTTAGAGAAAACATAGATCCAAAGCATCTAGGGTTGCATGTGCACCATAAGAGTGTTATAGTGCTCAGAACCCAACAAAAGATTGATCAGAAAATGGAAGAATTTAAGCCAACAAAAGAAAAACGAACCAAACCTCGAGCCTTAGTATCTACTACTTCTGAAGTCTTTACCTTTCAACCACCCGATCCCCAAGTTTATGAAGAAAGTGATTCAGAAACTATGATTTCAAGTGATGACGAGGGGATGAGTGAAAAGGAAATTGAAATAGACAATATGAAAGTGGATAAGGTGGGACAACAAAAAGAAGAAGAAAAGACAAAGGTTGTAAAAAGAGGTAAGGGAAAAAGCGTAAATATGAAGAAAATGCCACTCAAAAGAAAAATGAGAACTTGAAAAAGGCATACATAAGGAAAGTGTTAGCTTATAAGAGAAGTTTGAAAGTGAAAAAGGTGAAGAAGGAAGTTCCATCGGAGGAAGCCGCTACAACGTAGAGCGGGAAGTAGTCCAGCTAAAGACTCCTAAAAAAGAAGCGCTTGCGTGAGGCAACCCGTTGTTTGAGTTTGCTTTCTTTTACCTTTTTTTTCATTTTTAGTCTTTTATTTCCTTTATTTTTAAGTATTTTGTTAGGATTTTCACTCTAAGTCTTCTAATTTGCTTAAAATGTCGCTTGAGGATAAGCAACGTTTAAGTGTGGGGTGTGGTGAAATTTTAGTGAGAAAAACTTAAATTTTTTCAATCGGAGCCTAAAACTCAACGAGTTCTTTACTGGACTCGACGAGTTCTTTCAAATTTTCACGATTTTTACTCAAGCACCGTCTCTACTCGACGAGTATACTTTTATTACCGAAAATGAAAAAAAAAGATTTTTAACTCGGTCAAATAGGGTTTTAACCCTAAAAGGAAAAGTTTCACCAGTTTCACCCACCACGCCTCCACTCGACGAGCCTCCTCCTGTTAAACACAATTTTTCAATTTCTCTTGGTTCTACTAAAAAACTCTCAAGAAAGGTTAGATTTTTCATACATAATTCTGCTAAAGTTTCGATTTTGATGTGTTTGATGTTTGCATTTTGTGAAAAACCCGATTTTTGACTTTAGCATGAACTCTAGGGTTTTAATTTTGGGTAAATTAGGGTGTTTAATCTGGTTTTTCTTATGATTTAATATGTGTTTTACTATCCTAGATATACCCCTAAAGTGATTTTGAAATAATTTGGACAAGTCTGTTTGAATCAGGAAAAAATTTCGCCATGTTCATCGAACTCGCCAAGTTGCTCAATCAACTCGACGAGTTGATTTCCCAGAAAACACACTTTTAGCTGAAAATTTATTTTTAACATATTTTGTGGTTTGTTTGGTTTCCTTTGCTGTTTGTTTATGTAGAAAAAATGAGGAGAAACATGGGCCAACAAATGCCAAGAGGCCAAGGGGAATTCCGTTGGTTTAATTTTCCTTTAGTTGGGTCAAATAAAACCTTAATTGAATGGAAAATAAGTTAGAGACCCTGAAGAAGAAAGAATTCTACATAGCAAATGAGGTCAATTGGATTTGGTTGGAACAAGCGGAGTTGGCAAGCGAGATAAACCCTTACTTGACAGAAGTGTTTGTGAATAACGAGGTACAAATTACATGTGATGCTTGGCGACGACTTTTCCTAATTCAAGAGCCCATATATAAAGAGTTATGCTTAGAGTTTTATGCGACAGTCAGATTTAGGGGAGGGGATGATTATTATGATACAAATGTGTTGACGTTTAGTCTTGGTAGCGAGTTTCGGGAGTGTAGTTTGGTCGATTTAGGTTGGAGGATGGGTTTGTATGATCAATCTGTGGTCATGACTGAGGCCTTTGGTGAATTTTTGGATAGTTGTCACAAAGTATTTCTGGATGGGGTGAATGGGTCCAATTGGTGGACAACAATAGCAAATGGGGTTTACATACCATCAGCTGCACAAGAGGAAAGTATTAGGTCACCAATCCACCACCTAATCCATAGGTTTGTTTCAAACACCATCAACATGAGGAAAGATGATGATAAGGTGCCGAGTCTTGATGTCTTTTACCTATGGTGCATCATCATGCCCAACACAATCTGTAACATCCCTTATTATTCGGCAAAGAATCTGGCTGAGAGAGGGGTCGAGGATTGAAAACTTCAAGAATTTGTGGAGGTATGTTTACGACTAGATTGGCAAGGTCTTATGGTGTTTTTGAAAGGGGAGCCGAGAATTTTTTGACTATGATGCAAACACCCTCTTTTAATCATCTTCTGTATAAGAGGGATAGGATTTTTGAGGATTATGGTGGGGGAAATTTTGTTATCCCCGATGAAGATGAAGTGGTAGCACCAGAAGAGCTGGGTAGAAGGGTAAGGCCTCGACAAGCACCCATGCATGAAGACCCACTGGTGGTCCCGGTTGATGATGAGCTACCCATGGACCCGTACAACATAGCCTTGGGAGGATACCAAGATGATATAGGCCGTGGTGTAAACCACCTCTATACGACCATGGAACATATGATGAATCACATGCATATTCAACCTCCCGATACTAAATACCCTTACATTCAAAATTGGGATGAACATTGGAGGGCAAGTCAAGGAGGTGTCGGTGGGAGTGGAACCGGAGGAGGAGATGATGAGGATGAAGAGTGACTATCATTTATCTTTTATTTTTGTGATTGATTTGTTAAGACAATTTTTATTTTTGCTTGTGTGTTTATTTGTTTGATTTGGTGATGTTTAAAAACTTCTAGTTGATTAGGAGTAATGTAGGAATTGTGGTTTAATGATTGTTTTCCTTTTTATTATTGGCTTTTATTTTTATCTTTGCAGAATTTTAGGGTGAGAATTGATCCAATTAATCAAAGTGTGAGAGATTTAAAAGTGAGGGGTCGAGTCGATTATGAGAAGATTAGAAGATTTAAGTGAAACTATGAGTCCGATGCCTAAAATGGTTCAAAAATAGTCTCGTTGCTGAAGAAACCGAGGAGGTGTATTACCCTAATACGCTCCTTGAACATAAAATCAAAACTGGAGCAGAAAGGAAAACTTGCCCATATAGAGCCGAAAACTCGTTGAGTACACACTTCAAACTCGACGAGTTCATGAAGAATTTCGTGTTTTTCTGTTTAGTCACGATCCAACTCAACGAGTCACCACTTATAACTCAGCGAGTTGCTCAGTTTCTTATTTTCAAGTATTTGATTTGATTCCAATCATCGCGGACACTATATACATTTATGAAGACCATTTCTAGGCGTTTCCAAGAAGCTTTTTCCTGCATATTTAGATCTGTCAAAAACACGAGACTTATTACACCCAAGGCGTGGATGAGTTTTTCCCATGCCAAAGTCAGCTGAAGATGGAGCTTAAAAAGAAGAATATCAACCTCACAACTTCTATCCAAGGGGAGTCTGTTCCAATTCTCTCATTTTACTTTTATGTTCATTATCATGCATAACATGCAATAGGGACATTGCATAAATTAAGTGTGGGGTAGGGGGTTGATTACATTAGTTCAATTAGAATCCTAGGTTTAAATTTTTAAAAAAAAATTGCATAAAAATTGCTAAGGTTAAATTAGGAAATTTTGGTAAAAGCAATTAGGATTCCATGCTAGTATTATGTTTGATGATTCTATCAAAACCTAAATGTTTTGTCACACCCCAAAACCAGAACGGCGGAAACGTTCTGGGATGGAGGACGTCATATTTAGTATCAAAAGACATGCATCATAGTAAGCAAAGTAATGAACAACCATTTCATTAGAAGGAAAGTGTTTACAAATTGTGTGTTCAAAAAACAAGAGTACATAAGAAAATAACAAACAAGACTTGAAGCTATACTGCTCCATCTTCTGAATTCCCAGCACGAGTACCTGTCTACTAGGCTCCTGAGAATACAAGTTTTATGAAAGAGTTGATCAGCAATTAAGCTGGTGAGTTCATAAGATTTTAGTGATGTAAGTTGTAAAACGTTGTGGTAAAATATTGTTGAAAATGTAGTTGAAAAATGTAGTAAGTTGTAAGTTCTGTTTAGAAAGGTTCGCCTGTTCCTCTTAGAAAATCCTATATTTCCTACTTTGATGAAAGATACGTAAAAATGATTCTACAATCCTTTCTATGAGTACTAAATGGATACAAGTGATATAAAACTCAGAGTAAACAAACAATCGACTGTGCGCATCTGCTCTAAGCTCACAACCAAACAAGGAATAGGGAGTAATGCGGATAGCACACATCCCATTGTTTGTTAGATCATTGTTGTATATTACTCTGGCGTGTTCACTTGTTACTCATGGAGTTAATTGTAATGGTTCCTTTATATTTAATGAAAAGATTCTTTAAGAAAAACCCTTATTTCTTATAATAAAATGGTGACCATAGTGATTACTTCTATAATCACTTAGTATATACTTGCTATATATGATCTAATATCGGATAGAGTTAATTGGGTGAATCTGCCCTAAGCCCACAACCAAACAAGGAACAGGAAGTAAGGCGGAAAACACACATCCAACTACCTATTGGGTATTAATGATATATACCCATGATGTATAAACTAAAGTATTATAGATTTAATCACCTAAGGTCCTTTAAGTTTATACTGGTTTAATAAAATGGATTAAACCCTTAACTGGTAAGTTTCTAGTTTTGTATACCAAAAGTTCTGATTTGGAAAGTATGTTCTGTACTAGAAAATTGTGCATTGACTCTGTGTCCTATGACTTTACCCATACTTGGTACCCTTATGATGACTTAATGTATACTAAACATATATATATATATATATATATATATATATATATATACACACACACACACATATATATATATATATATATATATATATATATATATATATATATATATATATATATATATATATATATATATATATATATCTAGAATCGAATAGAAAATAGACTGGGTGAATTCGTTCCAAGCCTACAACCAAACAAGGAATAGGAAATGAAGCAGAGAGCACACATCCTATTACCTGTCGGATCCTATTGATATATATATCCTTTGATGTATACATTAAGGAATCATAAGGTTAGCATTATGGTCCCCTCTACTAAACGTAGCCTTCTACCAAGGCACCAAATGTTATGTATGTTTGTTTCTTGTATGAGTGTGTATTTTCCTGAGTGAGACTATCATTAACTAAATATAGTTTATACATTAATGATTATGTGAGAAGATCACAAAGTAAATGTAACAGGGAAAATAATATTTTACCTTAGCAGTGACACTGCTGGCTATAAAGTGATAAAATACAGACTCCAGGTAGTATTAAATGTACAATACACCTCGGGGAGTCTAAAGTAGCCTTTAATCCCACGTCGGTTAATTAAAGGTTTAAATGTGAACTCAAATGTAACTGAGAAGATATATTATTATATTTTATCACCTCGTGTCTGCTAAACCAGATACGTGTAATCGTACTAAAGTTAACGCAAACCGGAAAGATATATTATTCTATTTTATCACCTCGTGTCTGCTAACCCAGATACGTGTAATCGTACTAAAGTTAACGCAAACCGGAAATATATATTATTATATTTTATCACTTCGTGTCTGCTAACCCAGATACGTGTAATCGTACTAAAGTTAACGCAAACCGGAAAGATATATTTTACGTGCTTTTCCCGGTACTTAGTGTGGTGTGTTTATATTATTATATTATATCACCTCGTGTCTGCTAACCCAAATACGTGTAATCGTACTAAAGTTAACGCAAACCGGAAAGATATATTTTACGTGCTTTTCCCGTTACTTAGTGTGGTATGTTTCTCTCTGTACTAGTTATAGTATGTTTCCCCTTTGTACTTGTTATAGTATGTTCTCCTATGTACTTGTTATAGTATGTTCCTCCCTATTTCTCTTTATTGTGTGTTCTCTTTATATTATCGTGTATTGTATCTAGTATGAACTGAGTCTCTAAACTATACCTATTATAGTTTACTAGTATGTTTACTTGGGCTGTTATTGAAAAGACTCCTTTATCTACGAAGTTATGCTTGTACTTTAAAAATGGAGTTCGGCTAAACTATAAAGCAACATAACTTTAAAAGAGTTTTTGAAATGTTTTGATCACTTATAATAGACATAAGCATTCTTTTGAAAGATGTTTATAACAAACATTTACACAATTATCATTGTGTTCAACTTGTATTCCCCCCCCCCCTTAAAAGCATTTACAACAGTTAAAAGATTCATTACGGGGTATGAACTCACCTGATGTGGGTGATTCAACGAATACGCGCGTAAGGATGAGAAGTTCCACGAATGAAGTCCCGAGACACGACAAGTCCTAAATGACATACATTGGCATATATTGACATAAATATAGTGCTTGGAAGCAACCAAATGCAAGGAAACACCTCACGGGACTAGGAAACACTTTGACCAAGTGTTGGAATCACATGTAATTGACATAAAGGGTGTTTATGACCATTGTTTGGTGTTCACGGCCATGTGTTTATGGCCAAGGGAGTTTACGGCCGTAAACACATGGTCAAAGATGCCTATGAGGGTGTTTGAAGGCTAGGGAAGCTTGAGGGACTTTTGCTCTACACAATGGTGAGAAAGACCAACTCAATGGAGAGAGTTGAGGTGTTTACGGCCAAGGGAGTTTACTCCTGGCCGTAAACTCTCTTAATGGTCCCATTTAAGGTCTTAAAGGTAAGGAGTCTCAAGGGTTCAAGTGTTCTAAGGTTTAGCAAGGGTCTAGAAGTGTTTAAGGTCCAAGACTTGACCATAATTGGAGTTTACGGCCAAGGGTGTTTACTCTTGGGCCGTAAACTCTCTAAATGATGAGTGTGGTGATTATTCAAGGTCTTACAAAGCACAAGGGAGTGTTCTAGCCTCAAATCCAAGCCTTAGGAAGAGTTTATGGCCAAAATGGCACCTTTATAGGGGTTTACGGCCATGGGAGATGGCTTGGCCGTAAACTCCTTTTGGTCTTGCATTCTTGATGTTTTCAAGGCTCTAAGCATGAGTCTTGACTAGATATCAAGTATAGGGAAGAGTACTTACGATATAGAAGCTTGAAATGGTCGATTTTGGCCAAGAACACTAGTGTGTGTTCTTGGTGAAACTGGAAGATCTAAGAAAAGTTGATTTTCATGGATGAAATCAAAGAGTGTAACTAGGAGATGAAGTGTAACAACAAATCAAGGAAGAACACTTACCACTTTTGAAGATCTAGGATGAAAATCGGGATGATAGTTGAGAGAGAAATGGGGCGTTCTTGAGTTGGAAATGAAAGAATGAAAGAAAAATGAAGGAATGGAGTCTTATAGGGGAGTTTCCGGCCAGGGTTGAGTTTACGGCCGTAAACTCCATGTTTACGGCCCTAAACTACACATGTTGGAGTTTAGGGCTTTAGTGTTGTACAGTGAAGCTAACGGGTATTTCCTAACACTCATTACTTGAATGTACTAGGCTCAGAACACTCAAACAAACTCTAAATTGTGTTAAACGATAGCAGGAGTGAGTCTGACACTGAGTTGAGTTGACTGACTGAGCTCTCAAAGCAAAAAAAATTCGGGTTGTCACATGTTTAGTTGAGCCAATATACGTTATAGTGCATTTGTGGCCCCCTTTGTTCTAGTGAAATCATGGGATAAAAACACAACCTTGCTTAGTTTGAGGGACGCAATATGTTTAGCATCGTGTACCAGAAATGTATCCAGGAAAGCTTAAGTAATCATTGCACATAAGACTAATGCCTTTCAATAAAGGATGAAGTTAAATCCCCTTGCTTAAGCATATGTTTTTCTAGGCTTTTGGTTTGAGTGAAAAAAGTGAATTTGAAAAAAAAAAAGTGTTGAAATGTTTGAAAGAATCTACAAAGCTATGAAGAACGAAGAAATACACTGAAGAAAAGATGCAAATTATTGAAGATTAAAGCCAAAAAGTTATCAAGTTATCAAGTCTTTTATTTTATTATAATTTTTCTTTTCTACGTTATTTTACCCTATGTATGCTTGGGGATTTAACCAACAATGACTTGAGGTTAAGAAAGTTTTAGGCGGATGGATTCGGAGGGATGCATAAAATGAGCATTGTTCGCAAAAAATGGGTGAGTGTTTATGAGGATTGTTAGTATTTAGAATTAGGGGGGTCCTTAGGAAAAATTTTAGACACAAATGCATGTGTTGCGGTCTTGGCATAATGGATGGGTTTGATTTGGATTGTCTTATGTGATATTGGTGTGCTAAGCAAAAGTCAAGTGTGAGGTATTTTGATATGTGCATATTTAGTCATATAATTCCTACAATATCTTAGTACTTTTTGTTGTTTTTGTCTCAATTTATGAACAAAAGGTGCTTAATTAGTTTAAAATTTCATTTTCAGCTTTAAAGACATGCTTGGATGGTAAAGGAAGTGGAACTAGCAACTGGAAGCTTGGAGATTGGATTTTGAAGAAAGAAGGCTTGAATGAAGAAGAACTCGACGAGTTGGTCCTCCAACTCGACGACTTGCCTGGAAGATTCTCGATACAAGGATGCCTTGCCGTACACGCGTTTTAATTAATAAACTCAGCGAGTTTATTCCAAAAACTCGACGAGATGCTCTGTTTTTCTGGATCTATATATAGAACGTTTCTCATTCGAGCCCTAACTTTTGCTGGAGGCTTTGGACGACTTTTGGAGGCTAGAGAGGTTCTGAGAAGCTTTGGTTTTCGAATTTCAACTAGAAGCTTGGATTTAAAGAGATCAAAGGCATTAAACTATTACTTTACACTTAATCTTTGTTTGGAATCATGTTTATTACATTAGATTTCGAGTTTAGGATGTTATTTTCTATAGTTATGAGCTAAAAACTCCATACTTATGTTTAGACTAGATGATCTTATGAATATGGTTTGACTGAGTGGCTTGGATTATATAAATTTGGTTATTTGTCTTGTTAAGCGTGTTAAAATATCCTTGCATGTTAATGATAATTATTTTCTGTTAACAACTAAGTAATTGAGTTGCATGAACATCTTCTTGATTGCTTGAATCTTATAGTTATGTGAAAATAAGATTGTATGCCTAGTATTAGTGAACATAAACCTAGGGTTAACTAGAAAATAAGTAAGTTAATGTGTGAGCATATGTGATGACCAACCTCACATGAGTTAATTAAACCAACCAATTTGATTAATTAATGTTACAAGTCTTACTTGATTTGAACTAGACACTAGGAAACCTGTTAGTTTAATCAAATGACCACTATTTGAATTAACTTGTTTGCTAAAGGATTAGTAATAGTGAATATGAACCTAGTTACATTAGAAATCGGTAACCATTGATATATTAATCCATTGCACTTGCCACAAAATCAATCATAGGAATAAGTGAATCGAATCTAAATGGAAGTCTCTTTAATTTGATTGAATCTAGTTGTCTTTTGTTCCTCTTTTAGTTGTTAATTGTTTTTTTTGTTAAAGTATTTAGGAAGTTACTTATGTTTCTAGTCTTGTAAAACAAGAGAAAACCCCCCATTCTAATTAATTGTTTTATTTAGAATATTAGTATTAATTTTAATTGTTTACCGTTCCCTGTGTTCGATACCCAACTTGCTTAAACTAAACTGCTATCGATTGGTACACTGCCTTCGTGTGTGTGTTTTTATTTGAATTTGTTAGGATTAAAACTAGTATACTTCACACACATCAAATATTATAGCAAGAGACTGACAGGTCTTTATGTAAGACATTATGTATCGGATGTCATATGCTTCGTATATAGGATCGATTACATATGCTATAATATTCACGTGTTCTAATTTTTCCAACTGCCTAGGGCATTGAGAGGGAAAAAGGACTAGAACAAGATGTGCCTAAAGTTGTTAAACAACTGTCGAGAACAGTCTAAGGTTGCGACAACCCGAACCCTTTTTCCGTTAAAGTTAACCCGATTCCTTTAATAAAATTTGAATTTTATTTAGTTCCGTCAAATTCTTATGGTTTGGTTAAGTTATATAATTGAATTTTAAGTAAGAGTCAGAACCAAAATCGCGCGAAAAACCCGAAATTCCTTTAAAAATCAGCAGTTTCTGGCCTGACTGGTGTTCACGGCCGTGAACCCGATCATGGTCGTAAACCCGTTCACGGCTAGTGGCCCCCACCACCGACCATGAACCACCTATATATACGTGACTCCTACCCTCATTTATACTTTTCTGGCCGCGAACACCGTTTCTCTCTCTAAAAATCATCACCCGAAAACACAAGAAGACACAAGATTTCTCTTCATCTATCACTCTATCCACCTTGGAACTCGTTTTGGAGCATCAAAACATCCGTTTTTCATCAAGATCAGACATTGTTGTTCTTGAGTTCACGGCCGTGAACCCTTCAAATCTTCATATTTCATCAAGAATAGGCCGGAAACCCATCAAACCTTCAAAGACCGTGAACCCTTCAAGGGCAGTAAACCGTTCATGGTCGAGATAAGATCACGGCCGAAAACAGTTCATGACCGTAATCCCCTTCACGGCCGCAAACCCTCCCTAAGTAGTGAACTTTGCTAAAAACCCGCTTTCTCTGATTCAATCGAGTCCCGGTAACATTCCTAAACCAAAAGCAAATGTTATTCCAACACTATAAATAATGGTTTCGCTAATAAAATGCGTATATGTATTTGTGAATTTATACAAAAGGATTTCAAAACGCTTAAAACTCATGCAATTGATATAGTCATGCGGTTTCGACATTTTTATAAGATATTTATATATTTTATCCCTTTTGTAACATGTTGAGCATAAGGGAAGTTTTCAACTCAAAACTATAATTGCATAGTTTTCAGAATAATACATGAACCGAGTACTTAGTACACATGCAAACTATAATAGGTATAGTTTGGGGATTCCAATACACGGTTTTACATTTACAGGCATATAAACTATGACAGACTTAGTTTATGAAATACATTATTAACTTTCGGATAACAAGAGTACATTACTAAATAATTATGTAAGTATAATTATTTTTACTCTACAAGACATACATTCAGATTTAAGTACATGAGAATATAACACTGCACGTAAACTAGATTATACAGGATTGTGAGACACTACTTCGAATTGTACCCCTTTGGGGTATTGAACTAAATCCTATCATAGTATAACCAGAGTCTCCTGGAAGGAGAGCGTGAGATTTGTGAATAGATCTATTCGGGACTGACAATTCCACACCTGAACTGCTAGCTACAGTTAGGCAGGCATGCCTGGGGTGACAAATGTCATATATCCGACACTTGAAGAACGTCGTAAAGGTCACTAGGTCATATCAAGCATGGTTATACAACTCACAATAGTATAAACTAACCTTTTGTTTACGGGATTTCATTCTTCATTAGTTTTATTTTAATTAATAGAACTACAATATATTATATTGGATGATTCCAGGGATTTCAACTCATAGTTTTATTTTAAGTAATGAAACTACTATACATACTGGTGGTAACCAGGGTTTCAATAGAACATCCTATACATACTGGTGATACCATAATTTTTCATACAAAAAGGGGTTTTATATTCAAAACAGTCTTATACAATTCATCTGGTGGTAAACAGGCAATCAAACTAGTACTTTATGGAACATTGTAACAAACTCATATGTTAGAAAATATTGGATTTTATTGGAAACATGTAAACATTTTTCACTGATTCATTAACAGGTTTTCATTACAAAAACATGCTTATGAACTCACCAGCTTAATGCTGATACTTTTTTCAAAACCGCTTGTATTCTCAGGAAATCAGTAGACATGTACCTCAGCAGTCTTTTGAAGAAGACAGAGCATATAGAGTCACGTCTTTATTTTTGCTACTTTTTATGTATATAAATATGAATCAAACATATGTAAATACCTTTTATATATATTCAATGTAATGGTTGTGTTTACTTTGATCACTATGATGCAATTGTTGTGATACTACATATGACGTCATCCACCCCCGAACGTTTCCGCCGTTCCGGTTTGGGGGTGTGACAGATTGGTATCAGAGTTATTGTTTATAGTGAACTAAGTATACCGAACCTTACGTGGTATACAACTATAAACACTAAAGGGGCCGAAGTGCTCTGAAACTAAAAGTATACTTTAAAATACGAGTATTTTACAAGAAGTATACAAGTATACATATGTACAAGAAGCTATAACACAGTAAGAACTACATAAAAGTATTTAAGGCGAGTTGGACACTACGGTTAAAACTGAATAGTTATGTAGTCATATGTAGCGCCAATATAACCTGATCAACTATATTTGTCCGAGATATGACCAACATGTGTTTGGGAGTGACTGTGGTGTTGCGACAAGTCTACAACTCACCAAATCTTATACTAATGAAGCACATAGTTAAAATACTATAGGAGTATTTTATGGTTCTATAACACTGCACATAATTATTACAAGTAGTACTAATCCTCACAAATGAAAGACCTACAATTCCTTGTTTATGTTAGTAAACTGTTATTGTAGATCTCTGTTATCGCTGTAGGATTAAGATATATCTTGCTTGAAATTATCCAATTCATGATCAGTATAGAAGGCTTATCGTCATTTTTTCCCTTGTATCTTTTAGAGAAAGATGCCTCCCAGGAAGAGACCCAACAGAAAGAGCAACAACCCTCCAACAGATCCTCAGCCACCACCTCCTTAGTTCGATCCTGCCATGTTCCAGGCAGCAGTTACACCCGTTGTGGCTGCCGCGATGTCGTTATATATAATTTTGGTGGCTCTAGCAGATCAGGAAGTGGTACCCATCCCCATAATCTTGAGGGCGGTCAGTGACACTCAAAGGAGTGTTCCTACAACGATTTCATGAATGCAAATCCCAAATCCTTCGACGGCAATGGAGGAGTCATTGCCCTAACCCGGTGGTTCGAGAAGATCGAATCAATTTTAGAGATTTGTGCATATTCTGAGGCAAGCAAGGTGAAGTTTGCCTCCTGCACCTTCACCGATAGAGCATTGACTTGGTGGAATAGCCGGATCAAATCCCTAACTCTGTCGGTAGCCAATGCCATGGGTTGGGAGAGTTTAAAAGAACTAATACTTGCTGAGTACTGCCTAAGGGGCAAGATGCAAAAGTTAGAGCACGAGCTCTGGAACCTAAAGATGAAGGGTTCTGACATTGCTACTTATACAGCTAGATTCTGCGATCTGGCTCTTCTATGTCCGGGGATGGTCACCCCGGAAAGCAAGAAGATCAAGAGGTACATTTGGGGATTGACACCCCCAACTCAAGGGAACGTCTTGGCCGCTAAACCTCTCACATTCGACAGCGCCAAGTGTTTAGCGCAAACTCTTATAGATCACGGGGTTGATCTCAATGCAGTGGTAGCCGTTCCCGAACCACCAAAAGTGAGTGGTGGGAAGAAAAAGTTTTGGAACAAGGGTAAGGGCCAGTCTTCGCAAGAGCCCTCCAAGAAACAACAAGTAGTGGCAGTTCATGCTGCTACCACTCCCGCCGCTGTCCCTACCACTCCAGCACCTGCCAGTAGATATGTTGGTACTCTTCCAAGGTGCGACAAGTGCAACTTTCATCATCACGGACCCGGCCATGATTTTCAATGCAATAGTTGTGGCAAGAAGGGGCACACATCTCGTTTTTGAAAGACACCAGCCCAACCAACCAATCAGGCTCCTGGAGCAGGCGTTGGTCAAGCCTGTTATGGCTGTGGGGAGATCGAGCACTTCAAGAGAAATTGCCCCAAGGCAACAACTACTGGCAACATAGGGAGAGTGTTAGCGATGGGCCAGGAGGAGGCAGTTGCTGATCCCACTGTTATTACGGGTACGTTCCTCCTCGACAACTCTTATGCATGCATTCTTTTCGATTCTTGTGCAGAGAGAAGTTTTGTTAGTCATGAATTCAAGCATCTTCTCAAGCATAAATCCCAACCTTTAACCGAAACATTTACCGTCGAGATGGCTAACGGAAAGAAAGAGAGCACTAACGACATATTCATAGGTTGTACCCTTACCCTAAACAACCATTCCTTTCCAATCGACCTTATGCCAGTTTCCATAAAAAGCTTCGATGTCATCATCGGCATGGATTGGTTGAGCCCCAATCATGCTGACATCCTTTGTCATGAAAAAGCCATTTGTCGCAATCTTCCCTCGGGCGAATCCCTCATAGTCTATGGAGATAAACTCAGTTCAAACCTTCGTATCATTTCATGCATCAAAGCCCAGAAATATATGCGAAAGGAGTGCCATGCATTCCTAGCCCATGTCGTTAATGAGAAGCAGGAAGTTAAAGACCTCGAGAGCATCCCCGAAGTCTGCAATTTTCCTGATGTCTTCCCCAAAGATCTTCCCAGAATCCATCCCTAGTGCCAAGTCGAGTTCCGAATCGACTTAATCCCCAGAGCTACCCCCGTAGCCAAATCCCCTTACCGTCTAGCGCCGGCAGAAATGCAAGAGTTATCCAGCCAGCTCAATGAACTACGTAGAAAGGGATTCATCAGACCAAGTTCCTTACCCTGGTGAGCCCTGGTCTTGTTTGTGAAAAAGAAAGATGGATCCTTTCAGATGTGCAAAGATTATTATGAACTAAACAAGCTTACCATCAAAAACCGTTATCCCCTACCCAGAATCGACGACCTCTTTGATCAACTCCAATGAGCTGGCTATTTCTCAAAGATAGACCTGAGATCAGGGTACCATCAGTTGCGAGTCCATGAAGGTGATGTTCCTAAGACAACATTTCAGACTCGCTATGGTCACTATGACTTTGTAGTAATGCCCTTTGGTCTAACCAACGCACCGGCGGTATTCATGGATCTGATGAATCGGGTGTGCCGCCCCTTCCTGGACAAGTTCATTATTGTATTCATTAATCATATACTTGTCTACTCTCAGAGTGAGAAAGATCACAGACAGCACTTGAGGCTAGTGCTGGAAACTCTAAGGGCGGAGAAACTATATGCAAAATTCTCTAAGTGCGAATTCTGGATCAGAAAGGTAACTTTCCTCGGTCACGTGGTTAGCGAGGAAGGCATACACGTGGACCCTTCCAAAATCAAGGCGATCGAGAATTGGTCAGCACCGAGGACGCCCACAGAAATCCGTCAATTTTTGGGTCTCACTGGTTACTATCGCAGGTTTATCCAAAATTTCTCCAGGATTGCTAAGCCTTTAACCACCCTAACTCAGAAAGTTGTAACCTTTAATTGGGGAGAAAGTCAAGACACTGCATTCCAAACATTGAAGCGGGCCTTGTGTAGCGCACCTATCTTATATCTGCCTGAAGGGATGGAGTACTTCGTTGTCTACTGCGATGCATCAAATCAGGGCCTAGGCTGTGTGCTCATGCAGCGAGGAAAGGTTATTGCCTATGCCTCGAGACAGCTAAAAGCACACGAAGTCAATTATACAACTCAAGATTTGGAGTTGGGAGCAGTGGTCTTCGCCTTAAAGATATGGAGACATTATCTATATGGAACCAAGTGTACTGTCTTCACCGACCATAAGAGCCTACAACACATTTTCGATCAGAAGGAATTGAACATGAGGCAACGGCGATGGGTTGAGCTGCTCAGTGATTATGAGTGCTAAATACACTACCATCCTGGCAAGGCCAATGTGGTAGCAGATGCCCTCAGCCGGAAGGAATATTCAGGTCGTAGAGTGAAGGAACTGACAATGACCATCCATTCCCATCTGTCCACACAAATCAGAGAGGCTCAGCTAGAAGCCTTAAAACCAGAGAACATAGTGGATGAAGCTTTGAGGGGAATGGAAAAGAACTTGGAGATCAAAGGAGACGGAGTTTACTATTTCATGAACCGGATCTGGACCCCAAAGTTCGGCGGTTATAGAGATTTTGTCATGAACGAAGCCCACAAGACTAGATACTCCATTCACTCAGGTTCGGATAAGATGTACCTGGACCTCAAAAAGTTATATTGGTGGCCAAACATGAAAGCAGAGATCGCTACTTTCGTGGGCAAGTGTATGACTTGCGCCAAGGTGAAGGTAGAATATCAAAAGCCCTCAGGTCTACTTCAGCAGCCTGAAATACCTGAGTGGAAGTGGGAAAGGATTGCAATGGATTTGATTACTAAGTTGCCCAAATCTTCGAGTGGGTACGATACCATCTGGGTAATTGTCGATCGATTGACTAAATCCGCCCACTTCCTGCTAATCAAAGAAACCTTCAAGATGGAGAGACTTACACGAATCTACATCCAAGAGATAGTTTGTCTGCATGGTGTGCCTGTGTCCATTATCTCCGATCGGGATAGCAGATTCACCTCGAGATTTTGGCAGTCACTGCAGAAGGCTCGTGGAACTAAGTTGGATATGAGCACAGTTACCATCAACAGACAGACGGGCAGAGTGAGAGAACCATTCAGACATTGGAAGACATGTTGAGGGCGTGTTTTATAGACTTTGGCAAGTCGTGGGACACCCATTTGCCCTTGATCGAGTTCTCTTACAACAACAGTTATCATACTAGCATCAAGGTTGCGCCGTTTGAAGCTCTCTATGGCCGTAAGTGCAGATCCCCTCTGTGCTGGGCTGAGGTGGGTGACACGCAGCTAGCTAGAGGTCAAGTCCCTGATAGTTCTCTCACTCGCCCAGAAATCATCCGAGAAACCATAGAAATGATCGTACAAATCCGAGAATGACTAAAAGCTTCAAGAGATAGACAAAAGAGCTACACCGATAAGAGACGAAAACCTTTGGAGTTCCAGGTTGGTGATCATGTTCTATTGAAGGTCTCACCCTAGAAAGGCATGATACGCTTTGCAAAGTGTGGAAAGCTGAATCCGAGATACATTGGACCATTCGAGATCCTCGCTAGGATCGGTCTCGTAGCATACATACTTCGTTTACCCCAAGAACTTAGCAACATTCATCCAGTCATCCACGTGTCGAACCTTAAAAAGTGTCTATCCGACAAAACCCTTGTGATCCCTCTTGATGAGATCGAGATCAACGTGAACCTTAATTTCGTGGAAGCACCAGTCGAAATAATGGGTAGGGAAGTCAAACGAACGAAACAAAGTCGCATACCGATAGTGAAGATCCGCTGGAATGCCAGGCGGGGACCTGAATTCACTTGGCAGCGAGAGGATTCAATGCAACAGAAGTACCCTCATCTTTTTCCGAGTCCATGATTGTATTCTATGTTTGAATTTCGGGACGAAATTCCCTCTATCGGGGGAATGATGTGACAACCTGAACCCTTTTTCCGTTAACGTTAAACCGATTCCGTTAATAAAATTTGAATTTTATTTAGTTCCATAAAATTCTTATGGTTTGGAAAATCATTTAAGTAATATAATTGAATTTTATGTATGATTCGGAACCAAAATCACACGAAAAACCCGAAATTCCTTCAAAAATCAGCAGTTTTCGGCCTGACTGGTGTTCACGGCCGTGAACCCGATCACGGTCGTAAACCCGTTCACGGCTGGTCGCCCCCACCACCGACCATGAACCCCCCCTATATATACGTGACTCCTACCCTCATTTATACTTTTCTGGCCGCGAACACCCTCTCTCTCTCTTTAAAAATCATCACCTGAAAACACAAGAAGACACAAGATTTCTCTTCATCTATCACTCTATCCGCCTTGGAACTCATTTTGGAGCATCAAAACATCCGTTTTTCATCAAGATCGAATGTTTTTGTTCTTGAGTTCACGGCCGTGAACCCTTCAAATCTTCATATTTCATCAAGAACAGGCCGCGAACCCATCAAACCTTCAAAGACCATAAACCCTTCAAGGGCAGTAAACTGTTCATGGCCGAGATCAGATCATGGCCGAGATCAGATCATGGCCGAGAACAGTTCACGACCGTAATCCCCTTCACAAACGCAAACCCTCCCTAAGTAGTGAACTTTGCTGAAAACCTGCTTTCTCCGATTCAATCGAGTCCCGGTAACATTCCTAAACCAAAAGCAAATGTTTTTCCAACACTATAAATAATGGTATCGCTAATAAAATGCGTATATGTATTTAATTGATATTAGGATTCTGTTAAGTGCCGCGTACATCAACCCGAGGGTCTTCACTCCCAGTTTCGTTGTCCGACATTTCACGCAACTAACAGTGAGTTCATACCCCTATACTTTTATGATCTTAATGTTTTCAGGGGGAGAGTACAAGTCAAACAAAAATGATATTTGTGAATTTATACAAAAGGATTTCAAAACGCTTAAAACTGATGCAATTGATATAGTCATGCGGTTTCGACATTTTTATAAGATATTTATATATTTTATCCCTTTTGTAACATGCTGAGCATATGGGAAGTTTTCAACTCAAAACTATAATTGCATAGTTTTCAGAATAATACATGAACCGAGTACTTAATACACATGCGAACTATAATAGGTATAGTTTGGGGATTCCAATACACGGTTTTACATTTACAGGCATATAAACTATGACAGACTTAGTTTATGAAATACATTATTACCTTTCGGATAACAAGAGTACATTACTAAATAATTATGTAAGTATAATTATTTTTACTCTACAAGACATACATTAAGATTTAAGTACAAGAGAATATAACACTGCACGTAAACTAGATTATATAGGATTGTGAGACACTACTTCGAATTGTACCCCTTTGGGGTATTGAACTAAATCCTATCATAGTATAACCAGAGTCTCCTGGAGGGAGAGCGTGAGATTTGTGAATAGATCTATTCGGGACTGACAATTCCACACCTGAACTGCTAGCTATAGTTAGGCAGACATGCTTGGGGTGACGAATGTCATATATCCGACACTTGAAGAACGTCGTAAAGGTCACTAGGTCATATCAAGCATGGTTATACGACTCACAATAGTATAAACTAACCTTTTGTTTACGGGATTTTATTCTTCATTAGTTTTATTTTAATTAATAGAACTACTCTATATTCTACGGATTTCAACTCAGTTTTATTTTAAGTAATGAAACTATTATACATACTGGTGGTAACCAGGGTTTCAATAGAACATCCTATACATACTGGTGATAGCCAGGGTTTTTCATACAAAAAGGGGTTTTACATTCAAAACAGTCTTATACAATTCATCTGGTGGTAAACAGGCAATCAAACTAGTACTTTATGGAACATTGTAACAAACTCATATGTTAGAAAATATTGGATTTTCTTGGAAACATGTAAACATTTTTCACTGATTCATTAACAGGTTTTCATTACAAAAACTTGCTTATGAACTCACCAGCTTAATGCTGATACTCTTTTCAAAACCGCTTGTATTCTCAGGAAATCAGTAGACAGGTACCTCACCAGACTTTTGAAGAAGACTGAGCATATAGAGTCACGTCTTTCTTTTTGCTACTTTTGATGTATATAAATATGAATCAAACATATGTAAATACCTTTTATAGATATTCAATGTAATGGTTATGTTTACTTTGATTACTATGATGCAATTGTTGTGATACAACATATGACGTCATCCACCCCCCAACGTTTCCGTTGTTCCGGTTTGGGGGTGTGACAAAGGTTTAGCAAAAGATTGGTTGCTTATGGAAAACTGGAAGTATAGTATTTGGACGGACCATATTGACATAATTCTGAGTGGAGGTGATTCTTATTCAGAATTGATGGTCATATGGGAATCTGGAAATATTTCCATAATAGGAGTTGGTTATTGAAATCTACATGTGAGTTACAAACTTTAACGCAAGGAATGTGTTCAAGGAGTTATCTTGAATTGGATACTTCATTACCATGAAATCGTTTTAGTAACAAAGTTTCAACGGACCATTTTGTAACATCGTTGGCTACATTTTGGTGACTTTGACGCCACGTCATCATAAAAGGATATTGCATGTAAGGTTAGACTCTAACACATTTAGTGGTGACAAGAATTTGGAATTCTTACACTTGTAATAAGGAATTGGATTTGTGATATGAGCATCATTGGAATTATGTCCAATTGATATGTTCACAAAGGAAGGACCATGGAGAAACATAGTATGCATGTTTATAACATGTCATGATTGATGTTTGATTCAAGTGTTTAGTTGATTACTCGAAACATTATACAATAAATAAAGTCTAGTTAATATGGTGATTAAATAATAAGAGTTTTATTTATATTCAATAGTTTTGAGACCATAATTAATTAGGTTATTATTGCGTTTCACTTCGCATGTTTTACTTCCCGAATAATTGGATTATTCAAAAACTCCACAGTCGATAGTACTTTTGGAAGTAAGTAGAGAACTAAGATTGTCATGAATTGAATTGTAGATTGTCTAATGGAGATTAGACATAGCAACGGATTTGCTACAATGTTCATGAGTACTTGAAAATGGGGATTTTAAGTATTGGATAAACCCACACTCAGAGAATTACTTCATGGATTTAATCACGAGTAATTTTGAGATGATAATATATTATATTCTTGAAACGGAGATATATGAGTTGTTGTTTATGAGTCAGTTGTGCACTGATAATATGTAAACACATTAGTAACTTGATGTTATAAAACGTATTGTTGTGCGTGATTTGATGAGCAAATAGTGTAAGCATATAAGTTGAAGTTTATCTGTTCCTTTTGCCCTAATGGGAAAAGCGATATCGGTGGGCCCCTCGATGATTTGATGATGACATATAAAGCGCTTGGCCAAGCCTGGACTGAATTGATGTATTCAATTAGTAGACTGATTTCAGTCGTTATAAATCAGAAATCGGGAAACAGATCTTGGACAGAGAGATTGATTATAATCCATGTCTCATGTCCATACGATATCTTGTACAACAGATGAATATTTGATCACTTATCTAAGGACACATTATTGACTAGGTCAAAGTTTGACAGCGGCTTTTGGTAGCTACCATTTGCTAGTCAATTTAGTAGTTATCCTCGCAGCTATAGTTATTAGACTTATCCAAGTGGGAGACTGTTGGATTAGGTATCTAAGCCCATAACTATAATTAGTATATACTTGAATTGATAGTAGCATAGTCCTTTTGGGTTGCCTTCAAACCTGGCACTTAAATATGATAACTTTTAGAGAGATAAGAATGATTTATTAATTTATTACTTTGTTAATAAATTAACTAGAAATCAAAAAATAAATGATTTATTAATGTATTATGGAAATAATATATTAATTAAAAATCATATTATTTAATTAATATTTAATCAGAAATTAATTTGGAATTAATTTTGGCGTTAAAGGAATTAATTAAAACTGTAGGGACTAAAGGTGATAATGTTCAACAGTTGAGCATTGGGAAATTCTAGAACCTCCCTATAGTAGGGGGAACAAATTCTAGATGCGCCTAGGGTTTCCTTGGGCTCTAAGGGTGCCTTGGATGCCTTAGGGAGTAAGTTAAGAGATTAGGGTTATCCTGGATACACCTACCTAATCCAATACCTTCCTAACACCTATATAAACCCTCCTTAGGGTTAAATTTTGGCATAACCCTTCATTCCAAGTGCCTTGTCCGAAATTTTGATCTACTCCTCTCTCTCTCTCTCTATAGTATTCCTTGGTTGCTTGAGTTTGTTTCTGAACCATTAAAGGTTGTTTACAATAAAAATCTTAAAGGTATTTCAAGCAAAGATTCAAGGTCTTTCAAGACACTTGTGGCGCTTGCTACCAAAGGTCTTTCAAGCAAGGATTCAAGGTTGTTTACAATAACAATCTTAAAGGTATGTTTCCTAACCCTTTACTATGTGAATTTCGATTATACACTAGGGATCTAGGGTTTATACTTTATTGTTCATTATTGTATGTTTAATTAGAGAAAACGTAGATCTTCAATTAGGGTTGTATGCACACATAGGATTGTATGTTATGCTCAAAAGCCATCCGATTCAACTTGTGAATCAAACTACATAGCAGCGAGTGAAGCATCAAATGAAGCGGCTTGGCTGAAGAATTTTATCGGTGAAGGAGCAGTTGCCTTGACCAGAGAACCGAGAGATTATGGTAGATCAATACATATCAATAGAAAGTACCATTATATCGTACATAGAGTTGAAGAAGGTCATCGCATATTAAGAGAGTTTCCTCATAAGATAATCTTGCAAATCCTCTCACAAAGGCTTTAAGTAGGGTTAAACATAGCCAACATGCTAGAAGCATTGGTTTGAGAGATGATATTAGTTTTAGTAGTCATATGATTAGTTTGAAACTTGTAATAGAATAAATGTAATTGATTTTGGTGTTGAATAATAGAGATTATTTATGAGTATTGTTTACTGCAATTGTCAATTATTTATTCTTGTGTTTCGTTTTGCATGTTTTACTTCCTAATTAATTTTTTTATTCGAAGCTCCATAGTCGATCATACTTTAGGAAGTAAGTAGTGAATGAAGACCGTCACGAATTGGATTGTAGATTGTCTAAGGAGTTTAGACATGGAAATTGTGTTGCTATAAAGTTCATGAGTAGTTAGAAAATGGAGATTTTAGTATTGGATAAACCTACACTTAGAGAATTATTTCATGGATTATATCATGAGTAATTCTGAGACAATAATACCTTATATTCTTAAAATGGAGATATATGAGTTGTAATTTACAAGTCGGTTGTACATTGGTCTTACGAAAATGCATCAGTAACTTGATGTTATAAAACGGAGTGTCATGTGCGATTTGGTGAGTAAAGGATACAATCATATGAGTCAAGGTTTATTTGTTCCTTTTCCCTAAGGGGAAAAGCGATATCTTTGGGCCCCTCAGTGATTTGGTGTTGAATTATAGTGTTGGGCCCATCCAGGACCAAATTGATGTGTCCAATAGTAAGTTTTATGAGGTCCTCACAAATCAGGAAATCAGGAAACAAAAGTTTGGACAATGAGATTGATTCTAATCCATGTCTCATATCTATACGATATCTTGTACACCGAATGAATATTTGATCACTTATCTTAAAACTAATGTCTAATCAGATCAGAAACTAGAGTTGCTTTTGGAAGCTCCCTTTGCTAATAATTTGGAAGTTATACTGAAAATTATAGTTATAGACTTATCCAAGTGGGAGACTGTTGGATTAGGTGTCTAAGCCAATAACTAAATTGGTATATACTTGAATTATTAACAAAGTCCTTTTGGGTTGCCCTCAAACCTGGTAATTAAATAGGATGACTTTTAGAGAGAGACTGATTTATTGATTTATTATATGATTAATAAATAGCAAGATATGAATTTATTAATATGTTATGAGAATAATATATTAATTAAAAATAGTATTATTTAATTAAGAATTAATCGGAAATTAATTGGAATTAATTTTGGGATTAATTAGATTAATTGAAAGTGCAAGGACCTAAGTAGTAATTGTTCAATAATTGAACAAAAGAGGGATTCTGGAATAGTCCTAGGATGGCCGAAAAATTATAGGCTTCCTTAGGTTTCTAGAACATGCCTTGGAGATAAATAGAAAACTAGAAAATTACCTGATTTAAGATATTTTAATCAAGTAAGGGTTATCAGGGATTCCTAATGCAGCTATAAAAGGGCCTTAGGGTTAGAAATTTCGGCTACTCCTTCTGATCAAGAGATATCCAAAACTCACCTCTCATTCTCTCTCCTAAGAAGTTTTCCTGGTTGCTAGGTGTTGGGTGGGAACCATCAGAGACACAAGAGTTATGGTGCTTCCTTCCAAGGTTTTTTAAGAAGGTTTGTTTGATTGTTTACTACAACAATCAAAAGGTATGTAATCTTTTATGAATTTTGAGATTAGCTAGGGTTATAGGGTTTTTGTTGTTCAATAGAATGTTACTTCAATAGTGTTATGACTAGATCTAATAGGTTGCATGCACCCTTCAGTGTATAAGGATTTATCCATGTTATTGCGTGTAAAACCCATCGGTTGACAATAATAAAGAACATTCTCAAGTATTTGTGAAGGACAAAGGATCTGATTCTAGTCCTTGGTGACAGAGATACGTTGAGAGTGACCATGTATAGTGACGACAACTTTCAAACAGATAGAGAAAATCTTTGTTCTCAATCTGGATGGGTGTTTCTATTAAATGGAGAAGCAGTTACCTGGAAAGTTCCAATTAGGACACAATGGTTGATTCTACTTGTGAATCAAACTACATAGCAGCGAGTAAAGCATCAAAGGAAGCAGCTTGGATGAAGAACTTTATCGGCGATCTCGGAGTAGTTTCGACCATTCAGGAGCCAATAGAACTTTTCTGCGATAATGAAGGAGTGGTTGCTTTGACCAAAGAACCAAGAGATCATGGTAAATCAAGACATATTGTAACGCCCGTAGATCCGTGCTAGTCAATTTAAAGACGATAAGCATCAAAAATGACTTTTTGATGGAAGATTATTTAGAAGGATTAATCTTAACTAAGTTGTATTATATGTTACAAGGTTTCCGAATATATAAAGAATGCCGAAATCCGAGTTATAACGAAGAAGTTATGAACTGTCGAAGTTTCGCGACAGAACCGGCACGACGCTGAATGATGTAAAATATGAATTTACGATAGAGAGATATCTAGCCTTAGAGATCTAAACGAAAGTCGTAGAGCTCGTTAAACCGAGAGCGTGCATAAAAAGAACGTCTAAATCTGACTTCGTATGAGGAAGTTATGATTTTTCGAAGTTTCGACTTAGCGGTATGCTGCCCGAATACTCGAATTTGAGATCGAGTGGTTTCTAGCCGAAACTTTCAAAATGAGAATTGAGGATCTCATCGATAGTAGTCCAACGGTAAAAAGACAGCCGAAAACGGACGTTAGACGAAGAAGTTATGGATTTCTAACAGAGTTTTCGTGTCCCGGCCTACTAAAAATAATATAATAAAAATAGAATAAAAATAAATTCAAAATTAGCCAACGGAGTCTAAACGAGAGTTGTAGAGAATAATCTCACCTACGCGTGCATATAAAGAACGTCGAAAACGGAGCTCGTATGCGAAAGATATGAATTTCTGAAGTTCGGGGCACGAAATCTGATCCTGTGTCAGAACTCACGACGTGAACACTGTGTTCACGACGTGAACTCATAAAAACGTCACCTGGACTCTGTCAGACCCCACTTGTGATGACGCATGCAGTGACGATCAATCCCCACGACGTGAGCACTTGAAACTCACGACGTGAACCCAGAAAATTCACCCTATAAATAGAAATCGAGGGTCAGCCGATTTTGGTTGCTCCTTCTCATCTCTCCCACTCCCGATACCCTCTCTAAGCCCTATTTTAACCCCCCGAAGCCCCGGTATCATCCCGAGACCCGAAGAAAGTCCCGAAGACGAAGATCCCGAGAAGAAAAGAGTTTCCGAGCCGAAGCTCTGCCTGCGAGAAGCCCGGTGTGTGAAGATCTTCTAGTTTCACCGAAGAAATACTACTCTTAGAGCCGTAGTGTTGTCCGATCATCTTCTGATCAGGTGAGTGTATAGTCCCTTTCATAAACACGATTTTAATACAAGTATTGTTTGAATGTATTAAGTATATGTTTGGTGTGAGTGTATAGTCACTTTCTTCTAACACATAAATATGAAGTATTTTCTATGAAATACGTGCTATGTGTTTATATATTGTTGTTTATTTGAGATGAGAGTGGAATGGATGTTTTATATAGTTTTTAAATGAGTTAAACTGTATATGTATTTTATATTTACAAATATGTTGGGTAGAACATGGGTAGATGGAATAGTTGGTGTGTGATGAGAGATGGTATGAGTAAACCTTGGTGACTATGGAGTTAGCGCCTACTATTAAGTAAACTTTGGCAGCAATGGACTTCGTGCCAATTCCTTAGGTCAATCCTTAGGAACAAATGAATAAAGTATAGTTGATTCTTAGGGTAAAACCTTAAGAAATAAAGAAGATAATGGGGATGCGACCGCACACACCATGGCCACACACACTTGGCCGCACACACCAAGTGTGACCGCACGCACCCTTTTAAGGGTCCAAAATAGCAACAAACTCTCAATCCGGCTAAGCAATGGCCAAAACACCTTCTTAGGATCATCACAAAGTCTTGGAAAATCGATTTGGACACATTCCTATGGGAGTGTACGGCCGCACACAGGCCTGGCCGCACACTCTGGCCGCACACCTGGCCGCACACACATAAAAGTTGAGTTTGGTGGCCTTACACTCAAATCTAAGACCCTACACTCATTTAGGGACTTCCATAGGTGTTTGTAACACTTAATTCTAAGTGTTTTCATGTCCTTAAGGCATGTTCCTATCACCATTAGTGGTTATATACATCAATGTATTCATATATGTGTAATTATATGTTAAATAGGATTCGTTTGTGCTCGAGACTCCATTTGACACCCAACGATCCTATATCGATCTTCCATTCGAGTTACTCAAAACAGGTGAGTTCATACCCCTTAATTAACCTTTTAAATGTTTTTAAATGCTTTTATGGGGGGGGGGGAATACAAGTTGAATCATGATAGTTATCATATCAATCACATGTGATTAATAACTATCAAACTATGGAGTTACTACACCTTTAGATGTTTTACCAAGCAAACTACTTCAAAATGAATTCTCGAAGGCTTTTACACGTTGAACTCTTCATCAAACTTGTTTTCTAAACTACATATTTCCTTTCAAATTCTGTTATGACTAAGTTTCAAGCAAAGGTTTTCATGTACTCAAACTGTGTTCCAAATAAGGGATTTCTTATACTTTAAACTGTTTATATCAAACAAACTGCTTTTAAATCTTTTTATAAATTGACATCAAGTCATCAATTCTTCTTACTAAACTTTCCTAATTTTTTACAAAATTTCTTTTAAACTTTTATATTATCAATTGCATGCCTCTATATGTATAGTTATATAATTAATGTTTAAAGGACTTAGGACTGCTAACCCGCCTTATTTCCTGTTCCTTGTTTGGTTGTGGACTTAGGGTATCCTGTTATTTGTCCGAAGGTCGTCTAAATATTAGTTATATATTATGTATACATATATAGACATAAAAGTTCTATCAGTCAGTTCAGTACCTTTGGGTAGCAAAGGCATCCTTCCATTATTCATATACATATATTGCTTGTAATTATTAAGGGTATAGTTAGGAGATACTATTTATTATTTCTAGTACAAGGAATCACACAAGAGTCAGTTCATTCATGAGTCTATACAAATATTTAAATACTATAAATAGAATGTGACATACTACTTCTCGATATGACACTTCATTGTGGTATCACCTTGTAACCAGAGTCTCCTGGAGGGAGAGCGGGCATTATGTGTATAGATCTATATGGGACAGACACTCCCACATCCCGACTGCTAGCTACAGTCCGAGCCGATAAGGCCCAGGGGTGACAAAATGTCACCTCACTATATATGACCTGGAGGGTCATCAATTATTCAGCGTCGATCAGCATGGTTACATACGAGTTCACATTCAAATCCTTTATTTATCCAATTAAGAATTAAAGGCCAATTTAGACTTTTCGAGGCGTGTCGTTCACTCGATACCACCTGGAGTCTACACTTCATTCATTTAGACTTTTCGAGGCGTGTCATTCATTCGATACCACCTGGAGTCTACACTTCATTCATTTAGACTTTTCGAGGCGTGTCGTTCATTCGATACCACCTGGAGTCTACACTTCATTCATTTAGACTTTTCGAGGCGTGTCGTTCACTCGATACCACCTGGAGTCTACACTTCATTCATTTAGACTTTTCGAGGCATGTCATTCGTTCGATACCACCTGGAGTCTACACTTCATTCATTTAGACTTTTCGAGGCGTGTCGTTCATTCGATACCACCTGGAGTCTACACTTCATTCATTTAGACTTTTCGAGGCGTGTCATTCATTCGATACCACCTGGAGTCTACACTTCATTCATTTAGACTTTTCGAGGCGTGTCGTTCATTCGATACCACCTGGAGTCTACACTTCATTCATTTAGACTTTTCGAGGCATGTCGTTCATTCGATACCACCTGGAGTCTACACTTCATTCATTGAGTCTATGTTTTATTCACTTCATAGTCAGCAGTGTAACTGCTGAGGTAAAATATTATTTTCCCTATTACAGTTACTTTGTGATTTTATCACTTACACGTTTATGTATAGCTATATTTAGATAATAATAGTTATACTAGGGGAAAAACCTCCATTTTTACAGAGGCGCAAATCTTCAAAACAGTCGGGTCTTGGTAGAAGACTGCTTTTTATACTAGTAGGAAATATGGGATTTTCTAGGGTTTTTCATACTTATACCAAGTTTTCATATAACAATTTCAAGTCTTTTCTTTACAGTTTTAAAAATCAATGACACTAAAATACTTATGTTCTCACCAGCTTTAAAGTTGGTACTCGCTTTCAAAATAACTTGTATTCTCATGTCACCAGTAAACAGGTACGATGACCAGGTTTTGAGAAGACGGAGCGGTTAAGACTAGTCTTTGATTTCTGATTTCTTATTATCATGTTGTATACTATGAAAGAACTCACATGTATTAAAAGTTTTCTATTAATGCAATGGATGGTGTTGTTGCTTGTTTACTACTTTACACTGTTGTGATACTTTACATGACGTCCTCCACCCCAGAACGTTTCCGACGTTCTTGGTTTTGGGGTGTGACAGCAATGGACTTCGTGCCAATTCCTTAGGTCAATCCTTAGGAACAAATGAATAAAGGATAGTTGATTCTTAGGGTAAAACCTTAAGAAATAAAGAAGATAATGGGGATGGGTAATTGGGTTGATTGTTTGAAGATTAAATATAATAATTATATTATTGTGGGTTGAAAACCCTATATGCTCACCAGGCTCCCAAGCCTGACCCACTCTGTTTTCTTTGCATTACAGGTAATGGCACAAGAGTATAAGTTCGTGGACTTGACGAGAGATTTTGGATTATAGATCAGTAGTTATAAATAACTGTTGTAAGGTCTATTTTATATTGTTTATGCTTTTGGTCTGTATCGGAACATGACATCCCGAGATTTTGTTATTTAATGAAAATACACTTCTTCAAGAAAAGTTTTGATAAATTCTTATCATATTTTGTTTTGGGAACAAATTCCGCAACCGTTTTCTTTAAACGATCACTCTGATTTATAAAAAAAAGCATAAACAAATCGGTCTTTTCTGGCCATGAAATTGGGGATGTCACAGTTGGTATCAGAGCATTAGTTTAAGCGAACTAGGAATATGGATTTATTTCTAGACTTAAACTTAGAATGTTAAGTGATGATTGTGAGATGAGTGTCTATCATATTTTACACACGAGCACTAGTATATTTTTGGAAAGATGCCTAAAATGTTTTTATCTGCTAAATGCTATATGTTTGGCATATATGATATTAGTTGTTCGGATCTATGGTCTGTTGCCGACCGGATCTGGAAACCTTATGTGTTTGGGATTCTAAGTGTATGACTACGATATTAGAACTAGCATGTAAACGTTTCGTAGTGATAAGGAGATTTATACGTCTATTGTAAATAAAGCTTTCTTATCTTAAATTCTCGCCCGGTACACCGAACGTCTGCTTGGATGTACAAAGTGTTATGGTGAAGACTTGCAGAGAATTGAGTAAATGGAGGAAATGAAAGGCTTATGATAGTGAATGACACCTATCGGAAGATATCGTAAGAGTGGTATCTTGCCTTTAGTTTATGTCTGATAAAATAACGGAACGTTTAGAGGAGTACGGTACGTCTGAAATACACCTTCGATTGTCGGGATGATAGAACGATTGGTGTAATTCTTGAAGTTGTCCCATCCTCTGGAATGTCCATCACCAACCGAGTTGAAGTAGAATTGATGAGTGAAGATGCGCATGGAAGAAGTCCTAGTAGAGTCTAGGAAAATTTTATGATTAATTGGGCACATTCGTATGTGTTAAATTGCTTGGTGATTTTAGGACTTGGGGACTGCGAGACAATACTTGGGACGAGTATGAGTAGGTGTGAATAGTAGTAGATATCTATACTACTGGAAGCAGAGGATTCACGCTTGGATCAGGGAAAGTCACAAGGTTACCAAGAAGCTAGTGATTGGTCTCATTTTATTCAAGTATGTCGTTACCATTGTTTCGGTAGTGACTAAGAAGATGATTGATATTCTGACCCTAGCGGTCATATCAAATTGAGTCCGACTACGATGAGTTTGTTACGTGGTTCATAGAACCAAGTTCGTGTTGGATTAATGTCTAAGTCCATAACTATATTTGGTATGTACTTGACCCGACCCGGCATGGTCCATTTGGGTTGCACTTCACCGGCACAATTTATATGGATAGTCTTTTGAGAATAGTATATTTATGATTTATATTAATATATTATAAGTTCTAATATATTAATATGGAATCATATTATTTAATTAGTATTGATCAAGAATTAATTTAGAATTAATTAAGTGATCAAAAAGAACTAATTAAATATGGACTCTTATATATATGGAATGGGCCAAGTTCATTTAGGTTGGGCTAAGCTTTCATGGATGGTCCATGGAGCTTTTAACCCATGGATCCTATGTAAATGAAAGGTCATGGGTATTAGGGTTTACATGGATGTAACCCTAATCCTCCATAATATATAAAGGGGTCCTTGGCTCACAAAATTGGCACAAGTGTGTGAAAATAAGAGTGGGCCGATTTTAGTGTGCATACATATTCTCTCAAGTTCTTCCAAGGTGTTTTGGTGATTTGTGATTCTATTTGAGGCTTCCACACTATTGGGGCTAAGCTCTTAAAGCTTGAAGACATCAAGCTACATCAAAAGGTATGTCATCTAACTAGAACTTTGTAGTATAGGTGCTTCATAATATGCTAGTTAGGATGAAACCTTGGAATAGTTAATATTTGCATGTATAATAGAGAAAACATAGATCCAAGGTTTATAGGGTTGCATGTACACCATAGGAGTGTTAGAATGCTCAAAACCCAACAGTGGTGTCAGAGCCATGGGGTGTTTTCTGTTATATTGATGCAAATGTTTTATTTTCAAGTTGGAAAAAAAAAGGAAAAAAAAACATGACGTTTGTCAAATTTTAAGATAATTACTTGTTTTGTGAAAAACGAATTATTTGTAAAATTTGAATCATTTGTTATATGAGTTGAATTAGGTCAAATTTAGTAAAAGATAAAATAATATGATTATTTTATTAGTTTTAAAAGTTTGATCTAAATGCTTTAAGGAGTTACATATTTTGTCATAAAATTTTGGAGCTCAAAAGTTTTTTTAAAGTTGTGATCTTAAGGGTTTTTGAAACTTCCATAAGTTATGGATATGAAAGTTTTTTTTTTTTAAAAAAAAAAAATTTGATTCAAAGTTTTTATGGAGTTACAAAATTTGGTGTTAATGTTTTAAAGAATTTCATAACTTGTTCTTAAGTTATGGAACATGGAAAGATTCATCATAAAACACCATTAATTCCATAAGTTATGGAATCCAAAGGTTTTCAAGAATTACAAAACTTACCCTCAAGTTTTGGAATTTGAGAAAAGTTTTTTATGAAAAAAAGAATTGAATTCTAAAACTCTTGGGTTCATAACTTAAACAATTAATTAAATGGTTTTAATTTTCAGTTTAATAATTGGAATTATGATGTTTTGTTGAATAGTTCAAATTAACTCTTATGGACTTTATTAGTAGTTAATTAAAGCGTTTAATTAAAAGAGTATTATTAATCCATAAATATATGGTTTGAGTTTAATTAAATTAAAAGTCTAGTTTAATTAATAGATTAAACCACCAAGTATTTTAAATGTCTAAAATACACCCTTATACTATTATAATATTAAAAGTTTAATATATTATATGTATAAGAGCAAGTCGTCTTACCATTAGTAGGCTTCATTCACGAAGCCGGTCTATAAGGGGGTATAAGGTTACTGCCTATAAAATGGCAGTTTAATGGGTGTCCACTCTCACTCACCGCTTCCTTGACCGGTGGAGGATCGTTAGCCGAACAGGTAGGACAAGGACTATAATTCTCCCTTCATTATAACTATAATGATAAATACTAAGTAACTAAACACTTATAAATTCCCAATCTTAGTTACTTAGGAAAATGTGAATAAGGTGCTAATCCATGAAATTACACTTTGCACTTTGTTTAAGCTGTTAGTGGAGCGTGTGTGGTTAACCGGCACACTAACCTGGACTTAACAAGGTAGGCAAATGGTAACTTAATGTTTATCATAGTATCATTGGAGCGTGTGTGGTTAACCGACACATCGATTGAGGGGTAAATATTAAGGGTACTAAGTATATTTGCATGGTTACTTCACACCTTGTTTTGTGATCCTCGGCATCCCACTCACAAAACCTGAAGGGCACACTCGATATTGAAACATGCCATTGAAAAGTTCAATGAATCTCAAAAGAATCTAGGAGTTTCAAAACCAATTAAAACCTAATAATATATTTCGTTTATCTTGGTGGAAATTGGTGAATCGTCATTCACCTACCTTCAAATATTTTATAGCTTGGATTACGGCATCCCTCTTCCAAGTTATAAAATAGTTTGTTGGGTCCTAGCCTTAATATATCATATTGGGTGTTATATTAAGGACTTAAATCAACTTTACGTGAATTTCTCCCATTGTTGATGTCTGATTTAGACAACAATGATCTTCCCAAACCAAGCTTTCCTAATGAATATGACTTCCCGAGTTTGGCTCATGGAAGTCATACTTCTCTTCCTCCACCTCCTCCAATTATTCTCCCTAACCCACAAGTTCAAGGTCACTCAAGCCCTAATGGCAAGCAAGGTCTATGTATGATCACATCTTAGAGATTAAGTCACATATTGACAAGCCGGGAGAGTTGGGTGTCAAAGTCTTGAGAAAGTTGGATGTTCAATCACTTTCTAAGTCACATAGTGAGTTCCTTTGGGACTACTATGAAACAGACTATGACATGAACCTTAATGATCATATCTATTTGCTTGGTGCTGCTGAATCAGCAATGATTTGGAACGATAGTAAAGCAAATTTGATTAGAAGATCAACTTCCCAAAAACTTTATGGACAGTGACAATGGTGACACTGGAAATCCAGAAAAAGCATTCTCTTCCCAATGGAAAGGGATTGGCCATAGTCAACCCGGTTGACCAAATGGTAAAGAGAAAGGCTAAGTCTGAGATAGTCTCATTACCAAAGGGTCCATATGTTTATTTTGCCAAAGGAAGGGGCGTTGATTGCAAAGCTGCCAAATTTACCTAAGGATGTTAAAGTCAATAAGTTTGACTCTACATCAGGTAGAGCCCATTATCTAACTCTGTAAAGTTCTATTCTGAGATCCTCATTACATGATGTGACTGGGTCACATGTTGATGTTTTAAGAATCAAAGAATAGAGAGAAATCTTAAAGAACGTATATGCTGATTCTGATCGCGAAGGTGGATTTCGATCGCATCAGAATTTTGAGCAGTTGCTTAAGAAGTTATGATATATTGCTAAGGAATAGATAACAACAATTTTCCATGTGGATTGTAAGAATAAGTTTTTCCGCAAAGTTTTAAAATAAAAGAAAATTGTTTAATTTTATTTATTTGAAGTATCCTTACAATGGCATTTGTGGAAAATTGTTGCTTATATGATTCCACTGACAGCAATATTGGAAAATGGATTTGATTCTTTCATTTGTGGTAGTGTCTAAATTTACCAAATCAGGAAAGTTCCTCATCGCCCAAGTTTCAATTGGACCGAAACTTGGAATCATGCAAGTTGAATAGTATGATGAATGAGAACTTTCAAGCATTGGAAAATCAAGACTAATTACTTGTTCACATGGATGTGTGAGTCAAGTGAAGGACTAAAGGGATCGAGTACACATTCTTGTGCACTGGTCATGTCCACCACAAAGCTCGTTAAGACTATTTGATTTACTAAAGTTTAGTAAATATGGTTATACTTACAAGTTTAAGTATAATTCTGAAACATTGGAAAAGTCTCAATGTATGGCAGAACGAATGGGAAGAATCAAATTAGGCAGAAAGATAAAAGTTTCTCAAATCTGAAAAGATGGGAGAGTACTTTAGTATCATGTTTGTGATCATCTTAATGATTTAGAAATCATATCACAATTAGTCCTCTAAAGGTCATCTTAGTGCATTCTTATGACTAAGAAGAGGAGTCATGAATTGTTGAAATGGTTAGATCAGGAAGATGAGTCATACTTCGTTCCAAAACAATTCTTAGAGTCATACTCCAAGATTGTAACTTGAGTGACATATCTTAAAGAAAGGTTTAAAACACTTGTTAAATGTAAGAGTAAAAGTGTCCTACTCTTGTACATTTGAAATTGGTAATTTGTGATGTTTTGGATAAAACAAAGACCAACTAAGGCCAATTGTGTGAAGTGTTTGTCTTGATAAAGAATCCGCACTATCTCTTGAATATTTGGCAAGATAGTCTTATATGTCAAGAGGATAGTGGGAGTCTTAAAGATCCTAAAAAGAATTTCAAGAACTAATCAAGAATAAAACCTGAGGTTCTTCACTAGCACACGACTTGAGGTTTATAACCTATCGTGTTGACATATTCTGTGCCCATTCCAGTTAAAGTTGGCTTTGCATAGCAGTTCTGAAAGTTCTCAATTGGTTGTATAACAACTTGGAAGCAATGGCAGGCCCTGTACTGCCAGGTGGCAAGAAGTTAAGATTGCATAAGTTCAGTCCATATGAGTTTGGATTTGTCATTATCCTTGTCTTGTGACTATGGTTTTGACGATTCACATGGATAAGAACACATACACCATAAAATCTAAGGGTCATAAGGTTTCTCTCCGATTCATGAAAATGATGGTAAGGAAACACTTCCACCAAGTAGATTTGAAGCAGATGGCAAAAGGTCTAAACAATTGAGACTATGATTACGACATCCCTTTTCATAGTTCTGAAATTGTTTAGACACACATGCATGCTATCTAAGGAAAGGTGTATGATTTTGATAAAGTTTTATCAAAGCATCTCGTATCAGAAATCTGAACTTTGGTAAGAAAGTCAATAAAGTATTGATTTCTAGAAGTCCAGCTGATTTCTGAGTACATGTCAAAGCTAGTGGGAGCATAAGTGTTATGCTAATAATCATCATGTTAGTGGGAGCATGATAATTATTGTTAGTGTTGCAAGTTAGCAATGTTAATTATAGAAAACAAAAGTTTCAATTCGTGAGGCTGTAGGGATTGAAAAAGTTGTTTTGCTATAATTAAGGGAGAGGATATACTTCATTTCAGTTCTAAAGGCTTAGATTGAGACCTTAATCATCTTTAGTCAAGAATATATATATGAATTTCATGTTGGATTGGTTCAACTTAAGGAAATTCTATATATTGCGTTCTCAAAATTCGATTATGATTACGGCATCCCTCTTCATAGTCAAATTTTGAAAACATGGCAAATAAAAATATTGTAGCAAAAGACTGGTGTAGAATCATGTCTATATGTGAGACACCATGAATCGTGTACCATTTGCTTTGGGTACAGGATCGATTGCATGTGCTATAATATTTGTCATTTCTAAATTTTTCCAAATGCCCAGAGGCATTAAGAAGGGAAAAGGTCTAGAATTGGATATGACTAAAATGATTAAGCAATTGTCGAGGACAATCTGAGGTTTACCAAAGATTGGTTGCTCAGGGATAGTTGGAAGTATAGTGCTAAATTTGGAAGGACCATATTGACATATTCTGAAAAGAGGCATCTCTTGTTCAGAAGTGATAGTCAAAATGAGAATATGGAGTTGTCTCCATAGGTGGAAGTTATTTGTGTAAGATTAGAAAACTTAATGCAAGAAGCATGTCCAAAGCAATGTACTTTGAATATGAGACTTAGTTTCCATGGAGTTGATCTCCATTGGAATACCTTATAATGACTGTTGACAAGTCTTTGTGACTTTGTACATATTCATTATAGGAGGGTCAGTGCATATAAGTTTAAAATCTAAACAGATTTCGATAAATGATAGGAATTTGAAATTCTCACATTTTTCGATAAGGATTTGGGAGTGTGAAATTAGAATCATTGAAATTATGTTCAATTGGTTTATTTCACAAAGTAAGGATCATAGACAAACATAGAGTGCATACTTGGTGTATGGCAAAGCTATTGTTTAAGAAAAACATAGTGTATATGCTTGGAGCATGGGACAACTAGTGTTTTTAATTCAAGTATAAAGTTGATAAAACCGAAACAATGAATAATGAGTAATCAGTATGGTGATAAATAAAAGTGTTTATTTATATTCATAGGGTTTGATACCATATTTGATTCATTTATTCTTGTGTTTCACTTTGCATGTTTTGACTTCCAGAATAACTAAGTCGCTCTTCGTGAATGATTAAGTTATTCAAACGATCCACAGTCGATCATATGTTGGAAGTAGATATGAATCAAGACTGTCATGGGTTGGTTTGTAGAGGTCCAAGTTGGTGGACAAAGTGGTGCTACAATACTCATGAGTGCTCATAAGTTCTGAGTATTGGATTCAACCCGCGCTCATTTGAATCACTTCATGGATTTTATCACAAGTGATCATGAGACGATAATATCTTATATTCTTCAAACCTAGAGATATGAGTTGTTACTATGAGTTGGTTATACATTGATTGCACGAAAACGCATTTGGTAACTCGATGTTATAAAACGTGCCTTTGTGTATGATTCAACAAGTAGTAGAACAAGCCATATGAGTCGAAGTTTATCCATTCATTTTACCTTCGGGATAAAAGCGATATCTGTGGGCCCCTCGATGATTTAGTGATGACACATGTGAGTGCTTGGCCAAGCCAGGACTGATTTGATTTGTTCAATCAGTCAGTCATCATAAATCCAAAATCGGGAAACAACAAATGGACAGAGAGAATGATTATAATCCATGTCTCAGTCCATATGATATCTAGAATGGAGGAATATATGATCCCTTATCTAATGGACAAGTCATTGACAAGGTCAGAGTTCGACAGCGGCTTTAAGAGCTACGATTGCCAGTTAGGTTTTGAAGTCATACTCAATAATAGTTTTAGACTTATCCAAGTGGGAGACTGTTGGATTAATGTCTAAGTCCATAACTATATTTGGTATGTACTTGACCCGACCCGGCATGGTCCATTTGGGTTGCACTTCACCGGCACAATTTATATGGATAGTCTTTTAAGAATAGTATATTTATGATTTATATTAATATATTATAAGTTCTAATATATTAATATGGAATCATATTATTTAATTAGTATTGATCAAGAATTAATTTAGAATTAATTAAGTGATCAAAAAGAACTAATTAAATATGGACTCTTATATATATGGAATGGGCCAAGTTCATTTAGGTTGGGCTAAGCTTTCATGGATGGTCCATGGAGCTTTTAACCCATGGATCCTATGTAAATGAAAGGTCATGGGTATTAGGGTTTACATGGATGTAACCATAATCCTCCATAATATATAAAGGGGTCCTTGGCTCACAAAATTGGCACAAGTGTGTGAAAATAAGAGTGGGCCGATTTTAGTGTGCATACATATTCTCTCAAGTTCTTCCAAGGTGTTTTGGTGATTTGTGATTCTATTTGAGGCTTCCACACTATTGGGGCTAAGCTATTAAAGCTTGAAGACATCAAGCTACATCAAAAGGTATGTCATCTAACTAGAACTTTGTAGTATAGGTGCTTCATAATATGCTAGTTAGGATGAAACCTTGGAATAGTTAATATTTGCATGTATAATAGAGAAAACATAGATCCAAGGTTTATAGGGTTGCATGTACACCATAGGAGTGTTAGAATGCTCAAAACCCAACAGTTCGAGGTAGCATCTGACTCAAGTCAGAAGATTGAAATCAATGCGATCGATAGCATCGCGCTCGTTGTTAAGGAAGCTTGTAGCTAGAAATGCTACATGTAAAAATATGATTATATCACATTAGAATATGAAGGAAGGCATATTCCATTCTGGAATTTGACTCTAAGAGACTTGAGTCTATGCGTTGCATCATACGACGAGAGGTCATTATAACACGACCCCTCGGTCTGTTACAATAGACAAAGGAAAGTACTTATCCTAAGAAGAAGAAGGAGTCCTCAATAAGGATTTATTTTGTAACTTGAAGGTTACGATTGAAAGTCTAGCATAGTACAAAGAACAAGTGCAAGATTTAGCATCACGGTTATTACTTAGGATGGATAGATAACGTATGGAATCATTATACAAGCACAATTTCGTTGATGATTCTGGGACGTAATCATCCTAAGGGGGGATAATTGTAACGTCCGTAGATCCGGGCTAGTCAATTTAGAGACGATAAGCATCAAAAATGACTTTTTGATGGAAGATTATTTAGAAGGATTAATCTTAACTAAGTTGTATTATATGTTACAAGGTTTCCGAATATATAAAGAATGCCGAAATCCGAGTTATAACGAAGAAGTTATGACCTGACGAAGTTTCGCGACAGAACCGGCACGACGCTGAATGATGTAAAATATGAATTTATGATAGAGCGATATCTAGCCTTAGAGATCTAAACAAAACTCGTAGAGCTCGTTAAACCGAGAGCGTGCATAAAAAGAACGTCTAAATCTGACTTCGTATGAGGAAGTTATGATTTTTCGAAGTTTCGACTTAGCGGTATGCAGCCCGAATACTCGAATTTGAGATCGAGTGGTTTCTAGTCGAAACTTTCTAAATGAGAATTGAGGATCTCATCGATAGTAGTCCAACGGTAAAAAGACAGACGAAAACGGACGTTAGACGAAGAAGTTATGGATTTCTAACGGAGTTTTCCTGTCCGAGCCTACTAAAAGCAATATAATAAAAATAAATTCAAAATTAGCCAACAGAGTCTAAACGAGAGTTGTAGAGATTAATCTCACCTACGCGTTCATATAAAGAACGTCGAAAACGGAGCTCGTATGCGAAAGATATGAATTTTTGAAGTTCGGGGCACGAAATCCGATCCTATGTCAGAACTCACGACGTGAACACTGTGTTCACGACGTGAACTCAGAAAAACGTCACCTGGACTCTGTCAGACCCCACTTGTGATGACGCATGCAGTGACGATCAAGCCCCACGACGTGAGCACTTGAAACTCACGACGTGAACCCAGAAAATTCACCCTATAAATAGAAATCGAGGGTCAGCCGATTTTGGTTGCTCCTTCTTATCTCTCCCACTCCCGATACCCTCTCTAAGCCCTATTTTAACCCCCCGAAGCCCCGGTATCATCCCGAGACCCGAAGAAAGTCCCGAAGCCGAAGATCCCAAGAATAAAAGAGTTTCCGAGCCGAAGCTCTGCCTGCGAGAAGCCCGGTGTGTGAAGATCTTCTAGTTTCACTGAAGAAATACTACTCTTAGAGCCGTAGTGTTGTCCGATCATCTTCTGATCAGGTGAGTGTATAGTCCCTTTCATAAACACGATTTTAATACAAGTATTGTTTGAATGTATTAAGTATATGTTTGGTGTGAGTGTATAGTCACTTTCTTCTAACACATAAATATGAAGTATTTTCTATGAAATACGTGCTATGTGTTTATATATTGTTGTTTATTTGAGATGAGTGTGGAATGGATGTTTTATATAGTTTTTAAATGAGTTAAACTGTATATGTATTTTATATTTACAAATATGTTGGGTAGAACATGGGTAGATGGAATAGTTGGTGTGTGATGAGAGATGGTATGAGTAAACCTTGGTGACTATGGAGTTAGCGCCTATTGTATAAACCTTGGTGACTATGGAGTTAGCGCCTATTGTATAAACCTTGGTGACTATGGAGTTAGCGCCTACTGTTAAGTAAACCTTGGTGACTATGGAGTTAGCGCCTACTGTTAAGTAAACCTTGGTGACTATGGAGTTAGCGCCTATTGTATAAACCTTGTTGACTATGGAGTTAGCGCCTACTGTTAAGTGAACCTTGCTGACTATGGAGTTAGCGCCTGATAGCTATGGATTTAGTACCTGATAGATAAACTTTGGCAGCAATGGACTTCGTGCCAATTCCTTAGGTCAATCCTTAGGAACAAATGAATAAAGGATAGTTGATTCTTAGGGTAAAACCTTAAGAAATAAAGAAGATAATGGGGATGGGTAATTGGGTTGATTGTTTGATGATTAAATATAATAATTATATTATTGCGGGTTGAAAACCCTATATGCTCACCAGGCTCCCAAGCCTGACCCACTCAGTTTTCTTTGCATTACAGGTAATGGCACAAGATTATAAGTTGGTGGATTTGACGAGAGATTTTGGATTATAGATCAGTAGTTATAAATAACTGTTGTAAGGTCTATTTTATATTGTTTATGCTTTTGGTCTGTATCGGAACATGACATCCCGAGATTTTGTTATTTAATGAAAATACACTTCTTCAAGAAAAGTTTTGATAGATTCTTATCATATTTTGTTTTGGGAACAAATTCCGCAACCGTTTTCTTTAAACGATCATTCTGATTTATAAAACAAAGCATAAACAAATCGGTCTTTTCTGGCCGTGAAATTGGGGATGTCACACATATCGACAAAAAGTACTAATATATCAGACATAGAGTTGAAGAAAGTCATATCATAGTGAAGAGAGTATCATCAGAAGACAATCTTGCAGATCCTCTCACAAAGGCTCTGAGTATGATTAAGCATAGTCAATCTGCTAGGAGCATTGGTTTGAGAGATGACATTAGTTTTAGTAGTTAGATGATAGTTTGAAAATTGTAACAAAATAAATATAATTGATTTTGGTGATTGAATAATGAAGATTATTTATGAGTATTGTTTACTGCCTTTGTCAATTATTTATTCTTGTGTTTCATTTAGCATGTTTTACTTCCAGAATAATTTGATTATTCGAAACTCCATAGTCGCTCATACTTTAGGAAGTAAGTAGTGAATGAAGACTGTCATGAATTGGATTGTAGATTGTCTAAGGAGTTCATGAGTACTTAAAAAATAGAGATTTGAGTATTGGATAAACCCACGCTCAAAGAATTGTTTCATGGATTATATCGCGAGTAATTTTTAGACGATAATATCTTATATTCTTAAAATGGAGATATATGAATTTTAATTTACAAGTCGGTTGTACATTGGTGTTGTGAAAACACATCAGTAACATGATGTTACAAAACAAAGTGTCATGTATGATTTGGTGAGTAAATGATACAAGTATATGAGTCAAAGTTTATTTGTTCCTTTTTCCCTAACGGGAAAAGCGATATCTTTAGGTCCCTCGGTGATTCGGTGTTGACTTATGGTGTTGGGCCCAGCCAGGACTAAATTGATGTGCTCGATAAGAACTCTTATGACGTCATCACAAATCAGATATCGGGAAACTAAAATTCGGACAATGAGATTGATTCTAATACATGTCTCATGTCCGTACGGTATCTAGAATAATTGTGGAATACTTGATCACTTATCTAAGGACAACTATCTGATCGGATCAGAGATCGACAGTTGCTTTGGAAAGCACCCTTTGTTCTTTAATTTTGAAGTTATACCTGTAATTTAGTTTTACACTTATTCGAGTGGGATACTGTTGGATTAGGTGTCTAAGCCCATAACTAAATTAGTATAATCTTGAATTATTAGCAAAGTCCTTTTGAGTTGCCCTTAAACCTGGTAATTGCCTGGAATGCTATTTGGAGAGACAGTGTCTGATTTATTAATTTATTATATAATTAATAAATTAATTAGAAATCAAAATAAATTATTTATTCATGTATTATGAGAATAATATATTAATTAGAAATAGTATTATTTAATTAAGAACTAATCAGAAATTAATTGGAATTAATTGTATGATTAATTAAAAGTACAAGGGCTAAATGTGACAATATTTAAAACTTGAACATTGACCGATTCTAAAACCTCCCATCAGTGTGGACAGTTTCTAGATGGTTATTGGAGTTTTTTTGCGAGAATTAAGGAAGCCTGGAAATCCTTAGGGAGCAAGAAAAACGATAAGGGTTATCCAAGGAAACCTGTCTTGTCCTAGCTTCCCTAGTCACCTATATAAAGGCCTTATGGGATTCATATTTTCAGCCATCCCTTCTACAATACTTAGAGCTGAAAATATTCTTCCCTCTCCTCTCTCGTCTTAAGCCTTATATTTGTTAGGGTTTAGGTGTGAGACATTAGAGGCACGCGACTTCTGGTGCTTGCTTTCTGAAGACCAACAATAAAGGATTACTATTTCATCTAGATCAGCAAATGAATATGACGCAAATGAATATGATGCATGGTAATGAGATTAGATTTTGTTTTAATATACAAATTTAAAAAAAAATCATTTAGTATTTTCGACATTTAAATCTTCAATAATCAATACACTTAAGTTTCTGAAAATATGAATTATCAAAGTGTAGGATCCAAGTTTCAAAACAAATAAATGGCTAGGTAACCTTTATCCCATTCATTTGAATTTAACTGTGTAGATATTGAGTATCAATTATATTCTACTATATAATTTCTAGCGTAATGGGATCACTAATAACAAAGCTTAATAGACATGCTTGATCCCATGTATGTGTCGAATCTCTATTGCTTAGTTGACCTTTATCATAATAGATTTCTGAATCAAATCACCCATTTGAAGAACTTGTATAATCGGCCTATAACTAGGTTATAGAAATCGCGAATACACATTGGTCATTAAAAGATAACACTAGCGGTTAGGTGACCTTTATCCTACTAGCGCATACAAATGACGAGCGATTGTTATTCAAATAGGATTGCATAGAGTTGAGTTTAAATAAGTGGTCTTTGATGTTTTTATAATTCTAGTTTAAAAAACATATTATGTCATAGTTATTTCATGCATCAAATAAGTCATGCTATGTTTTTATTTATAATAACATTTTAACAATGTTCTTTTATAAAATCCAAATTTTATATAATCGACTCGGTCAAATTTTAAATTTAATATCTAGTAGTAAGTTTGGACGTTTGAGCGCTAAAACCTTTTATTAACATTTTAATAAAACTTTATTTTATAAAATAATGATTGGAGTTTGATAAGATTCTAAAATCTCAATTTTAAACTTATATAATTTTAATCGTTAAATTTACCGTTAGCTAGGTTTAAACGATAAAACTCATTTTTTTAGAAAAAAAAATTAAGTTACCATCTTATGTTAAAAGATAAATTTTATTAAAACCAAACTCCTTATGATCATTTTTATGTTTCAAATATTATATATTATTTTAAAATCTAATTTTATAAACATGCATTATATATATAAAACAAACATCACAAAATTTAAAACATATGTGTACAAACCAACCATAAACTAGTGACATTTTGTGAGTCATCACAAAAATAGCAAGTTCATTCCTAAGTGACATTAATGGAGCAAAATTTTTGTAATGTCTTTATGTTCTCACTTGCTTCAACACCTTGTAGCAAGTTCATAAAAATAATTTTATAAAGTTTATAAAACTTTAATAAAATCAAGTTTACGAACTTTTGATCTTCAAAATGGTCACTATCTTCATTCTTGTAACATTTTTATAAAAATAAACTATTTCTAAAACTAATATGTTACTTACAAAAATAAACAAAATGAAAACTATATATTTAATTATTACATACCATATGAATAAATAATAGTACAACCATTTTAACAAATCAACACAAACATCATAAGATGTCAATGGTTAGTTTACGCACAACATATATATATATATATATATATATATATATATATATATATATATATATATATATATATATATATATATAACAATACTTTATTCTTTTAAGACAATTTTGGTGACAAAAAATGCATGTAAACTTTTGTAACATAATATAACAATTATAAATATTTTAAAGTTGTAAAAGAAAATATGTATGGAATTTTATTACAAAAAAAAAAATCATCCATGTTTTTCAAAAACAAAGATTATACCAAATAATCTAATAATTTAACCTGTTTTTCAAAAACAAAGATTATACCAAATAATCTAATAATCTAACCAAGCTTGCAAATATGGCTCTTATATAAATTGTTGGGTTTTTTTTCAAAATCCTTTTCCCAAAAACGTTCATAACGGCAACGAAAGTCTAAAATTAGAATAAACTTAAAACTCTTTTTAACGCACCGATGATCATTTTGCGATCAAGGAAAGAGTAAATCAACCATAGAAAGAAAAGTATCACAACGTTTGAGTACTTTGATTATCATGGGAGATGGAAGTTGATGAATTGATGTATGAAGCTCCAAAAGATAAGCTCTTTAAAAGTATCCACCAAGCAAGAATATGTTAGGTTTTCTACGCATCAAATACACTTTAAACTAGGTAGCGGAAAAATCGAAACTACGAGATACCTAAGTATAAATGCAACCTATGGATTTATGGTTCCATACTAATTACATCTACCCTAGAAAACGAAAATACAAAGGAATAATCACATACCTCTTTTGCAGCCAAAGACCTTCGCACTTGCGCTCTCGTGCGTGCCACCTTGTTTGGATGGTCAGGACTCAAACCAGAATCCCACTCATGGTTCACACCCAATGAACTCAAAAGAGTAGAATCAAAATAACTAGGAGGATATATGAACTATAAGGAGAGTTCTTCCACAAGCAAGGAGAAAGAAGTAGCAAAACTTCAAGACAAATAATGAGAAAGGAATAATGAATCCCTAAGGCCCTACTTATAGTCTTGGATACCTTCCAGGGTTTTATCCTCAATCCCAGGTGGGATGGATAACCCTATGAAAGAAATCCCCTTTATCCTAAGGGAATTTTTGTCCACCACCCTTCTTCCTAGGGTTCTAGAATATTCCTAATTAATCAACTATTGATTAATTGATATTCAACCCTTCTTTTAATTAAACTATTAATTAATTCCAGAATTGTTTTTCTAATTAGTTACTAATTAAATCTTAAACCATAATAATTATTAAACTAATTCCTCTTTTATTAATTCTACTTAATTTGAGTCTTAAGGGCAACCCATGAGGGCCCTGTTAATATTAGAAATATTACCAATAGTTAATGACCTTTGACAAACTTTCCAACAGTCTCCCACTTCGACAAGTCATCACTATATATGGTCCAATACTTCTATAATAAACAACAGAGAGAATATCATCCAATGCATCTGTCGAACTCTAATCTAATCAATTTCAGCCCTCAGATAAGTGATCAGTTATTCCTTTGTTCTCATTATAATTGAATGAATTCGAGACATGGATAATTGTCAATCTCAGAATTCAAGATTATGTTTCCCAATATAGACTTGTGATGACTGCATCTGACTACTATATTGAACACGTCAAATTCAGTCAAGACCTGGCCAGGTATTCATGATGTCAACGCCAAATCATCGTAAGGGCTCATTGATATCGTTTGTCGTATTTAGGCGTAAGGGATGAATAAAATTTGACTACATAGTTTTTTTCTATTTCATCATATCATACATAGATATACCCGTTATTGCTACCAGTTACGGATAGTGTTAGAGTACACGAATACATAATAGAATCATAGAGAAGAACCCCACATGTATCTCGGTTTGAAGAATATAATATATTATCATCTTAGAATTACTTGTGACTGTATCCATGAAGTAATCTGTAAGTGCGGGTTGTTCTAATACTTAAATATCCATTAAGTACTCATGAGTATTGGCGCGATCACTATGATATGCCCAATCAATATGGTCAATCCATCAATACTCATAACAGTCTTGAATCACTACTTACTTCCAAGAGTATGACGGACTGTGGAGGTTTGAGAATAATTAAGACTCAGGAAGTGGGTTCTATACATGCAAAAGAAAAATACAATAATAAATTAACAGAAATGACAACATCACTAGCACTTTATTAAGTTTCCACAAAATAAACATCAATTCAGTTATAATTCATACTGCTAAATGTTTCAAAGATTATCAAACTAAACAACAAAATAATTACACCATATCATCAACAAATCTAACACCTATAGATCTAGTATGACTATCATGCTTGATCCTCGATAATGGCTTTGTGAACGGATCGGATGGACTCTCCTCTGACGATACCCTTTTCACGACAATGTCTCCATCCTCGACTCGATGTCTTACATAAAGGAATTTTCTAAGTAAATGTCTTGAGTTACCAAGGTATTTCGGTTCTTTAGTCAGCGTGACTGCACCCTTGTTATCATAGAAGATTTCCAAAGGATCCTTGATGCTCGGAAAGACAACAAGCTCATCAATGAAAATCTTCAACCATGTAGCTTCTTTCGTAGATTCAGTAGCTGTTATATACTCTGACCCACACATAGATTCTTCCACTGTTTTCTGCTTGGAACTCTTCCAAGTGACCTCTCCTCTATTAAGCAACAATACCCTTCCTAACTACGAACATGAGTTATCTCAATCAGTTTGGAAACTTGCATCTGTATAACCCGTGACTCTAAACTCATCTTTACCCCCCATATACCAAGAACATGTCCTTTGTTATTCTTAGGTATTTCAAAATGTGCTATACTGATGTCCAATGATTGTCACCTGGGTTACCCTGAAAATGACTCACCATGCTCAGCGCAAACGAGACGTGAGGTCAAGTACATGTCATGGCATATACAATCGATCCTATAGAAAACGCATATAAGACTCGACTCATTATTTCATGTTCATCACTAGAACTAGGACATTGAGTTTTACTCAATTTGACTCCATGTTGCATAGGTAGAAAACCTATATTGAGGCTTGCATCTTGAACCTCTTAAAGATCTTATCTAAATATGTACCCTGGCTCAGTCCTATTATACGTTTCGATCTATCTCTTTAGATCCTTATACCAAGTATGTATGCATCCTTTCCTAGATCCTTCATAGCAAAACAACTCCCAAGCCACGTCTTAACACCTTGCAATGACGGGATATCATTTACTATAAGGAGTATGTCGTCCACATACAACACCAGGAAGACTACAATACTCCCACTAGCTTTGATATATGCACAGGACTCACCTTCACTTCTTGAAAATCCAAACTCTTTAACCTTTTAGTGAAAGAAAAGGTTCTAGCTGTGAAACGCTGGTTTTAGTCCAAATATAGAGCTTTCAAGCTTACACACTCTATTTGGATATTTTGGATCTATGAAACCCTCAGGTTGTGCCATATACACTTCCTCTATGAGTTTTCCATTAAGGAAAACAGTTTTCACATCCATTTGCCATACTTTATAATCATAAAAAGCTGTTATAGCAAGTAATATCCTAATAGACTTGATTTTGGCTACTGGTGAGAGGGTTTCCTCATAATTGATCCCTTGAGTTTGAGTATAACCCTTTACAACCAACCTAGCCTTGAATGTATGCACATCCCATCCATTTTGGTCTTCTTCTTGAAGATCCATTTGCACCCAACAGTTTTGATGTCAGGTGTGGGATCAACCGAATTCCAAACTTGGTTATCTTGCACGGACTGAATCTCGCTCTCCATGCTTTCCTTCCACATGGAAGCCTCAGTGCCTGCCATCACATCCCTATAGTTGGATGGCTCATCCATATTAACCAGTGTACGATCACTGATCAATATTTCTCTTTCTGTTGTCATATGGAAACCATAGAACTCAGGAGGAAGACGAACTCTATCGGATATGCGAAGGGGAGATGGAGATATATCATTTTTTCAACAGGTTGCTCTGCTTCTGGTTGAGTGCTAGTGTCTACTAAAGATTCTTCTTCACTTAACTCTTCAAGCTCTTCTAGGTCAATATGGCTCCCACTGTCCTCTTTGGAAATGAGCTCCCTCTCGAGGAAGAATCCCCTTCGAGAAACAAACACTTTGTTCTCGGAAGGCTTATAGAACAAGTATCTGAAATACTTTTTTGGATAACCAATGAAGTAACACTTCTCTTATATGGGCTCGAGATTATCATTCACATCATGACGAACAAAACCTTCACAACCCCAAACTTTTATATGTGCTAGAGAAGGACGTGTCCCACTCCACATCTCAAAGGGTGTTTTAGCAACCTCTTTAGTACGTACGAGGTTTAGGATGTGAGCTGTTGTCACACATAAACAACAAAATACAAAATAACAGTTAGACTCAGCTGGTCATCACAAATACAACTATTCTATCACACAGGTAAAAGTAAGTGAGGAGACTCACCTGATACTGACGATACGTAAATCTGACACCCGAACTGTCGGAACTAGACTCTACCTAATCAACGAAACAATTAACCCTAATTAATAATTAAGGTCCAAAACTCAACTCGCAAGTCCAGATCCCACAACTAAGTCCTTTAAGGGAAAAAAGACCATTTTCCCTTCTCATGGTCCAAAACCCTAAATCTTGACCAAAAGTCAAAAGTCAACTAAAGTCAACTGCCCAGCGCGTACGCTGGGCGTACTCCTTCTTACGCGGGACGTACTACTCGAATAGCAACCAATATGCGACGGAACCGGCTACGCCGGGCATAGCCAAGAGTACGCCCAGTGTACTCTTCTAATTCAGCTTTCACCAACTTTTGTGTCTTAATCTGCTTAGACATCTAAACCAACTTCAGATCTGACCATCCTAGGGTGTCTTAATTTATAAAGTCGTCGACTTTAACCGTTTGCATGGCTAGAAAGGACCCAATGCAACAAACTCTATCTTCCATCACACTCTAAGTTACTTTACTCATGCATGGCCATAGGAAATGATCAAGCAACCATTTTTATGAATCTACAAGTCCTAAAATGCATGAAAGGAGAGCTAATATTCTCTGGATTTCTCCAAACTCATAAAGGTCCAAACTTAGGGATAAAAAGCTCATAAAATTCATCCATGGAGATCAAATTGGAAACTCATCAAGGTATAAACTTTATACCTAAAAATATTCACAATGAGGAGTGGTTTCTGGATCGTCAAGCTTGCAAACAACAACTCCTTCTTCTGTAGCCTTCTTCTTCCACAACATGCACCAAAATCACTTAGTAAGCTCCCAAACTCTCACTAACAAGCTTAGACTCAAGATTAGGGTTTGAGGAGGAAATGGTGGTTGATAAGGATAGTCCAAGGGAGGTATAAGGTTGTTTAAATAGGGAGAAAATCTAAAAATTAGGGTTTAGTGACTGGGCTAGTACGCCCGGCATACCACACGTACGCCCAGCGTACTAGCAGGACATCCGCGATCCTGCATTACATGAGTACGCTACGCGTACCCTCAGATACACCCAGCATACGACCAAAATGCAAAGTTTTCTCCATAAGGGACCAATTATGCAACTTCTATAAAGTTAAGAGCTAGAAATGATAACACCTGATAATCGGATGTTATAATTCTCTCCTACTAGAATCAGACTTCGCCCTTGACGTCAACCTCGGGAAATAGCTCAGGATAATGCTCGTGCATCTCAGACTCGGGTTCCCACGTCCACTCCGAGCATTTACGATGTTGTACTGAACATTGACCAAGTTCACTACCTTGTTCCTCAAGGTCTTCACTCTCCGATCCAGAATTGACATGGGCTCCTCTACTTAGTTCAGGTGATCGTCGACCTGAACGTCCTCCAAAGGGACCACAGCTGTCTCGTCAACTATATATTTCCTTAACTAGGAAACAAGGAAGGTATCATGAATCTGTCTCAACTCCTCCGGTAGCTCCAACCGGTAAGCCACTTTGCCCACACGGGCCAAAACGCGAAAAGGACCAATAAACCTAGGCCCAGATTGCCCCGCTTCCGGAAGCAGATAACACCTTTCCAGGGTGACACCAAAAGAAGCACCAAATCCCCCACCTGAAACTCTAGCTCAAAGCGCCGTTGATCCGCATAAGTCTTCTGGCGGCTCTGAGTCGTCGGTAATCTCTGTCTAACTTATTATATAAGATCGGTCATCTTGAGCACTACCTTCATGCTCCCCATGACCCTCTGTCCAACCTCGCCCCAACAAATAGGAGTCTGACATCTCCTTCCATATAGAAGCTTAAAGGGGCGAATACCGATACTAGCATGATGGTTGTTGTTATAAGAAAACTCAGCCAACGGGAGATAGGACTCCCAAATCCCACCAAATTCAATGATACAGGCACACAACATATCCTCGAGCATCTGAATAGTCTTCTCGCTCTGTCCTTCAGTTTGCGGATGATATGTAGTACTAAAGTGTATCCGGGTACCCAACTCCTCGTGAAACCTCTTTTAGAACCTGGAAGTAAAACGTGCATCCCGGTCCGACACAATCGAAGTCGGCATCCCATGTCGTGCCACCACCTCTCGAACATAAATATCATCCATCTTTTCTGTTGAAGAGCTCTCACTAATGGCTAGAAAGTGAGCACTATCAATCAAACGATCCACTATCACCTAAATAACGTCAACACCCCCTCACAGTCTTCGGCAACTTTGTAATAAAATTCATGGTGATTTGCTCCCACTTCCATAGGGGAACCTCTAAAGGTTGCATTTTACCATGAGGGTGTCGGTGATCGGCCTTGACCTTCTGGCAGGTTAAACATCGCTCCAAAAACTAGGCCACATCTCTCTTCATGCATGGCCACCAGTAACTATGCTTCGGGTCAAGATACATCTTGGTAGCTCTTGGATGAATGAAAAATCTCAACTTGTAGGCCTCCTCCATCAAAATTCGTCAGGCCCCTCCCGTATATGGTACCCAAACCCGCCCGTGAAGAGTCAAAAGTCCTCGGCTATCGATATCAAAGGCTGAAATCTAGCAGATCACCTGCTCACTTTTCCGATTTTCTTCCTTTGTGGCCTCTGATTGCGTTTCTTTGATAATATCCAAGACTGGGGTCATCACCGTCATCCTCATACACATATCCTGAATCGGGTCACTAACCGCCCTCCGACTCAATGCGCTGGCCACCATATTTACCTTGCCCGGATGGTATAGAATCTCACAATCATAGTCTTTCACTACATCCAATCACCTCCTCTGCCTCATGTCCAGGTTAGTCTAATCCATAAGATATCTCAGGCTTTTATGGTCCGTGTAGATGGTAGACCGAACACCATAGAGATAGCGGCTCTAGATCTTGAGGGAGAAGACCACCGCCCCAAACTCCAAATCATGAGTGGGATAATGCGCTTCGTGAAGCTTCAGCTGCCTCGAAACATATGCAATCACGTGCCCCCTTTGCATCAATACAACACCCAACCCTACAATGTATGCATCACAGTAGACTACGAAATCCTCAACTCTGTCAAATAGGGAAAGTACCAGCCCCTCACACAGTCTCTGGCGTAGAGTCTCAAATGATGTCTGCTGCTCAGGCCCCCAACTGAACACAACATCCTTCCTTGTCAACCTAGTGAGAAGAACAGCAATCTTGCAGAAATCTCTGATGAATCTCTGATAATATCCTGCTAAACCAAGGAAGCTCCGAATCTCAGATGGAGATCTCGGTACTTCCCATAAAATCACCGCCTCTACCTTGGCTAGTTCGACTAAGATACCATTTTGGCTGACAAGGTGTCCCAGAAGCTGGACCTCGCGCAACCAGAAGTCGCACTTGGAGAACTTGGCGTAGAGCCTCTCTATCCTCAAAACCCCAAGACACTTGTGTAAACGCTCCCCGTGTTGTTCTATGGTCTTCGAATAGACCAGAATGTCATCAATAAAAACGATCACCGGTCAATCCAACATAGGCCTGCACACCCGGTTCATGAGATCCATGAACGTCGTCGGTGCGTTGGTGAGCCCAAAAGGCATCACCATAAACTCGTAATGCCCATAGCGAGTTCGGAAGGCCGTCTTCTGAATATCTTCCTCTTGAACCTTAATCTGATGGTAGTCATACCTCAAATCGATATTAGAAAACCAAGATGCGCCTTGAAGATGGTCGAAAAGATCATCAATCCTCGGCAACGGTTAACGGTTTTTCACCATCATCTTGTTCAACTCCCGGTAACCGATGCACATCCATTGTGAGCTATCCTTCTTTCTGAAGAAAAGGATAGGTGCTCCCCAAGGAGAACTGCTCGTCTGAATAAACCCTTTTCCTAACAAATCTTGCAGCTAAGAGGATAACTCCTACATCTGAGGGGGTGCAAGACGGTATGGTGCCTTAGCAATCAACGCCGCACCCGAAATCAGATCGATCTAAAACTCTACTTGCCTCGCAAGAGGCACACCTGGTAACTCATCGAGAAAATCACATACGATAGGAACATCAGAAATGGTATTCGATCCTTTCTCCTAACCCCGAGTATCAACTACATATGCCAGATAACCCATACACCCATGCTACAAACTCTGTCCTGCCCTGGCGGCAGAACAAATGGTTGATCCTGACCTAGTACCTTCACCGTAGATAGTCAGTAGTCCCCCACTAGGGTCTCGAACTGTCACCATCTGACGCTCACAGTCAATCAGAGCCCCAAATCGGCTCAATCAATCTATAACCACGATCACACATACATCTCCCATCGCAATAGGGATAAGATTTATCGGAAAACCAACACCGAAGATCTCTAACACACAACCATGATAGATATCGGTAGTAGAGATCGGACGCTCATCAAGTATAAAGACTCTCAAGGGCCTGCTCAAAGTATCTCACGTAATACTAAAATTGTGACAAAAATATGATGACACAAAAGATCGACTCGCACCCGAGTCAAACAGCACAAGCACGGGTATAGAATTCACAAGAAAAGTACCTACACAATCATTAATATAATCAACATAAACAAATCAGCAAAAATAATAAAGAACACATACCAGCCATGATGTATGGAGTTGCTCGGACCTCCTCTATTGTCAACTGAAATGCTCTCCCTCGAGCCCTTGGCACCTCGGCCTTCCCTTGTCGGCCATCAGTATTACACAGGGTTGTGGGGGCCGGAGTCTGAACCTCCCTAGATGCAAGCTCAGGACACTCGAATCTCATGTGACCCGTCTGGTTGCAATTGAAGCAAACTCGCAATCCCTTGGGGAAATCCCTAGCCAAATTCCCTTCCTTGCCACACAGGTAGCCCGTTGATCCTGACCGATAAGGTCCCTCATGTCCCTTGTCGCACTTTCCGCAAGTGCAGCCCTTCTTTCTCCTCTTGGCATTGGTCTGCAGCTCAGCCACTGTCTGATATGTAGTGTTCGTCACAAACTCATAGATATCCCTCCTTAGAATGCTCAAATATCGGCTCACACGTGCCTGCTCCATGGACACGTGCTCAGGGCAAAACAAGATCCTCTCATGAAACATCATGGTCATCTCAGTCACCGTCTTTGTCTTCTACTTGAGAGAAAGGAACTAATGGGCCAATCTTTCCGGCTCAACCACGGGTACAAACTCATCCCTAAACATCTCAGTAAATCTCTCCCAAGTCACCGCAGAATGCTCTGCAATAGTATAATCGGATGTCACAAACTTCCACCACTCCTTCACTCCCAAGCGAAGCAGGTTCAGTGTGAAACGAAGATTCTTCGGACAAGAGCAAGTGTAAAAACATCCATGGGTCCCATCAAACTCAGGTGGCTTCATTTTTTTGAACTCTCAGTACCACAACGAATCACCCTCATGCGGTCTCGCAACAGCAGCAGCTGCAGTGGCTACATCAGCAACAGCCTCAGTGACGGCGGCATAGCGCTCATAAAAGTCTCAATCAGCATGGTCTTGATAGACCCAAACATATTTGGAATATCCTCCCTAATTTTTGCGGCCACCTCAGTAGCAACAATCCTGCAGATCTCATCATCACTGGCACTCGGCCTCTCGGGGTCGCTGGAGCCTGAACCTCGGGTAACCATCATACTGAAACACACAAGAAAACCATCATAAATCGGACAAAAACGAATACACCAACACTCACACACTCATACAAGTTCCTTAGTTCCTTAAGTTTCCTTCTTGAGCCGCATACGCATCTAGTGCTTCCAGTAGTACGGTCCCAATACTACCTTCCACACCAACCCGTATTTGTATTAAGTCGTCCTTTCAAGACCCTAAGTCACAAGGAATCTATCTCCTCATATCAGCTATTGACTCGCCCTGCTGGTTCCTTAGAACCATGACTAAGCATCTATAAACTACTTCTAGACTGCTCCCCAGCACTGCTCCGCCTCATAAGATCTTCATTGTCTTTTCCATTTGCTTCGCGCTAGCCAATTGTATACAATACAAGACTCGATAGACATTCGAATAAACGATTCTACCTCAAATCCACAACCAAACAAGGAACATGAAGAAAGGCTAAATTAGGCATTCTAACGCTACAAAATGCTAACTATGTACAATTATATAGCATACACTAAGCAAACAGCAATGACAGTTTCAATCTCATAAGAATTAACTCCTAGGCTAGAGGAATCACAATCAGGCAACACTATCACGCCATTCCTGCAGAATTCCTCAGCCTACCACTAGCTAGCATGCAATTCTTTCAGCTCATCAAATATCAGCTCCACACTACTCATATTGGAAATTGAGGTATTTTTCGGAAACTACCACTCGAGCTCTAGTTGATTGTACACACTGCTTCACTAAGTTTTTCTCTTGTAAAAATCTTCATTTCTCTGTTAAGTTTTTATAAAAAAATTCAGATCCTTAGTTTGAGTTTGGAATCACCCTGAGGTTCATCCAAATCCCTCAAACCAAGGCTCTGATACCAAATTGTACACCTCAAATTTTAAACCAAATTTTTCATTTTTAATTTCCCAAAATAAAGTTTCACAAAGCAATTCATCCAAAAAAATAAGTGTATAAAATAAACATCATCACAAAATATCAGAGTATCTCAAATTGTCCCAGTAGCAAATCTCCCAACAAGTGTGTACAATCAGACCTTCACCTTCCTGCGTTCCTCAGAAGTACCTGAAACATATAAATCAACAACTGTAAGAACGAAGCTTAGTGAGTTACCCAATATACCACATAAAGAACACATAATTACATAGTTAAAAGTTATCAGCAAACCTGGGGACTATCATCAGTCCCAGTGGGCAACAACACGCCCTATGGGTTATCAGCAACCCTGGAGACTATCCGTAGTCTCAGTCACATATAAAAAATATAATACAAAATAATAGTTAGACCTAGTTGGTCATCACAAATGTAATGCCCGTGTTTCTAGGCTAAGCATTAGTATGATGATGTAATAGTTAGGGTCAACAATTGTAACCTACTTTAAAGTAATAAAGAGGAATTATTTGAATATTATGTGAATTATGTGATTTTATGTGCATTATACTTATTTATAAGATATAATAAGTTAAGAATAAAAATAAGCATCAAAAATAAAATAATAGATAGACACAATATCTATGAATAAAGTTGTAGTGGTTGTGACAAGGATTCTGCAGATATAAAGAACACCGAAATCCGAGTTATAACAAATAAGTTATGACCAGTCGAAGTTTCGCGACAAAACCAGCACGACGCCCTGTGACATAAAAAGTGAGTTTACGATAAAACACTTTTTAGCCTTAGCGATCTAAATAAAAGTCGTAGTATACGTTAAACCGAGAGCATGCATAAAAAGAACGTCCAACTCTGACTTCGTGTGAGGAAGTTATGATTTTCTAAGATTTGGCATAGCAGTATGCACCCCAGAATTCGAGTATTGGATCGACAAATTTTTAGCCAACAGAACCAAAACGAGACTCGAAGATCTCGTTAATAGGAGCTCAACGATAAAAAAGACAGACGAAAACGGACGTCGGATGACAAAGTTATGAATTTTTAACGGACTTTATCTATCCAGGCCTTTTAGAATATAACTTTAAAAATAAAATCAAAATTAGCCGATAGAGTTTAAACAAAATTTGTAGAGTACGTCTCCACCTATACGTGGATATAAGGAACGTTGAAAACAGAGCTCGTATGCAAAAGTTATGGATTTTAGAAGACGGAAGTGGCTATTGCGAGATGGACATGAACGCCCCGCGCAGAGAGGCCCAACGCCCTGCGTTCTCGCATGCTTGGCTCCGGAATGTCCACGTCGCCCCATACAAATTCGGACACCTTCCCACATCCCCCTCCCCCGCCCTCATACGTATTACGTAAGCTTGTGCACCCTGCACACCGTGAACGCACAACGTACATCCGAAGGAGCGCCCTGCGTAACCGAGGCCAAACCCCTATAAATAGCATGCGAGGGCAGCCTTCGTTCTTCACTCCTTCATTATTCTTTCCCTCTCTAACCTCTCTCTAGAGCCCCTAAATCCCTAGTAACTTCTCAGTGCTAGAGGAAAGCCCCGGAGCGCCAGAAGGCTCCGAGAAAAAGAGCTTTTCGTCTCGGAAAGTTCTGCCCCCGCAGAGCCTGGTTTCTAGCCAAACCTCCCGGTAAGTGAGTTATGTTTACCCTACTTTAAGAATAGCTTAGGTTTAAAGTTATTATCGTTATTATGAACATATACACAATATATATATATATATATATATATATATATATATATATATATATATATATATTATAAAATATAATATATAAAGTGTTATTATAATATCTTTTAACTACTCGCGGTACGGAGAATCTGGTATGAAGGGCCGCATAGGGTTGTTTGATTTCAGAAGTGCTTTAATGCCAAAATGGTCCTGCCCTCCGGTGTTTCATGTCTAGCCCCTGTGTGTACATAGTGGTTGAAAAGTATTGTTTAACACTTATAAATTTATAACTCTCATAATTAGTCGCAATAAATATTAGACTAAAGTCTAGTGGTAATAATACTAGGTTTCGTCGAAGGAAATAATATTGTTAAGAAGCGAAGCGATGTCCAAGTCGGAATCACGACTTTAAGAAATGAGTGCATAGTTTCTTTCATCTTACACATAGATATGAAGTATTTAATATAAACTACGTGCTATGTGTGCATATTATCTATGTTCTTGATATTTATGCTGGATGAACGGTTTATACATGTTTTAAATGATTTAAATTGTATATGTATTTTATATCTATGAAAATGCTGGGTAAAACATGGGTAGATGAAATAGTTGATGTGTGATAAAATGTTGAGAGGACTCGATGTTTACGATGATCCAATCATCTAGCGAATTATAGATGACAACCACAGACTATTCTAGACAGTCCAGTGGAATGTTGGCACGCTCGCAACCTATAGGTGTTTATTTGAACTACATGTTCACCAGGTGTACTCCATCCCCATCATGGTTGCCTTATTTGACATGTATTTATGAGGAATCCCCTAAGTAGTGTTGTCACCCTAATGAAAATACTTAGGCTAGGTCCCTTATAATAGATGCTTTAGGGACATAATGTGAGGATAATGAGAATGGGTAATCGGGTTGAATGATTTGATGAAATTAATAAACTTAATTATTGTGGGTTGAAAACCCTATGTGCTCACCAGGATCCCAAGTCTGGCCCACTCAGTTTCTTGTATACAGGTAGTGAAAAAAGAGCACATGAGTGATGGTCTGATGAGAGATCAATGGATTATAGGCCTCTAGAATAAATAGATGTTGTAAGGCCTATGTTGTTTCTGTTTATGCTTTTGATATGTATTGACAATGACATCCCAAGGATTTTAATATAATGAAAATACATTTATTTGATAATGCTTTGATAAATTCTTTATCATATTTTGGGAACAAATTTCGCAACATGTTTATTTAAAAGTATACTCTAATTTTCAAATAAAGCATAAATAAATCGGTCTTTTCAGGCCGTGAAAATGCAGATGTGTAACATCCGGATTTCCAGGTATTATGTTTGATCATTTATTTTGAGTAAAAGAGAGGGACTCGACGAGTTGAGGCGTAGACTCGTCGAGTAGGACCGCGATTGCTGACTGGATTAATGAATGGACTCGACGATTCGGAAAGGGTGGACTCGACGAGTCCGCGTTGTGGGTTGAAACCCTAAATCCCCAGGCATGTGCCCTATTTAAAGGACCTTATGGCCCTTAATTGCGGCTACCTTCGTCCTTGAGAGTACCAGAGCATCTGTGAGCCTTGTGAGTGAGAAAGGAGGCCATTGTTCACCATTTCTTGTGGATTTTAGCAAGAAGGAAGGAGGAAGGTCAAGCTAGGCGAGTTGGGGAGCTTGAATCTACTTCCATTTGATCATAGGAAGCTGTTGGAGGTATCAATCTATGCTTATTCTCGTATTTTTGTTGATTTGGTTGAACCTAGGGTTTCTTTATGCCTTACTTAGCTTAAATCTGGAATGTGTGAGGTCCCAAGGTGAATTGGTTCTTAGATCTGGACCTTAAGGGGTCCAGAGAGTCCCTATCATTATGCTTTATGCCACCCCTTTGGAGTTATGAGCCTAGGAAGCCATTTTAGTAGTTATTTCACCAAAAGAAGCATTGGGTGCGTTGCATGTGGGTCAAGTTTCGACCTTTACGTGGTTATTGGCCTTGGGGAGGTCAGATCTATAGTTTAGAAAAGTAGATCTGACCTCAGAAGGTCATTTGTGAGATATTATGGGAGCAACTCGCCGAGTCCATAAGTGGGCTCGACGAGTCGAGTTGGGGTTGCCCCGCGATTCGTTGCAGAGCGACCCGGCGAGTGGAGGAGGGACTCGACGTGCCAAGCAAGGCTTAGAAGGATTCAGGGGACCCGCGTGGACTCGCCGAGTCGCCCGAGTGCACTCGACGAGTCTGGTCAGAGTTGACTTCGTTGACTATTAGAGTTTAGTCAATGTTTGGACTTTTGAGCCATTAGAGGGGTAGAATGGTCTTTTACCCTTCTTAGAGAATTTAGAGAGGGTTTAGCCTAGACTTTGAAAGTCGTATTGATTAGAGTAACTATTTTATGTGATTAGGCGGAGGCTAGATCAGTATTTCCAAGTCCGAGGGTTACCGAGTTATCCGAGGTGAGTCTTCTCACTATACTTTACCTTGAGTGGTAAGTAGAGTTATGTGACAGAGTATCTTGTATGCTATGTATGTGATGTGTTGCACTGCATTATTTCTATGTGATTTATGTTGTGTGTATTCCAGAGTTACAGAGTTAGGACCGGAAGGTCCACAGAGTTAGGACCAGAGGGTCCACAGAGTTAGGGCCAGTGGGCCCACAGAGTTATAGCCTCGAGTGGCTAATATGTGTTATATGTGGTATTTTGGGGGAACTCACTAAGCATTTATGCTTACAGTGTTTTGTGTTATGTGTTTCAGGTACCAGTGAGGATCGCGGGAAGCCGCCGGCATGATCAGTACACACTATTGGAGTTTTACACATTTTGATCTTGGGATGTGTTTTTATGGATTTGATATGTGATACATTGAGATTTGAAAATATTTATGAATGAAATTATATCTTTAAAAGTGAAAAATTGTTTTGAAATTTACGTCGTTACAGGATGTCACAGTTGGTATCAGAGCATTATTTTAAGTGAACTAGGAATTTGTAGGATTTCTAGACTTGAACTTAGAATGCTAAACAATGGTTGTGAGATGAGTGTCTACTATATTTTAGACACGACCACTAGCTTATTTTAGGAAAGATGCCCAAATTGATATTATGTGTTAAATGATTTATGGTATAGCTATAAAGATTCCTTATATGCTATTATTTGATTGGATCTGTGGTCTGTTGCTGACCGGATCTGGAAACCCTACGTGTTCAGATTTCTAAACGTTCGACTACGATATTAGAACTAGCATGTAACGTTTCGGAGTGACAAGGAAGATTTAAACGTCTATCGTAAATAAAGATCTAAATTCACCTACTTTGGTTTATAGATCAACATGGCGATAACCCAAAGCAGATTCGGAAATGCTAATGCTAATGGCAACCGGCAGCTTCAACCCCAAGTGATTGAGCAAGTACCGATAGTAGCAGCTGCACCAGAGCCAATCACGATATCTGAGGTACAAGCAATGATCCAGATGATGTTGGATCGTCAGATGGAAGAGACAAGGTGTTTACTTCAACAGAATAGGAATGAACCTACGATGCCTGTTGAACAGCCTGAGCTAAACAGTGAGCAGTCTGATGAAGGGAACTATAGTCAGGTTGTCATTCAAGTTGAACCACGAGTGGGTAGGAGAAACCACCCCAACGGAGGAAATGATGGACGTGGATGCAAGTATAAGGATTTCATGGCATCCAAACCACCATGTCTTTCTGGAAGCCCGACGCCAGTGGAAGTCATGGATTGGATCTCCGAGATGAAGATAATGTTTGAGAGTTGCGAATGGAACAACAAACAGAAGACCGCTCTCGTGGTTACACTATTAAAGTCTAGAGTACTGAGCTGGTGGAAGCTACTAGCTGATACGATGCCCATGGGAGAAGCTAGCAAGACGTATTGGGAAGATTTCCTGGTGCAACTAAAAATACAGTACTGCTCTGAGCAGGATCTTCTAGAAATCAACAATGAGTTTCAGAATCTGAGGAAGGGAAGAATGAGCGTCACCGAGTATGTTATAAGTTTTACAGAGAATATAAAGCTTGTTCCTTACCTAGTTCCAACTGAATTCTCCAAGGTCAACAAGTTTACCCATGGAAAACCAGCAGACTTTGGTCCAATGGTCAAACAAGCAACCACTTTAAAAGCCGCCATCTGGGCAGCTAAGAATGTTGAGACCCAGATAAGAGAAACGAGGTTGGTGAGAAAAGGAAGTTCGATGGATCTTCGAGGTCCAACAAGAAGAGAAAATTCTCGAAGTCTGGTTCAATGAAATTTGGAGGAAGAGGAGGTGAAGCGAAGTGGTGCGAGAAGTGTAAAAAGAAATACTTCGGGAAATGTAGCGAGGAGGTGACTTGCTACAAGTGTGGAAAGACTGGGCATTACGCCAACGAGTATACATCCAAAAATAGGGTGGGTTATGGATATAACGAAGAAGGCCAGATTTCGAAAGACGGGCCGAAGAAGAAGAAGGCAGCAAGGCCTATCATTCCATCGATGCTGAAGGCGAGAGCTTTCCAAATGACACTGGAAGCAGCAAGGAATGAAACAAATGTCGCTTCAGGTACCTTTCTTGTAAATGGATTGCCCGCCAATATATTGTTTGACTCTGGAGCAAATTACTCCTTTATATCGCACAAATTTGGTGGAAAACTAGCATTGTCTATAGATAAACTTGATAATGCTCTAGTTGTAGAAGTTTCCAGTTCCAAATCATATATGTTAGCGATTGCATTAAAAACATCGTCATCGACTTGAATGGGAATAAATACCACGAGGATTTATTGCCCATTGAGTTAAACTGTTTCGACATCATACTTGGAATGGATTGGCTTAGCGCCAACGATGTCGAGATACTATACAGGAAGAAGATGGTGAGAGTAAACCCCCCTCAAAAAGAGTCATTGATGATGTACGGGGACAAACGTAGAGTGAATTCTAGAATTTGTGATAGATGCAAAGAAGGAGAAAAAGGAGATACAAAGAATACCAGTGGTGTGTGACTATCCGAAATTCTTTCCCGAATATCTTCCTGGATTGCCCCCTGATAGACAAGTGGAGTTTCGAATAGACTTGTTACCAGGATCGACACCAATAGCAAAAGTGCCATACCGATTAGCACCGACGGAGATGAAGGAGCTTATGATGCAACTTCAGGAGTTGTTGGACAACGGTTTCATTAGACCTGGTTCACCACCCTAGGGAGCCCCGGTGTTATTCGTGAAGAAGAAAGATGGAAGCACGGGGATGTTCATATACTATAGAGAGCTGAACAAGGCAACGGTAAAGAACAAGTATCCATTGCCAAGGATTGATGACCTCTTCGATTAGCTGCAAGTTTCGAGTTATTTCTCAAAGATCGATCTCAGGTTAGGATATCATCATCTAAAGTTTAGAAAGCAAGATATTTAGAAAACCACATTCAGAACAAGATACGGACACTATGAGTTCTTGGTTATGTCATTTGGACTAACCAATGCTCCAGTTGCATTCATGGATTTGATGAACAGGGTTTGTAAACCATTCCTCGATAAATCCATGATAGTGTTCATAGATGACATTTAAATTTACTCAAAGAGCCAGCAGGAGCATGGCAAGAATCTACGAGAAGTGTTAGAAGTTTTGAAGAAGGATAAGATGTACGCAAAGTTCTCCAAATGTGATTTTTGGATTCGAGAAGTCCAATTATTGGGTCATGTGGTTAACCAAGAAGGAATAATGGTTGATCCAGCAAAGATTGAAGCTGTGATGAAATGGGAACGACCAAAAAGTCCCATCGAGATTCGTAGCTTTCTAGGATTAGTTGGTTTACCCTACTTTAAGTATAGCTTAGGTTTAAAGTTATTATCGTTATTATGAACTTGTAAACACTATATATATTAAAAAATATAATATATATATATATATATATAAAGTTTTATTATAATATCTTTTAACTACTCACGGTACGGAGAATCTGGTTTGAAGGGCCGCATAGGGTTGTTGGATTTCAGAAGTTCTATAATGCCAAAATGGTCCTGCCCTTCGGTGTTTCATGTTTGGCCCTTGTCTGTACATAGTGGTTGAAAAGTATTGTTTAACACTTATAAAATAATAACGCTCGTAATTAGTCGCAGTAAATATTAGACTAAAATCTAGTGTTAAAAATACTAGGTTTCGTCGAAGGAAATTATATTGTTAAGAAGCTAAGAGCTGTCCAAGTTGGAATCACCACATTAACAAGTGAGTGCATAGTTACTTTCATCTTACACATAGATATGAAGTATTTTATTAATATAAATTACGTGTTATGTGTGCATATTATCTGTGTTCTTGATATCTATGTTGGATGAATGGTTTATACATGTTTTAAATGATTTGAACTGTATATGTATTTTATATCTACGAAAATGTTGGGTAAAACATGGGTAGAAGAAATGGTTGATGTGTGATAAAATGTTGAGAGGCGTCGATGTTTATGATGATCCAGTCATCTAGCAGAGTATAGATGATGACCACGGACTATTCTAGACAGTCCAGTGGAATGCGAGCAAGCTCACAACCTGTAGGTGTTTATTTGAACTACATGTTCACCAGGTGTACTCCATCCCCCTCATGGTTGCCTTATTTGACATGTATTGCTGAGGAATCCCCTAAGTAGTGTTGTTACCCCGATGAAAATCCTTAGGCTAGGTTCCTTATAATAGATGATTTAGGGACGTAAGGTGAGGATAATGGGAATGGGTAATCGGGTTGAATGATTTGATGAAATTAATAAACTTAATTATTATGGGTTGAAAACCCTATGTGCTCACCAGGCGCATAAGCCTGACCCACTCAGTTTCTTGTATACAGGTAGTGGCAAAAGTGCATAGGAGTGATGGTCTGATGAGAGATCAATGGATTATAGGCCTCTAGAATAAATATATGTTGTAAGCCCTATGTTGTTTCTGTTTATACTTTTGATCAATATTGACAATGACATCCCGAGGCTTTTAATATAATGTAAATACATTTCTTTGGAAATGCTTTGATAAATTCTTTATCATATTTTTTGGAAGAAATTCTGCAACATATTTCTTAAAAAGTATACTCTTATTTTCAAATAAAGCATAAACAAATCAGTCTTTTTTTGCCATGAAAATGGGGATGTCACAACAATACAGCTATTCAACCACACATGTAAGAATAAGTGAGGAGACTCACCTGATACTAAAGACAAGTTAATCTCACACCCGAATTTCCAGAACTAGACTTCGCCTAATAAATGAAATAATTAACCCTAATTAATAATTAAGGTCCAACACTCAACTCGCGAGTCCAAATCCCACAACTAAATCCTTAAGGGAAAAAAGACAATTTTGCCTTTATCATGGTCCAAAACCCTAAATCTTGACCAAAAGTTAAAAGTCAACGAAAGTCAACTACCCAGCATGTACGCTGTGCGTACTCTTTATCACGCATGGCATACTACTCGAACAACAACCAATCAGGGACGAAACCGGCTACGCAGGGCATAGCCAAGAGTACGCCTGGTGTATTCCGCTGATTCAACTTTCACCAACTTTTATGTCTTAATCTGCTAAGACATCTAAACCAACTTCAGATCTGACCACCCTAGGGTGTCTTAATCCATAAAGTCGTAGACTTTAAGTCTTTGCATGGCTAGAAAGTACCCAATGCAACAAGCTCTAACTTCCATCACACTCTAAGTCACTTTACTCATGCCTGGGCCATAGGAAATGATCAAGCAACTATTTTTATAAATCTACATGTCCTAAGATGCATGAAAGGATAGCTAATATTCTATGGAGTGCTCCAAACTCATAAAGGTCCAAACTTGGGGACAAAAAGCTCATAAAACTCATCCATGGAGATCAAATATGAAACTTATCAAGGTATAAACTTTATATCTGAAGATGATGCACAATGAGGAGTGGTTTCTAGATGTCTAAGCTTGAGAACAAGGTCTAAGCTATTTAGGGTTTATACTGGCCGTCAAGAGGTGGTAAGGGACTGGGGGTAAGGACTTAAGGTCCTTTAAATAGGGTGAAAACCCTAAAAATTAGGGTTTTATCTTCCAGCTCCTACTCGTCGAGTAGGTCCAGTAATCCATGTGGACTAACCCGCCTCTACACGATGAGTTAGGGCAACCAACTCGTCGAGTAGGTCCATAAACATGTACATAATGCTTTAAAACTTATACCTGGGAGTCGGGGTGTTACAATTCTCCCCCACTTGAACTAGACTTCGTCCTCGAAGTCTACTGCGGCGAACAAGTCTGGGTAGTGCTCTCACATCTCTGCCTCCAGCTCCCATGTCCACTCGGATCCCCTCCTGTGCTCCCACTATACCTTTACCAAAGGTACCTCCTTATTCCGTAGAACCTTTACCTTCCTCTCAGAACGGCCACTAGCCTCTCTACGTAATTCAGGTTCTCGTCGACCTATATATTGTCTAATGATACCACTGCCCCCTCATCTGCTATGCACTTTCTCAACTGTGACACATGGAAAGTGTTGTGGACCTGACTAAGCTCCTCTGGGAGATCCAGTCTATATGCCACCTTGCCAACCCTGGAAATGATCATGAATGGCCCAATGTATTGGGGACCCAATTTCCCCCTCTTCCTGAAGCGAATCACGCCCTTCCAGGGCGAGACCTTCAGGAGTACCATGTCACCCACCTGGAACTCCAGCTCAGATCGGCGTCTATCAGCGTAACTCTTCTGCCGACTCTGAGTGGTCTGCAGTCGCTGTCTGATCTGCTGAATCCTCTCGGTAGTCTGCAGAACTACCTCTATCCGTCCCATCACTTTGTGACCGATCTCACCCCAACAGACTGGGGTGCGACATCTTCGTCCATACAACAGCTCATATACTGGGGCACCAATACTGGAATGAAAGTTGTTTTTGTAGGAGAACTCTGCAAGGGGTAGGTAGGAGTCCCAGCTCCCGCCGAAGTCAATAATGCAGGCTCTTAGCATATCTTCAAGAGTTTGTATGGTCCGCTCACTCTGGCCGTCTGTCTGCGGATGATAGGTTGTACTGAAGTGCAGTCGCGTCCCCAGTTCCTCGTGGAACTTCTGCCATAAACGGGAGGTGAACCGAACATCGTGGTATGAGACAATAGAGACCGGCACCCCATGGCGGGCGACGATCTAGCATATATACAAGTGTCACACCCCAAAACCGGAACGGCGGAATCGTTCAGGGGTGGAGGACGTCATGTGTAGTATCACGAGATATATATATGGTAAGCAAGTAATGAACAACCATTTCATTTCGAAAGAAAGGGTTTACAATGTGTGTGTTCACAAAACTTAGAATTCATAACCAAATAACAAAACAAGACTTGAAGCTATAATGCTTCATCTTCTGAATTCCCAGCACGAGCACCTGTCTAATAGTCTCCTGAGAATACAAGTTATTTGAAATAGTTGATCAGCAATTAAGCTGGTGAGTTCATAAGATTTTAGTGATATGAGTAAGTTGTAAAGTGTTGTTGAAAATGTAGATGTAAAATGGTGTTAAAAATGTAGTTGTAACATGTAATTGTAAAATGTTGTAAGTTGTAAGTTCTGTTTTGAAAAGTTCGCATGTTCCTCTAGAAAATCCTATATTTCCTACTTTTATGGAAGTTTAAGTAAAATGTCACTACAATCCTTTCTATGGGTACTAAGTGGTTACAAGTTATATAAGACTCAGAGTAAACAAACAATCGATTGTGCGCATCCGTCCTAAGCTCACAACCAAACGAGGAACAGAAATTAAGGCGGATAGCACACATCCCATTGGTTGTTAGATCATTGTCATATATAACCCTGGTGTATTCACTTGTTACTCATGGAGTTAAATGTAATGGTTCCTTTATATCTAATGAAAAGTTCTTTAAGAAAACCTATATTTCTTATAGTAAAATGGTGACCACAGTGACTACTTTTATAATAGCTTAGTTTATACTGCTATATATAATCTAATATCGGATAGAAAGTTAATTGAGTGGATCTGCCCTAAGCCCACAACCAAACGAGGAACAAGAAGTAAGGCGGAAAGCACACATCCAACTACCTATTGGGTATTAGTTTTATATATAAACATGGTGTATAAACTAAGGTATTATAGAGTTACTAACCTAAGGTCCTTTAAATTGCACTAGTTTAATAAAATGGATTAAACCCTTTACTGGGAAGTTTCTAGTTTTGAATACTAAAAGTCCTTATTTTGGAAAGTATGTTTTGTACTAGAAAAACTGTGCTTTGACTCTGTGTCCTATAACCTGACCCATACCTGGTACCCTTATGATGACTTAATGTATACTGAGCATACATATATATAGAATCGGTTAGAAAATAGATTGGGTGAATTCGTTCCAAGCCCATAACCAAACAAGGAACAGGAAATGAAGCGGAGAGCACACATCCTATTACCTGTCGGGCCCTATTGGTATATATATATCATGTGATGTATACATTAAGGAATCATAAGACTAGCATTATGGTCCTTTCTTTTAAACGTAGCCTTCTACCAAGGCATCTTCTGTTAAACGCAGCCTTCTACAAAGGCATCTACTGTTATGTGCTAGACTCGACTGTTCCGTTTGTCGTTTGTAAAAATGTATGTTTTCCCTAGTTTATAACTATCTTAACTCGAAAATAGTTTGAGTTTGACTTTCAAGTGGTACTGTCACTTTATGAAAGTAATGGGAAATGTAAGTACACAGTTGTCATTTATAATGACATGCGGATGTACTAATGACCTAAAAACATGTTTGTTTTATTATGGTCATAATGTGAAGGCTAGAACCCCTACTATACGTTCTCCCTGTCTAGAGATTAAGGGAACCAAACGCGACCTCTGCAAATTCTTGCAAGCCGTGTAATTCACATTTGCTATATGATCATGTATACCTAATATAACTATCACATTTTGTTTAAAACAATGAGTTAGTGATCAATTGGTATAATTAGATCCTGTGTGTGTTCTCATGCTATAGCAACCTAACTTGTTTGTTTTGTACTGTATATTGTACGTTCTATTTGTTTCTCATAATTGTGTGTTCTCTTTGTATGGTATTGTTTGTTTCTCTTCACTGTGTGTTTGACTCATGTATGAACTGACTCTTTGTGTGCTTCATTGTACTAGAAGTAATGAATAGCATTCTCCTAAACTATACCTATTATAGTTTACTAATGTTCTACTTGGACTGTTATTGTAAAGACTCATTTATCTACTAAGTTATGCTTGTACTTTAAAAATAGAGTTTTGTATAACTATAAAGTAACATAACTTTAAAAGAGTTTTTGAAATGTTTTGACAACTTATAAATGACATAAGTAACATTTTGAAAGATGTTTATAACAAACATTTACACAATTATCATTATGTTCAACTTGTATTCCCCCCCCCCCCTTAAAACATTTAAAACAGTTAAAAGATTCATTACGGGTATGAACTCACTTGTAGTGAGTGGTTTGGATGAACGGATGGTATAGGATGCTAAGTGTCAAGTGAAGACTTCAACACACACACGGATCCTATTTAACATATAATGACACATATATGTATCCAATTAGTGTTTATTCAACTAATCAGGTAAAGAATAACACTGTAAGGACTAAGAAATCCTTAAATGGTAGTGTTATAATCACTTAGGATTGCATAAGAGGGCTGTAAAGCCACTTAAGGGAGTTTTCGGTCCAAGTGGTATGTTTCTTGGAGTTTTTGGTCCATATGGTTTTCGGTCCATATGGTTTTCGGTCCAAATGGTTTTCGGTCCAAATGGTTTTGACCGAAAACCCATGGTCTTTGGTGCATAAGGTGATTTCCAAGGGCTTTCAACAATCAATGAAGTGTTCTAGATTCATGACTAAGCTTTAGGAAAGGTTTAAAGTCATATTGCACCTTTCATAAGGGTTTTCGGTCTAAGGAGATGTACTAGACCGAAAACACCTTTTGTTCTTGGATAAATGATGATTTCAAGGCCCTAAATCAAGAGTTTCAACTAGATAACAAGTATAGGGAAGTAATACTTACGATTTAGAGGCTAATAGAGTTGATTTTGGACCAAAACACTAGTGTGTGTTCTTGGTGTTCTTGGTGTTCTTGAAGATCAAACTTAAAAGATGAAGTTAATTGATGAAATCGAAGGGTGTTACTAGTTAGGAAGATCTAATAACAATTCAAGGGGAAAGAAACACTTACATTTTCGAGAATTTGCAAGAAGATCTTATGATACTTGAGAGAGAATGGAAGTTTTCTTGACTTGGAATTTATAATAATGAATAAAATGAGGAATACTCATGCTTATGGGATGAGTTTTCGGTCCACATGAGTTTTGACCGAAAACTCATATGTGGTGGCCGAAAACTCCACATGAAGGGTTTATAGCTTGATTTTTATACTTATAACTCAAGCAAACACTTCCTAACACTCGATCCTTGAATGTACAATGCTTAGAACACCCAAATAGACTCCAAACAATGCCAAAAGATAGCAAAATGGGTCTAAAACCAAAAAATTTCCGGGTTGTCACATCATCCCCCCGTTAGATGGAATTTCGTCCCGAAATTAGCTTTCTTAGCCGTACTACTGGGGTTGCGCTCCTCGGATTGGCAGAATACCTACTCGTAGACCTGGCAACTTTACCCTGGTGTTCCTGATAGGATTCGTACTTGGTCCATCTGTCATGACCTCGTGTATACAAGTCGTATATAATCAGGGTTAGTAAGACGGTTGGATGTGCGACTCTGTCCCAGGTCAACAACCAAACAAGGAACAGGAGATAGGGCGGAAACACACATACTAAATCTGCGTAATCATAATCATATACCACCCTCGCGTATACACTAAATAGTGGTAGGTGGGCTGTATTCGTCCATAGCCTCTGTGCTCGAACTTGGTCTGCTGGACGAGTGGTATTTCGTGACGGTCTGCGGACATCTGACGATAAGGCTTCGGAGGACAAAGTACTCTTCGCACGAGTACTTCGGGGGTTTAGAATACGAAAGATAAAACCGAGGTTTAGGTCGGACTTTCGATACGAATGACGAAAGTTTCTAGAACTTGCCAATCGAGGCGATAGAAACATATGAACTCAGTATGGTGAGGACCACGCCAACTCATGACGAAAGATAGTAACGGACTCTTTACTGAACAAAGTTTTGGTCAAATGAAAGAAACGTCTGTTATACGACGATGTATCCCTTGTATGATCGATACTGTACTCCTAGTATGTTCGACAATGTACTCTTTGTAAATGTTCCCGTGTTTCCTGTTTTCTCTTGAAGTTAACACTCCTACGTATCGTATCGCTATGTGCGCATACATACAAACGAAAGTGCTCTAATAACTGGTAGGGATACTTTATATCATGATCCTCCTTGGTACCACTACAATCGCCTGCCATATACAAGTTATGAATATTTAAGATGAACCAGGCAGTCGACTGAGTAACTCTGCCTCAAATTCTCAACCAATTAAGGAATGGGGACCTAAGCGGAGTCACTCACTCTAAGTCTGCAACGTATTAGTTGTGCACAACCCTGATGTATATGGTAAGCCATAATAGCTTCTCTCAACGGATCTTTTAGTTCTCTTGAATACTGTGACCTATTTCAACATGTGAGTTATTATAATTACTTTTAGGTGTTATCCCCAAATTTTAATCTTATATGAATTAATTTTAAAAGTAAATACTATTTCGAAAACGTACCGCTACTCGTCGACGACTCCGGGGTAGATTCTCCTGCGGTGATCATCAGAATGCGTCCATCCGCTCCTGAGTTCCTTATTATTGGGCAGTCCCTCTGATAGTGTCCAGTCTCACCACAGCCATAGCAGGCTTGGTTTTCTTCAGCTCCGGGGACTTGGGAGATCGGTTGAGCCGGTGCCCTGCAGAAACGGACTGTGTGTCCCTTTCTGTGGCAGTTCAGACATTGCATTTCCCGGCATACTCCGCTGTGGTGAAAGTTGCACTTTCCACACTTCGGGAGCGTTCCAGCATATCGACTGGCAGGTGCTGGAGCAGTAGGCATTGTAGCAGCGTACATAGTACTCGCTCGTTGCCCTTGCGGGGTGTCCTATGTTGTTCGCTTCTTCTTCCTCTTGTTCCCCGACTTCTGATTATAGTCCTCTTCCCTCGATGGCTCGGGAATAGGGACTTTTACACCATGGCAGACTCCATGGTCGATGAGTCGCTGAGCCAGGCGTTTAGCACTATCGAACGTGGTTGGGTTAGAAGACAACACATTTCCTTGGGTCGGAGCAGTCAGACCCTAAATGTATCTTTCTATCTTCTTGCTCTCCGAGGTAACCATCCCGGGGCATAGAGCTGCTAGCTCGCTGAACTGGTCAGTGTAGGTCACTATGTCTGAGCCGACCATAGTGAGATCCCACAGTTCTTGTTCCAGCTTTTGAATTTCGCCTAACGGGCAGTATTCCTCTCGCATTAACTCTTTTAGGTTTTCCCAACCTATTGAGTTAGCCACTGATAGATTCAGTGACTTAACATGGCTGTTCCACCATGTTAGGGCTTTGTTGGAGAAGGTGCAAGCAGCAAACTTTACTTTTGCTCTCTTCTGGGCACAAACAGATTTCGAAGACCGACTCTGTTTTCTCGAACCATTGCAAGAGGGCAATGATTCCTTCAGTCCCATTAAAGGACAATGGCTGGCATTTGGTGAAGTCCTTGTAGGAGAACTCTCTCGAGCGCACGAGGACCTCACCCTGAGTAGAATCAGTAGGCGTTTCACCTCCACCGGTACTGATGGAGTGATATTGAACCATGGCTGTTGCCACAGCCGCAGCCACTGCAGCGTTTATAGCTGCATATCGATTTACGAAGGAGGCGGCGTTGGAGTTATCGGAGTAGTCCGTCTGTTAGATCTGTGAGGAGGCATCTTTGCTAAAAGAATACAAAGATGAGACAGAATAAGTCTAAAGCAATGGACACAAGCCGAAAGCTGAAAAGACAAGGTAATCCTAGTTCTGGATGTATCGGGTCCTGACTTCCACAGGGTTCTAGAAACAATTCATAAAAGAGTCTATACCTAATAAACTCTATGAATTTTAAATAACTATCCTCGAATGAATATTTGTTTCCTGAATAACTGTTACCAGCTGCATGTAAGAAAATAATCTTAACATATAATGTGAGCAGTGTTTCCACTCGCTCTTTTAACAAGATTATTATTTAATAGTGTGACGTGTAAGACGTTTTGGTTACTTCGGCTGATCCCTCTTTGAAAACTTCTCATGAACTTGTTCTTGTTCCTCCTGGACTCTTCTGTTGTCTACTATGAGGAAGTGGTTACATTTATCTGGGCTTGTCGTGCGAGAATGAAAGTGACTAAAGAATCTATGAGCTTTAAGGTAACTTTATGGGGTGATCCTTATGGTGTCCTCCTATAATTGTACAATGTATACAAGTTTGTATACAGTTGAAGATTAAATAGACCTTCGAATAAGTGGTCCTACTCCAAAACTACACCCTTAAGAGGAATGGATAGCGAAGCGTAGACCACAGATTCTAAGTCTATAAGATCTTAATTATACATAAAACTTTAGGAATATACATTGCAAGATTATAGACCTATCCGTAAGGGTCTTTTAAGTTATCACATAAGTTATTTATATGGACTAAAATACTCCTATAGTATTTCAACGTAATGTACTTGGTATGTTCTAAACTCGTTATCGCGTTATCGTATCATAGAATACTCCTATAGTATTCTAACTCTAAATGTACTTGTTCTGGCGTTCTCTTAACTTGTGTTCAGGTAAGTTTTAACACTGTTGCAACACCACATCCTTCCCAAACACATGTCGGTCACATCTCGAATGAATATAGTTGATCAGGCTATATTGATCCTAGCTATGATTACATAACTGTTCGGGTTGACAACAGTGCCCAACCTTTAAATACTTTAGTTCTGTTCTCCTCGTGACACTAGTTCTATTATGTACATGTATAAGCAAGTAGGTATATTTTTATAACTTGTAGTTATACTCTAAAAATATATCATTATCCAGAGCACTTAAGCCCTATTGTATTTATAGTTGTATATCTTTTATCGGTTGATATACTTAGTTCACTATAAACAATGCTCTGATACCAATCTGTCACACCCCAAAACCGGAACGGCGGAATCGTTCAGGGGTGGAGGACGTCATGTGTAGTATCACGAGATATGTATATGGTAAGCAATTAATGAACAACCATTTCATTTCGAAAGAAAGGGTTTACAATGTGTGTGTTCACAAAGCATAGAATTCATAAACAAATAACAAAACAAGACTTGAAGCTATAATGCTACATCTTCTGAATTCCCAGCACGAGCACCTGTCTAATAGTCTCCTGAGAATACAAGTTATTTAAAAGAGTTGATCAGCAATTAAGCTGGTGAGTTCATAAGATTTTAGTGATATGAGTAAGTTGTAAAGTGTTGTTGAAAATGTAGATGTAAAATGGTGTTAAAAATGTAGTTGTAACATGTAATTGTAAAATATTGTAAGTTGTAAGTTCTGTTTTGAAAAGTTCGCTTATTCCTCTAGAAAATCCTATATTTCCTACTTTTATGGAAGTTTAAGTAAAATGTCACTACAATCCTTTCTATGGGTACTAAGTGGTTACAAGTTATATAAGACTCAGAGTAAACAAACAATCGATTGTGCGCATCCGTCCTAAGCTCACAACCAAACGAGGAACAGAAATTAAGTCGGATAGCACACATCCCATTGGTTGTTAGATCATTGTCATATATAACCCTGGTGTATTCACTTGTTACTCATGGAGTTAAATGTAATGGTTCCTTTATATCTAATGAAAAGTTCTTTAAGAAAACCTATATTTCTTATAGTAAAATGGTGACCACAGTGACTACTTTTATAATAGCTTAGTTTATACTGCTATATATAATCTAATATCGGATAGAAAGTTAATTGAGTGGATCTGCCCTAAGCCCACAACCAAACGAGGAACAGGAAGTAAGGCGGAAAGCACACATCCAACTACCTATTGGGTATTAGTTTTATATATAAACATGGTGTATAAACTAAGGTATTATAGAGTTACTAACCTAAGGTCCTTTAAATTGCACTGGTTTAATAAAATGGATTAAACCCTTTACTGGGAAGTTTCTAGTTTTGAATACTAAAAGTCCTGATTTTGGAAAGTATGTTTTGTACTAGAAAAATTGTGCTTTGACTCTGTGTCCTATAACCTGACCCATACCTGGTACCCTTATGATGACTTAATGTATATTGAGCATACATATATATAGAATCGGATAGAAAATAGATTGGGTGAATTCGTTCCAAGCCCATAACCAAACAAGGAACAGGAAATGAAGCGGAGAGCACACATCCTATTACCTGTCGGGCCCTATTGGTATATATATATATCCTATGATGTATGCATTAAGGAATCATAAGACTAGCATTATGGTCCTTTCTTTTAAACGTAGCCTTCTACCAAGGCATCTTCTGTTAAACGCAGCCTTCTACAAAGGCGTCTACTGTTATGTGCTAGACTCGACTGTTCCGTTTGTCGTTTGTAAAAATGTATGTTTTCCCTAGTTTATAACTATCTTAACTCGAAAATAGTTTGAGTTTGACTTTCAAGTGGTACTGTCACTTTATGAAAGTAATGGGAAATGTAAGTACACAGTTGTCATTTATAATGACATGCGGATGTACTAATGACCTAAAAACATGTTTGTTTTATTATGGTCATAATGTGAAGGCTAGAACCCCTACTATACGTTCTCCCTGTCTAGAGATTAAGGGAACCAAACGCGACCTCTGCAAATTCTTGCAAGCCGTGTAATTCACATTTGCTATATGATCATGTATACCCAATATAACTATCACCTTTTGTTTAAAACAATGAGTTAGTGATCAATTGGTATAATTAGATCCTGTGTGTGTTCTCATGCTATAGCAACCTAACTTGTTTGTTTTGTACTGTATATTGTACGTTTTGTTTGTTTCTCATAATTGTGTGTTCTCTCTGTATGGTATTGTTTGTTTCTCTTCACTGTGTGTTTGACTCATGTATGAACTGACTCTTTGTGTGCTTCATTGTACTAGAAGTAATGAATAGCATTCTCCTAAACTATACCTATTATAGTTTACTAATGTTCTACTTGGACTGTTATTGTAAAGACTCATTTATCTACTAAGTTATGCTTGTACTTTAAAAACAGAGTTTTGTATAACTATAAAGTAACATAACTTTAAAAGAGTTTTTGAAATGTTTTGACAACTTATAAATGACATAAGTAACATCTTGAAAGATGTTTATAACAAACATTTACACAATTATCATTGTGTTCAACTTGTATTCCCCCCCCCCCCCTTAAAACATTTAAAACAGTTAAAAGATTCATTACGGGGTATGAACTCAGCTGTAGTGAGTGGTTTGGATGAACGGATGATATAGGATGCTAAGTGTCAAGTGAAGACTTGAACACACACACGGATACTATTTAACATATAATGACACATATATGTATCCAATTAGTGTTTATTCAACTAATCAGGTAAAGAATAACACTTTAAGGACTAAGAAATCCTTAAATGGTAGTGTTATAATCACTTAGGATTGCATAAGAGGGCTGTAAAGCCACTTAAGGGAGTTTTCGGTCCAAGTGGTATGTTTCTTGGAGTTTTCGGTCCATATGGTTTTCGGTCCATATGGTTTTCGGTCCAAATGGTTTTGACCGAAAACCCATGGTCTTTGGTGTATAAGGTGATTTCCAAGGGCTTTCAACAATCAATGAAGTGTTCTAGATTCATGACTAAGCTTTAGGAAAGGTTTAAAGTCATATTGCACCTTTCACAAGGGTTTTCGGTCTAAGGAGATGTACTAGACCGAAAACACCTTTTGTTCTTGGATAAATGATGATTTCAAGGCCCTAAATCAAGAGTTACAACTAGATAACAAGTATAGGGAAGTAATACTTACGATTTAGAGGCTAATAGAGTTGATTTTGGACCAAAACACTAGTGTGTGTTCTTGGTGTTCTTGGTGTTCTTGGTGTTCTTGAAGATCAAACCCAAAATATGAAGTTAATGGATGAAATCGAAGGGTGTTACTAGTTAGGAATATCTAATAACAATTCAAGGGGAAAGAAACACTTACATTTTCGAGAATTTGCAAGAAGATCTTATGATACTTGAGAGAGAATGGAAGTTTTCTTGACTTGGAATTTAGAATAATGAATAAAATGAGGAATACTCATGCTTATGGGATGAGTTTTCGGTCCACATGAGTTTTGACCGAAAACTCATATGTGGTGGTCGAAAACTCCACATGAAGGGTTTATAGCTTGATTTTTATACTTATAACTCAAGCAAACACTTCCTAACACTCGATCCTTGAATGTACAATGCTTAGAACACCCAAATAGACTCCAAACAATGCCAAAAGATAGCAAAATGGGTCTAAAACCAAAAAATTTCCGGGTTGTCACAACAAGTCAGCCATCTTCTCGGCCGATGAACCCTCCCGTATCGCTAAGAAGTGGGCACTCTTGGTCAGTCGATCCATGATGACCCAAATAGCGTCGAAGCCCTTTGTCGTCCTCAGCAGCTTGGTGATTAAATCCATCGTGATCTGTTCCCACTTCCACATGGGAACCTCTTGAGGCTGCAGCTTGCTATGCATCCTCTGGTGCTCGGCCTTGACCATCCTGTAGGTCAGGCACCTCTCCAGATACCAAGCGATTTCTCGCTTCATGCATGGTCACCAGTAACTCAATCGCAAATCGCGGTACATCTTAGTGGACCCCAGGTGAATAGAGAAGCGAGATTTATGTGCCTCCACCAGAACAATCTGTCTGACCCCACCAGACATCGGAATCCAGACCCGACCGCAACGGGTCAATAATCCCCGGCTATACTGCACAAACTGGGTGTTCTCTGTAACACCCAAAAATTTCAAGCAAATTTTAAACTTTTTCAAAACACTTAAAACCATTTAACATTCCATAGTTTGTTTTCAAAATGATAATTATCACAGTGTCCCAGTATAAAATCATAAAATCATGACAGCAGGAGGAGCGGTACGATCATGCCTTCGCCTTCCCGTGATCACCAGAGGTACCTGAAACAACAACTGAAACTGTAAGCCCGAGAGCTTAGTGAGCTACCCCCAAAATACCAACCTCATATAACCATAATCATATCATGTCAACAAAGTATATATATATACATATCAGCATGCATCATGAGCCTTCATCCTGACTGGACCGCCTCGCGGGACTTCAGTCTATCTGGACCGCTCTCTAAGCCTTCGGCACGTCTGGACCGCCTCTCAGGGCCTTTAGCCTATCCGGACCACTCGGCGGGCCTTCGGTCTGACTACCATACCCTTTTGGGTTTGTAGTCTATTCGGTCCGCCCTAGGTATGTTGGCCTTCAGCACGAAGCAGGACCGCCTCAACCCAACCCCCCAATCAACCAAACATGTGCACATACATATCATACATTATCATAATAACAGTCAACCGATCTAGCAGATCAAACAGCATAACAATATCCTATAACCAGGACACCGACCTACCCAGGTCACTAACATAGCATAATCCTATAACCAGGATATTGACCAAACCATGTCCCTAAGCATAAGCATATCACCATCCAAACTACCAGAATGTACAAAATATATCATGCAATAATCCGAATACAAATCCATAAAAGGGCCGTCCTTGGTGCCTTAGACCCTGTTGATATAGTGAGGATAACTCACCTCGCTAGTAGTTATGAGTCTGCAACTCTCTGACTACTGTCTCACCGGAAATCCCGAACTAACACATAATAAGCACTAGGTTAATACCCAACATAACTCCCTTGACTAAGTGTCCACATTCCTCATTTAGTCCATTCTCATTATTGGGCCAAGGCCCAACACCAAGTCCTTGACTTCAAAGTCCAAATATAAAGTCCACTATTGGCCCAATTTACTAAATTGGGCCCATCCTCCTAATTAGGCCTAAACCCATAATCCACTATCACTACCTGGCCCAAAACACCTTATTTACAGAGTCCATCAACAGCCCAAATCCATCTAGTCCGTTAACGGTTCAAGCCCGAAGTCCATTAGACAAAAGCCCAACAGAGGAGGTACGCGGGGCGTACTCTTCTGGTACGTGGGGCGTACTCATCCAACGTTGACCACCATCGGGGTGGTTGGCCCAGTACGCTGGGTGTACTAGATTTACGCTGAGCGTACGCTACGTTTTGCCAAAACCTTATTAAGTGCTTAATAGCTTAAGCACTTAAGCCCAAACCTCAGATCCAGAGACCTAACATGCCTAGGATCCATAAAGTCATGAACTTTATCACTTTGGACATCCATAAAGTTCTTATTGCTTGGTCGTAATCCATTAATACCTTATTTCTCTTTGCATGGGATACATAAAACAAATGGGACCTTATTTTTATCATTCAATGTCCCTTCAAGAGCCTGGAAGGACAGCTCTTTTCGACCAAATCACAACATGCACCACTTTATGGCTTTTGGGACAAGGATTGCTTCTAATAAAGTAAAATTATGAGATCTATGTATATATACATAAAGTTTGGAACTTTATACCTTCTGGAGCTTCTTGAACACAAGCTAACTTCATATCTACAAGCTTGATCTCTTCCTCCAACTCTTGATGCAATGGTTTTCCTCTTCAAGCACTCAAGAACACACCAAATGAGCTTAACACACAAAAGGGGAGGCTAGGGTTTGAGAGAGACGAGTTTCATCTGTGGATGCTGAGGTAAAAGAGGTGTAGGTGCTCATCATGTTGCTTATATAGGCCCCAAACCCTAAATATTAGGGTTTCATCCAGACATTAGTACGCCCAGCGTACTCAAGTGTACGCCCAGCGTACTAAGGCGGACCTTAATACGCTTAGCGTACCCTTAAGTACGCGTGGCGTACTCTCTTTTGGCTCAAGTTGTAACTTGGTCCTTAAACTTATTTTAGCTCTTCACTTCCAACCTCCAAGGACCATAATGACAAGGAAAAGATAGAAGAGGGTTCGGGAATACCTACCAAATCTCAGGATGTTACATTCTCACCCCTAATCCTCTCAAGCTTCCAATTCTCCTGCCACATACCCTCAGCCTGCGCTTCCTTGATCAAACCCACTAGTGGAGAATCCACTGATATCCTTATACATGTCGCCGGAGTAGAAGATCCAGCTGACTTGCGGCTCAGAGCATCCGCAACCACGTTCGCTTTACCTGGGTGGTAAAGTATCTCACAGTCGTAGTCATTGACTACATCCAGCCACCTGCGCTGTCTCATGTTCAGGTTCGGCTGATCCATGATGTGTCTCAGGCTCTTGTGGTCCGTGTATATGGTACAGCAGACCCCATAGAGGTAATGTCTCCAAATCTTGAGAGCGAATACCACCGCTCCCAGCTCCAGATCATGAGTAGGGTATCTCATCTCGTGCGGCTTCAACTGCCGAGACACGTAGGCTATCACCCGTCCTCTCTACATTAGGACCGCTCCCAATCTCGTGATAGATGCATCATAGAACACAACAAAATCCTCAACTCCCTCTGGGAGAGTCAAGATTGGAGCCTCGCAAAGTTGCTGTCGGAGGTTCTCAAAGGCCCTCTGCTGCTCAGGGCCCCACCGGAAATCCACCCCCTTCCTCGTCAGACGAGTGAGGGGTACCATAATCTTGGAGAAATCCTGTATGAATCTTCGGTAGTACCCAGCTAATCCCAAGAAGCTCCTGATATCGAGGGAGATTTCGGAACCTCCCACTGCATAACCGCCTCGATTTTGGCTGGGTCGACCAAAATCCCCTCTTGGTTAACGAGATGTCCAAGGAACTGAACCTCTCGTAACCAAAACTCGCACTTCGAGAACTTGGTATAGAGCCGTTCTCATCTCAAAACTCCCAATAACTCTCGTCGATGCTCCTCATGCTGCTCACGGGTCTTGGAGTACACCAAGATATCGTCTATGAATACGATGACCGAGCGATCGAGCATCGGTCTGCAGACCCGATTCATCAGATCCATAAATGTTGTTGGCGTGTTGGTGAGCCCAAACGGCATAACCACGAACTCGTAATGTCCATAACGAGTCCGGAACACGGTCTTCTCCACGTCCTCCTCTCTAACCCTGACCTGATGGTACCCGGACCTCAGGTCTATCTTGGAGAACCAAGATGCTCCTTGCAACTGATCGAAAAGATCATATATCCTCGGATGTGGATAACGGTTCTTCACCGTCAACTTGTTCAACTCCCGGTAGTCAATGCACATCCAGTGTGAACCATCCTTCTTCCTGACGAAGAGGATCGGCGCTCCCCAAGGAGAAATGCTCGGAAGAATGAACTACTTGCCCAGCAGTTTCTGCAGCTGTGATGACAACTCCTGTATCTCTGGTGTTGCCAAACGGTACGGCGACTTAGCGATAGGGGCCGCACCTGGCGCTAGGTCGATCCTAAACTCGACCTGCCTCTCCGAAGGCACTCCGAGTAACTCCTCTGGAAACACGTCAGCAAAATCCCTGACTACCAAAACCTCTAAAACTGAAATCTAATCACTGACCCTCGTATCCAACACATACGCTAGATAACCCGCACACCCGTGTTGAATGTACTGTCGAGCCCTGGCGGCTGAACAAAACCCTGATCCCAATTTGGTGCCCTCGCCATAGAGAATCAGTTCTCCCCCACTTGGGGTTCGAACTACCACTCGCTGACCCTCGCAGTCGATCATGGCACCGAAACAACTAAGCCAGTCCATACCCACGATCACACACACTTCCCCCATGGGAATCGGAATCAAGTCTATCGGAAAAGATACCCTGAAGATCTCCAACACGCAACCCCGATAAACTGAAGAAGCAGAAACCTCGTGTCCGTTGGCTATAGAGACTCGCAACGGACAATCTAGCTCTCCTACTGGAAACCCAAACTCCCTACTGAATGACTGAGAGACAAACGACCGACTCGCCCCCGAGTCAAATAATACCAAAGCAGGTAAGGAGTTCACTAAAAACGTACCTAATCACAGGTACAAACATATAAGCATAAAACATATATAATTAGTAAGATAAGGGATAGAAACATACCAGCAACCACATCTGGTGCTGCCCTGGCCTCCTCTACCGTAAGCTGGAAGGCGCATCCCTGAGCCCTCGGGGGCACTGCTCTACCCTGACTCCCGTCAGTAATCCTCAGTGTAGTTGGCGTTGGAGCCTGTGCCGGCTTGGCGGCGAGTAACGGATAGTTGGCCTTCACATGGCCAATCTGATCACAGTGGTAACATATCCTCACACTTAGAACTGGGGGGGCTGGCAACAATCCTTCGCATAATGCCCCTCCTTGCCACACTTGTGGCACCTGCTACCTGATCGACAAACCCCAGAATGACTCTTTCCGCACTTTCCACAAGTGTGGCCGCGCTGACCTCCAGACCTAGTATCAGTGGTCTTAGACCGCTTCGGCGCCGTTTGTGACTGCGTCGGGGCCTGCCTCTGCTCCCGTAATTATAACTCAATCTCCAGCTCACGCCGCCTCCTGTAACTCCAGCAGTGTATCACATCGTTGGGTAGCAACAAACTGTCTGATATCGGTCTTGAGCATGCTCAGATAACATATCATCTGAGCCTGCTCAGAAGCAAACTCCGAGCAAAACATCGCCCTCTCAGTGAACATGTGGGTGATCTTCGTCACCAACTCTGTACCCTGTCTCAAATCCAAAAACTCATGTGACAGTAGCTCGCACTCGACCCATGGAATGTAGCGAGCGTGGAACATATCCCTGAACTTCTCCTAAGTAACTGCAGTTCTCTGATCAGTATACGACCCGGTTATCAACCTCCACCAGTCCTTTGCCCCGGACCTCAACAAGTTCAGGTCACATTTGACCTTCTGGTCAGCAGGACATGAGCACGTGAAGAAATATCCCTCCACGTCAGAAAGCCACCTCATGGATATGATCGGATCCTGATTCCCATCGAAAGTCGGGGGCTTCGTGTTATCGAAGTCTCGGTACTGAAAACCCTTACTGACTCCTCTCCCTTCCGTTGTTACAACTGTTGTAGCTGTTGCGGCAGCCGTCTCAGCTAGGGCTGCATATATGTCATCAAAATACTCCATCATGGCGGTCTTAATAGACCCAAACATCTCCGGAATTTGACCCCGGACAATCTCTACCACCTCCTCGCGGATGATCTCCCTGACACGATCCTCTGTCAACACTGGCCTACCATGGTCGATAGTCTCTGGTGCTGTAGGGGCATCCTGACTGCCCTGCCCTGATCCTAATCCGGATCCAGACACAAAATGCCTCGTAACCACCATACTGAAAAATACACCAGGAAGATATCAGATAATCTCCACAAATAACAGGAACCAACTCCCAACTAAACCCTAGAGGTTGTGACTTCCTTGCTACGCGTATGGGTCTTGTGCTTTCAGTAGTATGGGCCCATACTACCTTCCACACCTACCCATATTTGTTTCAAGTATCATCACAACACCCTAACAATATACATATGCATGGTGATCGCTCGCTCCTCATTTCTAACGGAAGGCTAACTATCTCATAACTGGCCTACTGACCTCACACAACTCAACCATGAAACTTACACCAACCCTGCAACACTTGTGTACGCTTTCCATACATAACGCTAGACCCTATAGACTTTCAAATATCTGATCCTACCCTAAGCCCTTCATCATACAAGAACAGGAAATAAGGCCAAACCAAACATTCTCAAGCTATAAGATCTTAATTATGTACGGCCGTGATATATACACTAAGCAACTACAGTAATGATGTCAATTTCATATAAGGAAAACCCTAGGCTATCAGGCATCATACAGTCAGACAATTCTATCATGCAATTCTTGAAGATCCCTAGCCTAGTACTAGCATGTTGTTCTAACATATCACAAAATCAAATAACTGTATGGTATTTTGGGGTCTACTTACTGGCTCCGGCTGATTGTACGCTCTGCATCCTCTTTTAATTATTTTGAAAACCTTTAGAAAATCATTTTAGAAAATCTTTCCTTAGTTTGAGACTGGATTCACACGAGTGTTCCTCCAATTCACTCAAACTAATTCTCTAATACCAACTTGTAACACTAATAAAAATCAAGCCAATTTAAAACTTTTTCAACCAATTAAAAACCATAAATTATTACAAAGTGTTTTCAAAATAGTTTCATGTCAGAGTATCCCAGAAATCAAAGTCACAAATGTGAGGAGTTGTACGATCACGACTTCGCCTTCCCGCGATCATCCAAAGTACCTGAAACCAAAACTAAAACTGTAAGCCCGAAACTTAGTGAGTTCCCCCAAAATACCGATACATAACAAATAGTACACATAATAACATGTAATGGGTCCACAGCTCCATAGACTGGGTTACCCCTGAGCCCACAGTATGATTCTGGCTTGTCTTACAGGCCCATAGCTCATATCTGGCTTGCTCCCTCAGTCCTAGGACTGTAACGAAATGATTATCCCTCGGTGCGAGTCTGGTATACTCCCCTGGCCCTCAGCTCGCATCTGCAATGCTTAGGAGTCCTCAGTATGAGTCTGGCACGCCCTCCCTGGCCCTCAGCTCATATCTGGCATACTCCAGGGTTTGTTGGTCACCGCACGGAGCACTACAACCTCAACCCTACCCACATAACATGTCGACATATAACAGATAATGTACGTACATGTAATCACACAGTATCATAGGTAGTCCTACTGATCTACCAGACTAGCATATCGAACTAACAGGCATATCTAACTCATACTCAGCATATCAATAACTACTAGGATATCAATCCAATGGGCCGGCCTTGGTGCCTTAGACCCCTTAGTATAGTGAGGATAACTCACCTCACAAATGTCGAAATGTAGTGATAATTCAAACTCTTGAATCACAGCCACGAACTCCACCACCTATATCCACCATAAAACCATTTCCATAAATTCCCAATTTACTAAAATACCCCCAGAAGTCAAACTGGTCAACCCTTGGTCAAGGTCAAAGTCAACAGTTAAGGTCAACAGTCCATTTTGACCCAACTCGTCGAGTGCAGCTCACTGGCTCTTCGAGTTCTTCCATAACTCGAGAAATCGCGAAAACCCTAGTTGACTCGCCGAGTTTCCAGACAACTCGTCGAGTCCATGTGTGTCCAAAAGTCGGGAAAACCCTAACTGACTCGTTGAGTCGTCTTACTGACTCGCCGAGTCCATGCAGGAACTAACCACGGTCAATCTTCATCGGACTCGTCGAGTCGTCTATGCGACTCGTCGAGTTCATGCAGTCCATTTCTTATCCAGACGTTTTTAAGCCACCCCAAAGCTCCATATTGTAGATCCAACCTCCTAGGGCATGGCTTCCACGTAAAGTTGCAAACTTTATGTGCATGCATGGTCCTAAATGCCAAAACCAAGCTAAAGGAAAGGTTTAACCCAAGGAGAAAGGCCTAAGCTTGCTAAATCAGATAACTTTATGGCTATAAGGACCAAAAGGAGTCCAGATCTGAAGCTATAACTTCATATCATGCCCAATACACGAAATGAGTCCCAAATATGCTAAAGATGGCCCTAAACCTAAGAAAGAAAAGATATTGCTAAAGATAAGCAAAGGTAACGACTTGCTACCTTCAAAATGATGCCAAGATGAAGTAGAGTCAGATCCACAAGCTCCTCTTTGCTCCAAGCTCCTTATACTTCAAGCCTTCTTCACTAAATGCACCAAAATCACGACTCGTGGAGTAGGTCCACTAATCCACGCGGACTAACCTGCCTCTATACGACGAGTTGGGGCAACCAATTCGTCGAGTAGGTCCATCAACATGTACATAATGCTTTAAAACTTATACCTGGGATTCGGGGTGTCACAAAGTGCCTCCTCCAAGGAGGAGGCACTATTCACTTTATAGAGGAGAATTAGGTCAAGGGGAATTAGGTCGAGCCTTGGGCCTGCTCATTTCAAGCCCAGCTAGTAAGGATTTGGGCAAGGCCGCCCGGAAGCGTCGGGCGAGGCTAGCGGACGCGCACCAGGCAAGGATGACAAGCTCGCGCCAAGAAAGGCTTGCAAGGGAGCGTCAAGCAAGGCTGTCAAGGGAGCGTCAGGCAAGGCTGGCGCGCCCGAGCTGTTTATAATGGACCTGATATCATTAAGTCCCCCAGTTGGATGTGATTGGTACGAAGCTAATGACATTGGACTGGACTCAATCATATAAATTGTGTGTCATCATATATATAATGGGTAAATTTAAAAATCTTTAAATTTATTGTATAATATTAATTCTAATTAATTGCAATGACGCAATTTAATATCATAGTTATAGAAATCACGAATACACATCGATCATTAAAAGATAACACTAGCGGTTAGGTGACATTTATCCTACTAGCGCATACAAATGACGAGCGAGTGTTATTCAAATAAGATTGCATAGAGTTGAGTTTAAATAAGTTTTCTTTGATGTTTTTATAATTCAAGTTTAAAAAACATATTATATCATAGTTATTTCATGCATCCAATAAGTCATCCTATGTTTTTATTTATAATCACATTTTAACAATGTTCTTTTATATAATCCATTCCTAAATAAAATTGAGGGACCAAACTTCTTGTAATGTTTTTATGCTCTCACTTGCTTCAACACCTTGTAGCAAGTTCATAAAAATAATTTTATAAAGTTTATAAAACTTTAATGAAATCAAGTTTATGAACTTTTGATCTTCAAAATGGTCACCATCTTCATTCTTCTTACATTTTTAATAAAATAAACTATTTGTAAAACTAATATGTTACTTACAAAAATAAACAAAATGAAAACTATATATTTAATTATTACATATCATATGAATAAATAAATATTACAGTCATTCTAACAAATCAACACAAACAACATCACAAGATGTCAATGGCTAGTTTACGAACATCATATATATATATATATATATATATATATATATATATATATATATATATAAACTCTCTGTTATTTTAAGACAATTTTGGTGACAAATAATGCATGTAAACTTTTGTAACATAATATAACACTTATAAGCATTTTAAAGTTGTCAAATAAAATATATATGGAATTTTCTTACAAAAAGAAAATCATCCATGTTTTCCAAAAACAAACATTATACCAAATAATCTAATAATCTAACCAAGCTTGCAAATATATCTCTTATATCAATTGTTGGGTTTTTTTCAAAATTGTTTTCCCAAAAACGCTAATAACGGCAACGAAAGTCTAAAATTAGAATAAACTTAAAACTTTTTTTAACCCACCAATGATCATATTGCAATCAATGAAAGATTAAATCAACCATAGAAAGTATCACAACCTTTGAATACTTTGATTCTCATGGGATATGGAAGTTGATGAAGTCATGCATGAAGCTCCAAAGGAGAAGCTCTTTACAAGTATCCACCAAGCAAGAATATGTTAGGTTTTCTACACATCAAATACACTCTAAACTAGGTAGAGGAAAAATTGAAACTATGATATACCTAAGTATACATGCAACCTATGGATATATGGTTTCATACTAATTACATCTACCCTAGAAAACGAAAATACAAAGGAAGAATCACATACCTCTTTTGCAGCCAAAGACCTTCGTGCTTGAGCTCTCGTACGTGCCACCTTGTTTGGATGATCATGAGTCAAACTAGAATCCCTCTCTTGGTTCACACCCAATGAACTCAAAAGAGTATAATCAAAATAACTAGGGGATGAACTATAAGGAGAGTTCTTCCACATGGAGGGAGAACGAAGTTGTGAAACTTCAAGTCAAAGAATGAATCCGTAAGGCCCTATCTATTGTCTTGGATACCTTCCAAGGTTTTATCCTCAAGCCCATGTGGGATCGATAACCCTATGAATGGAATTCCACTTATCCTAAGGGAATTTTCGTCCGCCACCCTTCTTCTTAGTGTTTTGGAATATTCCTGATTAATCAATTATTGATTAAGTGATATTCAACCATTTTATTAATTAAATTGTTAATTAATTCCCAAATTGTTTTTTCTAATTAATTATTAAACCATAATAATTAATAAACTAATTCCTCTTTTGTTAATTCTACTTAATTTAAGTCTTGAGGGCAACCCAAGAGGACTTTGTTATTATTAGAAATATTATCAATAGTTAATGACCTTGAACACACTTTCCAACAGAATAAACTACAAAAAGATATTAGTCTTCGCTTTTATTAAGTTGTTCTTAATCCATTAAGACTTATACCAAATAAGCCTTGAGGAAAAGCAACTTGTGAACCTTTAAATGTTACACCAAATTACATGACAAAGAGAAGTTGGGAAGCAGGAGGAAAACCACAAAATTTGGCAGCCAAAAGAAGAGAAAAAAGCGGGAAAAAAAACTCAATAGTTTTTAAAACTTCTATATATACCAAGAGATGTAAAGATAAGGAGCATACCCTCTTACAAGTCAAAGCACGGCAAGTATGATGGAAGAGATTTACCACCAAGCAACACACAACCCTTACTTGTGTGTACTCTTGGTTTTGACAAGAAAGTCAAAACTAGATTGTCTTTCACTTACTTCTTCCAACTAACTAGTTACATGATATAATTAGATGGTTACTCAAAGTGCACATTTAATTTGTACATGGATTATATATCCTTGCATTATGAATATAACTAGTTAATTTTTCTCTTTTATTATTATTTTCTAGAAATAGTAATTTCTTATATGTTGGTAAAATATTATTTTCATTATATAACAATTTTTCAATTAAATATAAGTGTTGATTATATTTATTAATAATCAAACTACTTAATAAATAATCAATTAGTAGTAACTTGCTATAAAGTGTGACCCTATAGGATCATATATCATTACCAAATATCATTTTATAATGACTCTTGGGCATAATGATATTTCATATATATATATATATATATATATATATATATATATATATATATATATATATATATATGCTTAGGTTATTCTATTTTAACTAATTACTGTGCGGACGTATGGACAATGCTATTCTTTGAGAATGATAAAGAAAATATGTTGTTTGATAATATAAATACGTTCAATCTTACATAACTATTGTCATTAACACACATTCTCACTAATTAAATCGTCTATAAGGTTATTATACACTTATTATTATTATTCCCATTTCTATCAGAATGTTGTCAGAATGTTTATTGAGTCGTATTATGTCAGAATGAAAATGAGTGAAAAATGATGTATGAGAACAAAAATAAATAATAATTAGCTAGAATGCATGAAAATGACGATATTTTTGTAAGGTTGAACGTATTCGCATTGCTAAACAACTTATTCTCTTAGTAATTCTCATAGAATAACATTGTCCACACATCCGCACAATAATTAGTTAGAATACTTGAACCTAACTATATATATATATATATAAGGGATCAATATAAAACCACCTTAAACTCATAGAACCATTGAACCATATTTATAAACCTAGGATTATTATATGAATGGATTAATTAAAAGGATGTACAAAACAATTATACATTGTTTTCCATAAAACGCATACAAAAAGGGTATAATGGGGATTCTATGTTATTGATTAATATGTTAGTATTTAGCCTTCATAGCTACTAGGGTTTTTCTTTGACTTTAAGCGTCAACACTCATACTCACTCAAATCTAAATGTAATGTAAACTTGAACTCTGAAGAGAAAGAACACTATTGCGATTTGACCGCTCATACTCAACTTCTGTTACCGCCATCGATCGTCATTAACGACACCCTTCTGCCTCATCCATCAGAAACATCATATCTCTCTGCTGACCGCCATCAGACACTCCCACTTCCATCACAGCACCATCATCGCGACTTTAAAAAGGGAAACAAATGGGTTTTTCCATATACCATCCTCAACTCTTCCGTTTTCGGCCTCCATATCTAGTAAGTTATGTTTCTTAGTATCGCAGTATCACATTCTCTAAACAAGCCTAATTTTTGAAACATCATCGGATTCATTATCTGATTTATTGAATGTGTACCTTGTGTTTGTGTAACACATTTCTTAGTATCTTGGATTGTCAATGTATTATATATATATATATATATATATATATATATATATATATATATATATATAGTTTTGGTCCCTGTGGTTCGGTCAAATTTGCATATTCAGTCCAACCTTTGAAAATTTGACAAGATGTATCCCTGTGGTTTAAAGAAATTACACTGCATATCCTTAATCCACTTAAAAATACCATTTTACCCTTACTTTTATATATTTCTTTTTCTTATATATATATATATATATATATATATATATATATATATATATATATATATATATATATATAATTGTTTAATTTTTTATATTTTGCCGCTTATATTTTATTTCATTTATTTATATTTTTTATGATTTATATGATTTTTTAAAATTTTATTCGAATATATTTTTAATGTTTTTTTATATTTTGTTCATTTATATTTTTTTGACGTTTTATTTGAATAATTTTTCTAGTTTTTTTTGTCTTGTTCGAATATATCTTTTAATGTGTTTGGGTTATATGAATTCTTATTAGCATTTTCTATTCGAAACGAAATGTAAAAAAAATTATAAAACTAAAAAAAATTGAATTCGAATCCATTGACACTCGATTTGAATTTCGATTAGTCTATAAAATAACCCTAATAAAATAAATAATTATATACCTAATATATGTTAATCATATTCTCATTTAACTAACATTTTTATATTTTTTATACACAAAATATTTATAAAAAGATTTAAAAATATATAAAAAAACAAAAGATCAAAAAACATTAAAAAATATACTCGAACAAAACATCAAAAAAAAAGAAAAAAGAAAAAAAAAACCTAGGAAAGTTATCTAAATAAAACGTCAAAAAAATATATACAATTATAATATATAAAAAATTAAAAATATATTCGAATAATATATATATATATATATATATATATATATATATATATATATATAAAAGAAAAAAATATATACAAAAGTAAGGGTAAAATTGTCTTTTTAAGTGGATTAAGGATGTATAGTGCAATTTCTTTAAACCATAGATATTCATCTTGTCAAATTTTTAAAGGTTGGACTGAATGTGCGAATTTAAGTAACCACAGAGACCAACACTGTAATTTACTCATATATATATATATATATATATATATATATATATATATATATATATATATATATATATATATATATATATATATATATATATACTAGGAGCGTGCCCGCGCGATGCGGCGGCGACGATTTGTTTTATTTCGCCAATTAGTTCGGAACGAAATTGAATGTCATTTCGACGGTCGTCAAATTGTTTCATTTTGGTTTGTTTCATCCAGAGATTTGTTCTTTTCGGCGATCAGTTGTCTCTAGACGAGCATCAAATAGTAATTCTCGTCTATCACTCTTTATCTCGCAATGGACGACGATTAATTTCAGTTCAGCGAATAATGTTGAGATGATAAATTTCCATTTTATTTGTGTCTTTTCAAATTGAAAATGTGAAAATATGTTATATTAAATATATAAATAATTAACTATGTTTAACATAAAAAATGTTACATTTTTTGCGGAAATATACATGACATAAATATATGAAAAGTTAAATATTAAATTATATAGCTTTTTTTTACGTTTTGTTTCTGGTGTGATGAAATTCATTCCTTTTATGTTTGTCAATATGGCTTATTATAATGATTTATATAAATATTAAAAGAAAAGTGTATGTATATATAATATATTTATAATTAATTCATATTGCAAAAACAATGTAATTAATAATCTTCCCAATTAATTTTTTTTTTATAATTACCATGTTATTAATATATTTGCATAAGATTTGCACCTACCATGACTTATCCGTAAGTTACAACTTTTGTTTTTTGAAACCAAAATAAGAACCATGAATCATCATATCTAGATCTTTTTCTTGTTGCTTCCCCATACATGTCACCAATCACTATTATTTTTATATTTCTTATTTTTTAGATTTAATCATGACTTCAAACATATTAAACGAATCTATGTATTTATTTTTTTGAACTAATTTATTACTTATTTTCTCTTGTTAAGGTGTGTGCCATGTACTTCTGTTATCATTATAAACAAATAATATTAATTTAAACGACAATGATAAAAATATTAAATTATTGATATTATATGTTAGTTATTGGTTCAAAATGTAAGAATTTGTGCCTGCGCGATGCTGCGGCGACGATTTGTTTCTTTCCGAAAATTAGTTTATATTCGGTGTTCGTCAAATTTTATAATTTCGGTGTATACATTTCTTTCGACGGACGCTATTTTTGGCTTAAAATAAAAGTATGTTGCTATTTTGTTTAAATGTATGTAGTTTTTAGTTAAAAACAAAAATATGTTGTTATTTTGTACACCAAAGTATGGAATAACATGACAATGTAAGGATCTTAGCGTATTTAGAAATGGACAGGACTGAAAGCTTATATCTAACGGTAAATCTATTACTCTTACATTAATTCTAATATACCGATGGACCGGACTGAAAACTCCTATCTCAAAAGATAAAACAACACCTAATACCGTCGTACTAACAATAATTTGGTTGAATCATTTATTTGATTATAGGTATAAATGTTTGTCATACACATTTTTAGAAAGTTCTAAAATTAAATACATAAACATAATATTCATTGATGATGTTACTTTCTTTTTATAAATCTATAAATTTGATAAATATTGTTATTACCATTATATATTTCCAAATGTTTATATTTTTTTTATAGATCAATCAAAATTTAATGCACGGTTTCATTTGTGATTTATAGTACTAATGTATGGTATATATTAAATAGAAATGGAATAAATAATGGTTTATGTTTTTGTTTTAATATTACTTTTATACTGAAATTATATTTTCACACAAAACTTACATAAGTTCAAATAGTAATTTGATAGATATAAGGAACAATTGATGCCACAACATCATATTATATAACTGAAATATCATATGAATTAATTTTTTTATTTGATAAAAATAATATTTAAATATATTCCTATACAGATATAAATAAGATATTTCCATTGTCTATTTTAACTATTTTTATAATATTTAACAAAAATCGAATTATCGAATCATTAACAACATTTATAGTTAAAATAATTTTTTTATATAACAAATAATTATTATGATTGTTTGAATATTATAATATTATTTTTTATTATAAAAGGATAGTGATATAATAAATATACAGTCTACACTTTGTAAGGATTGAAGAGTCAAAAGTATATTAATTGTATATGTACAATACATCTTTTTAAATTCTTTGCGTCTGAAAAATAATTTATTTTATTATATCTTCTTTTTTTTTTGGAAACATCATATTTATCAAATTGAAATGATTGATTACATTTTGTTTATAACTATGGTTTTAAATTTTTAAAAGAAAATATGTTTATTTGTTTTAACGAATTTTTATATTAATAAATTACCTTTTTGATGTTATAGGCCTGTAGTTTTTTAAAAATATTATCAACATTTATTAATTGATATTGTTTACGATGAATTTATCTCTTAACTTATTTTTATAGATTTGTTTTAGCACCATCTTAAAACTGATATCTTATTAAAAGTTATGTTGTCTAAATTTTGATTATATATTTTGTACTAAAAGCTACCTATTGTTTTTACTAATAGGAAAATAGCTAACTATTTTTACTTTTTTGTTAAGTCTCATCCGCAATGGAATATACTACTAAGTTTATTAAATCTAAATAACAATCACATATTGCATTGCGAATAATAATCACATATCGCATGTCAGTTGAATTGAATAACATTTTTTCTTATTATTTTCGGAAGCATCTACTTTAAATGCCTAAATTCTATTGTGCTTATACGTATCACTTTAATATATTTAATAAATATAACAGTATAAAAGTAACTTTGATTTTAAATTTGTATATCTTTTTTATAAACTTTTATTAAAGTATGATTTTAAATTTATAGAGGTGGTGTTTGATGGATAAAATGACAGCAAATTTAGAAATTTTAGATCTTTTTCATGTTATTTGTAGCTTTTTTGTTGTTCATGTAGTTTCAAGATCAATACATCTCTCAATATATTTTCAAGTTTCAAGATTTATGTATAGCTATGTTAATTTAATGAAGTGGTGCACCAACAATCTTTTTCCTAGATTTGAAGCATTTTGGAAGGAGAGAAAACGCATGGGTACAATAAAACTTTAAAGAGATTACAGAAGTTGACATTGTGTTGGAAAAAAGGAAGGCCTGACACATCATTACATATTCTTACAATTTTTAATAATTACTTCTAAATATCGCTTTCATATTTAAATATTAACAAATTGTACACTGCTATGTTTAGCAAATTTATTCTTCTTAAACACCATATACAAGACATGTTTTTTTTTATACAATTGGTTTTTTTTAATTTAAAAGGAATCTTACAGTTTTATTTGAATTTTTTCTGAACATGTATGAAACTTTTAACATCACACAATAATAAACACAAAACCATGTTTACTTAAAAATACACCAACAAGATATATCGAGAGCATAAGAGTTCTTATAACTACTAAGAACATTTATCAGAAATACAAAAGAAGTTTAAAATAATGTAGGATTTCGAGTTTAAGAAATACAAAAGAAGTTTAAAATAAACATTGACCATTTCATTCATATTCAGAAGGATCTTAAATACTAAGAACATCATAAATAAAGAAGTTTAAAATAATGTAGGATTTCGAGTTTAAGAACATATAGAAAAATATTCCAAAAGTTACTGTAATCTTGGAAAATCAACGATCTTCAAAGCTCCCATTTAAGATATTGCAACATCTCCACTTTCCACTTGTAGCATCCTTTCAAGAAGATCCAACAATCAGTAAAAAAAATAAACACAGACATATCTACTTGATCTTTTAGATATGCTTCCCATCTTGAAATCTCCATCCTAACAAAAAATCAAACAAATTCAGTAAAACTTTGAATAGACAAACAAATCAGTAAAAAATGTGTCTCAACTACAAAGCACAAATCAAAAACACATACAACCCATATATACAGCTTCAAGACAAAACAAATGTGCAACAAAAACAAATAAACAACGTACTAATACGACATATATCAAATCCATACACAACTACATCATACACACGGGTCTGATACATCTTACAACATACAAACAGACCCAAAAGATATTATACTAAAAAGTTTAAAAAAAAAACAAAAACACGGGTTTTTTGTATCTTTTGTACAAATCGAAAGAGAAAAGACAAACAACGTTCATGTCTTTTGTGTTTGTGAATGTGACGTCGACGGGGCTGCACCGGTAAATAAATTACATAAAAGGAGAGAGGTGTGCCGACGACATAGATTTGTTGTTTTCTTAGAAAAAAGACAGAAGGGGAGAGATAGAGAGGGATCTACGTCGGTGAATTACAAGTGGTGATGGAAGTGTTAAATGACGGTAAATGGTTGTGGGCGATGGCAGAGGAGATGCGGGTGGTTGTGGCCGGCGGTGGCGGCGACGGAAGTGAAAGAAGAAGATGAAAGTGATAGGGTGGACGGTAGGGAGGGAAAATGATTGAAGGCTTAGGGTTTTTAGTATATGAGTGGTTAATTTTTGTGTTATTATATAGCAATAAAAAACTGGTATATTAAACCTATTATTTTTGATTGGTTGATTTTTATTAGAGTTATAGTACTTGGATTACCATCATATGCCATTGAAATTTGATTTTATGGCTAATATTTAAGGTCCTTGTTTTTAAGACTTTGATCTTAAAAATATAGGGCCCACAATTATATATGTATTATAAAATAGTAAGATAAGATATATATATATATATATATATATATATATATATATATATATATATATATATTACATGGCTGAATAGATCAAAATCAGAAAAAGTGTTGTTTTTTATTTGCTAAAAGTATAGTTTTAAAGTTTTTAAAATTCTAGAAAAAAAAAATTATTTTTTTATTGGTTTAATTTTGTTTTTGTTTTTTTCTTTTTGACATCTTATCTTGTTTAGATTATTTATGCATGTTTGGTGCAGCGTATGGTGGCTAATATCAGTATTTGCCTACAGGTTTTATTTACAAGAGTGAGGAAGATGAACATATAAACATATCTTCATTTATGAACATATGTGATTTGTTGCCTGTCTTTTAGGAATTTTTTATTTTTTTTAATGTATTTGTTGTGTATATTTCTATTGATTGCAATCAATGTTCATGGATGAACATATTCATTTATGGATTCGTTTTTGAATCATTTGTATAATTATTATTGTTCATGAGGGATATTGATGATTTTTTTTTTACATAATGGAGTAGATTTTTTCAAATAGTGGTGGAATTTACTTATTTTGATTTTTTTTTTTCTTAGTTTCAATGGCTAACATTCATACAAATTCATTTTTGAACATGTAATATTCACCTTAGACAAAATTGCAAGAATGATCCCTATGGTATGTCAAAACTAGCAAGTTTGGTCCAAAATGGGTTTGGCCTGCAAGGATGGTCCAATAGTTTCGTTTTGTGGCGAGTTTGATCCAAAATTTTTAAAAATTTTTATAATGACGGATTTGTCCTTGGTATTTTCCCCTTTTCAATTTTTTTATTACAGAAATAAAAAAAAAGAAAAAGAAAAAAAGAAAGTCTCTCTCTCTCTCTCTCTCTCTCTCTCTCTCTCTCTCTCTCTCTCTCTCTCTCTCTCTCTCTCTGCCCTTGTATGTTCTTAACAAATCAAGACTCAACCTCGATTTCATGAACTTAATAACAAACTTCAAGAACTCAAGAACGATCTTCAAGCTATAAACCTAGATGAAATTGACTTTTAAGATCGGAGTAGATGCGAAATCTTTCAAGATCGAACTCTGTGTGTGTAACTCTTCTTATCCTGCTGATGAACATTTTTCAGTGAGTGTAGAACACAACACACACATAAACACACAATGGGTGTTCTTCGTTCTTGATTTTGGATCTGAATAAAACCCAAATCCAAAAGTCGAAGGTGAGTATGTTCTTGGTTCCAAATCTGAAACGAAGATGAAGAAGGGTAGATTTGAAACAAAAACCACACATAAAACCCTACGTGAAACGAAAACCCACCATCGATTCGAACGAAAGGTAGATCGACGGGAGCTCCGATGCGGCTGGGAAATCGCGATGAGGTGCAAGGGGGTCTGATGTGTAAAAATTCACTCTAGTCTTAAATTTATAGAGTTGAAATTACCGATGCTAGAATTTACTACACGACTTAGGCAAGTGTACCTAATTGAGTTGTAATATAGCAATGGTAAGAACGGATGTCGAACACTTGGGGAAACGAGTATGATTTACGTTTAGACTATTTGTCGCTACTTAACTTAAAAGATAAGTAACTTGGGGGAATTTTTAGTAACAAGACAAATAATGAGAATTTTAACGATTAAAGTGTAAAAATAAATATAGAACAAGAATTGGTTTTTAAAGAATCAAGAATGATAAGGATGCTTTCACTTAGATTTAATTCCACCTTTTAGTAATGAATGATTTATATTAAGTGCAATGGATATTATTAGTTATTTACCGATTTCTAAAATTGGTTAAAAATCATGATCTAATTTTTTACCGTTTTGATAATAAAAATAATTAAAAACAATGGTCATGCAATTAACAATTTTATTAACAATAATTAATTTGTATCATGCAAACATTTGATCAAACTATTAATTTTAGTGGTCGTAAAACTAATAGGAATCGTAAGTTGGTCGTACGATATAAAATATACATGTTAAATTTTTAGTATTTTATTTTGCCCAATTCCTAGAATATTGTCCTTTACTAGTCATAAATATCAATGGTTATGAAAAATTTATGATTCAAGATAATATAATTAAAGTGATCTTTTAAAAATATTAACTTAGTTATGGGAAAATTAATTACAAAAACTTAACATATACAAATAAATGATCAAATATGCATGATAAAATAAATAACAATTAATATCCGAATAATATAAATCAAATCATATTTTCAAGGTTTCATTATCCAAGTGAAAGCAAAGAGAATTTAGCTCATAATTAAGGTTACAACATACATAGAAAACATATTGAGAATGTTAAACATGTCGATAAAACAAACCCGATGTAGTCCCTAATGCCACTGCAATCTTCAATTCCTTAGCTTTTTGACTCTTGAATCCCCAATTGTGGTTCAAAGGTTGGATGGAATTTGGTATAGTGGTGATATGGTAAGAAATTGTATGGAGAAATTTGTGTATCAAAGTGTATGATTCAATTTCTTCTCTCCTTTTTTGTGGTGAAAAATGGTGGTATTTATAGTAAAAATTGGAAGAATTAAATACCAAAAAGAAATAAATTGAGATTGGATCTAATGAAAAAGAATTCAAAAGAATTAAAAAGATGGGAATAAATGGTTGGAAAGTTTAAAGGTGGTGAATTATTGAGTATTGGTTGGAAAGGAATGGGTTTAGAATAGGAAAAAGTGGAGAAAAAATGGTTAAAAATGGAATGGAATCGGAATTGGCAAATCTGGAGCATAAAACGACGTCGTTTAGAAGCTGAATAGTTCCGGATCGAATTTGGGTCGGAATCGGGTCGACATCGGGTCGAGGCGCGGATCTTCTGTGAGGGAAAACGAATCGGAGTCGCGGGTCGGAGCCGGGTCGAATTCTGTTCATGGATCGGATCGATGACGTCACAGACGATAAAAAGCGCGGATCCTAAACCGGTTCGGATCTCTGGGTCGGGTCGGTAACATCGGGTTAGTCTGTGAGGGAAAATGGACGCGGGGCGGAGCTGTTCTCGGATCGGGTCTCGGATTCGGTTCTTCCGGATCTGGGTGGACGCGAAAATGGATCAAGCTTTCTTTTTTGGGCTCCGGGTTTGGGCTCCGATTTTGGGCTCTGGGTTTTTGTTTCTTTTCTATTTTTTTTTTCTTTTTTCCAATTTAAATTAAATTAAATTAATTTAATTAATATAAATTATTTAGAAATTAAATAATTAATTCCCAATAATTTATTTTAATTAAACCTCATTAATTAATTTAAATTCTTTTTTTTTATATTTTTATTTTGTTTTCTCGTCTTTCCAACGCGGCTATTTTTTTGAATTCTTTGACTTTTTGATCTCGTTTTTCTTTGTGTAATTTCTTTCACTTCTTTTTGCGGATTTTTGCACATTTTCTTCTCCTTTTTCTTCAGAAATGATTTTTAGCTGCAAAATGGAATTTCAAACTTTATAAGTACCTTTTATCTTAAATCATACCAAAATATAGCTAAAAATACATAAATATCGCTCGAAATATATGTATAATTATTGCGATATCAAAATACCCCACACTTGAACTTTGCTTGTCCTCAAGCAAAACTGACTTTAGCATGTCATCATATCAAAACTTTCATCACCAACATTGTTTAAGACAATCCAACTTGAACCCAGCCATTACATCGAAACCTCAATGCATACATTTGTGTCTAATGATTCTTAAAACTTCCCCAATCCTAAATACTCACAATCTTCATAAACAATTGCTCACTTCTTTTGAACATCATTCATTTTATGCATCCCTCCGAATATATCCTCAGAAATCTTTCTTAACCTCAAAGTATTTTTACTAAGTCCCCAAGCATACATATGGAAAAATAACCTAGAAATAAAAATTACAATAACTAATAACTTGGCAAATTGCCTTTATTCTAGAGTCTTCATTGATTTTTGGAATTTTTCTTCATGATATTTCTTGATCTTCATAGCTTTGTAGACTTTTCTTTTCTTTTTTTTTTTTTCTTTTTTTTTTTTTTTTTAACAATTATAAAAATCCTAAAAATAAAAACATATGCTTAAGCAAGGGAACTTAACTTCAACTCTTATTGGTTAGAGATATTAGTCTAGAGTGCAATGACTACATAAGCTCTCCTGGATATATTTCTGGTACACGATGCTAAACATATTATGGCCCTCAAACTAAGCAAGGTTGTGTTTTTGTTCCATGATTTCACTAGGATAGGGAAGCCACAAATGTACTATAACATACTATTGGTTCAATTAAACATTTGAGTTCGCATTGAATCATCCCACACAACGTTAACAACTTAAGTTTCAACACAATAAAACTTTTTAATTTTTATCAAAAATGCTTGGTTTCCTTATTCGACCCCCTACCCCACACTTAAATCATACAATGTCCCCATTGTATGTAAAATTAAAGCACATAAAAGTAAAAAGGGAGAAAAAGGAACAGACTCCCCTGGGGTATTGCAGTGGCGAGGTCGAAATCCTGATTTGCGTAGGACAAGTGTTGAGTGCACTTTTCTGTTTGTAATGTTGAAGTGCATGTAAATATTTTCTTTTTGAACCAGCTGGAGATTTAGGCAAGTGTGGCATCTAAATCTTTTTCCGCATAATTTCTCTGAACAGGTGCATTTACGTGTCGCGTATAAGATTTGGACGCGTCGCGTAATGCAATTGTTGGGATTCTCTTCGCAATTCTTGAATTTAACGCTTTGTATACTGGCCAAGTACACATTGCGTTATTAGATCAATTACTCCTTTTCGCTGAGTGAATTGGATTTTACTTGTGTCGGCCGAACACTTGCTTCATCCTTCGAATAATGCTCTCCCGTTGGTCAGTATCAGCTTCAGTTCTTCATCCTGTTCTTTGTGGGGAATCACCCCACACTTATGTGATGCCATTGCTCTAATTGTAATTTGTACTTCAGAAATTTACTTTACACCATTCTCACCATCACCTGTTTCTAAGCTGAAAAGTAACTTTCACAGAAAAATAAAACCATTAAAAAGCACTTTTATTGAAAACACAAACTAAAAAGAAAATTCACACCAAACATACAGAAAATAAACACACCAAATTTAAAACTCAAAACAAACATCGGGTTGCCTCCCGCAAGCGCTTCTTTTTAACTGAGTCATGAGCCAGACTCTACCCCTCACTTAATTGTTTTCAGTGAGTTGGAGGGGTATATCCTCTTTCTCTTCTTCTTCTTCTAACATTCCTTCCTGGTAATGCTTCACTCGATGTCCATTTACCTTAAAGCTTTCTCCATCTTTTCCAATTAGTTCGATTGCACCATGTGAAAAGACTTCTTTTATTGTGAATGGACCGTACCAACGCGTCTTCAATTTACCTGGAAAAAGTTTCAACCTGGAATTGAATAGCAATACTTTTTCTCCATGGGTAAACTTTTTGTCTCTGCTTAATCTTTTATCATGCCATTTCTTTGATTTCTCTTTGTAGATTTGAGAGTTTCCATAAGCTTCATCCCTTAATTCTTCCAGAGCATTCATCTGCATAAGACGGTTAGTTTTAATTTCCACAGGATCAAAGTTGCATGATTTCAATGCCCAAAATGCTTTATGTTCGATTTCGACTGGCAAATGACATGCTTTTCCAAAGACCATCCTATATGGTGTACTACCAATAGGTGTTTTGTATGCAGTTCGAAATGCCCACAGCGCATCATTAAGTTTATCTGCCCATTCCTTCTTGTTACTTCCCACTGATCGTTCCAGAATTCTTTTTAAAGCTCGATTTGTGACTTCAGTTTGCCCACTGGTTTGTGGATGATAGGCCGTTGCGATTCTATGGTGAACACCATATTTTTGCAAAACCTTTTCCAGTTGGGTATTGCAGAAGTGTGTACCCCTGTCACTGATCAGAGCTTTAGGGAAACCAAAACGTGAAAACAGATTCTTTAAAAACTTGACTACTACACGAGCATCGTTAGTGGGTAAAGCTTTCGCTTCAGCCCACTTTGATACGTAGTCAACAGCTACCAAAATATATTTGTTTCCTCGTGAGGAAGGAAATGGTCCCATAAAATCGATTCCCCAAACGTCAAAAATTTCACATACTTGGATGCTGTTTTGGGGCATCTCATTTCGGGAAGAGATGTTACCGGCCCTTTGACATGCATCACATTCTTTCACGAAGATGTGAGCATCTTTGAAAATCGTAGGCCAGTAAAATCCAGCATCAAAGATTTTTCTTGCTGTGTAATTAGCACCATGATGCCCCCCAGTCGGTCCAGCGTGACATCCTTTCATGATCTCACGACTTTCTTTTCCGAATACGCATCTCCTTACTACATTATCCGCGCAACTTCGGAATAAGTAAGGGTCATCCCAATAATAGTGCTTGAGGTCCGAAAAAAATTTCTTCTTCTGTTGATGTGTCATTCCTTTAAAAAAAATCCTGCAGCCAAGTAGTTTACAATGTCTGCATACCAAGGTACCTCTTCACCTATCATCATCAAGGATTCATCTGGAAATTTGTCATTTATTTCAGACTCCTTGAGTTCTTCGATGTTGGGATTCTCTAATCTGGACAAATGATCAGCAGCCACATTTTCCATGCCTTTCTTGTCTTTAATCTCGATGTCAAATTCTTGGAGTAACATGATCCAACGAATTAATCGTTGCTTAGAGTCTTCTTTCCTGAATAAATACTTCAAGGCAGCATGATCAGTAAAGACAATAGTTTTTGACAAGATCAAGTAAGAGCGAAATTTCTCAAAAGCATAAACCACAGCAAGCAATTCTTTTTCAGTTGTGGTGTAATTTGCTTGAGCGGGGTTTAACGTCTTGCTGGCATAGTAGATTGGCTGAAAATGTTTCTCAATTCTTTGTCCCATAACTGCTCCCACTGCAAAATCACTAGCATCACACATTAATTCAAATGGCAAATTCCAATTTGGAGCGACCATTATCGGGGCTGTTGTTAATTTTTCTTTTAAATTGTTGAAAGCATTTAAACAATCTGAAGAAAAATTAAACTTTGCTTCCTTAAACAGAAGTTGAGTCAAAGGGCGCGTGATTTTTGAAAAATCTTTTATGAACCTTCTGTAAAATCCTGCATGACCTAGAAAACTTCTGACCCCTTTGACGTTGGTTGGAGGTGGCAATTTTGATATTGTCTCTATTTTCGCTTTGTCCACCTCAATCCCCTCCTTGGAGATTTTATGCCCTAGTACAATGCCTTCTTGCACCATGAAATGACATTTCTCCCAGTTCAAAACCAGATTTGATTCTTCGCATCTAGCAAGCATTTTGTCTAGATTAGCTAAACATGCATCAAAGGAATCTCCAAACACTGAAAAATCATCCATAAACACTTCCATGAAGTTTTCCACCATGTCGTGGAAAATGGCTGTCATGCATCTTTGGAAGGTTGCAGGAGCATTGCAAAGTCCGAATGGCATTCGTCTGTATGCAAAAGTTTCGTATGGGCAAGTGAATGTTGTCTTTTCTTGATCTTCAGGAACGATAGGAATTTGAAAGTATCCTGAGAAACCATCTAGGAAACAATAGTAAGCATTTCCAAAAAGACGTTCTAGCATCTGATCGATAAAAGGAAGGGGGAAATGGTCTTTGCGGGATGCATCATTTAACTTTCGATAATCGATGCACACTCGCCACCCTGTAACTGTTCTTGTTGGTATCAGCTCATTCTTTTCATTGATTATGATGGTCATTCCTCCCTTCTTTGGGACAATGTGAATGGGGCTTACCCATGGACTGTCTGAAATAGGGTAGATCATTCCCGAATCTAAGAGTTTTACGATCTCTTTTCTCACAACTTCTTGCATTTTCGGGTTCAATCGCCTTTGTGGTTGGACTGCTGGTTTTGATCCTTCTTCCATCAAAATTTTGTGAGAACAATAGGATGGATTTATTCCTTTGATATCAGAAATATTCCATGCTATAGCTTGCTTTCTCTTTTTCAAAACTTCAATCAACCTCTCTTTTTCATGCGGTGAGAGATTTGCAGCGATGATCACAGGGAATTGCTCATTATTTCCTAGGTATGCGTACTCCAAATGATCAGGTAAAACTTTCAACTCACTTTTGACATCGGAGTCAAAAGGTGTTTCTTTTTGGTGTGCTTCCTCTTTTTCTGATTTACTATCCGTGTAGTTTTCTTTTTGATTAATCTCCTCCAGCAGCTTTTCCAGTTCTTCCAGATCTTTTTCAGCATCAAACGTATCTTCTCCAAGTTGCATCATGCTTTCAATGTCTTTATCTTTTACTTCCAATATCTCATTTTCCAATAAGTTATCAAAAACATCAGCAAAGAAAACTTCATCATCACTCACCTTGGAGTGCTTCATTGCTCTATCAAGACCGAAGGTGATAGCATCAGTTTCGACTCTTAGTGTCAACTTTGATCCATGAATGTCAACTAATGCTCTTGCAGTGCTTAAGAATGGTCTTCCCAAAATAATAGGAACTTCATTGTCTTCTTCCATATCAAGCACTACAAAATCTGCAGGAAATACGAACTTGTCAACTTTCACCAGTAAGTCCTCCACTATCCCTTTTGGATACGTCACTGATTTGTTTGCCAGATGGATTGCCATTCGAATTGGTTTTGGTTCAGGTAAATCAAGTTTCTTGTAAAACGAATATGGCATAAGATTTATACTTGCTCCTGAATCAGCCAGAGCATGGCTGAGACCCAAATTACCAAATTGGCACGGTAAAGTCAGACTTCCTGGATCTCTCATTTTCTGAGGAAGTTTGTTCAACATGGCTGCTGAACATTGTTCGTTTAATACTACACTTGAAGCTTCCTCCATTTTCTTTCGGTTAACAAGCAAATCTTTCAGAAATTTTGCATATTTGGGCATTTGAGCCATAGCTTCAATGAATGGGATGTTGATATGCAAGGATTTGATATGATCGATGAATTTGCGATAGTCCTCCTCCTCTTTTTCCTTCCTCAAGCGTTGAGGGAAAGGAATTGGTGGCCTATATGGTTTGACAACTGGAGTGGATGTAGTTGTCTCAACCGGAACTGGTTCTTTTTCCTTCTCTTGGGATTGTGAAATAGTAGAAGGTTCGTTAGTATGAACTGGAACTAACGGCTCAAGATTTTTTCCAGTTCGAGTTGTTATTGCTTTGACATGAGCAGTCGGATTTGTCTCAGTGTTACTTGGTAATGTTCCAGGAAATCGCTCTTGTAGTACTCTCGAAATTTGCCCGATTTGGTTTTCGATGTTCAACATCGAAGCTTGCTGATTTCTTAGAGCAGTTTCAGTTGTTGATCCGATTCTTTTCACCAACTCTTCTGTATCTCGATGTCTTTTATCAGATGCTTCTGCAAATCTGGCCATCATTTCTTCGAAAGTTGGCTTCTTTTCTTGCACAATTTGCTCCAATGGTGGGTTTTTTTGGTAGAAACCTTGACCGCTTTGTCTCCATTTCCCTTGCATCTCCATTTCCTTCTTTTATTCATCGAATGGTTTCCAGTTGTTCTGAGGCTTCCTTTCATCGTATCTATCTCCAGATGAGTAGCATACATCAACCTTTTGATTCCCATCTTGATCTAATGGACAATCTTTTTCAAGATGTGGTCCACTACAGTTGTCACAGCCGACTTGGATAGCATGAATTGTCTGATTGACCTTTTTCATGTCTCTTCCTAATGCATCCAATTTTGCATTTAATGCTGCCAAGCCATCTGAGCTCTCTCCAGTTGATCTTTTTCGGAAAGATGAATCTCGTGAAGAATGCCACTAATGTGAGTGTTGGGCGAGTTCCTCGATTATTGCTTTCCCGTCAGCTGGATTTTTCTTAGGAATGGGTCCTTGAGAGTCAACTAACTGACGGGTACAAACATCGATCCCGTTATAGAAAGTCTGCACGACCTGATGTGGATTTAGATCATGTTGTGGACAATTTTGCAGCATTTCTTTATAACGGTCCCAAGCATCATACAGTGTCTCATCTTCAAGCTGCTGAAAATTTTGAATTTTCATTTTCATCTTCGCAATTTTGCATGGTGGGCTAAATTGTTTTGTAAATTTTGATCTTAAACCTTCCCATGTGGTAATCGTAGGTTCAGATTTTATCCAACGTTTTGCAGCTCCTTGTAGTGTTATTGGAAACACTCTAAGCATGACTGCATCTTTGCTTACTCCAACAATGTTGAAGTAGTCAGCTATTTCGAGTACAGCTTCGACATGTTGGTTCGCATCTTCATCTTCTCTTCCGGCAAAAGGAGTTTCTCGTAGAAGGTGAAGAAATTGTCCTTTTAATTTGAAATTTGTTTGGGCTGGTATCGCTGGACGAATGACTCCATGATCATCTCCGTCTCTAGTACGGCTTGTATATTCCTCTAATGAAAGGAGGGCTAGATCGGTCATTGTTTGTTTTCTCGGATTAGTTGATGAAACGTGCGTTCGGGCTCTTCTAAAGGTGGAACGAAAGTGAAATTTGAACTTCGGGTCATATATTAGGAAAATTCTATCTTAAATTGAATTGATTATATTGCATAAATTATTTATTTAATTTTTGTGTAATACTTTGACTATCAAATAGAGAACAGACAGAGAGAGGCAGCCGGGAGGCAGGATCATTTCGGTGTATATTATAAATATAACTTTTCTGAAATCCAGCAACCAAAACCAACGTACCAATTCCAAACTCTGTTCTGGTAAGTAGAATTACTCGTATTACACGCGAATTAAATAAGGTTATTCATGCAATATAAACATGGCTCTGATACCATTTTTTTATTTTTTTATTTTAAAAAAAAAAAATTTTAATAAATTTTTTTAAATATATATTATTTTTTTTATAATATTTTTAAATTTTTTTTTTATAAGTAAATTTAACAATGTATAATTAACTAAGAAAATTTAACAACCTATAATTAACTTACAACTAAGGGAATTTATGCAATACTAAATTAAAAGAAAAAAAAAATATAATAATTTTTTTTTTTTTTTTAAAATTTTTTTTTTATTTTTTATTTTTTAAAATTTTTAATAAGTAAAATTAATATTTTAAATCAATTTCGTCTTTTTTTTTTTATTAATTTTGTTTTTAATATTTTCTTTTTAAAAATTTAAAAAAAAAAAAAAATTTAAATTTTTTTTTTTTTTACGTTAACTAACAAACAATAAGACTAAACCAAATAAAACCGTTTCCCCGGCAACGGCGCCAAAAACTTGATGTGTAAAAATTCACTCTAGTCTTAAATTTATAGAGTTGAAATTACCGATGCTAGAATTTACTACACGACTTAGGCAAGTGTACCTAATTGAGTTGTAATATAGCAATGGTAAGAACGGATGTCGAACACTTGGGGAAACGAGTATGATTTACGTTTAGACTATTTGTCGCTACTTAACTTAAAAGATAAGTAACTTGGGGGAATTTTTAGTAACAAGACAAATAATGAGAATTTTAACGATTAAAGTGTAAAAATAAATATAGAACAAGAATTGGTTTTTAAAGAATCAAGAATGATAAGGATGCTTTCACTTAGATTTAATTCCACCTTTTAGTAATGAATGATTTATATTAAGTGCAATGGATATTATTAGTTATTTACCGATTTCTAAAATTGGTTAAAAATCATGATCTAATTTTTTACCGTTTTGATAATAAAAATAATTAAAAACAATGGTCATGCAATTAACAATTTTATTAACAATAATTAATTCGTATCATGCAAACATTTGATCAAACTATTAATTTTAGTGGTCGTAAAACTAATAGGAATCGTAAGTTGGTCGTACGATATAAAATATACATGTTAAATTTTTAGTATTTTATTTTGCCCAATTCCTAGAATATTGTCCTTTACTAGTCATAAATATCAATGGTTATGAAAAATTTATGATTCAAGATAATATAATTAAAGTGATCTTTTAAAAATATTAACTTAGTTATGGGAAAATTAATTACAAAAACTTAACATATACAAATAAATGATCAAATATGCATGATAAAATAAATAACAATTAATATCCGAATAATATAAATCAAATCATATTTTCAAGGTTTCATTATCCAAGTGAAAGCAAAGAGAATTTAGCTCATAATTAAGGTTACAACATACATAGAAAACATATTGAGAATGTTAAACATGTCGATAAAACAAACCCGATGTAGTCCCTAATGCCACTGCAATCTTCAATTCCTTAGCTTTTTGACTCTTGAATCCCCAATTGTGGTTCAAAGGTTGGATGGAATTTGGTATAGTGGTGATATGGTAAGAAATTGTATGGAGAAATTTGTGTATCAAAGTGTATGATTCAATTTCTTCTCTCCTTTTTTGTGGTGAAAAATGGTGGTATTTATAGTAAAAATTGGAAGAATTAAATACCAAAAAGAAATAAATTGAGATTGGATCTAATGAAAAAGAATTCAAAAGAATTAAAAAGATGGGAATAAATGGTTGGAAAGTTTAAAGGTGGTGAATTATTGAGTATTGGTTGGAAAGGAATGGGTTTAGAATAGGAAAAAGTGGAGAAAAAATGGTTAAAAATGGAATGGAATCGGAATTGGCAAATCTGGAGCATAAAACGACGTCGTTTAGAAGCTGAATAGTTCCGGATCGAATTTGGGTCGGAATCGGGTCGACATCGGGTCGAGGCGCGGATCTTCTGTGAGGGAAAACGAATCGGAGTCGCGGGTCGGAGCCGGGTCGAATTCTGTTCATGGATCGGATCGATGACGTCACAGACGATAAAAAGCGCGGATCCTAAACCGGTTCGGATCTCTGGGTCGGGTCGGTAACATCGGGTTAGTCTGTGAGGGAAAATGGACGCGGGGCGGAGCTGTTCTCGGATCGGGTCTCGGATTCGGTTCTTCCGGATCTGGGTGGACGCGAAAATGGATCAAGCTTTCTTTTTTGGGCTCCGGGTTTGGGCTCCGATTTTGGGCTCCGGGTTTTTGTTTCTTTTCTATTTTTTTTTCTTTTTTCCAATTTAAATTAAATTAAATTAATTTAATTAATATAAATTATTTAGAAATTAAATAATTAATTCCCAATAATTTATTTTAATTAAACCTCATTAATTAATTTAAATTCTTTTTTTTTTATATTTTTATTTTGTTTTCTCGTCTTTCCAACGCGGCTATTTTTTTGAATTCTTTGACTTTTTGATCTCGTTTTTCTTCGTGTAATTTCTTTCACTTCTTTTTGCGGATTTTTGCACATTTTCTTCTCCTTTTTCTTCAGAAATGATTTTTAGCTGCAAAATGGAATTTCAAACTTTATAAGTACCTTTTATCTTAAATCATACCAAAATATAGCTAAAAATACATAAATATCGCTCGAAATATATGTATAATTATTGCGATATCAGGGTCCGTCGAGACCGACGACCCTCTGTGGGTTTACTCTTCATCTTCGTTGATCGGGAGAGGGAAGAAGTAACACGAATGGAAGTAGTCAAAATGGTGGTCTGGTGGTCAAACATATCGTGAGAAGGGATTCGATCACCGACGATCTCCTATTGGCTCTCCTCTCGTCGTCAGGGTCCACAAGTCAATGGGGAAAGGGAAACTACTGGATCGAAGGGAGAAGGAAGAATAATGAAATCAGAACAGAGGTGTTTGGTTGAGGGAAAGAAATGGCGAAGTAGCAGCTGAGGGAAGCGGCGATCCTCAGGGGGTGTTTGGTTGTTTCCGATCGACAACAAGGAGGGGTGAAGAAGGGTTGCCGGTGCACCTTTTTGTCGTCGGTGGTGTATAGAGAGAGAGAGAGAGAGAGAGAAAGAAAGAAAGAAAGAAAGAAAGAAAGAGAGAGTATTTTATTTTTGTTTTATTTTCAATTAATTTTTAATTGCTGGTAATAAAATAAAAATGAAAAATTAAATAATAAGGGGTAAAATCGTCTTTACAAAAAAATTCAAACCAAATTGGACCAAACTCGCAACAAAATGAAACTATTGGACCATCCTTGCGAGCCAAACCCATTTTAGACCAAACTTGCTAGTTTTAACATACCACGGGGACCATTCTTGCAATTTTGTCTTCACCTTAACATATGTTTACAAGTGAACATATGAGAAAGTACATATATTTGATATGCATACATGTTCAATTATGAACATGTAGTAACATACCTAATTTTAAAGTTTTTGAAAAAAGAATCTTCATGTTTAAACATTGTCGATTTATGGACATTTATTTATTTTTTATCATAATTTCATGACAAAATTGCAAAAAGGGTCCCTGTGGTTGTCAATTTTATGTGTTTTTGGTCCAAAACGAAATGTTGGTGCACCACTGGTCCAAATTTGGATATTTCTATTGTTTTTGGTCCCTATCTACTTAAAAAGACCATTATGCCCTTATAATTTGTTTTTCCATTTTTTTATTATCAATTTTTATTCAAAATAAAAAAAACCCCACTACCATCCTCATCCTCTCTCTCTCTCTCTCTCTCACTCACTCTCTCTCTCTCTCTCTAAATCTTCATCTGGGTTCTTTAATTTCATCTTCTTAAACACACACACACAATACATAAAATTATGAAGATCCTCGTCCGATGGAGAAAAAGAAATACGAATGGGAACATCCACAAGGTCGATCGATGGTCCAGTGGTCCAGCTCTTGTGCTCTTCTGTCTCGAAAGAAGGATGTGAAGGAAGGGGGCTCGGTGTGGCTAGGGGTTTCGAAGGGAAGGAGGCCAGAAAAGAGTTCAGACGAGAAGCACGACGTCACAGGGGGTTCGGTGGTGTTTGCTTTAACGGGCGTGGTGGCATCGGGTGGTGATGTCGGAGCTGTGATGGCAGCGGGTGGCTCCGCCGCTTCCTCTCTCTTTTGTTAGGTAGCTTGACAAGGAACAGATAGAAGGCGGCAGCGGCATTGGGGTGTTTGATGGTGGTGGGTCACGGCAGGGGGAGGCGGAGGAGCTGCCACAGTCGACTGTGGTGGCTCTCTTCGCCGGAGAAGTGAGAAATGAGGGAGAGAGACGAGTTGGAGATGGAAGGGAGGTCGGGGAAGGGATTTCGACGACATCAGTTGTGGTGGGTGGTGGTGGTTTGCATCGGCGATGGGTGGCAGTCGGCTTTTGGTTTTCTTGCTTGCTCTAGAGATTCACGACGGGGAAGGGGAAGTAGCGGCCGATGAGAGGTGTTGGTCGTTTATGGTGGAGCAAGGTGGCCAGAAGGATCATTGAGGTGTGCAGTAGAGTGGTGTAGCTTCTTCCTGTTCTTTTTCCAGCACTACAATGAAAGAGATGAGGGTCGGTATTTTAAGAGATGGGTATAAATATCATGAGAGAGAGAGAGAGAGAAGAGAGAGAGAGAGAGAGAGAGAGAGAGGTGGGTTTATTTTGTTTTTGTTTTTTTTATTTTATTATAATAATAAGAAAATAAATAAAAGAAATTAAAATATAATTATTTAAGGGGCATATTAGTCATTTTAGGTGGGATGTGGACCAAAAACACAAGAAAATACAACCATAGGGACCAAAACCACATAATGTATCTAAAATTGGACGAGTGGTGCACCAACATTTCGTTTTGGACCAAAACTACAGAATTTTGCCAACCACATAGACCATTTTTGCAATTTTGTCTAATTTCATACAGTTTTAAACATTTATTTATATATGAACATAAAATTTATATATGTTTAATTATGAACATCAATGAATGTTCATATATTTTCTAATGTTTGTTTATGAACATTAGTTGTCAATGTTCACATATGAACATTAATTATAATCATGATTTTTTTATTTCGATTCTTGATTTTTGTTTATTCATTCAATTAGAATGTTTTTATTATTGATGCTTGAATTTTTTTTTCCTATTTTGTTATTATTAATTTAAATAAATGCTATAATTTAGAAATATCATTAATAAACTATTATTTCATTTTTAAAATAAAATTGTTATTTTACCATCATAATTTTTTATCCTAAATTGATCTAATAACTAATAAGGTTGTTCTATGTATCGTGGTCAAAAATATAATAACGCTTACAGGCCGTTATTTGAAATTGTGGTTATCGCGGGCGTATAGTGTTTTTTAAATATATAGAGTTTATATTTTGTAGAATTTATATATATATATATATATATATATATATATATATATATATATATATATATTAGAGTATTAATCAGTAAATCATACTTTAAAGTTCAACTCAATTGCACAGGTCAGTTACCAATATAATATATATAAACTCTACAGTAAATCATATATATATATATATATATATATATATATATATATATATATAGTAAATCCTATTTTACAGGTCGGTTACTAATATCACAGTTAATCATACTTTAACATAATCAACAAGAAAACATAAGCAATAATTAGCATTTTATCATACTTCAACATAATCATAGTTAGCAAATAAAATGATTAAGCAATTTGACGGTTAATCATATTGTTGCACTTTAAGTCTTCACAATTAGCAAGCCAACACATACATGGTTTCAATGGAAGTAATCGCAGTCACAATTTTATTCAATGGAATGGCACAAAAGTTTTGGTTTCGGCTAAGAAAAACAATTTTATTCAATGAAACTACACACACACACACACAAAAAAAAAACATTTTTTCTATGCAAAATAGCCCAAAATGGAATTTATTCAAATAGCGTTGACCATAATCGCGATAAATCGTGGCGCTAATAGCACCACCGGTATTTTGAAAATTATGGTTCTTTACCTTCGCTAACCTCTATAGCATCGTTATAGCACCGCTATAGCACGGCATATGTTCTAAAAATAAGTTTCGTTAGAGTGGTTCAAATAGTAACTCCTAGGGCTGTAAACGAACCGAACGAACACGAACGGAGGCTTATTCATGTTTGTTCATTTAAGTTAGCCGAACAAATGAACGAATACGAACAGATAAACGAACGAGTTTTCTTGTTCATGTTCGTTCGTTTAACAAATTACATTGTTCATGTTCGTTCGTTTATGTTCGTGAACAAGTTAAACGAACATAAACGAACGAACGTAAACGAACAAAGTTAAAAAAACATAATTCAACATATATGAACATAAATAAACATATAATATATTGTAATGTAATCAAACACGATTAAGCATATATGAATATAAAAGGAACTTATATCAACAAACATAAACGAACAAAAATGAATAACATAAGCGAACGTTCATGAACATAATTGAACGAACGAGACCAGTGTTCATGTTCGCTCGTTTAACTAAACGAACGAGAATTTATGTTCGTGTTCGTTTATTTATTAAATAAACGAACATAAACGAACTTCCCGCCGAACGGTTCGTGAACTGTTCGCTGAACGTTCAGTTCGTTTACAGCCCTAGTAACTCTAATACGAACCATCCATTTCATGGTTATTAAACTGTGAATACAGGTTAAATTTGTTAAAAACTTGTGTTTTTGTCTTTTTTGATAAGAAATGGTAAAATCGTCATTTTCACAATCTAATGTATATCTATTCATACATTCATTCATAGTTTAACACATCCATTATACACAACTGCATATACTCATTATACATTAATTCACGGCTTAACATAATTCAAAACTTGAACTATACCACCACCACTCATAACCACCATATACCACCAACCACCAACCACCGCCATCACTAGCCATCAGTGTATTGTTGTCGACATCATTACCTCTTACCACCATCAAATTCACCATTATCACCACCATTGTTACCTACTACCGCCACTACCATTCCTACCTCTTACCACTATCATATATGGACCTCATACACTCTAAGGGTGCACGGAGTATTGTTATTTTTTTGGTTTTGGGTTGGGGGTACCGTGGTACCTCCAAGATGATGGCCCCTTCTAAAGTGGTACTGCCAATTTGCTTGTTTCAACGGATTGCGCTCTCTCTCTCTCATGCATTAGTTAGTTGTATCTCGTGTTTTAAAACTTGTACCAAATTATGTTTGTATGTTTTTAATTAGTTTTATATGTTTTTAATATTTTTGTTAATTAACTTTGAATGATTTTAATTAGTATGAAGTTATTTTAAAATTAAAAATTAAACGGGTTGAAAAAGATGGATTTCCATTGTTTTGGATTGGGAAATATAGAAAAGAGGGGGTAAAATTAATATGGCATTTGGTTGAGTAGGTTGGAAAAAAATGGTTGAGTAGGTTGGAAAAAAATGACTCCCTCCATCCTAATAATCTCCAAAAAATCAGATTTGATAAAAAAAACAGAATTTACAACTTAATACAACATTTGAGACATTCATTCACAACTCAAAATTTACATATCACAATGAGGCATTTCATCGCATCTTGTCTCCATACCAGATCAGTTAGATAGAGATACTCGAGTGGTGTTGGTGGTTGACGGCAATAGCGATGGCTACAGTTTTGAGATAATCCAGCGAGTTAGAACTAGATCTAACATGTTCAGGTGGTTTAAAGAGAAAAACAAAAACTCAAACAATGGTTTAGATCCAAATCCAGATCAGATGGGGCATTGGATGTTAGACACAGTTGTGAAACGGTTCTGGTCCGTCCGAGGTTGGTGGTGGCAACAATATTTATTTGGTTTTTGTCATTGAAAATGTGTACGTGTCTCAAAACATTGTACTTGCGTTGATTTTAGTCAGATTTGAGTTTGGTAAAACTTGATTAATCCCAAGCATCTAATGTGTGAAAAATTATGCATTCTCTTCTCAGTGCTATAGCAGAATTTGCCCCCCACCCCCCATTCAAAGCCTCTTTGGAGCGAATTCTTTTTAAGTAGAGTTAGTGCTCTAATTGATTGAGTACACACCATTCCACATTAGAAGTCTTGCTATAATATATTTATTTCAGTTAACGAAAGTAATATGTTGATTCAAACTCTAGGGAAAGAGAAGAAAAGCTAGAATATATATGATTTAACCATCTAAAACAAGTGAAAAATATCAGCCAACATATCTGGAAAGTTGTACAAGCATATATATTATATCTAGTTAATCCTCAGTGTTTTCAGCATTAGCTCCCTTGAGATGTAAATGTTTTTCCCTTTTTTGGAAATCCGTCAGACCTTTCCCACTTCCAGTCACACCCACCTTCCCGAAAGGGTCATCAGGAGATTTAAATATGCTTTCCTTCTTGCGCCCCGAAAAGAACCCAATCTGTCAACACTTATTAATTATTATCATTACATATTATATATAAAAAAAAAAATCCATTATACCTTCTTAGCACGACCTTTGGTGGTTTGAAATTGTTGCCATGCATTTTGTCTCTTATTTTGTGTAACCTCAATTTGTTCCTTTCTCATCTTTGACTTGAAAGCATGTATCTTCTTCCGCTTAGCAGCTTTCTGCACATTAATCACAAATCATTATTTATTTGTTTATTAATTATTAAATAATTAAAGAACGTAAGACGCTATAAAAAAAAAAAAAAAAAGTAGGTTGGTTGTTATTTTGTACCACATCCTCGGGATCTTCAGGTTCAATACGAAGCTTTGCGGGTAAGCTTTTTGACTGAAAGTCCACGTCAGCAGTAGCTGCTTGGGCAATCTTACGTTTAAGAGCTAGCTTAGTGGCTTCTGCTTCCTTTTCAGCTTCCAGAAGGGGATCAACAATACCTTCTTCTATAGCCCTAACATTAGCAGGATCAACCTGAACATATATATATTTCGATAAATATTTCTTTATTATCACTTTTTTTTTTCTTTCCATTTCCCAGAAAAGTAAAAACAGAAGAAGATGATTGATACCTCTTCCTTATTTCCCCACCCACTGTAAGCAACCAAATATCCATTTGGTGTAAGAGCCTCAATTGTTGCATCATACCTGCATATTCAACTGAATCAAACATAGATAAGACAGAAAAAATAAATAAATAAACAAATAGATTTTTATGTTCAAATAGGAAAAACATCTCTTCTTTGTGAAAAAAACTGTTTGGTTTTTAAAAGCCAAAAGACATACCATTCGCCATCTTCACTATAAACAGCTTGAACTTGAGCACCAATAGGAAGCTTGTGACCATCATACATTCCACTTGAGACCTGAATGGAAATAAGAAATAAAATGTGATCAACATACACACATAGCATAGCAGATTTATATACTTTTTCTTATTAAGACGTTTTTTTTTTCTGAAAAATCTACCCAACTATAGCATTGTACTTCCAACTCATAATATGAAGTTAATTAAAAAAGGGTTTAAAAATTATAATAGAGAACATAACAATTGAGTGAAGAAACTTACAGCATCATTCTGAAAGGTACCTCCAGAATGGTGAAAACCAGGGGATAAATCAGCACTTGTCCCAATGCCCACTCCAGAATTCCCAGCTTCTTCATGTGCAGTTGCTAAAAGTTCTTCGGTCAAAGCAATCACCTGCAGCAAAAAAAAAAAAGTCAAACCTTACACACTTTGTAGTTTTTGTTTCCACATCAGTAAGATAAAAATGGTGTTGTTTCAAACTCATAATCTTAGTGAACATCGGAAATCAGGTGACAGGGGTAGAAGTAGATTGGCCATCACAACACATAGCAGACACCTGCACAGAAATCAAGATACAAGTGATGGACATCTTTGATGGAGTTTCCAAATCCAAAAAATTTTCTATTCACCTTCTAAAGCCAGGATCATCAGGGCTCTTGTCACTTAAATACATACTACACTTCAATAACATAATTTTAAAGATACTAGAATTAGTTTTAAATTGGTTTATTGTGTCGAAACATTGCTACATACAGCAAGATGAACATCATTGTTTTTTGGTCTGTTTAGTGTGCTCAAACACTTTTCTTCTTGGTGCTTAAATTACTAATACTTGTTTATGAAGAAAACAGATACAGATGTAAAGGAAAGTTAAATGCCAAGTCAAAGCAACAAACAATTCAAATTGGAGAAAAAGTAAAATGTGACAAATTTATGTTAGATCACCTCCACAAGCTCTTTCTCCACATCAGCATACTCGGAATTTCCAGGGTCATCCTTCAAAAGCTTCCTGACCTGATTGTTAACAAGGAGTTCTTGCAAGTTAGTACACAGTGTATGACATTTATACAGAGTAAAATGAAAAATGATGTTTGTTTTCTTGAGGAAGAAACTAAAAACAAAGAAAATACATATAGCTTCTGCTAGAATTGAGCTTGGAACAACAATCTCTAGGTTTCAGATAGTTAATAAGATACCAGTTGGATGAAAAGTGGATTGAGAAAAACATACTTCCAACCAAATTGAAGGGAAAAATCCTATCAAATAACATTAACTACAAGCCTAATATGGAATTATGGATCAAGATCAACCACCCCTTTTTCAGCTGGAGAGAACTAGGCTATGTGTTTCTAAAGAAACCCACAGAAAATGCAGCCTGAACATTTTGAATAACTGAAAATCTATCTACTTGCATCATGTATCAGAGCAAAGTAATGTCTAATAAGATCACTGGAGCATGTTGAGCAGTTGAGGCCTCAATTGACATAATTACTCATCCAAAAGCTTAGATTGATACATTTCCTAGATTATTAGGTTACACAGACAACATGGCCATTCAATTGTATCGATTATCTAAAGATAGTTTACCCATGTCCGTTGTTGACACTTATCAACAAGTATCTATGTATGTTCATCAATAATATGGAGATAGGCTTGCACTTTCAACAAACACGCAGTGTGGATGACAAGATATCAGAAAGATTCCACCTCACTCGTAAGCATGACAAAAAATCAACCCTACATCATAGATTCGACAACAAAAAACATACCACAAGGGGCAACAAAAATTAGGATTCAAACAAAACTCTAAATCCTATTCTCTAATCAAGTTCATTCAACTGTTAATGTAGCAACTCCCAAAAGGCAAGACAAAAAATCTAATTATATATAAATAAATAAATAAAAGGACTAATTCCAGCGAAAATGAATGATCATTATATGCACATAAGCCAAATTGCAAGTACCTCTTGAAGCTGTTGTCTGTAAGTATAGAGATTTGAAGAGAGCTCCTCTATGCTGACCTCCTCGCCCCCTCCCTCCATGCTTCTCTCCTTTGTGTTTTTATTTCTTTCGTTCTTTTTCGGTTGAATTCCTTTGGTTTAGTGCATTCAAATACGCAAGAATAGTAAGAATTCGATCAGTACTATGATTTAAGATGCTCGTAGGATAAAACCCTAACAATATTTATCGAGGAGAACAAGAATATGGCGAACGGGAACCCTAATTGAGATTTCAGTGATCTTTATTCTGACAAACTTCGATTGGCTAAATGGTAGAAATACACATATGGCCCCTAGACAAACTACTATTTTCTCATGTGCCCTTAAAGAAACATTTGTCTCAATTGCCCCTACTCCAAACATTTGGTATCAAAAAAACTACGATGTTAGTATCTCCACCAATGGTGAAACAATTTGTTACTTATAATATGCAAAATGATACGACCATAACCATTATCATTTATAAAATATTTTGAGCAAATGATTAACGGTTATAGTCGGATATGTAACGTCCTAAAATTCAAGACCAAAAATTTCATTTTCCATAGTAATAAAACAATCAACCAAACATGTTCATAAAACATAAAGGAAAATCAAAGTAAGTCGGTCAATCATCTCAATACATCAGAGTCATATAAAGCGGAAATCATGGTGTGTGTGCAATGTGATCACCCCGAGCTCTTCTCTTTTGATCCGGAAGTACCTGAAACATAAACTGAAAACCGTAAGCACGAAGTTTAGTGAGTTCCCCAAAAATACATCATACAATACATATCAAACATACAATGGGCCAAGCCCCACAACCATCGGGCCCCGCCCGGAACAGATATGTCAGTAATATGTGATGTGCCCCGTCCAACACACTTATCAGGCCCCGCCCGATATACATATAACACATACGAGACATGCAAGAGTCACAAAGACAATTAGCATACTATAACATAACCCACTGGGCCGGCATTGGTGCCTTCGACCCGCAAGTACAGTGACAGCTATCATGCTATAACACACTCATCAGGCTCCACCTGGCATCGGGCCCCGCCTGATACACATATAACACATGCAAGGTCACACAGACAGCTAACAAACCAACAACCACAAATCTTGGGTCGGCATTGGTGCCTTCGCCCCGCTAAACATTGGGAGGAGACTCACCTCAAACTGCTGAAAAAACCAGATAAATGCTCGGACTGCTTATCTGGGAAACCTCCGCACTAAATATCATCAAATAATACCCTAATTAATAATCAGGTCATAAACCATAATCGGGCCCCGCCCAATGACACCCAAAAGCCCAATATGACCCAATTTCCTAAATGATGCCCAAATCCCATCATGGGCCCAAATCCAAGAAGGCATGTAACGTCTCAAAATTCACAACAAATTTAAACTTTTCAAAAACAACTCATTTACTTAAACAGTGTTTACATAACAATTGTTTGCAAAACATTATTCAAAATCATAGCCTCCCAAAATCCAATCAACATGAAACCAAGGATGTGTATGGTCATGCCTTCGCCTTGTCAAGGTCCTCATAAGTACCTGAAACAAAACTAAAACTGTAAGCCAACGATTAGTGAGTTCCCCCAAAGTACCACCACATAAACATGACAAATAACAACATGCATGCAGAGCCTTCAGCATGACTGGACTGCCTCACCGGGCCTTCAGCCTATCTGGACAACTCTCTAGGCCTTCGGCCTGACTAGACGCCTCGCAGGCCTTCAGTCTATCCGGACCGCCCTGGGTGTCTTGGCCTTCAGTCTCAGTTGGTCCTCAACCCAGTAAACCATCACATATCATATATACACCATAACAATCAATAGCTAGCATATACAGGTAGTCATGCAGATCTAACAGATCACTACATCATAGCAACATACGGTAAACCAGGATATCAATCCAATGGGTCGGCCTTGGGGCCTTTGAACCGTAAGTATAGTGAGGAAAACTCACCTCTCAGTTGGAATGCAAATTGAATAAAACTCTCCTCTGAAATTGCTCAACAATCACCTAACCAAAACCAAGGACCTAATCTTAATTAATAGTTCAAATACCCAAATTACCCTTAGGTCAAACTGGTCAAAATCAACAAGTCAACCCCGCCGAATCAACTCAGGCCTCGTACGCGGGGCGTACTTCGGATGTACGTGGGCGTACTTCGGATGTATGCGGGGCATACTCAAGCCTTGACCGATATCGGGTTGTTGACCTCGTATGCGCGACGTACGCAGAGGTACGCACGGTGTACGCATTGAGGTCTCATTTTCCATATTAAGAGCTTAATGTGTTAAGCTCTTACGTTCCAATTACAGATCCAAGGCCAAAATACCACTAAAAGTCATAAAGTTTCCAACTTTATGACTTTGCATGTCTATTAAGTGCTTAATACCAACAAAATTAACCTCTTAACACCTAAAGACCTTCTAAAGCATGCATGGGGGAAAACTAAGCATCAAGATCTCATTTTTATGACTTATGATAAGGCTAAAATCCTTATAGATCGAATAGATTCTGAACAAGTATAATATGAACACGAAGTGAAGTAAGAACACAGAATGAATCAACAAAGTGTCGAATGATTAAAAGTCACGCCTCGGATGAACTCGATGAAGAATTTCAACTATAGAGGCGTGCTAGGGTTTACAAGAATATCTATATCAAAACGTTAATGATCTACGGTGTATGCATGCACTATTAATACTTAAACCCTAATAAATGATACGGCTTGGACAGACCCAATACCGAATACAAAAACTAACTAATAAGCCCAATGACGCAACACTAAATACCCAACAATCTCCCCCTTTGCGTCAATTGAGGCCCGAACCCTTCAGCCTTGGATTCGCTTTTGCACATCATACACCTTCGGAATCATAGCATAAATTGCTTGGCATACCTCGATGTACCATAAAACCATATCTGAGAAGCACTTGATATCATCTTTCTTGTTGCCTTTAAACTTGCTCACCTGGTCCATAATGTACTCAAGGAAGTTTGTGATATAGAGATGCTTATCAGAAAGATAAAAGCATCCTTTGCGAAAGTATGATCCGGTTCGTTCCCTAGCAGAATAAACCACAAACCAATCTCCATTGTAAAGTTTCCCTGGCTTCAATTTTTCAAAATCCTTAGGAGTTTCTTTAAGTACAGCAGAAGGCTTCTTTCGTAGGACAGCAGCAACTTCAACATCCATCTCTCCAATCTCCTGAATATATGACTTTATCATGTGCTTGAGATGAGACATGGCAGGTTCATATTTCTCTTTGTCCTTCAGCAATATGTTGTAAAGAACAAACCAGTCATATGGGTTAAGTCATGGAAGATCTGCGAGAGTAAACTCGTAGCATTGGCTGGCTGAACCTCGTGCCACTTTAAACTTTGCATTTGGAAATCTATCAGTTTCGATCGGCCCTGTAACCTTCACACCAGTAATTTTGCTCAATGACCAGGTTTCGTATTGTAGCTTCATATGCTTCAGATAAAACGAAAACAACATATGATCAGCTCCGTTGTCTGTGAACGGAGCGTTGGCCACTTTAACAAAAGAACGAAATCTGAATGCTTTTGGAGTAATTGGCAGATCCAGTTGCGAGTCTCGTGTGTTCTGGAGATCAAACGAAACTACTGGTTCTAACCAATACTGGCTTGGAAGATCAACAACATCCCGCTAGATTCGCTTCAGGGTCCAATTGGGGAACAAGAGCTTTTTGCTCTGAAGAGTAGCATGTGCTTATTTCTCAGCCCTTTCTTTTTCTTCAGCTTCTCGGATGATTCGTTGGTGCTCATCCAGTTCAGCTTCACGAACTTTTCGTCTTTTCATTTCTTCTTCAGTAGGCTCCTCTTCGTCTTCATTATCAATTATTGGGTCGTCACGGAACAGCTTTTCCTTGCCTTTGAGTTCGTTCTTGACAATAGGCTTGACAGGAGCTTTAGGTTCTTTTGTTAATCAACCAGCCACACTTTCTCCCCCTTGTTTCGGATTAAAGGATTGATCAGAAACACCTTCAAGTCGGTGAAGCATGGCGAAGACTGGCCTTAACTTTTCTGCCAGATGCTTACGCATGGTGATGGTTGTTGGGTTTCAAGCAATACATCAATCCTATAGTGTACATGAAAACCCTAATAGCTTTGGATCTAGTTTGTCTAATGAACATGCAATTGGTAATCCAAAGCCATAAACCCTAGATCTAATAAACTATAACTGAAACTAGGGTTTAGATCTTACATTTGATTGTTATATAGCAATAACAATCAATCCTTGGCTTCAGAAAGCTTAGTGCCTCAAGTGTTGCACCTCTAATGGAGTCACAAACACCACTAAGCAATTGGATGAATGAGAGAAGAGAGGAGAAGCACCAAAAATGGCTAGAAACCCTAATCCAAGTGTTAGCCACGTTTTTGGTGCCCAAGGGTTCCTTATATACTTAGGCTATTAGGGTTATCCAACAAGGAAACCCTAATTTGACTGCTTAAGCCCTAAGCAGCCCATGGACCCCTTCTGGAACATGCCTTGGACGATTTCTAATGGACTTCCCCATAGAATTCGTCCAACCTATTATTCCAAGGTGATCCATAGCCCAATTGCAATTATCCTATAATTACAATTCCAGTCCCCTAAGTTTAATTAATCTCTTTTAGTCACAAAATTAATTCTTAATTAATTCTTGACTAATATTAATTAAACAATATGATTTCTCCTTTAATATATTATTCTTATAATATATTAATAAATCATAATTAAACCTTTCTCTCCTTAATTCATCCTACATATTGTTATGGTGAACGCAACCCAAAAGGACCATGCTCATAATTGTGTCAAGTACATATCAAAATAGTTATGGACTTAGACACTAATCCAACAGTCTCCCACTTGGATAAGTCTAATAACTATTTTGCATAACTTAAGAACCTGATCAACAATCGTAGCTTTCAAAAGCCGTTGTCAACTCTGATCTTATCAGATACGTGTGTCCTTTAGATAAGGGATCATATATTCCTCCATTCTACAAGATATCGTACAGACATGAGACATGGATTTAAATCATTCTCTCTGTCTATGTATTGTTTCCCGACATCCGATTCATGACGACCGACAACAGACTACAATTGAACACATCAACTTAGTCTCGGCTTGGCCAAGCGCTTAGGATGTCATCACTAAATCATCGAGGGGCCCACATATATCGCTTTTATCCCACTTTGGGTAAAAGGAATGGATAAACTTTGACTCAAATGCTTGCTTGCACCTACTAATCGAATCACACACAACAATAAGTTTTTTAACACCAAGTTACTGGTGTGTTTACTTATCATCAATGTGCAACCGACCAGCAAATAACAACTCACACGTCTTGGTTTCAAGAATATACAATGTTATCGTCTCACTAATCACCCGTGATAAATCCATGAAGTGATTCAAGTGAGCGTGGGTTTAATCAAATACTCTAATCTTATCAAAGCACTCATGAACTCTGCAGCAAACTTGTGATATGTCTAAACACTTTAGACAATCTACAGACAAATTCATGACAGTCTTGCTTCATACCTACTTCCAACGTTTGACCGACTGTGGAGGTTCGAATAACCCAGTTATTCTGGAAGTCAAAACATGCAAAGTGAAACGCAATAATAATATTAATCCTATATGGCCCCAAGACTTTTGAGCGTAAATAAAAACACTTTTATTTAAACACCATATTGATTACTCATTATTCATTGCTTACTGTTTCAGAAAAATCAACTTATTACTCGAATTATAACCACAATTGTCCCATGCTCCAAGCATGCACACTTTGGTTTCCTATGGTCCATACTTTGTGAAATAGATCAATTGAAAAACTTTTTCCAATGAAACTCATTTCACAATCCCTAATCCTTATTATTAGCATAAGAATACCAAATTCTTGCCACTTTTAGAATATGTCAGATTCTAATATTTTATGCAATGATTCTTTCGTAATGTCATAGCACAAAAGTCACCAAGACCCGGCTAATGAAATTACAAGGTATTCTATCGGAAATTGTTACAAGACAATTCCATAGACGTGAAGTCTCACATTCAAAGTACATTCCTTTGAACATCCTTCTCGCATAAAAGTTTCTAATCTAGACATATTTCTTAATATCCAACTCCCATTAATGGAAACATTTCCATATTTGCCATATGACAACTCATTCTTAATAAAATCTTATCTATTCATAATAATTTCAATATAGTCCATCCAATACTATACTTCCAACTACTCACAAGCGACAAATCCTCAGTGAATCTCAGATCGTCCTTTGATAGTTGTTTAATTATTTTAGTCAAAACTGATTCTAGTCATTTTCCCTCTTAATGCCCTAGAAATTTGGAAAATTTTAGAATGGTCAAATATTATAGCATATGCAATCGATCCTATACCCGAAGCGTATTGGACACGATGCATAATGTCTCACATAAAGACGTGATACTTTATCAGCCTTCTGCCATAATATTTTATGTGTCATGTTCCCACAATTCGAACTATGAAGAGGGATGCCGTAATCATAATCGAATTTTGAGAATGCACTATGTATCCTTGACTAAATTTATTAACATTTCTCGATCTAAGCTTTAGAATTTTGAAACGAAGTATAATATTCTCTCCCTTAATTATAGCAAAACAACTTTTCAACCTTTGCAACTTTGCAAAGTGAATATTTGGTTTCTATAATTAATATTGCTAACTTGCAATACTTACCATAATAATCATGCTCCCACTAACATGATGATTATTTTCTTACTAGCATAACACTTATGCTCCCACTAGCTTTGACATGTATTCAGAAAACAATTGAACTTCCAGAAAACAATGCTTATTGAATTCCTTAAGTTCATATTTCTAATACCTAATGCTTTGATAAGCCTTTATCTAAGCTTTTTAAGCTCATACACCTTTGCCTTAGATAGCTCACATGTGTGTCTAAACAATTCAGAATTTATGTTACTAAGTCCTAGATGTTCAGACTAATTGCCAAATCTCACAATTCGAACTATGAAGAGGGATGTCGTAATCATAATCGAATTTGAGAATACAATTTCCACAATTGCAATCTTCTTAAAATCTCTCTTAGTGAAAGCATTTCCTTACAATCATTTTCATAAAGGAGGGAAACCTCATGACACTTAGATTTTAAAGTGTATGTGTTCCTATCCATGTGAATTTGCCAAAACCAAAGTTTGCGACAAATCCAAACTCATATGGACCGAACTCATTCAAACTCGATTCCTTGCCTCATGGTAGCACGAATGCCCACCATGTCTTCCGAGCAACTCACCCCTACATATCAATGTACTTTCCATTGATCAAGGTGCTTTGTCTTTATGCATTCAAATGAGAACTCATAGAACTCACATGCACAATTAACTCAACTGGAATGGCGCAGAAACAAGATAATGTCAACACGATAGGTTATATACCTCAAGTCGTGTGCTAGTGATGATCAATTAGGTTTATTCTTGGTTTGTTCTTGAAACTTTTCAAGACCATTAAGACTCCCACTGACTCCTTGACATATAAGATTCTCTTGTCAAGAAACATTTCTTGACAAACAAATATTCAAGAGTTAGTGTAGCCTTTTGTCAAGTTTAACACTTCACACAATTGGTCCTGGTTGGTCTTTGTCTTATCCAAGACATCACAACTTACCAATTTGAAATGTGCAAGAATAAGAAAACTTTTCCAAACTCCACATTTCACGAGTGTTATAAACCTACTTAAGACTTGTCATTCAAGTCACAATCTTGACTCTAAGACTTGATATTGGAACGAAGTATGATTGACTTCTTGATTTAACCATTTCCATAATTCTCGATTCCTCTTCTTAGACATACAAATACACTAAGACTCACTTAGAGGATCAATTGAGATATGGTTTTTAATCATTAAGACTTATCATAAAACACAATAAAAGGTACTCTCCCTTCTTCTTAGAATGAAAAAACTTTTATCTTTCTGCCTACTTGATTCTTCTTATTCGTTCTGCTATTGATTGAAACTCTTTCAATCAACTCAAAATTATACTTAATCTTATAAGTATAACCATATTTACTAAACTTTAGTAAATCATGACGAATATCTTTATCACTCTTGTGGTGGACTTGATCAACGCACAACCTAGTGTACTTGATCTCCTAGTCCTTCTCTTGACACTTTGTCAAAAATTGTCTAATTTCCAAATATGAAGTTTCTCATTCATCATGCAACCAAGTTGTATGATTCCAAGTTTCTGTCCAATTGAAACTTGGGCGATGAGAATCTTCCTTTATTTGGCAAATTCTCGACATTTCCACAAATAACATAATTAAGAATCAAATCCATTATTACTAATAGTAGAAACATTCAAACATCAATTTTTCATACATGCCACTGCAAGGATAAATAAATAAGACAAAATCAAAATTTATATTATTGCGGAAAAAATTTATCCTTACAATGCAATTCAACTGAAAAACTATGCTATTACATATTTCTTATCATTTTATCCTAACTCTAGAGTAGCAGCTCAAAAATCTGATCTTCGAATCCATGCGATCGAAATCCATTTCTTCATGATCAGATTCAGCACGCTTTTTCCTTAAGTTTCCTCTCTTTTCTTCGATCCTGCAAAACTTCAAAATGTAATCTTATCACATCACATATTAAGAATCAAAGAATAGGAACTTATAGAGTTAGTTGATGGATTTTACCTGAAGTAGAACCATACATCTTGACTCTCCCATCTCTTAGATCTCTCAGGTAAACAGGGTAGCTTTGTCTCCAATGCCCCTTCTCTTGGCAATAGAAGCAAATGGACTATTTTGGAATGACACAAGGAACTATCTCAAAATTTACTTTTTCTGGATTTCCAATGTCACCATTTTCAATGTCTATTGAAGTTTGGGAGTTTGATTCACTAGACAGATTTGCTTGATCAGCACGCCAAATCATTGCTGATTCAGCAGCTATAAGCAAATAGGCCAAATCAAAGAGGGTCACGTCATGGTCCATCATATAGTACTCTCTAACGAACTCACTATATGATTCAGGAAGTGACTGAAGAACCCAGTCAACAGCCAACTCACCTGAAATCTCGACATCCAACATCCTTAACCTGTCAATATGTGACTTCATCTCCAAGACGTATGCACACACAGGTTTCCCATCTTCGTGTTTACTTGCCAATAGGGCTTGAGTGAGCTTGAACTTTTCAAGTCTTTGAGCTTGGGGGTTAGGGAGAATAATTAGAGGAGGTGGAGAAAGTGAAGAATGACTCTCATTTCCTTGATCGTATCTTGGAACGCCATCTTCATTTGGAAAGCTTGTTCCAATGGATTTGGGAAGACCATTGTTAGATTTAGACATCTACAAAACGGGAGAAAATTCAAGTTAGTTGATAAGAGTCCTTGATGTGACACCCAAGTGAGACATCAAGGCTAGGACCCAACACAATATTCTACAACCTAGAAGAGGGATTCCGTAATCTAGTTGCAGAATATTTGAAGGTAGGTAAATGACGATTTACCAATTTCCACCATGAAAAATGAAAAAGAAGGTTTAAGTTTTAAATGAATTGAAACTCCTAGATCTTCTGAGATTCATTGAACTTTTCAATGGCATGTTTAATCTCGATTATGCCCTTCAATTTGTGACTGGGATACCGAGGATCACAAATAAGGTGTGAATAACCATACGAATCTACGTGATGCACTCAATGATACTATCACCTAATCAATGTGCCGGTTAACCACACACGCTCCATTGATCTATGATAAACATCGAGCCACCCTTCGCCACCAATGGCAATCCCAAATTAGTGTGCCGGTTAACCACACACGCTCCACTAAAGTAACTAGAATTTGGGAATTTGTAAAAGCATGTAGTTACTTTGTACTTCATTATACTTATAATGGAAGGTTTCGTCATATCATACCCGTTCGGCTAACGACCCTCCACTAGTCAAGAGTGCGATGGGTAAGAGTGGATACCCATTCAATCGCCATTTTATAGGCAATTTCCTTAAACACCCCTTATACACCAGCTTCGTGAATGAGGCCTACTAACGGTAAGACTGACTGTTTACTCATACACATATAATATTAGACTTTTAATGTTATATATAGTATAGGGTGTATTTTACACTTTTAAAATACTAGGTGGTCTAATTTAATAAATTATACCTTTTAATTTAATTAAATGTAAACCAAAACTTTATGGATTTATTAACTCTCTTTTAATTATACACTTTAATTAATTAACAAAACCATAAGGGTGTAATTTGAACCTTTTTCAAAATACAAGGGTTTTTAGAATTTAACATTTCAAAATTAAATTTTTAATCAACTTTTAAATTCCAAAACTTGAGGGCAAGTTTTGAAACTTTTCAAAACATTAGGGTTTAGAATTTAAATATTTCAAAATTAAACTTTTAATCAAAAATTTAAATTCCAAAACTTGAGGGCAAGTTTTGAAACTTTTCAAAACATTAGGGTTTAACTATTTAAATTTCAAAAAGCAAAACTTTTAAGTTCAAATTTAAACCATAAAACCTAAAGGGTGAAAATTAAAACTTTTTCAAACTTACTAGGTCAAATATTTGTCTAATAATAATCCTATATTATCCATATTTAACCAAATCCATCAATTTTGATAAGGATAAATATTTCAAACATGAAAAATCGATTTTAGGCAATAAAACGAGTTTTGGTAATTATCCTTAACAAAAAACTGCTCAAAAAATCGAAAATCCCGTCAATAGCATCCTGGACCCACCGAGTCCACTGATGGACTCGCCGAGTCGGCGGTGCAGACAACAAAAATTTTCGATTTTCTGATCTTTGGCAGTCTAATTTTGCATCTATTTAATAGAAAAACGACCTAGGCTCTGATACCACTGTAGGGTTTCAAGCAATACATCAATCCTATGGTGTACATGCAAACCCTAATAGCTTTGGATCTAGTTTGTCTAATGAACATCGCGCTTTTTGCTCTGAAGAAGAACTTTTTGCTCTGAAGAGTAGCATGTGCTTATTTCTCAGCCCTTTCTTTTTCTTCAGCTTCTCGGATGATTCGTTGGTGCTCATCCAGTTCAGCTTCACGAACTTTGCGTCTTTTCATTTCTTCTTCAGTAGGCTCCTCTTCGTCTTCATTATCAATTATTAGGTCGTCACGGAACAGCTTTTCCTTGCCTTTGAGTTCGTTCTTGACAATAGGCTTGACAGGAGCTTTAGGTTCTTTTGTTAATCAACCAGCCACACTTTCTCCCCCTTGTTTCGGATTAAAGGATTGATCAGAAACACCTTCAAGGCGGTGAAGCATGGCGAAGACTGGCCTTAACTTTTCTGCCAGATGCTTACGCATGGTGATGGTTGTTGGGTTTCAAGCAATACATCAATCCTATAGTGTACATGCAAACCCTAATAGCTTTGGATATAGTTTGTCTAATGAACATGCAATTGGTAATCCAAAGCCATAAACCCTAAATCTAATAAACTATAACTGAAACTAGGGTTTAGATCTTACCTTTGATTGTTATATAGCAATAACAATCAATCCTTGGCTTCAGAAAGCTTAGTGCCTCAAGTGTTGCACCTCTAATGGAGTCACAAACACCACTAAGCAATTGGATGAAGGAGAGAAGAGAGGAGAAGCACCAAAAATGGCTGGAAACCCTAATCCAAGTGTTAGCCACGTTTTTGGTGCCCATGGGTTCCTTATATACTTAGGCTATTAGGGTTATCCAACAAGGAAACCCTAATTTGACTGCTTAAGCCCTAAGCAGCCCATGGACCCCTTCTGGAACATGCCTTGGACGATTTCTAATGGACTTCCCCATAGAATTCGTCCAACCTATTATTCCAAGGTGATCCATAGCCCAATTGCAATTATCCTATAATTACAATTCCAGTCCCCTAAGTTTAATTAATCTCTTTTAGTCACAAAATTAATTCTTAATTAATTCTTGACTAATATTAATTAAACAATATGATTTCTCCTTTAATATATTATTCTTATAATATATTAATAAATCATAATTAAACCTTTCTCTCCTTAATTCATCCTACATATTGCTATGGTGAAGGCAACCCAAAAGGACCATGCTCATAATTGGGTCAAGTACATACCAAAATAGTTATGGACTTAGACACTAATCCAACAATGGTGATCATGGAGTCCCTGGTCTCAATGATATCCGAGAGCATGCCAGTAACATCAGTTATACAGTTGCGCATGACTGCCCTCTCAGATAACAGATCATGGACCTGCTTCTCCGAAGCTTCAAGTTTGGTACTTAACACCTTGGCTTCTTCTGACTTGAGAGCGAGAGAGTCCTTTAGGGTACTCTCCTTCACCAATTCGTCTTTAATCTGAGAAAGCTGAGATGAGATAGTGGCTTGAAATGATTCATGGTCAGTTTTAAGACCAGTACGAATCTCTTGGAGTTTCGCCTTCTCAGTCTTGAAGAGAGAACCCAGACTCTTCAATGCTTTGTTTGCTGATGTGGTGTTCGAATTGAAAGTGGTTTGGAAGTTCTCCATGAAAGAATTAGTATCTCCAATTAGTTTATCGACTTTTTCGGTCGTGGACTAGCAAACCTCAGCAGAATCGGCGACAACTTTATTCGATGTTTCAACAGTAGCAGAGTGTTGTTTCATGATTCTCTCAAAGAGAGACTCAACAGCTGCTTTGGCGTATGCATCAGTAGAGGAAGCTTTGTTAGAGAGAATCAGTTGGTCAATCTTTTCATGGAGGGACTCGAGTTGCCCTTTCGTGACTTGCACCTCATCTTCACTCTCAATCCGGATTTGGAAGGGACTATAAGTGAAAGCACCAAGATCTCCGTCTTCGTCATCACAAAAGACCATTTCTAGGTCATTACGGTTAAGAGGGGAAATGGGTGGTGAAACATGAGTGGATAAACCTGAAGTTTGAGCTCCCGTATCAGATACGTTGACCGAAACAAAAGGTGGGATTGAAGTAGTGACAAAACCTGAAGTCTTTTCCCCCGCATCAGATGCGTTGACATTGACGAGAGGTTCGCATGTGGTGGTTGTTGTAGTGGTTTCAGTGTAGATGGGTGGCGGCTGGGTAGTAGAGGTGGTTGTTGTATAAATAGCAAGTGGTGGTTGAGATGAAATTGGTGTGTGAGACGAAATTGGTGGTGGGCAAGGAGCGATGGTAATAGGAATAGTAGTGTGAGTAGGAGAAGGAGGTGGAGTTGGAACATAATCGTTTAAAGGTACTTCTTGATGTGGGGAAGGTGGAGGCGAATCACCACGAAGCGAACAATCAGATTGAGAGCTTTCGCTTTCGCTTGATTCTCCTTTAGCTGGATCAGAAGGAACGTACTCAGTATCGCTTGTTGAAGGTGAGTTGGACTTCAGTGTCATCTTTCTGAGCTTTCGCCTCTTTGGAGCCGAAGGAGCTGCACCTTGAGTCTTTCGCTTTTTAGGGGTTGGAGCTGGAGAAGATTGACCTTCTTGAACCCCTTTCTTCTTATCTCCCTTCTTGCCTCCCTTTTTAGGTTTATCAGCTTCATCTAAGGAGCGTTGCATCTCAGAAGTATGCTCCCTAGGACCCGAAACAGGTTTCTTCTTGTACTCAGTGATAATTTTGCTAACCCCAGAAACACATATGTACATAGTCTCCGGAATCGACCCCACAAATAAAAACTTTGAATTATCAGCGATAATAATCTTCGTAGTGTGGAAGGTGGCAATCGACGACATTAACGAGTCCGCCATCACAGAAATATTGAACTTTTCTATTGCCCGCTGCACCACAATTTTCCAGAAACGTGCGCTAGAGATATTGCTATGTCGAGACGAAGAATTCATACTCTGCACCAATTGAGCCCAAAGAACGGACCCATAATCAAGGTTAATCCCATGGTAGAGGCCATAGAGGATTGTCATGAATGATTTGCTAGCACAGTCGGATCCAGTTACTCTCTCAGAGAAAGCCTTGAAGAGAAGAATAAATAGACCATTCCATTGGGGTGGAAGACATGACTTCTTGAACTTGGTGATGGTGGTGAGAAGATCAGTGTACCCCATTTGGTAGAACATCTCGAAGATCTGGGCAATAGAAATAGACTCCGGAGGCACCAATGAATCGACATGGTTTAGCCCTAGAAAAGAGCAAAACCTAGACTTTGAGACCGAGTGTTTCTTATCAAGAACTTCAAAGATGATCTTTTCCTCCTCCTTGACATACTTAGCAGATGAAAAGGCCTTCTACAACAGTGATATTGGAACACATTCAACCTTGGTTAAGGCAGTAACCAAAGGTGAGTACTTCAAGCACTCGACAATGGGAAGCAGGAACGCGTCATATTTAAACGGAGCCAAGTCGAGGATTAAAATCTGGTTGGGCTTGATGGTGATGAAAGAGGAATGAGCAGTGTGGTCTTGAATAGATGATGAATCGGCCATTGTTGCAGGTGTGTGAAGAAGAAGATGAACCGTAAGAGAAATCGCCTTTAGGTTTCTTGAGAGTATTGAGAGTGGTAACGAGAAATAAGGGATTTGTAAGAGCCTTTTATACGATGTACCAGGGGAGAGAAAGATCTTTGATGACGTTTTCGTGATTTTCTCTGAAAAGACGCCTGAAAAAGCGCGATGTGACAACTGTTACTCCGAAAAAGGTGTCAGGTGGCGTGATGATAGGTACCATTTCATATTCACGCGCCTTGTGGTTCGAAATCTTATCCATTCCTCCGCCTCTTCATATTTTTACCTAACGCTTCATATTCCAATTAAATAATCTGAGAACCTTTTGCCTTTTGAAATACAAGACCACCATAGCATTGAGAAGCGAAACTGTGAATCTGAAAAACACCATAAGGACCACGAACTAGATTTATGGAAAATCATAAAGATTTTCGTGCAAGACTGTGCCAAAGAAAAAGAAATAAAACAAAGTATATATGTGGGATTTAGTGATGTCATATAGGACACAAAACTGAGGATCTCAGGCACGAATCTCTTCCTTCAAAGTCAAGAGAGACTTAGAAGTGGCTGTGTGGTTTCCCGTTGAAGTACGATCAAATGTTTGTTAAGAAACATTGAAAGACATCTTTTTAATTTAGGCTTGTGAGGTGGCTTTCGCTTCAACCAAACTACGAACTTGATATAAGAACGAAAGTTGGATGAAGTACTTGTATGGCCAGTGTGGCCTATAACATCAAGTAGGTTTGATAATTTTTTAGTGACTTGGTGAAATTTTAGAAATCTCAAAAACAAAAACGAAACTGGATCTTTTGGGAAGAAATGTCTTAGTTTTAGACAATTTCATAAAGATCTCGCAAAAATAAAAGAGATTTCGTGAAACAACAAACAAAAGTGGTCATCGTTAGTGTGTTGGTGAAAAACTAGAACATTCAATTGTTCACCGTCAATTCATTAAAGGTGTTGGACTGTGGGTTTCACTTAGCACGTGGTAAAACGAAACTAAGATCATCAACACAGATGTTGTGTAACCGTAAACCTCAGTGGTAAATGCTGAGAGTCTCAAGGGTCACGTTTATGAAACGAAATTGATGGAGAAAAGTGTTGAGGTGGTATAAGAAACGAAAGTACCTCTGCTATGCAAAAGTGACTAAGCAGATAACTCTAAACTCAATGTGAGAAGAGTAAGGTAGCTCATGACTTAAGTGAATTTAGCAGCCTGATTGGGAAGAAACGATTTGTATATATCGAATCGATAAGGCTTCACTTTAGAGTCGTTGAGGCTTTAGACAACATGCTTCTAGGGACACTTAGCTAATATATAGATAAAGAATGTTATACCTGCCCTTTCACACGAAACTTTCCCTCCATGATCATCTGAAAATAATTTTGGGTTTTTGTAATATGTGAAAATAAAAGAAATAGATAACACAAAGAAAATATTTTTGTATTTTGAGATTTTCTAAATGAAACAAAAAGGAAAATATTTTTGTATTTTTGATTTTCGAAATAAAACAAAAGGAAAATATTTTTGTATTTTATTTTTCTGAAAAAAAAATTAAAAATGGAAAGAAAAATCTTTTTGGATTTTCTAAAAATAAATAAAAACATAAAATATTTTCTGAAAAAAAAATTAAAAATGGAAAGAAAAATCTTTTTGGATTTTCTAAAAATAAATAAAAACATAAAATATGCGAAACAAACTTTTAGAATGCATAATATACAAAAGATGCATGAGTTCCAAACCACGAGAAAGAAGTGAAATCACTAACCAACTGTTCGCTTATAAAGAATGAGTGAAGTGAATAGGAGCGAGTGTTCGTTCCATTTCGTGTCCCGAAAAAAACGAAACGAAATAGAGTGAACGTTCGCCTCATTTCGCTTGATAAAAACTTATGGAGCGAAGACGAAAGTGATACTCATGGAAGCGAAGGTGGTTTCGGAACTGATTCAGCTTCCATCATTCCTAAGCCTTGGAGTATTCTATTAAAGGTTGCTTCAGGCAAGGCTTTCGTGAATATGTCAGCTAATTGATCAGCAGATCGAACGAAATGAATCTCGACATTACCATCTTCCATATGATCCTTGATGAAGTGATACTTTAGTGCGATGTGTTTTGTTTTTGAGTGTTGCACTGGGTTGTGACATATGCGAATTGCGCTTTCAGAGTCACGGTAAAGTGGGATTCGCTTCATGTTCAGGCCGTAGTCTCTTAATTGACTTTGAATCTATATAACCTGTGAAGCACATGACGCTACAACAATATACTCAACTTCGGTTGTGGATAAGGATACGCATGTTTGTTTCTTTGACTGCCAGCTGACGAGTTTGCCATCGAGAAATTGACATCCGCCAGTAGTGCTTTTTCTATCCAGTCCACATCATCGAAGATCAGCGTCTGAGAATGCTTGAACGAAGAACCCTGATATCGCTGGATACCATATACCAAGAGATGAGGTTCGCTTCAGGTATCTAAAGATGTTCTTGACGGCCACCATGTGAGGTTCGCGTGGATTTGCATGAAATCTGGCACAATAACAAACGGAAAACATAATATCTGGTCTACTAGCTGTTAGATACATCAATGAGCCTATCATTTGACGATAGAGAGTTATATCAGCAACCGGTTTTTCCAGATATGGTGTCAGCTTCGTTTCGAATGCCATTGGAACCTTCACTCTTGAGTCTCCCATCATTCCAAACTTGGTCAGTAAGGTCTTTGTGTAAGCTTCCTGATTTATGAAAATTTTCTTCTGGTCTCTGTCTTATATTTAGTCCAAGGAAAAAGTTAATTGGACCCATCGAACTTATCTCAAATTTAGTCTCCAACAACTTTCTGAATTCAGCTATTAAGCTAGGATTCGTAGAGCCGAAGATGATTTCATCGACATAAATTTGGACGATCATTAAGTGGTCTCCCTCTTTCTTGCGAAAGAAGGTTGGGTCAACCGAACCTTATTTAAATTTGGACATTTTAAGAAAGCGAGTTAGAGTTATATACCAGGCCCTTGGAGCTTGCTTTAAACCGTAAACTGCATTGTCCAAAATATAGTAGTGATTCGGATACTTTTCGTTCAAAAAACCCGGTAGTTGCTCAACATATACGGTTTCTTCTAATTCTCCGTTTAGGAATGCACACTTGACGTCCATCTGAAATACCTTAAAGTTTTTGTGTGCAACGTATGCTAGGAAGATTCGAACGGATTCTAACCTTGCTACTGGAGCGAAAGTCTCTTCATAGTCGATCCCTTCTTCCTGACAGTATCATTTCACTACAAGTCTCGCCTTGTTCCTTATTACATTGCCTTCTTTATCCATCTTATTGCGAAATACCCATTTCAGACCAACTACAGATGCATCAGGTGGTGTGGGAATCAATCTCCAAACCTTGTTTCGTTCGAACTCATTGAGTTCATATTGCATAGCCTGTACCCAATCAGAATGATCAAGTGCAGTTTTAACGGTTTTTGGTTCTATCTTGGAGACGAACGAATTAAACATACAGTATTCCACTTGCGAGAATAAAGCAGTTTGCTTCGCTTTTAGTTGAGAGCGTGTAAGAACTCCCGCAGATGATTCACCAATAACTTATGCTTTCGGATGATCTTTGATCCATTTTGTGAGTGGAGGGTAGTTTGGATCATAGGAAGGATCCAATTCAGCATTTACTTCTTCGAATTCTGATTGAACGTTCGAATCATCATTCTTATTATGATTCTCCCCCTCGAATGATGAAACGTATTCAACATCAGGTTCAGAATTCTCCCCTTCTAGTGGACTTTCATGGGTCATGGTTGGAGATGGGTTCTCCCCCTGGAAAGGCGAATCATGTTTAGAGAATGAAGACGAACCCCCCTGCAATGGTGTGCAATCTTGTGGAGGTTCGTGTGGACTCTGAGGTTCGCTTTCCATTTCTAGAAGCATCATCAATTATCTTTTTCAGTTCGTCTACTTTGTTATCAGCTGCTCTTGCTTCAGAGGTGATGGCTTTCTCTGGCTCATCAAAAAGTAGCATGTACTCTTCAAATAGATTGGAGATTGGAACAGTAACTTGACCTGTCTTGGGAAAAATTTTCTCCAATTGAGCTTCGCTTGATTGAATTTTCTTCATGTAATTGTCGTCAAACGTGACATAATAGGTTTCTTCTATTTTCTTTGAGCGTTTATTTAGAACTCTATATGCCTTGGAGGTTAGCGAATATCCCAAAAAGATACCTTCATCAGCTTTCACATCAAATTTGTTTTGGTTTTCTTTGGAATTAAAGATGAAACACCTGGAATCAAAGACATGGAAAAACTTGACATTAGGTTTACGATTATTAATGATTTCATGTGGAGTAAGAGAGAATCGCTTATTTAGGATGGATCTATTATGGGTAAAACAAGCAGTCGCAATGGCATCGGCCCAAAAATACAAAGGTAGACAAGCGAAACTGAGCATGGTTCGTGTAGCTTCACATAAGGAACGGCTTCGCCTTTCAACTACACCATTCTGTTGTGGAGTATAGGGAGCAGAGAAATTGTGTGTTACTCCCTTTTCAGCTAGAAATTCTTCAAACTCTTTGTTTTTGAATTCCAGCCCGTTGTCGCTTCTAACATTACGAACCAGCTTTCGCAATTGAATCTCCATTTGCTTCATAAAGTTCTTGAGCTTGGGAGTTGCATCAGATTTCTGTATAAGAAAATACACCCCAGTGAAACGAGAAAAATCATCAACAATTACAAGAATATACTTACTACCACCGACACTTTCGATTGCTGAAGGTCCACAAAGATCGATGTGTAGAAGTTCAAGAGGTTCGATGATTTTCGTGTTTACAAGAGTTGGATGACTTTTTCGACTTTGCTTCCCCATTTTGCATGCTGTGCATGGATGATCCTTATCAAACCTTAAGAGAGGAAGCCCTTACACATGATCACCAAGAACAAGCTTGTTGATGTCTTTGAAGTTGAGGTGCCACAGCCAGCTATCGTCCAAGTGAGCTTTTGTTAGAAGGCATATAGCAGGCTTCCCTCGTATTGGATTTAAGTTCAACGGATACATTTTGCCTTTTCGCTGCGACTTCAACAGAACTGCTTTCGTTTTCTTTTCTATTATTTATGATCCTTCATCATCAAAGGATACCTTCAAGCCAGTCCCCACAACTAATTGTGAAACACTAACTAGGTTGTGTTGAAATCCTTCCACATATGCCACCTTTAGGATAGAAAAATATCCATTTGTAATCATCATGTAGCCTTCAATTGTTCCAAAGGAGTTATTCCCATACTTTACACATCCACCATCTTTGAGAGCCCAAAACTCTCTCAGCTCTTCCTTCCTTCCTGTCATGTGACGTGACCAGCCACTATCAATGTACCATTCGTTGTCGAACTGCTCGTCACGTATAACCTGCAAAAAATAAGCAGATTTAGGAACCCAAAGTTGCTTGGGTCCTAGTGAGCCTTTTACAGAAAGCGGAAAAACAATGGAGCGATCCACCATATAAGTTCGTTTGATCAGGGTGGTTTCGTCCTTTCTATTTATTGTGAAAACTTTGATTTTCGTCTTATCAGAGTTAGTTTGTTTTTGCTTGATTTGATTTTTGATGAGATCTTTGTTATCTTTCCTAGGTTTAGTTGTCGACTTCTTAGTTTGAACTTCAGAACTTGGGATCAAATTTCCCTTTCCTTTAACATCCTTGATAGAAGCTTTCATTGGTTGAGAATGGTGAGAATTGGGTTTCTCAACGAACTTCTTAGAAGATGATGAATTTGATGATTTGTGAGCGAAACTCCCCTTTTGTTTTTGTACACCACACGAATGACAGTGTGAACACTGTTTTGGATTCACTTGCGAACTTGCTTTCGCTTTTTGATTGGAAGCTTTTTCTTTGTGAATGTAGTTAGAGTTTTGGGATTGCCAAAACTGCTTCCTTTTGTTGAGCTTCTTCTGATATCTCCGATTCCTCTGACGTTTTTGCTCTGCAAGTTGCTTAGAGGATTTGTGAATATTCACCTTTGGTTTCGCTTCACTTGCTTGAGTTTTGTTCTTTACTGACGGAGATTTGCTTGTCTCCTTTGTGGGTTCGCTTTGAACTTCCTTTGTACCACTTGTACTAGCCTGCTCAAAACTTGATGGCTTGTTGATTGGTTCAGCCACATATCTGCCTTTAACTCTCCAGGAGGTTCTTTCAGACAGACCCTTCGTTTTGTCTGCATTATCAATTAGTGCGGACCAAAAGAATTCATCACAGCCATCTTTATTGTCTTCATTAACGATGGACGTTAGTTCGATGGTTTGATTTTTGTTTAGTCCACCAGTGGCAAACACTTGATTTGGTACAGTTTGGACCTTTGGAAAAACAGTTGCTTTCGCTTTTAGTGTTTTTGGTTGTTTTTGAGAAATCCGAGCGAATTCAATTGAATTTTCAGAGATAAGGACTTTTATAGGTTCAGGTTCGTTCTTAACAAATTCGGAACATTCAACCTCATCCTCTATAGATATTTCACTCATGTCATTGTCCTCATCAAATTCAGATGTACTATCAATATTGATTTTGTTTTCTGAACTCAACTTAGAACTCAATGAGTCAAATTTTTGTACGGTTTCGGTCTTTATTTTCAACCTGTCATTTTCATCAATTAAGTTTTTCAGCATGTCCTTGTGGTCTTTGGACTTAATGAAGGATTCAATTTTATCCAGAACAATTCTATAAGCATCAGAGGTTTCATCTAAAGAGACGATAGATTCACACTTGTAACAATCAGCATCAATTTCGTCTTCCTTTAATTCAAGGAAAGGCAAGATCATTTTGTGAATCTTTTCCCAATTTCACAATCTAAATGCAACTGAGTAATATTAGTATAAAGTCGTTTAGCAATTAAACAAAAAATATTCCTTTGTTTCAAAAGATTTAAATTATCACGCTGCAAATAAATATGTTCGTCCCTAAATCTAGACATCTCTGACTCTTTCTTTTCTATCTAAATCCTTCGCTCCTCACTCTTGGATGATATCCTGCTGATTTGATCAGTTAGGTTAGAATTCGTCAGACGAGTTTATTTTAAGCTACCACTAATACTTGAAAAGGTAAATTTTAGATCATTTAATTATGTTTCATAGTTTGATATGGGTATTTTAAGAGATTCGAGAATGGAATTTACCTTCTTGATCAGTTGATCACATTCATTGATCTGCTCACAGACTGGTTTTGCTACAAAGCACTTATCTTCTCTTCTTTCTTTCGTTTCCTCACATCCACCATCAGTTGTGTAGCCTCTCATCTGTGACACGTCGTTGGTCACCATCAGACACCTTCCAGCAAACTCTGATCCATCTTCTTTCGCAACAAATGCCCTTCCATGTGTAGGCTTGCGAACTTCCTCATCCTCCGAATCAGTAGACCAGATCTCTACTCCTCCAAACTCATTCTCAGCTGTATTTTCCTGCACAATTAAAGCAGGAATTGAGTTATTAGTAGACTTCTTCTTCTTGATCTCTTCCAGCTTACGCAAGTAGTAAGCCTCATCATCCTCTCCTTCTTTCTTCTCATTCAGCCTCCTCAGCATGCATTCCTTAGCCAAATGATTTTTGTCATGAAAATAGTTACAGTCATAGCCTGACTCACAAACTATCTTGTTTTCCTTCTTCTCTTCGTCCTTTTGAGGAGTGCTTTTGTTCTCCTCTTTCGCTTTCTCGAAGCTGTAACTTCCCTGCCAGTTTCGGTTCTTTGTCGTAGGGAATTTCTTTCTTGCAAAGCTCTTGGGGTTTGAAACCATCAAAGCATATTCTTCGCTCGTCAAATCATTATCTGAGAGATCGGTCTCTGGTTCTTCCTCTGCAACACCCTTGCCCTTCGAAATGAGAGCTAAGGACCCCATACCGGACACAACTTTCATTTCTTTCGTCACTACACTTTCATGTGACTTAAGAATTCCAACAAGTTTGGCCAATGAATAACTCTTGAACTGTTCGTATGCTTTAACAGTTGAGACTACTACCATCCATTCAGGTCTAAGTCCATTCATGAATGTGACCTTCTGCTCGATCACCTCTCGTCCTATTCCATGCTTAATCATATTACTGAGAAGATGATTGTATCGGTTGAATGTCTGGCTAAGATTCTCTTCTGGATTTTGTTTGAAGTCACCAAACTCCGAAAGTAGGAGTGTTTGGGTGGAATGTTCGAGATCCTCATCTGTGGAATAAAGCTCTTTAAGCCTGTCCCAAATCTCTTTCGCAGTGTCACAAGAACTCACCAAGCAGAATGTATCGGACTGTAGAGCGAACCTGATAACCCTCATTGCTTTAATATTGCTGATGAGTTTGTCTCCCTCATCCTGAGGAACCTCCTTCGTATCAATGAGCAACTGGTTGTATTCCTTCTGAGTCTTAATGGTTATTTTGGTTTCAGAGTGAACAAAAGGACCCTCAGTAATAGCTTCCCAGATCAAATACCCATTAGCTTCTGAGCCAAGAACATAGTCTTCAAAATGAAGAGCCCATACTTCATACTCATGAGGATACAGAATCGGAATCCTTGTGGTTGATCCTATGTTGTTTGAGATGTTGATTGGATTGGTTTGAGAATCGTCGTTCGACATGTTGACTTGATTTTCGTACCTGTTAAGAATCAGACTTGTAAGATCGTATTAGGTTAATATCAAGATCACGGAGTGGCGTCAACAAAGTAATGACGGCTCCAACATATTCGATAATAGCGGAAACCTTAATGATTTCTTCAAAGAGAAGAGATGCGTATGATTTACACAGTCTCCTGCTCTGATACCAATTGATTAGGCTAAAATCATTATAGATCGAATAGATTCTGAACAAGTATAATATGAACACGAAGTGAAGTAAGAACACAGAATGAATCAACAAAGTGTTGAATGATTAAAAGTCACGCCTCAGATGAACTCGATGAAGAATTTCAACTGTAGAGGCGTGCTAGGGTTTACAAGAATATCTCTATCAAAACGTTAATGATCTACGGTGCATGCATGCACTATTAATACTTAAACCCTAATAAATGATACGGCTTGAACAAGCCCAATATCGAATACAAAAACTAACTAATAAGCCCAATGATGCAACACTAAATACCCAACAACTTAAGACACCTCATAGGGTCTGAAAGGACAATTTATTTGGTTAAGAGCATGCCATGCTCAAGAATCACCATGGTTGGGACCAAAAATGCCCTAAATGAAGAAATGACTAGATCTATAATAAAAGATGATCAAGCTATGAGATTTTTACCTCATGGAGGATGCTAGCAAGTAGAGAATCCCATATCTAAACTCCTTCTAAGCTCCAATGTCTCTTTACTACCTTCTTCTTCTTCTTCAAGAATACCACCAAATCACAAAGATGAACTCAAGATGGACTCTTCTCACTTAGGGTTAGCTAGATAGATGTTTTCTCAAGTGGAGTTTGATGAGGGTGAAGGTCTTGGGGCTAAAAAGTTGTTTAAATAGGGTCCAAACCCTAAATCTTAGGGTTTAAAACCTCTGCACGTACACCCTGTGTATGCGGTGTATGCCCGACAAACTACACCCTTTGCATGTACGCCTTGCGTACGAAGAGTACGCCCAACGTACTAAGCCTCGACCCAAAATTACCAAAAAGCCACTATGGGCCATTTTTGCAATCTTTCTCATACACAAGGGTCAAAATGCAACATTTCTTCATACAAATGGTTAAAAATTGAAGTTACCTCAATATCAATATGTTACAATTCTCCCCCACTTGAACTAGACTTCGTCCTCGAAGTCTACTACTGTGAACAGCTCCGGGTAATTCTCTCGCATCTCAGACTCGGGCTCCCAGGTCCACTCGGAGCCTCTCCGATGTTGCCACTGCACCTTTACCAAAGGTATCTCCTTATTGCGTAGGGCTTTCATCTTCCTCTCCATTATCGCTACCGGACTCTCAATATAATGGAAACCGGGACCCCGTGACGAGCAACAATCTCACGAACATACACATCGGCCAACTTCTCTGCCGTGGAGCTCTCCCGGATGGCCAAAAAGTGGGCACTCTTGGTCAATCGATCCACGGTGACCCAAATGGCATCAAAACCCTTGGTCGTCCTCGGTAACTTGGTGATAAAATCCATAGTGATTTGTTCTCACTTCCACATGGGAACTTCCAAAGGCTACAGCTTTCTATGCGGCCTCTGGTGCTCGGCCTTAACCATTCTAAAGATCAAGCACCTCTCTACGTACCAAGCTATCTCCGGCTTCATACACGACCACCAGTAACTTAGTCTTAAATCCCGATACATCTTGGTGGCTCTCGGGTCTATCAAAAAGCGAGACTTATGTGCCTCCTTCAAAACTATCTGTCTGACCTCGCCAGAAACTGGAACCCATACCCGACCACACCGGGTCAACAATCACCGACTATTGATGGTAAAGTTGTCGATCTCGCCCCTGATCCTCTCCTGCTTCCAGTTCTCCTTCTTAACTCCTTCTGCCTGTGCCCCTCTAATCAAATCCAAGAGTGGAGAATCAATAGATATCCTCATACGCATACCCTCAGCCAAAGATCTAACCGACTTACGGCTCAAAGCATCCGCAACCACATTCGGTTTACCCGGATGGTAAGGGATCTCACAGTCATAATCCTTGACCACGTCAAGCCACCTGCGTTGGCTCATGTTCAGGTCCGGCTGGTCCATAACATATCGCAAACTCTTGTGATTCATGTAAATAGTACACCGGACCCCATACAAGTAGTGCCGCCAAATCATGAGGGAAAACACTACTGCCCTCCACTCCAAATCATGAGTAGGATATCGTGCCTCATGCGACTTCAGCTTTCGAGAATCATACGCAACCACTCACCCTTTCTGCATAAGAACCAACCCTAAACTAGTGATGGAGGCATCAAAAAATACAACGAAATCCTCGACACCCTCTGGAAGGGTCAACATTGGGGCCTCACATAATCTTTGTCGCAACGTCTCAAACGCCGTCTAATGATTAGCTCCCCACTGGAAAGACCAAGCGAACTCAAAGTTATTCTGAATCCCGGATGGATACCTCAGAAACCTCCCAATCATAACCACTTATAATCATCAAGAACCCCCATGTAGATGCACAAGCAATAATTCTGACAGTTCATCCATAACACTAACTTCCTATCTAGAAACGAATGGACTCTCACACTCCTCTCCTTAAATCCCCAATTGTCATTTCTGATGGGTTTTAGGTAAAACAAATAAACTAGAAAAACAATTCCTAAGTTCACATGCAACCTACTTTGGATCTATGTTTTAACTATTGAACATACAACTTTGAATTGCAAAACAAGAACCCTAGAGGAGAGAGGCTATTTTCGAAAATAGTAAACTAGGGTTTAGGGTTTACATACCTTTCAATTGTTATAGCAAACAATTGATATTCCCTTGATCTTGATCTTGATCTTCTTGGAAGCTTTAGCACCACAAGTGTAATGCCTCTAATGGAATCACACCCAATGACTAGCAAGAAGGAAAGTAGAAGAAGAGAGAGGGGATGGAGTATGCAATTTTGGCCAAGGTATTCTTCTAAAGAAATGAGTCACCTCAAAATGTGAGCCAGGAGGCTCCTTAAATAGTTGAGGGAACTAGGGTTTAGGGAAAACCCTAGTTATCCTTTGCTTAGGGCCTAAGCAAGATCCAAGGTCTTATCTTGGACCCCTTGGACGAATTCTCTAGGGTTTCCCCTAGGGTTTTCGTCCACCCCCTTCCAAGGGAGTTCTGGATCCTTCCATTCAACTATCAGTTAATTGCAAACTAGTCCCTGCACTTTATAATTAATTCTTTTAACCCCAAAATCAATTCTGATTAATTTCTGGCTAACAATTAATTAAACATAATGATTTCTAATTAATATATTAATCCATTAACATATTAATAAATCATTTATATATATATTAATTTATTAATCTTATAAATTAATATCTCTCCTTTCATAATTTCCTTGTCCAGTTGCTAGGTTGAGGGCAACCCAAAAGGACTGTGCTGCTATCAATTCAAGTACATACCAATTATAGTTATGGGCTTAGACACCTAATCCAACAGTCTCCCACTTGGATAAGTCTGTAACTATAATTGCTAGTATGCCTTCTAAATTTAACCAGCAAATTGTAGCTTCCAAAAAGCTGCTGCCGAACTCTGACCCAGTCAGTTACGTGTCCTAAGATAAGTGATCATATAATCCTTCGTTCTGCTAGATATCCCTAGACAAAAGACATGGAATGTAATCAATCTCTTTGTCCAGAATCTATGTTTCCCGATTCCTGATTTGTGATGATGTAGAACTTCTAATTGAACACATCAATTTAGTCCTGGCTGGGCCCAACACATAAGTCAACACCCAATCATCGAGGGGCCCACATATATCGCTTTTCCGGTTAGGGCAAAAGGAACGAATAAACGTTGACTCATATGCTTGTATCTTTTACTCATCAAATTATACATAACAATACGTTTTATAACACCAAGTTACTGATACGTTTTCGTATCACCAATGCATGACCGACTTGTAAATCACAACTCATATATCTTCGTTTCAAAATTATAAGATATTATCGTCTCAGTATTACTCGTGATGAATTCCATGAAGTGATACTCTGAGCGAGGGTTTATCCAATACTCAAATCTCAATTTCTGAGTACTCATGAATGTTGCAGCAATTCTATTGCCATGTCTATCCTTTAGACAATCTACAATCCAGTTCATGACAGTCTTGATTCACTACTTACTTCCAAAAGTACGAGCGACTGTGGAGTTTGAATAATCTTATTATTCGGGAAGTAAAACATGCAAAAATGAAACACAATAATAAACAATTGACAAAAGGCAGAAACCAAACTTATAAATAATACTTTATTATTTAATCACCAAAAGTCAATTACATTTACTTTGTTACAAGTTTCAGAACAAAACTAATCTAACTACTAAAACTAATATCATCTTTCAGTCCTATGCTCCGAGCATGCTGAATATGCTTAGCCCTACTCAGACCCTTTGTGAGGGGATCTGCTGGGTTATCTTCAGATGACACCCTCTTAACTATAAGATGGCCTTCTTCTACTCTATGTCTGATGAAATGGTACTTTCTGTCGATATGTCTGGTCTTACCATGATCTCTCGGTTCATTTGTCAAGGCAACCGCTCCTTCATTATCGCAGAACAGTTCCATAGGCTCCTGGATGGTTGGAACAACTCCGAGATCTCCGATGAAGTTCCTCAACCAAGCTGCTTCTTTCGATGCTTCACTCGCTGCTATGTACTCTGATTCACAAGTAGAATCAGCCACCGTATCTTGCTTGGAACTCTTCCAAGTAACTGCTCCTCCATTCAGTAAAAATACCCAGCCTGATTGAGAACGGAAGTTATCTCTATCCTTCTGAAATCTGGCATCACTGTAACCATCTACTCTCAAAGTATCATTGCCACCAAGCACAAGGACCCAGTCCTTTGTCCTTCGCAAATACTTGAGTATATTCTTTACTGCTATCCAATGAGCTCTACCTGGGTTTCCCTGATAGCGACTGACCATGTTCAAAGCAAAAGCCACATCAGGGCGAGTACATGTCATAGCGTACATAATCGATCCGACAGCGGAAGCATAAGGTACACGACTCATGTCATCTATTTCAACATCTGTACTCGGGCATTGAGTCTTACTCAATTTGGTATTGCTCTGGATAGGTAGCTCTCCCTTCTTGGAATTTTCCATACTAAACCTCTTTAGTACCTTATCCAAGTATGTGCTCTGACTAAGTCCAATTAGTCTCTTCTTTCTATCTCTCAATATTCTAATCCCAAGAATATAGGCAGCTTCTCCAAGTTCTTTCATGGCAAAACACTTTCCCAGCCAAGACTTAACTTCTTTCAAGGTTGGAACGTCGTTACCAATGAGTAATATGTCATTGACATATAACACCAAAAAAGTTACTATACTCCCACTAGCCTTGATATACACACAGAACTCATCTTCACTTCTAGAGAAACCAAACTCTTTGACTTTCTCATGGAAGCAAAGATTCCAACTGCGAGATGCTTGTTTCAATCCATAAATGGGTTTCTCAAGCTTGTACACTCTATTGGGGAACTTTGCATCAACAAAACCCTCTGGCTGACTCATGTAAACATCTTCAGCCAACTTCCCATTAAGGAAAGCAGTTTTGACATCCATCTGCCAGATTTCATAATCATGAAAGGCAGCTATGGCGAGCAATATCCTAATAGATTTAATCTTAGCCACTGGCGAGAAGATCTCATCATAGTCAACCCCTGGGGTTTGAGTGAAACCTTTTGCAACCAGTCGAGCCTTGAATGTGTGCACATTTCCATCCATGTCTGTCTTCTTCTTGAAGATCCATTTGCACCCAACTGTCTTACGACCTGGTGCACTATCAACCAAATTCCAAACTTGGTTGTCATACATGGACTTAATCTCGCTGTCCATTGCCTCTTTCCACTTGGAAGCCTCTGGGCCTGCCATTGCTTCCTTATAAGTGACTGGTTCATCTAAGTTTACCAGTGTTCTGTCACTTATGAATGTGTCACCATCTGAAGTAATATGAAAACCATACAACTCAGGTGGCACACTCACCCTAGTGGACCTTCGAAGAGGTAATGAGTTATCAACTAGTTCAACAGGAAATGTTTCCTCTGGTTGAGTGCTAGTATCATTTAAGGTTCCTTCATTGGCTGACTCTTGAATTTCTTCAAGTTCAATGGTGCTCCCACTGTCCTCTTTGAATATGAGCTCCCTTTCTAGAAAGACTCCTCTTCGTGCTACAAAGACCACGTTTTCACTAGGCCTGTAGAACAAATATCCAAAAGACTGCTTTTGGTTGTTGGATTAGGTGTCTAAGCCCATAACTATTATTGGTATGTATTCGACCCGAGAGTAGCATGGTCCATTTGGGTTGCATATCATCAGGACAATTTGTTAGGATGGACTTTTGAGAGAAGGTTATTTATGGTTTATTAATATATTATAAGTAATAATATATTAATATGAAATCATATGTTTTAATTAGTAGTGATCAAGAATTAATTTGGAATTAATTTAGTGGTCGAAAGAGACTAATTAAATCTATGGGGACTAATTATGATAATTAGTTATATTTATATGTGTTGGGCTTATGATCCATGTTGGACCAAGTTTATGTATGGATACATAAAGAGTTGGGCCACATGAACCATGGATCATAAAACCCATGGGTATGGATTTGGGTTATATCCATGACCCTAGAAATCCCACATATAAATAGATACTTCATTGCCCAAAATCGCCACTTGTATCTTTTTAGAGTTCATGGTGTCTTTTGTGTGCATGGAATTCTCTCTCAAGTTCATCATTTGTCCATGGTGTGTTGTGATTCCATTTGAGGCTTCCACACTATTGGGGCTAAGCTCTTTAAGGCCAAATACACCAAGAATTCAAGCTCCATCAAAAGGTATGTCATGCTAACTAGTATATTATAATTTTATGTTAAATGCATGCTAGTTGTAAGATTAATACCTTGGAAACCATTTGCATGTATAATTAGTGAAAACATAGATCCAAGGTATTTAGGGTTGTATGTGCACCATAGGATGTTGTATTATACCAAAACCCCACAGTGGTATCAGAGCCATGGGTTGTTTTCAATTATACTTGATGCAAGTTGCTGAAAAAAAAACTGAAAAAAATAGAATTTTTTGCTGTCGGGACAGCAGACTCGACGAGTCCATGAACAAATTCATCCAACTCGTCGAGTTGGTTCATGCACTCGACGAGTTGGACCCCCTGACAGCTTATCTTCGAGTTTTTTGGCCTGTTTTGGATTAGAATCATTACCGCAAAGTGTTTTCGTTCATAAAATTTGTTTTTTGATACTATGGTAATGTTTATTCTCATCCAAATAAAGGATAATAATCAAAGTTTCAAGTTTTATACATGTTTATATGATGCTTGAAAAATGTTGATTATGAATGTTCATGTTTATGAGTTTGTTTAGATTAATAGGAAAAATTATGAGATAGTTGTTTTCAATCCAAATTAATCTTGAAGTTGTTCATAATATGTGTTTTTGTAACTTGTCCTCAAGTTACATGAAAAGTCACATTTATGAATTTTAAAACCCATAAAAATTCCATAAGTTATGAAAAAATGAAGAGTCACATTTTTAATGCTTTTAAAGTCTTCCATAACTTGTCTACAAGTTATGGAACTTGAAGGGTTTTTTCCATTAAACCACTTTAAAATTCATAAGTTATGGAAACCATAAGTTTTTTGAATTGTTCAAAACTTGTCCTCAAGTTTTGGAATTTGTAAAGTCAAACCCCATATACACTTTAATTCCAAACCCAAGAGTTTTAAAAGTTAAAGTTCAAACTTTATGGACTTCATTAAATTAATTAAAGTGTCTAATTAAAAGAGTTAATAATTCCATAAAGACATGGTTTAAGTTTAATTAAATTAAGAGTATAGTTTAATTAATATATTAAACCACCAAGTATTTTAAATGTTTAAAATACACCCTTATACTATTATAATATTAATAGTTAATACTTATATATATATATATATATATATATATATATATATATATATATATATATATATATATATATATATAAGAACAAAGTCAGTCTTACCGTTAGTAGGCCTCATTCACGAAGCCGGTCTATAAGGGGGGTATAAGGTTACTGCCTATAAAATGGCAGTTTAATGGGTGTCCACTCTCACCCACCGCTTCCTTGACCGGTGAATGGTCGTTAGCCGAACGGGTAGGACAAGGACTATAATTCTCCCTTCATTAAAAGTATTAATGATAAATACTAAGTAACTAAACCTTTTATAAATACCAAATATTAGTTACTTAGGAAAAAGTGAATAAGGTGCTAATCCATGAAATTACACTTCGCACTTTGTTTAAGTCGGTTAGTGGAGCGTGTGTGGTTAACCGGCACACTAACTCGTATTTAACAAGGTAGGCAAAGGGTAACCTAATGTTTATCATAGTATCGATGGAGCGTGTGTGGTTAACCGGCACATCGATTGAGGGGTAAACACTTAAGGGTACCAAGTAATTTGCATGGTTACTTCACACCTTGTTTTGTGATCCTCGGCATCCCAGTCACAAAACCTGAAGGGCACACTCGAGATTGAAACATGCCATTGAACAGTTCAATGAATCTCAAAGATCTAGGAGTTTCAAAAACCAATTAAAACCTAATAATATGTATTTCGTTTTCATGGTGGAAATTGGTGAATCGTCATTCGCCTACCTTCAAATATTTTATAGCTTGGATTACGGCATCCCTCTTCCAAGTTATAAAAGTATTGTGTTGGGTCCTAGCCTTAATATTTCATATTGGGTGTTATATTAAGGACTTTAAATCAACTATCTTGAGTATCTCCCAAAAGATGTCTGGTTTAGACATTTATGATCTTCCCAAATCTCTTGAAACAAGCTTTCCTAAATGAAGATGATGTCCCATGGAAATCATACTTCTTTCACCTCCTCCAATTATTCTCCCTAACCCACAAGTTCCTGAAAAGTTTAAGGTCACTCAAGCCCTATTGGCAAGCAAACGTCTATGTGTGATCACATCTTGGAGATGTAGTCACATATTGACAAGCCGGGAGAGTTGGGTGTCAAAGTCTTGAGAAAGTTGGTGGCTCAACTACTTTCTAAGTCACATAGTGAGTTCTTTTGGAACACCTATGAAACAGACTATGACAAGACCCTTAATGATCTTATCTATTTGCTAAGATCAACTTCCTAAAAACTTTATGGACATTGACAATGATGACACTGGGAATCCAAAAAAGCATTCTCTTCCCAATGGAAATGGATCGGCCATAGTCAACTCGGTTGACCAAATGGTAAAGAGAAAAGCTAAGTCTGAGATAGTCCCATTACTAAAGGGTCCATATGTTTATATTGCCAAAGAAAGGGGCATTGGTTGCGAAGCTGCCAAATTTACCTAAGGATGTTAAAGTCAATAAGTTTGACTCTACTTCAGATAAAGTCCACTATCTAACTCTGCTAAGTTTCTATTATGAGATTCTTGATACATGATGTGACTGGGTCACATGTTGATGTTTTAAGAATCAAAGAAAAGTGAAGAAACTTAAAGAAAGAATATGTTGAATCTGATCGCGTAGATGGATTTCTATCGCATAGTTTGAAGATCGGATTCTTGAGCTACTTCTTAGGAGTTATGATATTTTGCTTAGGAATAGATAACAACAAGTTTTCATATGGATTGTAAGGATAAGTGTTTTCCGCAAAGTTTTAAAATAAAAGGTAAATCTTTTGATTTTATTTATTTTAAAATATCCTTACAATGGCATTTGTGAAAATTTGTGTTGCTTATAAGATTCCATTAAGAGCAAGAGTGGAAATATGAATTTGATTCTGTCATTTGTGGTAGTGTCTAAATTTACCAAATAAGGAAAGATTCTCATCACCCAAGTTTCAGTTGGATAGAAACTTGGAATCATGCAAGTTGTATAGCATGATGAATGAGAACTTTAGAGCATTGGAAAAATTAAGACTAACTACTTGTTCAATGGGTGTGTGAGTCAAGTGAAGGACTAAGGGATCGGGTACACATTCTTGTGCACTGGTCAGAGTCCACCACAAAAGATCGATAAGACTATTCATCATAATTTACTATAGCTCAGTAAATATGGTTATACTTACAAGCTTAAGTGTAATTCTGAGACATTGGAAAAGGTTCCAATGTATGGCAGAGCGAATAAGAAGAATCAATTTAGGCAGAAAGATAAAAGTTTCTCAAATCTGAAAAGATGGGAGAGTACTTTAGTATCATGTTTTAAGACCATCTTAATGATTTTGAGACCTTATCACAATTCATCCTCTAAGTGCATTCTGATAGTTAAGAAGAGGAGTTATGAATTATTGAAGTGGTTAAATCAAGAAGATGATTCATACTTCGTTCCAAAAATAATTCTTAGAGTTATACTCTAAGATTATAACTTGAGTGACATGTCTTAAAGAAGGTTTAAAACACTTATCAAATGTAAGAGTAAAAGTTTTCTACTCTTGTACATTTGAAATTGGTAAGTTGTGATGTTTTGGATAAAACAAAGACCAACTAAGGCCAATTGTGTGAAGTGTTTGTCTTGATTAGAATCCACACTATCTCTTGAATATCTGACAAGAAAGTCTTATATGTCAAGAGGACAGTGGGAGTCTTAAAGGTCTTGAAAGTCTCAAGAACTAATCAAGAATAAAACCTGAAGTTCTTCACTAGCACACGACTTGAGGTTTATAACCTATCGTGTTGACATATTCTGTGCCCATTCCAGTTAAAGTTGGCTTTGCATATGAGTTCTTAGAGTTCTCAATTGGTTGCACAACAACTTAGAAGCAATGGCAGGCCCTTGAGCTGCCAGGTGGCAAGAAATTAAGATTGAGTTCAGTCCATATGAGTTTGGATTTGTCATTATCCTTGTCTTGTGACTATGGTTTTGACAATTCACATGGATAAGAACACATACACCATTAAATCTAAGGGTCATAAGGTTTCTCTCCGATTCATGAAAATGATGGTGAGGAAACACTTCCACCAAGTAGATTTGAAGTAGATAGCAATTGTGATATTTGCATTCTCAAAGTCGTTAGTGGAGCTGTGTGGTTAACCGTCACACTAACATGGACTTGTGAGAAGTGGCAAAGGTCTAAACAATTGAGACTATGATTACGGCATCCCTTTTCATAGTTCTGAAATTGTTTAGACACACCTGTGAGCTATCTAAGATAAGGTGTATGATATTGATAAAGTTTTATCAAAGCAATCTAGTATCAGAAATCTGAACTTTGGTAAGAAAGTCAATAAAGTATTGTTTTTTCTAGAAGTTCAACTGATTTCTGAGTACATGTCAAAGCTAGTGGGAGCATAAGTGTTATGCTAATAATCATCATGTTAGTGGGAGCATGATAATTATGATAAAGGTTGCAAGTTAGCAATGTTAATTATAGAAAACAAAAGGTTTCAATTGGGAAAAAGTTGTTTTGCTATAATTAAGGGAGAGGAAATTATACTTCATCTCAAATCTAAAAGCTTAGATTGAGGTTTTAATCGTATTTAGTCAAGTATATATATGAATGTTATGTTGGAATGGCTCAACATAAGAAAATTCTAATATAGGGTCCATTATTTGCGTTCTAAAATTCGATTATGATTACGACATCCCTTTTCATAATCTGAATTATGAGAACTTGTCAAATTGAAATGGAAATATTATAGCAAAAGACTGGTTTAGTCTTTATGTGATACATCATGAATCGTGTCCCATATGCTTCGGATATAGGATCGATTGCATGTGCTATATTCATCCTTTCTAAAATTTTCCAAATGCCTGGGGCATTAAGAAGGGAAAAGGTCTAGAATTGGATATGACTAAAAGGATTAAACAATTGTCGAGGACAATCTAAGGTTTACCAAAGATTGGTTGCTCAAGGACAGTTAGCAGTATAATGATAATTCTGAAAGGACCATATTGACATAATCTGTAAGGAGGAAACTCTTGTTCAGAAGTGATAGTCAAAATGGAATATGGAAATGTTTCAAAGTTAGAAATTATTCAATCTGTGTAAGATTAGGAAACTTAATGCAAGAAGGATGTTTCCAAGGAGTTGATCTCCTTTGGAATGCTCTATAATGTTTGTTGTCAAGTCTATCTGACTTTGTGCATAATCATTACAAGAGGATCAATGCATATAAGTTTAGAATCTAACAGATTTCAGTAAATGTCATGAATTTGGAATTCTTGCATTTGCAGTAAGGATTTGGGACTATGAAAAGAGGATCATTGGAGTTATGTTCAATTGATCTATTTCACAAAGTAAAGATCATAGACAAACATAGTATGCATACTTGGTGTATGGCATGACTAGTGTTTAGAAAACATAGTGTACATGCTTGGAGCATGGGACAACTATTGTTTTAAATTCAAGAATAAAGTTGATAGCTGAAACAGTATACAATGAATAATGTGTAATCATATGGTGATAAATAAAAGGTGTTTTATTTATGTTCATAGGTTTTGATACCATATTCGATTCAATTATTCTTGTGTTTCATTTTGCATGTTTTGACTTCCAGAATAAACTAGGTCATTGTTCTGGATGACTAAGTTATTCAAACCATCCACAGTCGGTCATATGTTGGAAGTAGATATGAATTAAGACTGTCATGGGTTGGCTTGTAGAGGTCTAAGATGTTGGACAAAGGGCTACAACACTCATGAGTGCTCATAAGTTCTGAGTATTGGATTCAACCCGCGCTCATTGGAATCACTTCATGGATTTTATCACGAGTGATCATGAGACGATAATATCTTATATTCTTCAAACCTAGAGATATGAGTTGTTACTATGAGTTGGTTATACATTGATTGCACGAAAACGCATTGGTAACTCGATGTTATAAAACGTGCCTTTGTGTATGATTCAACAAGTAGTAGAACAAGCCATATGAGTCGAAGTTTATCCATTCCTTTTACCTTCGGGATAAAAGCGATATCTGTGGGCCCCTCGATGATTTGGTGATGACAAACGTAAGTGCTCGGCCGGGCCTGGACTGATTTGATTTGTTCAATTAGTCAGTCGTCATAAATCGGAAATCAGGAAACAACAAATGGACAGAGAGAATGATTATAATCCATGTCTCAGTCCATATGATATCTAGAATGGAGGAATATATGATCCCTTATCTAATGAACATGTCATGTGATTTGTTCAGAGTTTGACAGCGGCTTTAAGAGCTACGATTGCTAGTCGGGATCTTGGAGTCATACTTGAATAATAGTTTTAGACTTATCTAAGTGGGAGACTGTTGGATTAGGTGTCTAAGCCCATAACTATTATTGGTATGTATTCGACCCGAGAGTAGTATGGTCCATTTGGGTTGCATATCATCAGGACAATTTGTTAGGATGGACTTTTGAGATAAGGTTATTTATGGTTTATTAATATATTATAAGTAATAATATATTAATATGAAATCATATGTTTTAATTAGTAGTGATCAAGAATTAATTTGGAATTAATTTAGTGGTCGAAAGAGACTAATTAAATCTATGGGGACTAATTATGATAATTAGTTATATTTATATGTGTTGGGCTTATGATCCATGTTGGACCAAGTTTATGTATGGATACATAAAGAGTTGGGCCACATGAACCATGGATCATAAAACCCATGGGTATGGATTTGGGTTATATCCATGACCCTAGAAATCCCACATATAAATAGATACTTCATTGCCCAAAATCGCCACTTGTATCTTTTTAGAGTTCATGGTGTCTTTTGTGTGCATGGAATTCTCTCTCAAGTTCATCATTTGTCCATGGTGTGTTGTGATTCCATTTGAGGCTTCCACACTATTGGGGCTAAGCTCTTTAAGGCCAAATACACCAAGAATTCAAGCTCCATCAAAAGGTATGTCATGCTAACTAGTATATTATAATTTTATGTTAAATGCATGCTAGTTGTAAGATTAATACCTTGGAAACCATTTGCATGTATAATTAGTGAAAACATAGATCCAAGGTATTTAGGGTTGTATGTGCACCATAGGATGTTGTATTATACCAAAACCCCACATGTGTAACCAATGAAAACACATTTCTCACTTCTAGCTGCTAGCTTGTCGTGAGTCTCTCGTCTTACGAAAGCTTCACAAACCCAGACTTTAATATGTGCTAACGAGGGAACTTTCCCTGTCCACATTTCATGAGGTGTTTTGGCAACCTTCTTTGTAGGGACAAGATTGAGGATGTGGGCGGCTGTCTCTAAGGCATACCCCCAGAAGTGAATAGGAAGCGAAGCACGACTCATCATAGAACGAACCATGTCCAACAAGGTCCGATTACGCCTCTCAGCTATACCATTTAACTGTGGTGTCCTAGGAGGAGTCAATTGTGAGACTATCCCACATTCTTTCAGATAGTTGTTGAACTCGATACTAAGATACCCCCCGTCTCTATCGGATCTAAGTATCTTTATCTTTATGCCCAATTGATTTTCGACCTCATGCTTAAACTCTTTAAACTTTTCAAAGGTTTCTGACTTATGTTTGATCAAGTAAATATAACCATATCTGCTATAATCGTCACTGAAAGTCACATAGAATCGATTAGCATCCCTTGTGGTTGATCTGAAGGGCCCACACACATCTGTGTGTATGAGATCCAACAGACCTTCACCTCTTTCACAAGACCCTGTGAATGGTGATTTTGTCATCTTTCCCAAAAGACAAGATTCACACATATCATTTGATTTTAGGTCAAATGATTCCAACACTCCATCCTTTTGGAGTTGGGCTATGCGATTCTTGTTAATGTGTCCAAGACGACAATGCCACAAGCATGCCTTGTCTACACTATTAGACAAGTCAATATTAAGTACACTATTTCCTAAGCTATCAATACAAGTCACTGTTTCATACACACCATCACAAGATAAAGCTTCAAACATGAAAACACCATTCTTATAAACAGAAATTGAACCATTCAAATCATTAAAAGAATATTTAAAACCTTGTCTGAACAATGCATGAAATGAAATAATGTTTCTCGTCATCTCAGACGAATAGCAACAATTTATCAAATCTAATCTAACATCATCACTAAGCAAAAGCTAATAAACTCCGATCTTGGTTACTGGTGAAGACTTTCTGTTTCCCATGATCAAGTTTATCCTTCCTCGCTCTATCTCCTCACTTTCCTTTAGCCCCTGCATATCAGAACAAATATGAAAACCACATCCTGTATCAAGGACCCATGAACGAGAAGATAATGAGTTATTAGCAGAAATAGTGTAAATACCTGCCGAAGATGGCTTTACTTTGCCATCCTTAATATCTTGCAGATATTGAGGGTAAGATCTCTTCCAATGCCCCTTTTGATTGCAGTAAAAGCAAACAGCCTCTTTTGGATCAGAAACATGGGGAGTGGAACCATTGGGCTTAGCCTTTGGGCCATTGCTAGATGACCCAGCTTGAGCCTTGCTTTTCCAATTTTGCTTGGGAGAACCTTTCCTCTTTTTCCCCTTTCCCTGTCCAATAGCCAAAACAGGGGCACTCGTAGGTGTGGAGGGTATACTTTTACCCTTCATCCCTGCCTCAGCTGTCTGCAACAAGTTGTGCAATTGGGCCAAGGTCTGCTCAGTATTGTTCAAATGGTAAGTTAGAATAAACTGACCATAACATTCAGGAAGTGAGTTCAAGACCATGTCAATGGCCAATTCCTCATCAAAGTGAATATTGAGCTTGACCAAACGCTCTATGTAGCGTTGCATTCTTTGCACATGTGACACAACCGACTCCCCATCTTTCATCTTGCAAGCCATGAGTGACTTGACTACTTCGAACTTTTCTTGACGAGCTCGCTTATGGTACTTTTCCATAAGGTCCTTGTTCATCTCGAAAGGCCAGTAGTCCTCATAGTACCTCTGCAGTTCTGGGGACATAGTTGCCACCATGATGCATGCCACTTTGGTAGCATCATCGTAATGTTTCTTGTAGGCAGCAAGATCTTCAGGAGTAGCTTCATTCTCATCAAGCTCTTTGAGCTCCTTTTCAAGAACATATTCTTTGTTCTCGAAACGAAGAGCCATCTTGATGTTGCGCATCCAATCGTTATAGTTTGAGCCATCCATAACGACTTTGGAGCATATATTGAGCAAAGAGAAGTTTTGGTTGGAGGAGGACGAAGCAGAAGTGTTTCTAGGAGTAGACATCTGGAAAGAAAGAAAGTTTTAGTTAGATTTCAAGATACCTTAATAGAATAACCCAAAGATATAATATCAAGGTTAGGATCCAACTATGAAGATTCACAACTTAGAAATGGGATGCCGAGATCCAAGTGCAAATTTCATAAAGGTAGGTGAATGACGATTCACCAATTCCACCATTAGACGAAACAAACGAAGTGAAATTCCTAATTCTTTTGAGATACATTGAAACTATTCAATGGCATGTTTTAATCTCAGATTATGCTCTTCTATTTGTGTCTGGGATGCCGAGGATCACAAACAAGATGTAAATAACCATGCAAATGTGCTTGGTAACCTCATTGTCTTTATCATTAACTATTGATGTGCTGGTAAACCATACACGCTCCATCAAAACAATTATGAGATACCCATTACTACTCTTTATTAGTGCCTTTTAGTGTGCTGGTTAACCACACACGCTCCACTAACGACCAATAAAGCATAATGTGCAATTTCATGGATTAGCATACTTTTCACATTTTTCCTAAAGTAACTAGAGTTGGGATTTTGAAAATAATGTTCTAGTACTTTCTTTAATATCATTATACTTTTAATGAGAAGTAGTTGTCCTATCAAATCCGTTCTGCTAACGACCCTCCACTAATCAAGGAAGCGGTGGGTGAGAGTGGACACCCATTCAACTACCATTTTATAGGCAGTTTCCTTATACCCCCCTTATAGATTAGCTTCGTGAATGAGGCATACTAGTGATTTGACTGACCATATTCTTATACATATATAATATTAAACTTTTAATTATAATATATATATATATATATATAAGGTGTGTTTTAAAACATTTTAAAACTTCAAGGGTTTATAAATTTCGAAATTTAAGCTATTAAATTTAAATTTAAATAAACCAATTAACTAGATTTAATATTTATCTTTTAATTAACTATTAATCAAATTATTAAATCTTGTAAGGATTATCTAATTAAATTAATCCATTAATTTAATCCTAATCCTTATCCCTCTAAATTTCGAAAAATAGGTAAGGATAATTATCCAATTAATCTAATTAAGTAACAATTATCCAAAACAAGAAACCCTAAAACTTCTAGCAATTTCGAAATTTACAAGGGAGGAGGCTAGGGTTTTCAAAACCCTAACCCTAATTTCGATTAGGGTTCTTTGGAGGCTAGGGTTTTCGAAAACCCTTCAATCCAAAACCCTAATTGCGAAAATTTGGCCTTTAGGGTTTAATAGCTATAAACCCTAATTTTCAATTCAACAATTATAGCAATTCAATTTAAAACAAACAATGGCTCTGATACCACTGATGGGTTTTAGGTAAAACAAATAAACTAGAAAAACAATTCTTAAGTTCACATGCAACCTACTTTGGATCTATGTTTTAACTATTGAACATACAACTTTGAATTGCAAAACAAGAACCCTAGAGGAGAGAGGCTATTTTCGAAAATAGTAAACTAGGGTTTAGGGTTTACATACCTTTCAATTGTTATAGCAAACAATTGATATTCCCTTGATCTTGATCTTGATCTTCTTGGAAGCTTTAGCACCACAAGTGTAATGCCTCTAATGGAATCACACCCAATGACTAGCAAGAAGGAAAGTAGAAGAAGAGAGATGGGAGGGAGTATGCAATTTCGGCCAAGGTATTCTTCTAAAGAAATGAGTCACCTCAAATGTGAGCCAGGAGGCTCCTTAAATAGTTGAGGGAACTAGGGTTTAGGGAAAACCCTAGTTATCCTTTGCTTAGGGCCTAAGCAAGATCCAAGGCCTTATCTTGGACCCCTTGGACGAATTCTCTAGGGTTTCCCCTAGGGTTTTCGTCCACCCCCTTCCAATGGAGTTCTGGATCCTTCCATTCAACTATCAGTTAATTGCAAACTAGTCCCTGCACTTTATAATTATTTCTTTTAACCCCAAAATCAATTATGATTAATTTCTGGCTAACAATTAATTAAACATAATGATTTCTAATTAATATATTAATCCATTAACATATTAATAAATCATTTATATATATATTAATTTATTAATCTTATAAATTAATATCTCTCCTTTCATAATTTCTTTGTCCAGTTGCTAGGTTGAGGGCAACCCAAAAGGACTGTGCTGCTATCAATTCAAGTACATACCAATTATAGTTATGGGCTTAGACACCTAATCCAACAATTTCATCGTAAGAATCATTCATAAATACAAAAGGCATCTTTCTCATAGTCAGGAACGCCAAAGACAAAAAAAGTTCTTGCTTCCGCCTCAATTCCATCAACCAGCACCTAACCTGCATATATCCAAAGAAAGATGACCCTTGATCTCACCTCAAGGCATCCATACCACATGAATCCTCTTGTGCATTTCCACCATGCCATACTACCCCCAAAAACCGCAACCATCTAGCCATGTATTGGGTCTACACCCCAACTCTAAAGATCACATGCCTGCTCTGTCTTTTCTTCGAACACAACAAGATGGAAGAACATAACCCCACCATGGATAGCGACATTCCAATCCATCTGTCAACCACTCAGCTTCCAGCTGTAATCCTCAAGTCGATTATAACAATCGTTTCCTTCTTGAGTCTCGTGACTCAAATGCACGACGTCAAGCATGCCCTCAAGACCTCAAAACCAACTAACTCACCTAGGTCTGCACCATTCAAACCCATACTAACATGGAAACTAAACCCCAAACAATCATCAGACTCATCCTCAGCCTGAACAACCATAACCAAAAGATCAACAGATACGGAACTACAGCCACGAATCATGGTATCAAACCATGATATCTTCCCCAACCAGCTCTTTAGAATTCCCCAAAATTTTCCTCGATTCGAGTATGGATCCTGTGCTTCCATTAGTATGGGCCTAATACTACTTTCCACACCTATCCATACTTTCCTCAAGAATCATCCCCAATCCTCTATGTTACCTACTCATAATAGTACTTCCAACACCCGCTAAATAGCATGGCAACCACATTAAATCACTTCCTAGGCTCTCCTAGGATTCCCACCCCCTGCCTTTAGTTGCTGAAAAACCCATACTAATGTCAGCTAACCATTTCATGAATACAATTACATGCAACAAAACTTAAATAATCTTTCGACTAAAAGACTCAACCCTAAAACGGTTAGACTCAGACAAGAGCTGCACAATAGGACCAAATCCCTCACTCTAAGATTATTTAACCTTCGTAGCATGTAATTTAACATATTCATTTGACAGTTAACTCGCATAAATATGAGTCCTACAAAGCACAAAGCAAGCATCATTCGAGAAGTGGAGTCGAGTGGCACTAAGACGCAGTAAAAATCAGGAAGATCCTCATATGAAATTCCCAAACTCTAGGCCCAAGAATCTAGGATATACATTCATCATGTTCTCGCTCTCTCAAGAGTGGCTAATCATTCCTCACACTATCCTGCTAAGAACTGCACCCATTCATGAAATTTCCACCAACCCTACAGCCACTCGTGCATGCTAATCATACATAATGTTGGATCCCATAGACAGTCGAATACTTGAATCTACCCTAAGCCCTTAATCAGATAAGAACAGGAAATAAAGCTAAATCAAACATTCTCAGGCTATAGAATCTTTGTTATGTACAACTATGATGCACACACTAAGCGACTTCAGTAATGATGTCAATTTCATCTAGCATATAAGAAGTCCTCCTAGGCTATCAGGCACCATACATCAAGAAATTCTATCATGCAATTCTTGAAGATCCCTAGCCTATCACTAGCATGCAGTTCTACCATAATCATCATAAACAAGTAACAGTGTGGTAACTTGGGGTATACGTTCTTGCTCCAGTTGATCGTACACATCTCATCTTTCCTTGGTTACTTTTGAAAATAATTTGAATTTAATTTCAAAATAATTTGAAGTTAATTTGAAAATAATTTAAAAACTTTCACATATCTTTACTTTGATTTTGGATTTACACGAATGTTCATCCAATTTACTCAAACCAGGGCTCTGATACCAACTTGTAACATCACAAAAAAATCACAATAAACTTAAATTTTTCAAAAACAACCCCAAGACAATAATTGTTTCCAAAAACATTGTTTCAAAAGTATAATTCATAAATCATAGTATCCTAGAATTCAATAACATAAAATCTGAAGGATGTGCACGATCACGCCTTCACCTTGCCACGATCATCTGAAGTACCTGAAACAATAACTAAAACCGTAAGCATGAAGCTTAGTGAGTTTCCCCAAAGTTCCAACACACACAACATATATTGGATCCACAACTAAAAGACCAGATTACCCCTGAACCCAGAGTATGAGTTTAGCTTACCTATCGGGCCCACAACTCATATCTGGCTTGCTCCTAATCCCACAACATAAGCCTGGCTTGCCCTCGGGGCCCACAACTTATGTATGGTTTGCTCCCGAGCCCACAGAATAAATCTAGCTTGCTCCTGGTTTTTTTGGCTACCACACAAAGCTGTACCACCTCAACCAAACCATACTATGTCGACATATACATAACACATAACATATATCCAAAGATAGATAAACATATAACCAGTCATCAGACAAACAAGCAGATCTACAGACCACTACCGCATACTACATTCTATTTACCAGGATACTGATATAATAGATCACTAAAACATATCAACATCCTCTATACCATGATACACAATCTAGTGTGTCGGCATTGGTGCCTTCGACCCACGAGCACAGTGAGGAAAACTCACTCTCAGTCCGAACAAATAGATGAATAAATATCTGCACCGAATATCGGCTCTACTCATCACATATTATTCAAATCATGGCCCAACTTAACTTAATATCAAAATACCCAAAATACCCTTTGATCAAAATTCGTCGAATCCTAGTCAAAGTCGAAAAAGTCAAAAGTCAAACTTGGTCAATTGTGTTGAGTACGCCCAACGTACTCAGCTTGTACGCTAAGCGTACACGGCTTGACAAAAAGAAATAGGCCAGTTGACCACGAACGCTCAACGTTTCTGGAGAACACCCAGAGTTCGCGAGGGATTCCTTACTTTCTTATTAAGAGATTAATACTTAAGCTCTTGTGTCCATAATCTAGATCCAACCCTATAATAATATCCTTAACCATAAAGTTTCCAACTTTATGGTCTTGCATGGCCATAAAGTGCCCAAACAAAAAAAAACTCTAACTACCTAACCCATTAAGACTCTGTAACTCATGCATGGAAGAAAACTAACAACCAAGATCACATTTTTCTGGTTCCCAATAACTCCATAATGGATAAAGTTTCCAACTTTATCCATTGAATTGGTCCAAACCACCAAGATCTAGTCTTTAAGTCTCAAAGGGACCAAAAGTGCATCTTTTCCAACTTAATCCAATAAGTCCAAATCTCCAACCTTCAAATCTGAATCAATATGACATTTAGATGGATAAAGTTTCTAACTTTATTACATAACAAAAGTCACAAACTTTCAATATCTAAACTTTATGCACTAAAATGACCAAAAGCTCATAGCACCCAAAACTAGCTAGATCTAACATATGCATCATCAAGATTCAAGCTTTATACCTCTAGAAGTAGGATCAAGGTGAAAAAATTCTGGATCTAAAAGCTCTAAGCAATCCAACTCTTCTCCATTGAGTTCTTCTTCTTCCAAATGCACCAAAAACCCACCAAAGTCACTCAAAAGCTCATAATCTTCCATATGAGGCTAGGGTTTCGAGGAAACAACTTAAGAGGGTGGAGGCTGAAGGTAAGGAGATTTGGAAATGAGTTAATGGCTTTAAATAGGGTCCATGACACCAAAATAGGGTTTGAGTGTGAGTCGTGAACGTCCAACGTTCATATGGTACGCCCAGCATTCCCGAAGGAACCATCGCGATCACCGAGCCACGAACACCCAACGTTCATTCCTTGTACGCCCAACGTTCCCGGCTAGCCCTTTTACCATTCTAACTTTCGAAAGTCATAACTTCTGCGTCCCAAGTCCATTTTCGGCGATCCTTATATCCATGGAAAGGTGTTGAGGAGCTCTACAACCCTATTTATTTACTTTTAACTTAAAACACATCGAAATAAAATCCTTAAATTCAATAAAAGGTCTGAACCATTAGTTTACCAATATACCCTTATTGTAACATCCCAAAATTCAGAACCAAAAATTTCATTTTTAATATAACTAAAACACATTTGTAGCTTTGTTCACACATTGAAAAGCATTTCAAATAAAACATTTATCAGAGTTCATTCCCAGAAATCACATATTGTGGAAAACACGGGTGTATGCATTGTGATCGTCCCGAGCTCCCTTATCTGAAAACTGGAGGTACCTAAAACCAAAACTGAAAACCGTAAGTACGAAGCTTAGTGAGTTCACCAAATACCATATACCAGACAATAAACATACTGCCTAGCATATCCAGGTGTTGGCCTACCCCTTCGTTCTCTTTCAACCGGATACCACCTAGCATATTTGGGTGCTGGTCTACCCCTTCGGTCTCTTCCAACCGGATACGGGATCTATTTCACCCCTACCACTGCCAAATAATAGCCTAGCATATAAGCACATAAATCACATACTGCCATACATAACCACGAGCCACATATCATTCATATATCATAATCAATAAAGGTCTTATGTGTTGCACATAGTCTTGCCATTATGCCACGGGCCGCTTCATGGTCTTTCTTGCCAAGTCGGGGGCCACTCCCTGGGTCTTACAGACAAGTGCCAAGAGCCACCTCCTGGTATTCCATGCAAGCATCACAAAGACAACTAGCATATATACTACTCTACTTAGCTAATTAGCATACAGTGTGCCAGGAGCCACCTCCTGGTCTTTCATACATAATGCCTATGGCTAACCCCCGGGTCTTCCTACTATACATAAACCAAATGGGTAGGCGTTGGTGCCTTCGACCCATACAAACAGTGAGGAGACTCACCTCGAATGTTGAAGCTCACTGAACGAAATCCTTAGCTGCTGCCCTGACAACTCCCTAAGCTATCAATACCAAAATATCACCCAAATAGCAATTGGGTCTCACACCATGATCCATAATCCTTACTTGGGGTGAAATGACCGTTTCACCCCCGACCCATCAAGGCCCAAACTATAAAATCCATGAAAGCCCATCAATGGCCCAATTTTCCAAATTGGGCCCAAACCCTTACATGGAACTACCCCTTTAGAACCCATTTCGTACTTCATAACCCTCCAGGGATCAACCTCGGTCAAGTCAAGTCAAGATCAAAGTCAACATCCAATTTGTGATCAAATTCAACGCTCCGACTTGACTCAACTCGTCGAGTTATCCTTCAACTCGATGAGTTCCCATAAACAACAGAATCGTGATACTACAAATCAACTCGTCGAGTTCTCCCTTAACTCGCTGAGTTCTTACCTTTTCAACAGAATTGGGTCATACTCACATTAACTCGCCGAGTTCCTTCGTGAACTCATCGAGTTCTTCAGTCTGTTTACTCCTTCTTAATGCATCAAGCCATTTTTCTTCATATCTAAACCCAATACCCTAGATCTAGACTGGAAATACCTTTTAGAAGGGTAAAGTTTCCAACTTTACCCATTAATCCCTTCCTAAAGAGAATAAGATCAAACCCTAACCCAAAAAGGCTTAAATCTAAATCCAAAAGTCCTCAAAACTTCAAGATAAGACATAAGAACATAGATCTGGACTCCAGGGACTAGAAGGGCACGTAAAGTTTTAAACTTTACACACATGCATGACCATTTGGAGCTTGAAAGGTCAAAACAAGAGCTTAGATGTTGCATGGGGCTTCTAGGGCCACAAAGTTGGCACCTTTATGACATGATAGCCCCTCCAGACCCTAGATCTGAAGTGTTCTCCACTTGGAACGTCCAACTCCTCACTAATCATCTCCTTTGGACCCAAACAAACAAAAAGGGACACTAAATGGAGATCTAATCAACTACTTGGCAAGTTTGATTACCAAAAAGTGTCGAAAATGGAGTGAGGTTTATGGATCTAGCAACTCCTCCTTGCTCCTTCAAGCTTCCCTTCCTTCCAAGAGCTTCAAGCACCCACAAAAACACTCAAAATGGCTCACAATCACTCAAATATGCTTTAGGGTTTCGAGGTTTGGGGCTAGAGACTTGGAGGCTGAAAATGAGGCCAAACCCTAGGGCTTAAGTTGTTTAAATAGGGTGCAAAGTCCCGATTTTAGGGTTTCCCAAACCCTCCCCAACTCGTCGAGTTGATCCTCCCCAACTCGTCAAGTTGGTCTTCCAAAAACACGCAGCCCAACTTTCCAACACGTCGAGTTTCTTGCCCAAACTCGACGAGTTGACCTTTAGGAATGAAGGTTATCTTTCCTTAATTGGCCTTCTATATTCTGGGTGTTACACTTATGCTCCAAAGCACAAACCGAACTCTTGGATCACAAAATCTACATTATCAACGGAAAATTCATCATTTTAAAATTTTTGAAGCAAATTGGACCAAACTTGCAGCAAAATAAAAACTTTGGACCTCTGGTGCTAGACCAAACTTATTTGGACCAAAGTGGCAATTTTAAGCAAACCATGGAGACCATTTGTGCAATTTTGTCTAAGTTAAATCATAGGATAACAAAGTTACATCATAAATTCATAATGGTTAATATGAACCTTTTCACTACTTGTAAAAACTCTACATAAATCTTATAAAACCATAGCCACCTTTTCCTCATAAACCCTAATTGTCAATCAATAGATACACAACTTTTTGTTCAAAAAGTACACCATTTAACACCTTTGAAGAAGAGAATCGTCCATTCCTTTTACCCCAATCATCAAACATCTTTCATGTATCATACCCACGATTTTCCCAATCAGTACCCCTTGTTCATTTTCAACAATTGGTATCAGAGCTCATGCGATCCGATTAAGTTTTTAGTATAAAATCAATTCAGAAAATATTCTTATAAAATTGTTTGTTTTTACTATAGAAACTTTCATCAAGAAAACGTTGTACATTTTTATGAAAAAAATCCCAAAAAATAAGTATTCTTACTTTTCATAAGAATATATATCAACAAATTAGTTCCAGTGTTTTCATCAAGTTGTTTTTAGATTTTTAAAAAAAATCAGTTTTTAACAATTTCAAGTGGTAATCAATTCTTCAGTCAAAAAGCTTTTTCCCAATCAGTACCCCTTGTTCAATAATAACAAGTCTTAACTATTTAAATATATGAATTATGTCTCGATTGGCAACAATACTTTCGGCTCAGGATCATAAGCATCCATGCTCTTTCATGAAGAGTATAATTCATGGGTGACTCACATGCAACTCCAACTAGATATGTGAGTGGAAATATATGGAAATGTGTTGAAGGATCACTTGATTTAAATAATGATGTAAATCCAGACAAAGTTCTTGAGGATAATCATGGAGAAAATGTAGTAAATGTAAGAACAAAATTAGAGCTTCAAGCAAAATGTGAACTGGTGTCTGTTATCACACATAGTATTTTAAGTCAAATGGCCAACATCAAAAACCTTTTTGCTTGCGATGTTTGGATGACTCTAAAAATCAATTTTAGAGGAAATGAGTGAAATATGGGAAATAAAAAAAAACTTCAACTTTGAATGAGTGAAAAATTCAAAATGTTATCATATGAGACAATCCATAATGTTTATGTCCGTTTCAGTGTCACTTAAATCAAGCTCAAAGATTTAAAAATTCAAAAATCTTAACGTGAGATAAGCATTTAGTTTTGGTGCAACGGTCAGAATAATATGGGTGAATGCGATGCGATCGTCCCGAGCTCCTTATCTGAAGACTGAAGGTACCTGAAACCAAAACTGTAAACCGTAAGCACGAAGCTTAGTGAGTTCCCCAAATACCACATACCATACATATCAACTGGGTCATACATGTCATACATACTATGAGCCATACATATCAATCATATATCAAATAAGTTGCTATGTGCCGCACATAGTCTTGTCGTTATGCCACGGGCCGCCACATGGTCTTTCTTGCCAAGCCGGGAGCCACCCCCTGGGTCTTATAGACAAGTGCCAAGAGCTGCCTCCTGGTCTTGCATGCAAGTATCACAAAGACAACTAGCATACATACTACTCTACTTAGCTAATGAGCATATAATGTGCCAGGAGCCACCTCCTGGTCTTTCATACATAATGCCTAGGGCTAACCCCCGGGTCTTTCTACCATACATAAATTAAATGGACCGACATTGTGGCCGTAGACCCATATACACAGTGAGGAGACTCACCTCGAATGCTGAAGCTCACTGCCCGAACTCCCTAGCTGCTGCCCTGACGGTTTTCCCAAACTAACAATTACTAACACAATATCCAATTAGCAACTAAGTTCTAAACCATGAACCATAATCCAACCTTGGGGTAAAATGACCATTTTACCCCTAGCCCAACAAGGCCCAATCCCAAAACCAATAGGCCCAAAAACTAAAAGATCCATAAAAGTCCATTAATGGACCAATTTTCCAAATTGGGCCCGACCCCATTTGGGCCTTTCCCTAAAGCCCAACAATTCCTGGTCCAAGAATAATTCTTTGATGGTCCAAAGGTCCAAGCCCATTGGGTTCAAACAAGGCCTAACTACATTGGGCCCTCTAAGGCCCAATTCATCATCGAAGGCCCATTAGGGCGAGCCCAGCAAGGCAAGCCCAACCAGAAATCCTTTACTCTAAAATCCTTAGTCCATTATGATCCCAAACCAAAGGATAGGTCCAATACCAAGATAGCCAACAATCAAAAAGCGCAAAACTTGCACATGTGATGCTCACGTTGTGAGGTTGTGATTACTGTCCGGAAACTTCCTCAAAACGTTTTCACATCGTGAGGCTTCATTCCTCAGGTCGTGAGTCCAGATCTGACCAAAAATGAGCATTAAGCTTCTAATCCATTAAGCCTTAACATGGGACAGTCTAGAGGGTCTTCCTTGACCCCAAGGACCATAAAAATCGAATTTTTCCAATCATATATGTCCAATAAATGAATTAAACACCAACTTGGTCAAAATGAAGGAAAAATGGCCAAGACTCAAACTTGGAGTCCAAAACCATGACCAAAGTCTAGATCTAGAACATATAAAACTTAAGATGCCATCATATTCCATAAAGTTGCCAAATTTATGGATTCCATTCATGCTAACCAACATTACAAGCCATAAAATGCATGGAAACTTAGATCTAGCAAGCAAGGAAAGGAATGGTATGAGCTTGAGGACTTACAAAGGTCCAAAAGCTCCACAACTAGTTGATGAAGCAACCAACATGTCAACAAATGCAACACCAATGATCTTTTTCTCCTTAATGAGCTTCAAAGGACCCAAATAATCTTGAAAAAACACCAAAAATGATCAAGGACTTCAATGGGGGCTGAGATTAGGGTTTCAAGAGGTCTTGGGAGTGAAAGAGGCTGAAGAGAAGCAAACCTAATCATCTCATACCTTTAAATACCCAAAAATTTGGGTTTTGGTGCATCAGGCGCTCCTCACATCATGAGCACTTCATGCTCACGTTGTGAGCCTTAAATGAGTTTGGTCAACAAGTCAACGATCAACCACCCGAACCACTCCAACTTCAAACGGCCATAACTTCTTCGTTTCAACTCCGTTTTTGACGTTCTTTATATCCACGAAAAGGTGGAGAGAAGCTCTACACATATATCAACTTATCCCCATCTCAAAACCTTCCAAAAAAAAATCCAATATTCATAAATAGCTTGAACTACCACTTTACCGATTTACCCCTTGGCTCTAAGGTACAACCCAAACTCCCAGATCACCTCAATTACATTATCTGTACCTAAATGGGTCTAGATCTCTCTTTTCCAAAGGCCCTAAACCTTTTGATAACCTATCTTCAGGTCACAATCCCTAATTAGAAAAGCGATTCGGAACAGGGCGTTACAACTCTCCCCCACTTAAATTAGATTTCGTTCTCGAAATCACTCCTTACTAATACCCATATCCAAAACTACTAATCTGAGGAACGCAACCGATGATCCTGCGCATAAGACAACCTTCTCAAGTCAACTGAAACCGATCCGAACTTCCATCCTGAAGAAACGAACCTCAAGCTTCCATAAACCACTTCTGCCTTCCCAAAGTCTAAATTCCATAATGGTCTGTCTCCCTGACAGACCGCTTACACTGCAATGTTACCATGCTCGAACCTCATCGAACAACTGATCAACCATAGAACTTCCAACTCTGATGATCTTGATGTAACCATCGAAAACAAAGCCCTTAACCATAACCCTACTGCAGAATTCTTATACTTGACAGAAGGCTCAGATAATCCTTCGAGTAGAAAATTAATCCCTGCAACGGTTAACTCATACGAGAGCTACGCAAAAGGGTCAAAATCAATTACTGTGAGATTATTTAATCCAACTGCAAGTGACATAGCATCTTCCTATCCACAATCTGCTTTACGCAAAATCCCAATTCACTGCCGCTATCCGGAATACTAGATTCCTACCCGGTTGCTGAGCTAAGGAGCAACCTCATAGTCGCCTCCCACGGCTTCCGAAGAAAACTTCGGCTATGAAAATCAACCCTAACCATATTGCCACTCATGGCTCCATTATTCCTTCTGATCATCCCGATCATATTGTCTGACTACCTGTCATTACCGAATCTACTACAAAAGATGAATGCTACCATAACCATTGTAGTCTTACATCACTCCTGGTCTCCAATGACCTACCGCTTCCCGAATCCAATCATATTGTGGCCTACTCGCATTCATGCAGCTGACCCGCCCTAGCCTAAACCATCTGAAGGCATTCGTGAGTGAATCATAAATCTGTCACATTCTTATTGTCGAATAGGGACCGGTGAATGCTACCATATTAACAGACCACTAATGAATGCTACGGGTCACCCCACAGTCTTACTATACTACCATGCTAATAGCTAACTAATGAATGTTATGGGCCACCCCGCAGTCTTACAACGTTTCTACTCTATCTGCCAACTAGTGAATGCTACGGGCCACCCTATAGTCTTACAATACTTCTACACTATCTACTAATTAGTGCATGATACGGGCCACCCCATAGTCTTACAACACTTCCCATGTTGTCTGGCTACTAGTGAATGTTACGGCTATCTCGCAGTCTTACAACACTTTCCACACTGACTGGCTGCTAGTGAGTGTTATGGCTATCCCGCAGTCTTACAACACTTTCCAAAGTCGAGCATACATACACGATCTAATGTCCCAGCTGAACTCATGTCCTGACTGTGTGACAACCCGATACTTTTCCAGTCAACAAAAGTGAACTTCGTTAAATAAAATTTCGAATTTTATTTATTCCATTAAGTCTTTATGGTGGGAAAATAATCTAAAATATATATTTAGAGGTTATATAATTTTTCGGAACCAAAAACACTCGAAGGATCCAATTTTCCTTCGAAAAATCAGCGAAAATCATCCAGCCAAGTGGTTACGGCCATAAACCCTTGGGCTGTAAACTCGTTTTCGGCCGTAAACCCATTTTCGGCTGTAAATCCATTTTCGGTCGTAAACCCAACCGGTATAAAAGTTTTTCCCGGAGAGATTCCTCATTTCTCATCTTTTTCACTCGAAAATCCGATCAAAGTGCTCTCAAGAACCTCCCAAGAACATTCAAATCATCAAGATCAAACCTTCAAATCTTCAAGTTTTTCCTCAAGAACACCAAGAACAGCCTTCAAATCTTCAAAAGCTGCAAACCGTTAACAGCCGCAAACGTAGTTCACGGCCGCAAACAATCTTGAGCCGTGAATCTTGGTTGTAGACCTTCTTTTTCCCCTTCAAACAAGTCTCGGTAACATTCCTAACCCGAAAGCAAGTGTTTTCTAACACTTTAATTAATGATTTCTCTAATTTCAATACAATCGTGTGTTTAATTATCATTAGGATACCGTTAACTCCGCGCACTCCAACTCGAGGGTCATCTTTCCGGTTTTGTTGTCGATCACGTGCACATAAATCAACTGTGATTTCATACCCCCATATTTTCCAAGCTTTTTAATGTTTTAGGGGGGGGGATACAAGTAAAACTCAAGTAATCTTGTGTTTAAAAATATAATTTGGTTTATAATATTTTCTTATCGTTAACACTCGTTTGAACGTAGAACTTACTAAACATGACAAACATTGTTACTACTAGACTTACGAACAATTTTACAAACACGTTAAGATACAAACTTTACAAGCACAGGTTTCCAACAAGGAAACAAACTTATGAACTATGGAACAAAGGTACAATTTTTACAAGGATACATGTTATTAACAAAAAGGGTTTTCATGGTATTATTCGTGAATTCGTTAAGAGAACTAAATTATGAGACACGACTTCTGGGAAGTCTACTCCTTAGGAACTAGAGTCTCCTGGAGGGAGAGTGTGAGTTTGTGTATAGATCTATACGGGACTGACAATCCTGCACCCTGACTATTAGCTACAGTCATCTTGGGGTGACAAACGTCATTTAACGTTTACGACGTCCGAAGTACGTCGTAGTGTTTATCGTCCATCATCATGGTTATAAGAACTCACACGGAAAACAACGACTCGTTCACGTAATAATATACTTAGAAAACAGTCATAAGGGTTAGTAATTATGTGATTACTTAGTATGTATATTAGGGTGATATGAAATTAACATCCTACATGCAGTGGGATGTGTGACTTCCGCCTCATTTCCTGTTCCTTGTTTGGTTGTGGGCTTAGGGCAGAATCACCCAATCGACTGTCTGTTCGATCTAGATTTCTATAACTCGTATGTACTAAGTGATCATAGGAGGGTATTAACAACACTTCCAGTATACAGAACAATACGTTTTCGACTTTTATTTTAAGTAATAAAACTACTATACATTACTGGTGGTAGCCAGGGTTTTCAAACAGAACAATGCTTTAACAACATAAGTATGGAAAATACTTGTACTTTACAGTTTTCGAACAGTTAAGACAACAACTCACATTTATGGAAAATATAGGATTTTCCAGGACAAACATCAGTATTTTACAAACAATCGGTTTATCATTCAACTAACGAACATTCATTGTTAATTCTATAATTCCTTAGTTTATGCATCCAGGTTATGTATGAGGAATATCCGATAGACCGTGGAATCTGTGGTTTCCGCCTCATTTCCTATTCCTTGTTTGGTTGTGGGCTTAGGGCAGATCCACACAATCAATTGTCTGTTCGATATTGGTTTATACATAGCTAGTATGAACTAAGTAGTCATAGAAGGAACTGGTAATATCATACTCTTACAAAGAAAATATTGGATTTTCTTGAGAAACACTTTCAACAGATTTTAAAGGACTAATATAGTTAACTTTGTAAGTATCTAGTGAATACGTTAGGGTTATGTACATGAGGATCCGAAAACCAGTGGGATGTGTGGCCTCCGCCTCATTTCCTGTTCCTTGTTTGGTTGTGGGCTTGGGGCAAAACCACCCAATCGATTGTTTGTTCGATCTGGATTGTATATGACTTGTACACACTAAGTACTCGCAGAAAGAACTGGCACAAATCATTTTACTCAACATTTAGTACATTAGAAAACATAGAGTTTTCTGGAGAAACACATCACGTTTTTTTAAATAACAAAGAACATGTTTTCTAAACAAAACGCTTATGAACTCACCAGCTTAAATGTTGATACTCTTTCAAAACTACTTGTATTCTTAGGACACTAGTAGACAGGTACTCGCACCGGTTTCTAGAAGATGGAGCATAGTAGCTTCGAGTCTTTACTTGTTATTTACTTTTGGATTCAGTTATGTATTATTCGATTACAATGTAAACATTATACTATTAATACCATGGTTTTTGTTGCTTTGGTTACTATTTTACAATTGTTGTGATATTGTACATGACTTCCTCCGCCCCTGAACGTTTCCGCCGTTCCGGTTTGGGGGTGTGACATGACTGAAATCCCCAACTTGATTTTCTGAAGCCTGTTATCAAATATTCCGAGAACGCGATATCACTATTGGCAAGTTTTCCGAACTTCCAATTCACATTATCCCCAATCCATACAACCGCTTGAGCCATCTTTCTTCCTGACAAGGATGTGAAACTTATCCCAGTTTCAAAACCGCTCTTGCTTCTGAGTACATGATTGTTTCTCCCCCACTTAGATTCGACTGAGTCTTCACGGCACGTGAGAATTGGAGGATTCTCATTCCTTCTTTCCTTACCCGATAGACACGCTGACTACCAACGCTTAACCTTAAAAATTTCAAGTGGTAATCAATTCTTCAGTCAAAAAGCTTTTTCCCAATCAGTACCCCTTGTTCAATAATAACAAGTCTTAACTATTTAAATATATGAATTATGTCTCGATTGGCAACAATACTTTCGGCTCAGGATCATAAGCATCCATGCTCTTTCATGAAGAGTATAATTCATGGGTGACTCACATGCAACTCCAACTAGAAATGTGAGTGGAAATATATGGAAATGTGTTGAAGGATCACTTGATTTAAATAATGATGTAAATCCAGACAAAGTTCTTGAGGATAATCATGGAGAAAATGTAGTAAATGTAAGAACAAAATTAGAGCTTCAAGCAAAATGTGAACTGGTGTCTGTTATCACACATAGTATTTTAAGTCAAATGGCCAACATCAAAAACCTTTTTGCTTGCGATGTTTGGATGACTCTAAAAATCAATTTTAGAGGAAATGAGTGAAATATGGGAAATAAAAAAAAACTTCAACTTTGAATGAGTGAAAAATTCAAAATGTTATCATATGAGACAATCCATAATGTTTATGTCCGTTTCAGTGTCACTTAAATCAAGCTCAAAGATTTAAAAATTCAAAAATCTTAACGTGAGATAAGCATTTAGTTTTGGTGCAACGGTCAGAATAATATGGGTGAATGCGATGCGATCGTCCCGAGCTCCTTATCTGAAGACTGAAGGTACCTGAAACCAAAACTGTAAACCGTAAGCACGAAGCTTAGTGAGTTCCCCAAATACCACATACCATACATATCAACTGGGTCATACATGTCATACATACTATGAGCCACACATATCAATCATATATCAAATAAGTTGCTATGTGCCGCACATAGTCTTGCCGTTATGCCACGGGCTGCCACGTGGTCTTTCTTGCCAAGCCGGGAGCCACCCCCTGGGTCTTACAGACAAGTTCCAAGAGTCGCCTCCTGGTCTTCCATGTAAGTATCACAAAGACAACTAGCATACATACTACTCTACTTAGCTAATGAGCATACAATATGCCAGGAGCCACCTCCTGGTCTTTCATACATAATGCCTAGGGCTAACCCCCGGGTCTTCCTACCATACATAAACTAAATGGACCGACATTGTGGCCGTAGACCCATATACACAGTGAGGAGACTCACCTCGAATGCTGAAGCTCGCTGCCCGAACTCCCTAGCTGCTGCCCTGACGGTTTTCCCAAACGGACAATTACCAACACAATATCCAATTAGCAACTAAGTTCTAAACCATGAACCATAATCCAACCTTGGGGTAAAATGGCCAGTTTACCCCTAGCCCAACAAGGCCCATAACTAAGGCCCAATCCCAAAACCAATAGGCCCAAAAACTAAAAGATCCATAAAAGTCCATTAACGGACCAATTTTCCAAATTGGGCCCAACCCCATTTGGGCCTTTCCCTAAAGCCCAACAGTTCCTGGTCCAAGAATAATTCTTTGATGGTCCAAAGGTCCGAGCACATTAGGTCTAAACAAGGACTAATTACATTGGGCCCTCTAAGGACTAATTCATCCTCCAAGGCCTATTAGGGCGAGCCCAGCAGGGCAAGCCCAACCAGAAATCCTTTACTCTAAAATCCTCAGTCCATTATGAGCCCAAACCAAAGGATAGGTCCAATACCAAGTTAGCCAACAATCAAAAATCCCAAAACTTGCACAGGTGATGCTCACGTCATGAGCACCTTATGCTCACATCGTGAGGTCGCGATTACTGTCCGGAAACTTCCTCAAAACGTTCTCACGTCGTGAGGCTTCATTCCTCATGTCGTGAGTCCAGATCTGACCAAAAATGAGCATTAAGCTCCTAATCCATTAAGCCTTAACATGGTAGTCTAGAGGGTCTTCTTGACCCCAAGGACCATAACAATCAAAGCTTTTCAGTCATATATGTCCAATACATGACTTAAACACCAACTTGGTAAAAATAAAGGAAAAAGGGCCAAGACTCAAACTTGGAGTCCAAAACCATGACCAAAGTCCAGATCTAGAACATATAAGACTTAAGATGCCATCATAATCCATAAAGTTGCCAACTTTATGGATTCCATGCATGCTAACAAACATTACAAGCCATAAAATGCATGGAAACTTAGATCTAGCAAGCAAGGAAAGGAAAGGTATGACCTTGAGGACTTACAAAGGTCCAAAAGCTCCACAACTAGCTTATGAAGCAACCAAGATGTCAACAAATGCACCACCAATGATCTTCTTCTCCTAAATTAATTCAAAGGACCCAAATACTCTTGAAAAAACACCAAAAATGATCAAGGACTTCAATGGGGGCTGAGATTAGGGTTTCCAGAGGTCTTAGGAGTGAAAGAGGCTGAGGAGAAGCAACCCTAATCATATCATACCTTTAAATACCCAAAAATTTGGGTTTTGGTGCATCAGGCACTTCATGCTCACGTCGCGAGCCTTAAATGAGCTTGGTCAACAAGTCAACAATCAACCACCCGAACCACTCCAACTTCAAACGACCATAACTTCTTCGTTTCAACTCCATTTTTGACGTTCTTTATATCCACGAAAAGGTGGTGAGAAGCTCTACACATCTTTCAACTTATCCTCACCTCAAAACCTTCTGAATGAAAATCCAAAATTCATAAAGACCTCGAACTGCCACTTTACCGATTTACCCCTTGGCTCTAAGGCACAACCCAAACTCCCGGATCACCTCAATTACATTATATGTACCCAAATGGGTCTTGATCTCTCTTTTCCAAAGGCTTTAAGCCTTATGATAACCTATCTCCAGGCCACAGTCTCGAATTAGAAAAGCGATTCGGAACAAGGCGTTACAAAAACCCTAATTTTAACGCAAGGCCCCTATTTAAAGACTCTTATGTTGCTTAGACCTTACCCTAGTCAGCATCCATAGTATTATCGTCCCAAATCCCTAGATTTGCATGAGAGTGTAATCTTTGAGCTTAAAAGTGTTTTGGTGGCCATTTTAGTGGGTTTTCAAGAAGGAGAAGGTGGTGATCAAGTCTTGGATGTTATTGAGCTTCTAGATCCTACATCTAGTTCATCTTAAGGAAGGTCTGGAGGTAAAATGTCTTGACCTTGCCATCTCTTTTGCTAGTTTGAGCTAGGGTTTGTTGTGAATTCATTTTTGGTTCATGGACCCTCTCTTGTGAGTTTAAGCAACTTCAGAGGCTAGAAATGTTATATCCAAGCTCCTTGGTCATGCTTGATGCATAAAAATGACATCTTGAAGGTTGTATTGGTACCATGCATGAGTTTAAGGTCTTAAAAGTGGTCTTAATGGGAAAATGAGGTATTAGGGTCCCATGTGGCATGCAAGGGCATAAAGTTGCCAACTTTATGCCCTAGGACATCTTAATAGACTCAGATCTGGAGTTAGACATTGAGATCCCAAGTATTAAGCACTTAATGGACTTTTGTGCATGGGCTGTTTGTACACTGGGCGTAAGGATGCATATGTTGCGCTTACGGCTAAAGGACTCAATACGCTAAGCGTACTGATGTGGTACGCTGGGTGTACACACCCCAGGTGAGTTTGGGCTTTGTTAGGCTTGTAAGCTTATTGGGCCCTATTCAGCCTTGGGCCTGGACCCATTCAGAATTATTAGACTTTTGTTCTAGTTTGGGCTATAGTTGGCATTATTGGGCCTTTTGTGCCTTGTGGCCCATTATGGTTTTGGACTTTGATGTTAGGCCCATTAAGGAAGGAGAGACCTTTGGGCCATCATGGAGAGACTTTGACTTAGGATTTTGGGCCCTTGTCTAGGTTGTGTCATAATCCTAATTAGGGCTAACTGTATATTCTTATAGTGTGAGAATTTGGATTGGTAGTTGAGCAGCTATTGTTTTCAGCAGACTGAGGTGAGTCTTCTCATTATACCAATGGGTCGAAGGCACCAATGTCGGCCCATTACTTGATATGAGGTTTCGATAGTAAATATGCAATGGTTTTGTCATTTGGCATGTTATGACTTACGTGAAGACCATGGGGGGAGCCCATGACACTTGGTAAAGACCATGGGGGATCCCATGCTCCATGGATGTATGACCATGGGGGTAGCCCATGGCATTCTGGGTGAAGACCATGGAGGGAGTCCATGGCAATACTATGTATATATGTTTCATGGCATTATGTGGTTATATGTTTTGTGTATTTTAGGAACTCACTAAGCGTTTGCTTATAGTTTCGTTGGGTGTTTTAGGTACTTCTGGTTCTAAGGGCAAGGGCCTGGCTTGATGGCGCAACATGCACTCTCCAATATTTCCGCATTCATTGTTTTGGATACTCTTATTTTATGGACATGAGTTTATGTAATGGAATTTTGGAAAAAAAAATATGGTTGTAATTTTTAAATATTAAATGAAAATTTTTATCTAAATTTTCGGGCTGTTACAAGTTGGTATCAGAGCCTTGGTTTGAGGGATTTGGGCACACTCTCGGGTGTATCAGAACTCAAACTAAGGAAATGGTAAACCCTTTTTCAAAAGAAACAAAATTTAAATTTTTCCTGAAAACGGTTTTGTGTGTTTTAGGAACTGACTAAGCGTTTTCTTATAGTTTTGTTGGGTGTTTTAGGTACTTCTGGTTCTAAGGGAAAGGGTCCGGCTTGATGGCGTAATATTCACTCTCCAGTATTTCCGCATTCATTGTTTTGGATACTCTGATTTTATGGACATGAGTTTATGTAATGGAATTTTGGAAAACAAAATATGGTTGTAATTTTTAAATATTAAATGAAAAATTTTATCTAAATTTTCGGGTTGTTACAAGTTGGTATCAGAGCCTTGGTTTGAGGGATTTGGGTACACTCTCGGGTGTGTCAGAACTCAAACTGAGGAAATGGTAAACCCTTTTTCAAAAGAAACAAAATTTAAATTTTTCCTGAAAAAGGTTTTCTTAAGTAAAAGGAGGAGCGTGCAATGCGCGTAATCGGTTGAGCTCAAGTAAGTGTTCCCAATGTATTAGCCATGCTACAGATATATTCTTGAAAATTGATGTTGAATTGGTTATTTTCTAAGTGTATGCTTTCAAAGTTGTATACGTCCAGGATTGCATAGCCCTAGAATGATGGATTCTGCCTTATTTCATGTTCCTTGTTTGGTTGTGGTTTTAGGGTAGAAGCTTTATTTGACAGTCTATGTGATTTTATTTTTGTATAACTTGCATGTATAAGGCAACCTGCAATGATTGATTTAGATTTTTGGTTCGGTGAGGATAGAGAAATCCTAGAATAGTCTAGGATCTGAGTTTGTGTTGTGTTATATGGGTCATGTTTTTCTGTGGTTGGGTGAATTAGAGGCATCAGGTATGGCCTTGGGGAAGGTATAGGTAGGTGTGGAAGGTAGTATTGGGCCCGTACTACTGAAAGCACAAGACCTGTACCCGAAACAAGGGCAGACCTGGAAACTCTAAGGAGTCCGGTGAGGAGGAATCATTTTGAACTTCCTTATCAATTGCTATTTATGTTGTATTTTTAGTTGAGGATGGTGATGATTACGCGAGGAGGTTCAGGTTCGGGATCAGGATCAGGATCGGGTTCAGGCTCTAGTGCAGAGCCAATTGATGAGAGGATGTCTGAGCTCATCAAGGTTGAGGTTACTCGTGGCATCCTTGACGTTACCCCCGTGATCTTTGGTACCGTCAAGGAGGGGATCATAGAGATTATGGAGAAGCGGCTCAGTTATGTCCGAGCCGAGATTGATGCGAGTCAGATTGGGACTCGAGCTCCCTCATTTCGGGAGTTCAAGACGTGTGGTGCACCTGAGTTATTTGGGGTTAGGGACCCCATCACTAGTCACTGCTGAGTTGCAGACATGGAGAATGCCCAACGCACGAGCTTTTTCCCCGAGCCGGCAAAGGTAGGGTTCGCGTCCTATATGTTGAGGGATCGGGTGTGAGATTAGTGGGAGGAGGTTACCCACGAGGTAGGATCGGCGGGTGTGGATGAGATGCCTTGGGAGGAGTTTGTGCGGAGGTTTGATCAAGAGTTTGCACCGGCCATTGAGGTGTAGCGATTGGTAAGGGAGTTTCGGGACCTTCATCAGACGACAGAGACTGTGGTGGAGATCACCGCCAAGTTCAGAGAGAGGGCACTATTGGTTCTGCAGTATGATGCGGATGAGGATATGAAAAAGACGAGGTATCACTACATGCTGAAGGATGATATTCGTGAGTTCATGAGCTTTTCAGGGTGCAAAAACCTGAATGACATGGTGAAGAAGACCCGGGAACAGGAAATTGAGTTGGAGCTCCGGACGAAGTGGAAGTCGGAGCAGGTTCAGTCAGCAGTGGGTCAGGCTAAGAAGCCTAAGACCTCCGATCCTCCCAGTAGGGGCCAGCAGGGTCGGCACCACTGTATAAAGTGAGGCAAGCCGCACAGTGGAGCCTGTCGGGTAGCAGGCTCAACATGTTATGCTTATGGCCAACCGGACCACATGAGCAGGGATTGCCCCAAGAAGGGCTTAATTTGTTTTTACTGCAACCAGACCGGTCATAAAAAGGCATATTATCCGAGGTTATCTGGAGGAGAAGTGGCGGCGCCTGCGCCCGCCACAATGAGGATTATTTATGGCCGTTCGGTCAAGACGGAGGCTCCTGTAGTGAAAGCCATGCATTTCAGCTGACCACAGAGGAAGCCCGAGCAGCGCTGAACATCGTGACTAGTATGTGATCTATTTTTGTCTTATTTATTTTCTTGTTATGCTCATGTTGTTATGATCTTGTATAGGGACCTTTTTGGTCAACGGATTGTCGGCTCATGTTCTTTTTGATTCAGGGGCTACCCGATCATTTGTATCTCTTGTTCTCAGCAAGAAGTTTCGAGATGCTCCGGGGACTTTGGATTCCCCACTCGAGGTGGAGATTGCGGATGACCGTACCGTGAGCGATGCGAGGGTATTTCGGAGGAATATTCTGAATATGTTTGGCTAGAGATTTCTTATCGATTTGGTACTGATTCCTTTGAGGGGATTGAAATTATTCATCGGGATGGACTGGTTGGGGCCCAATGGGGCCGTAATTGATTGTGAGCAGCAGCTGGTGAGAGTTTGAACCCCAAGTGGGGGAGAACTGGTTATTCATGGTGAGAGAGCCTCTCGTGGGCCAACTCTCTATTCAGCTGCGAGGGCTAGGAAACTTCTTCAGCAAGGTTGTTTTGGGTTTCTGGCTTATGTATCAAACTCGAGGGCGGAGACCACGGTAGAATTGAGCGGGGTACCTATTGTGCGAGATTTCCCCAATGTTTTTCCAGAGGAGTTTCCAGGAGTGCCTCCTGAGAGGCAGGTTGAGTTTCGAATTGATTTGATATCTGGTGCGGATCTGATAGCCAAGGAACCGTATTGACTAGCTCCGCCTGAGATGCAGGATTTGTCTATGCATCTACAGGAGTTGCTAGACAGAGGATTTATTTGTCCGAGCAGTTCCCTGTGGGGAGCACCAATTCTGTTCGTGAAAAAGAAGGATGGGTCACACAAAATGTGTATTGATTACTTGGAGTTGAACAAACTGATGGTGGAGAATCGTTACCCGTTTCTGAGGATCGATGACTTATTTGATCAGCTTCAGGGTGCATCTTGGTTTTCCAAGATTGATCTTTGGTATGGGTATAATCAGATGAGGATCGGGGATGAGGATATACCGAAGACAGCCTTCAAAACTCGTTATGGTCATTACGAGTTTGTGGTGATGCCATTCGGGCTCACCAATGCCCCAACAGCATTCATGGATCTCATGAATCGGGTTCGCAGGCCGATGTTGGATCGGTCTGTGATTATTTTCATTGATTATATATTGGTCTACTCTAAGACCAAAGAGCAGCACGAGCAGCATTTGAGGGAGGTGTTGGAGACCTTGATGAGGGAGAGGCTTTATGCCAAATTCTCCAAATGCGAGTTTTGGTTGCGAAAGGTGCAGTTTCTAGGGCACATCATCAACCAAGAGGGTATCTTGCTGGATCCGGCCAAGATTGAGGCGGTGATGTGTTGGGAGGTTCCAAAGAACGCATCCGAGATCCGGAGTTTCTTGGGTCTGGCGGGGTACTATCAGAGATTTATCCAGGATTTCTCAAAGATTGCAGTACCTTTGACCCACTTGACCAAGAAGAGTGTGACCTTTCGGTGGGGTCCAGATCAACAATTGGCATTTGAGACCTTGAGACAGAAATTATGCGAGGCTCCGATTCTGGCGCTGCCGAGGGATTGGATGATTTTGTGGTGTATTGTGACACTTCTATTTTGGGTTTGGGAGCTGTCCTAATGTAGAGGGGACATGTGATTGCTTACGCCTCGAGGCAGCTGAAGCCTCATGAGGCGAATGACCCCACTCATGACTTGGAATTGGGGGCGGTGGTATTTGCCCTCAAGATTTGGAGGCATTACTTATATGGGGTCCGATGCACCATTTTCACCGATCACAAGAGTTTGAAATATTTGAAGGAGCAACAGAATCTGAACATGCGGCAAAGGAGATGGTTAGACGTGGTGAAAGATTATGACTTTGAGATTTTGTATCATCCCGGGAAGGCCAATGTGGTGGCCGATGCTTTGAGCCGTGAGGCAGCAAGTGCTCCGATCCAATATGTTTGCTTAAGGATGACAGTTACTTCACCATTGATGGATATGATCAAGGGGGCACATGTGGAGGGATTGAAAAATGAGAACTGGAAGACTAAGCGGATTAGGGGAAAATTCCACTGTTTGTTCGAGACAGGCGGGCATTATTGACTCGGTGTGGTAGGGTTTGGGTTCCGGCATTTGGGGGAGTGAGGCAAAAGATCTTGGAGGAGGCACATAAGTCCAAGTTTTCTATCCATCCGGGGGCCACAAAGATGTACCGAGACTTGAGATTAAGCTACTGGTGTCCTTGCATGAAGCGGGAAGTTGCTTGGTTTGTTAAGCGGTGTTTGACCTACAAGAAGGTCAAAGCCGAGCATCAGAGGCCTCACGGAAAGGTTTAGCCGTTACCCATCCCCATGTGGAAATGGGAGGAGATCACCATGGACTTTATCACAAAGTTACCCAGGACGGTGCGGGGTGTTGATTCCATATGGGTTATTGTGGACAGGTTGACCAATAGTGTTTATTTTATTTCTATTTCTGAGAGTATCTCCGCCGAGAACTTAGCGGATATCTACGTGCGGGAGGTGGTGGTCAGGCATGGAGTGCCGGTATCTGTGGTCTCGGACCGCGATGTTCGATTCACCTCCAGGTTCTGGAGGAAGTTTCATGATGAGTTAGGTACTCATTTACTTTTCAGCACAACTTACCACCCTCAGACTGATGGACAGAGTGGGCGGACGATCCAGACGCTTGAGGATATGCTTCGGGCATGTGTTTTAGACTTCGGAGGGATTTGGGATACTTACCTCCCACTAGCATAGTTCTCTTACAACAACAGTTATCATGCTAGTATTGACCGACCCCCATTCGATATGTTGTATGGGCGGAGGTGTAGGACTCCGATTTGTTGGGGGGGAGGTTGGACATCGAGTCATGGGAAGCACCGAAGTGGTGCTTAAGACCACTAAGTTGATTCAGCAGGTGTGCGAAAGGCTACGAGTCGTGCATAGCCGTCAGAAAAGTTATGCTGACCGATGTCGTTCGGATCTTGAGTTTCAGGTGGGGTATTTTGTTTTGTTGAAGGTGTCACCTTGGAAAGGTGTCATCCGGTTTCGGAAGAGGGGCAAGCTGGGGCCCCGATTCATTGGTCCATTCAGGATTTATGCCCGAGTTGGCAGGGTTGCTTATCGGTTGGATCTTCCTGATGAGCTTATTCAGATCCATAACACCTTCCACGTGCTCAGCTCTGGAATTGTGTAGCAAATGAGGTTGCAGTTATTTCATTGGATGATATTCAGGTGGATAAGAGCCTAAACTATGTTAAGAAGCCCATCGCAGTTCTGGATAGGAAAACTAAATCTCTTCGTAACAAAGTGGTGAAGCTGGTGAAGGTGCAATGGCAGCACCGGAGGGGCTCCGAATGGACCTGGGAGCCGGAAGACGAGATGAGAGAGCATTACCCACACCTATTCGCATCAACAAACTTAGAGGATGATGTCTAATTCAAGTGGGGGAGATTTGTAATGGTCGGAATTCATGTAATTACTTTTCTTTCCCTTAGAATGAATTTTATTTGCAAAAAGGGTCCCTACGTATGCTGGGCGTACATAGGTGTACGCTTAGCGTACTAGGGAAGGCTGGTCGCAGGTATGCACCACGTACGCGGGGCGTACGTGGCTCAAGACTAAAACCCTAATTTTAGGGCAACTCCCCTATTTAAACACTCTTATGTTGCTTGGACCTTACCCTAGTCATCCTTCATAGTCTATTATCGTCCCAAATCCCTATATTTGCATGAGAGTGTAATCTTTGAGCTTAAAAGTGTTTTGGTGGCCATCTTATTGGGTTTTCAAGAATGAGAAGGTGGTGATCAAGTCTTGGATGTTATTGTGCTTCTAGATCCTGCATCTAGTTCATATTGAGAAAATTCTGGAGGTAAAAAGTCTTGACCTTGCCATCTCTTTTGCTAGTTTAAGCTAGGGTTTGTTGTGAAGTATATTTTTGGTTCACGGACCCTCTCTTGCGAGTTTGAGCAACTCCAGAGGCTAGAAATGTTAGATCTAAGCTCTTTGGTCATGTTTGATGCATAAAAATGCCATCTTGAAGGTTGTATTGGGACCATGCATGAGTTTAAGGTCTTAAAAGTGGTCTTAATGGGAAAATGAGGTAATAGGGTCCCATATGGCATGTAAGGGCATAAAGTTGCCAACTTTATGCCCTAGGAAATCTTCATAGACTCAGATCTGGAGTTAGACGTTGAGATCCCAAGTATTAAGCACTTAATGGACTTTTGTGCATGGGCTGTTTGAACACTGGGCGTAAGGATGCGTATGTTGCGCTTACGGCCAAAGGACTCAGTACGCTAAGCGTACTGATATGGTACGCTGGGTGTACGCACCCCAGATGAGTTTGGGCTTTGTTGGTCTTGTAAGCTTATTGGGCCCTATTCAGCCTTGGGCCTAGACCCATTTAGAATTATTGGACTTTTGTTCTAGTTTGGGCTATAGTTGGCATGATTGGGCCTTTTGGGCCTTGTGGCCCATTATGGTTTTGGACTTTGATGTTGGGCCTATTAAGGTAGGAGAGACCTTTGGGCCATCATGGAGGGACTTGGACTTAGGATTTTGGGCCCTTGTCTAGGTTGTGTCATAATCCTAATTAGGGCTAATTGTATATTCTTACAGTATGAGAATTTGGATTGGTAGTCGAGCAGTTATTGTTTTCAACAGACTGAGGTGAGTCTTCTCATTATACCAATGGGTCGAAGGCACCAATGTCGTCCCATTACTTGATATGAGGTTTCAATAGTAAATATGCAATGGTTTTGTTATTTGGCATGTTGTGACTTATGTGAAGACCATGGGGTCCCCCATGACACTTGGTAAAGACCATGGGGGATCCCATGCTCCATGGATGTATGACCATGGGGATAGCCCATGGCGTTCCGAGTGAAGACCATGGAGGGAGTCCATGGCAATGTTATGTATATATGTTGCATGGCATTATGTGGTTATATGTTTTGTGTATTTAGGAACTCACTAAGCGGTTGCTTACAGTTTTGTTGGGTGTTTCAGGTACTTCTGGATCTAAGGGCAAGGGTCTGGCTTGATGGCGCAACATGCACTCTCCAGTATTTCTGCATTCATTGTTTTGGATACTCTGATTTTATGGACATGAGTTTATGTAATGGAATTTTGGAAAACAAAATATGGTTGTAATTTTTAAATATTAAATGAAATTAAATCCTTCATCATCGTAATCAGGCTTTTATAGTAAAAGAGGAACAAGCCTTTCAAGTAATACCATATCTTTTCCTAATCATGATGTTAAAGCAGACTATGGCAAACTATGTGCTTTAGTGTAACACTTTTTGCCATGACCAAATCAAAGCAATTTCAGATCTCAAAGTGGACAATTTTAAAAATCGAGGGGACAATACCAACCCAGATCATTCTCTAGACAAAACTTTCAGAATATAAGTTTTAAGTCTAATAATCCTCAAACAAAATTTAGAGAGAACAAGGAAGTGATTCGGACACAACAGTTTTTTTACCATACACAACAATTTATGTTTTACAGAGTTGTACAATACAACATTTTAAAGGACCAATTGTTGTGTATGGAAAAAATTGTTGTGTACAAATCATCTCCCTTTTCAAAATCAACAAACTCAGCATGGTAATCGGTCCAATGACAATCAGACACAAAAATGTTACCGAACCCACTAAGAGATTTGTTGTTTAGAAATAAAAATGTTGATGATGATGTAGATGAAGATTTTGTATGAATGCCAAGGAAGAAACCACTATGAAAAGGAGTGCAACGCGAAAAACAAATAAATTATCAAAGATGTAGCTTACTAATTTCAAGGAGCCAAAGAACTGGAGAATCAACTGAAGAAGAAGAAAAAGTAAAATGCTCTTATAGTAGTCCATGAACCAAATATGGAATATCGGCAAACTTCTTAAGAAGAAACTGAAGTTGAAGAAGAGTGTGTTCACTTAAATTTTTGTGTCTAGCATTTCTACAAAGGACAAAGAGCTTCGAAAACATTTTTACCTTGATGCGTTACACATACAAGTTCCTATTTCACACAAAAACATTTATCATATTGACAAGATCGAGTAATTATCGATTGATGACTATCTCACTTTGCAAGTTATTGAATTCATCTACTTCATCTGTAGAACGTTTAAATATTTTATTCTCCTGACTTTGGATATAGGATGGTTATAAGGAGTAACGAGTAGAAACGAAGTAGCGTATTTTGATTAAAATGTTAAGGCCATTTTGGTAAATATGTTTAAAGTGTATAAAATACTAAATTAGAACACATTTGGTTAAATATGTTGAAAGGTATAAAATACTAAATTAATCGAATGGGTTGTAGTGCTTGATGTTGTTAGATCATGAGAATTACTTTGAGTATGGCTATGAAAGGATTATTTTGTTAGATCATGAGAATTACATTAGCCCTCAATTTTACTGTAAAAACAAGAAAAAATGTATAACCACCGGAGTAAAAAATAAATAAATAAATAAAACTACAACCTAATTTACTTACATGGCAAAAACAAGATAGTATTGTAATGCATTTGACTACAAATTTTATCTCGCCCACACAACAAACAGATTTCTAAAAAGACATGAAAATCATTATCACCTTCATTATCGAAAATAGTCCTAGAAAGCAATTAACTATAATAGTTGGAGGATATGTGGAGAATGGGAACACTGAATGTTATGTAGCACAAAAAAAGAAGTCAGTTTCTTATTTTGTTGTCCCATTAAAACAAGCAAGTTTACAACTTCTAAAAAATGGATGACAAAAAAAGATCCTATGAATTATAAAAGGTTATAAACCAGAAAACCATCAACAAAATCTAACACCTACCCTATACCAAAGGAATCAATGTTCACTCATTGCGGATAGAACAGAATTTCTCCCACATGGACTGTGATTTCCCCATTTCAGTCATTAGATTCTTGAACTTATGGCTACAATCTCCTCCACTACAAAAAAAAAAAAAAAAAAAAAAAAAAAAAAAACATACTAGTTAGAATTACACTTCCAAATAAATAAAACAAACCTTTAACTGGTTAGGTATTTTGAAAATATTATTTGCTAAATAAAATGAAAAAGAATAAAACACATACCTGATACGATTCAAAGACGCAACAGCTCTAAGGGCACTTCGAATCATGTCTTCATTGCGATCAACTTCTTGTTTTACAGCATCTTGTTTGGGCTTAAAGTTGACTGTTTTCTGGAGAGGATCCACCAATGAATCTAGAACTGTGTAATAAATGTTGAAGAATCCGTATAAGTTACTACCATTCATTAATAGTTGCTAAACTTCCAAAAAAGATAAATAAATAAAAAAAACAAAGGCATCAATAATAACCTGCTAAGACAGCCGAAGGACACTTGTCAGCAAGTTTGGAGAGGATAAGATGGCAAGGCATCTTCACATCATAATGATCTGGAATGAACAAATGATTATTTATATATTAGTGTAAAAGACGTAAATGCCCTCCTCATAAAAAAAAAAGGCCATATAACAAACGTAGCCTGAGGTTACTGGACAAGCTTTCTAGGGCTACTTTTGATGGGGAGGGTATTTATGTCTTTTTCAATAATAAGATGAGGATGTAGAGAGCAAGTCTGTATCCCAACTTGTTTCAGTTTTTTGGGTGGAACAAAATTATTTTTAAAGACAGTAATTATGAGAGGAGGTTACTTACCATCAAGACCAGATTTAAGGTAAGGGACAATGAAAGAAGAAGGGTTCAACTGGTCAAGACAATTATCAAGCAATGTATCTACACATTCAAAAGCTGCTTTCCTCAACTCAAGACCATCATCAACTGTATGCTTAAAAGGTCCAAGATCCACCGTTCGTATCAGTTCTTTCTGTCAATAACAACACACACATATATATATTTACTTTCATTGATATTCATACAGTACTACAAAGGTAATATGATTTATGAGAAATATATATTATACCTTAATAACTGTCTGATCATAAAGAAGTGGCAAGAGTTCTGGAAGAAGGCCCTTGATGAGATTTGGCTTGTTGTGGCCAGCTATACTTAAAGCCAAAACAGCTGCACGCCTAACATGCTGCCCAAGTTTATCAAAATTTAAGAGATCATACTCATAACTCATGCATATAGATTATAGACATTCCTTTTGAGCTATATATAGAGATACTTACCCGATCCTGATCCTTGATAAGCATAAGAAAGGAGGAAATTTCCGGGTACAGGACTGCATCGATCTTCTCTGGTCTTTCAACGATTGAATACTTCACAGCAACAACAACCGTTGCCCTGGTGAATGCAGCAGGACTAGTTGTTCGCTCCTACAAATTTTATATATATATATATATATATATATATATATATATATATATAAAATAAAATTAAACTTTAAAAAACATTAAAGAAAGTTGAAAATATATATATATACCTTGAGGGCAGGAACAAGTTTTGAAGGCTTGATCAGAGCAATTTTTCCCAGACACTCGGCCACCACATTCCGGACACCTTCTTCCTCACTTTCACAGTGGTTGAATAGCAAGTTTAGTATCTTTTCAACACTAGAATCTTGAAACTCTGCTTTATCTACAGATTGTCTCACTATCACCTGAAAAGATTAAAATGATCTTCGTTAAAGTCACAGATTAGATAAATGCAAGAAACAGCAACATACTTTCATTTTAACTTAGTTTTTTCTTATAAGGGCATTGTATTTTGGAAAATCTACCCATTTATAGCATTGAAATGATAGTAAGTTGCTATTATTGCAGTTAAACCATTTACATAAGTCGTTATGCTTGGTAGCCGAAATGGAATTTAAAAGAAAAAAAATATAAAGCTGGAGATACCTCTTTCAAAGAATGAAGCAAGAGATATTGTTTTTTCTGCTGATTATCAATCTGGTTCAAGATAAATGGCAAGTACTTTGGAAGATTTCCAACAGCAATGTTGCCAAGTGCATAAGAGGCTGCAGATTTTATCTCTTCAAAGGGAGACTGAAAGGATTCAATAACTATGTTCTCTATGTGCGCATGTGAACTCAAATCTTTTCTTCTCCCAATTTCACCCAAACATAGTAAGGCAAGGTGTTGTTTGGCCTGAAAAAGATAACCATAGGGTTAAACATGACAATCTGATTACACTGTAGGGTTGTCAGATTTCATCGCATAGCCAGAAAAAGGATCAAATGGATCTTTATCTGAACTAATAAAAACTACATGGAACAATATGATATTTACACTCTTTTGTGCATATATTTGCATTGATGTTAGGAATACACTTTTATTTCATTTCTTCTTATTACAGCATTGTAACTTGATAGATTTAGACAGTTATAGCAATTTTGTCCAAATACAAAGCAATTTTCACTTCTATAAACTTGGATTGATGTTTCAAATCACAGTGCCTAGATATTAGAAGTGTATCATCACTTGAATCCTTCCATCCAATCAAATAAGAAGAAAGAAATTGGAAACATACCGAATTAGTAGTGCTATCATCTTTCAAGATGTCTGTGAGCATCTTGACTGTAGATGAACATTTATGATCACCAGCAGCAAGACAGAGTACAGCAACACATTGTGCAATGGAAAACAAGGCTTGTTTTGCAATACCACCAGATTGAGGTGATGGTTTAGCAGTTGAAAGAAGAGATTCCAACAAAGCATCAAAACTCGTGTTTGCAGAGTACACCAAAGTAGCAAAAAAGTTTTGCAAAGCCGAAAGGGCCTGTCCTTGAAGCAATGAGCTTTTGACTAAAGTCAAAGCCTGTGGAAGAACTTTATTTCTGACAGTCAAACCAACAGTTGGACCAGACCTCCTGTCTGACATCAAGGTACAGCAGAGTTCCAAAGCAAGAGCCGCCATATGCAAATCTGAATCACTGTTAAGGTTCAAAGCCAACAATATATAAATATTACATTTTACATTAATCTGAAAACATAATAACTTGAAAATTTTATAAAAAGGTCAAGTGAGAAACCTGATCAATGTTGAAAGTTCCACAATGATAACTTCATAAGCAGTGGAACCGATTTTATCACCATATGCCACAATTAGTGTATTCAAGGTACCAAGTGTTGCTTGCCTTAATGCTCGATTAGCCTGTTTTCAAAAATGGTTCAAATTTTGGTCTAATTTTCAATGTAACAAGGGGAATTCCCTTATTGTATGATACTTAAATGTTGGTGTTGGTTATACCTTGCGTAAGAATGCAGTTAACTCCACAATTACATGTTCTAGGACACATGAAAGGTCTAGGTGCAGTGGAGATGCAGCTATAACTGCAAAAGCCTGAAAAAAAAATCAAGGGTCAGAGATAAAAGTATATGTTGTTGCCCATTTTGTATCTTATACAAGTTTAATCCTTCCAAACTTTTGTTTTTCATTCATTTTCCTCTTTATTACATATTTATTTACTAAGTATATGATACTAAGGGGACATTTGGTTCCCATAATGTTTTGGAAGGAATTGGAATTTGTCAAAGGAATCAAAATCTAAGAGGAATATTATAACGAAAAATGAATAGTTCTAGATTTTCACTTATAAATAATTTTTCTAGTTATATACTACAAAGAGGGTATGGTATGGAATTGAATTCCTTCCACCCATTCTTAGGAATGGTGAAATCCATCAAACATGGAAAACCGAAGAAATCTGATGGAATTGATTCCGTCCATCTGGAACCAAACACGCAATGGAATGGAATCTCGAATTCCAATTCCACCGGAATCCAAAAACTAAACACATCCGAACTCGACTTGGAAAAAGCTTCAGCATTCAATAAGGAAACTAAAAAAAAAGTATATGAACAGACCTTAACAGCAGTAAGTCGAGTTATCTCATTTCCCATTCGATCTACAAGAACAGGAAGGCATGCCAGTAATTCTGCTGTGAGATGATCACCAAATGTTGAAACAACAAGCCCCATACAAGATATAGCACATTCCTTAACCTCCTGGAGAAAGACAACTAAATGTTATCCCAAATTCCCAATACAAGTTCACAAACAAGTACTAAACCTGGTCTTGATCTTGGTTTGTCAATCGTGACAGGATGGCATTATATATCGGATGGACATAAGGTTTGAAATCAAAATCAGAAACCTAAACAAATCAAAAAAGTAATATCAGGGCTGAAAATTGATTAAATACAAGAAATTTTTGGAATAGATGAAATAGAAAGGGATAAAACCTCAATGTTTGGGCGCACAACTCGAACAAGTTCCCCGCATACTCTTAATGCCTCTGCAGTAACTTTGTAATAGCGTTCACCAACAGCAGATAAAACAGGAGCAGAAATAGCCTACAACAAGATGTTAACATAACAGTAATATTAAAATCTAGAAATCCTAAAGTAGAAACCAAAAAATGTGGGACCCTTTATATGGATACATTATAAGGGACCAGTAATATTTACTTTCACATGCAAAACATTATTGCTCTCAAGAAACTACTATGAAAATATTAACGACATCAATGACTTTTCTTAAGTTATAACAGGCAGGTGGATCATAAAGTACCTTTTAGGATATAATGTAACATAATTATCCATCCCATATTAATAGTCTCTAAAACTAGACACTTCAAGCTGGTAATTGCACTAAGATACCAGCTACATAGTCTTTTAACTGTCCATTTCAGAATTCATCTTGCTTTCTTCTTTTTGTAATTTTATCCATTTGAGTACTTTTTGTTGGAAAACAAATCCCAATTTCATTTGTTTTTGCTGTTTTATGTTTTTTTTTTTTTTTTTGAAATTTGAGTCTTCTTGTTCTGATGTTTTTTGGTTTGGTTTCAGGTTTCTTGTGGAGGAAGATGAAGGAAATTAAGAAGACGAAATGGACAAGGGCATAATTGTCATTTTCATAGTTATGTAGGGACAAAAAATGCAAAAGATTCCCTTTTGGACCGAATCCAAAAAAAATCAACATAGCATAGGGACCAAATGTGTAATTTACTCTTTAAATAATTCTCTAAAGCATCTGAAATGCATAGTCTATGTGATTGTCAATATATGCACATCCGTTCATTAAAGATCCGAGAATCTATTGAGACATGAACTTTGTAGTTGAATTCATCGAAGAACCAATCAACAATCAACATTCTCATTTTCATTCACAAGGGTAAAAGTTGAAATGAAATAACTTTTACCAAAGAACAAATACAGTCCTACCAAGTGATCCTATGACAGAAAGTGCAAATCAAATTCATAGTTTGAGCTCTGTTGGAAATATATGCACCAACCAAAAGAATTTTTGTAGCATTACCTTGATGTATGGGTGAAAAACAGCTGGAGAATGGGAAGCTAAAACTAATCTTGTAAATATAAGTGCCTCGATCTTCAGATTTGAGGTTGAAGATTTTTCCTGGAGAAAAGAATAAGTTGGATTAAAATTAAATAACCATATATAAATGCAAAAAGATGAAACATATAATTGTAGAAATTCGCTTACACAAAGTGCTTTCTCTATTCCAGGAATGAGCGATCCTATGTGGTCAGCAAGACAGTCAGGCAAAACGACAACAAGTTCTTTCAGAACAGAAAAGGCGCCAATCTAAAAATAAATCATTAAGACAGTGATTAAAAAATTAGAAAAATAAAATATTTATAAAAACACAGCAGTTTAAATAAGACTACCTTTGTCTTGATAGACTTTTCACGCAGCTGTCTGTTAACAGATTTAACTACCTTTGGTACTTCCTGCTTCAATGACCATCTGGGACTACAAAATATGAAAAGAAAAAAAAATGGATCTCAAGCTAAAATCATAACAGCTGACAATTAAATTCTGCCTGAAGTGATGAGTATGCAAATGGATGGCAACACTGTTTAACTTGAATAACAAATTTTGAAAAATATTCACAGTTTAATCAAGACACCCAAAGCTATAAAAATAAGCATCATGCTTGAGTCGTTTACTTTGGGCATTTAAGAACTACACTCTAGCTACTACTATGATAGATTTTACTGATAAGAAAAAAGAACAAATAGAAGATTAAAAAAAAGGTAACTTTTGGTTCTGCTGGATCCCCATTGCATATGATCATGAAACTTAATTCTGCTTGGTTGGATGGAATGGAATGACAGAGGAATGGAATGACAGAGGAATGGAATGAATCAGCAAGGTACTTGAATCAGTCGTTACATTCCATGATCATGTTTGGTTGTCATGTAGGAATGAAAGACTAAATTTTAGAAATAAAGATAAATGAACATACTAAAAGCTCATCAAAATACAAATAAGATTATTGAATAAGTAAATTTTAGAAATAAAAATTGTAAATTAATTAAAACTGTGAAATTATTAGGGTCATTAAAAGTTACATCAATAAAAATGGGTTCAACTGTAATTTTTCATTTCATTCTATGATAGAATGACATAAACACCCCCTACCTAAGAAATGAAAATCAACAAAAATAAAAGGAATTAGATTCCTTCAGGAATGGTCCATTCCACTCCATCAGACAAAAAAAAGAGCTTTTTTCATTCCATTCCTTCCCTGATTCTATGATACCAAAACACTACATTAGGGTCTCCACATTATATGCAAAAGATCTTAATATCTGAAGCACAACACTGATCAACTACATGAAGTTGTCAAAAAAAAATATTCTCACACTAAGCCTGAAACATTTATCCATTTTATTCAGAAAGGTTACTAATTTTTGAGCTCATATTTTTCAAACATAGCAATCAGTAGGCTTTTCAATTAGCAGAACGTATCATGGAAAGTTTACTAATTTGCAGGCTTACCTTAACTTGTCAACATCAATCTGCCCCTTTGTAACATTTCCTGTTTGACGCAGCAACTCGATAAAAGTATTAAAAACATCCATCTGCAGCATTTCAGAATAAACTGTCAGTAGTCCAATCATTACATGATAAATAAGGAAAGTATGTTTACTCTGTACCTTGACATTTTCCTCCCTCTCTTTAAACCTGTCAATCAACTTCGGACAAGCCTGCATGACATGCACTCACAACATAAGTCATTTGCATATGGATACATTCTCATAATTTCCTTTTATACCCTTATTTCAATGTCTATAGCTTGATGCTTATTTTTCTTGGACACTTTCAGGTTAAAGTAAACCCTATCTATTTGCCCATGTTTGCCTTTGGAAATTATAGCAACCTACCTTCATTTCTTCCTACTATACAATTGTACTTAAAAAAATCTAATCAACTATAACAATGTCACTGAAATACAAAGCAATTTTCACTGCTGTAATTGGATAGATTTTTCAAAGTCAAATGTCCTGGCAAGAAACAAATTGGAAGCACAATGCTATAACTGGGTAGATCTTTCAAAGTACAAACTAAAAAGCCTCAGACAAAAAAAAGATACAATGTTGCAGTAGAAGGAAATGGAAGTCCATATCTATTTCTTGCATTCACCCCAACAAAAAGCATACACTTTCATAAATGTTGTTCGATTGTTGAACAACAAATACTTATCCATTTGACATTAGTTATTAAAATGATTGAATTACTATTAACAACATTCATGATTTACTAAAACCATATGAGTTAAACCTCGTATCTTATTCAATTTTAATTGATATTACATCAGATCACTTCATATATAATAGAACATTACATTTAGGTACCCTCTACTTATTATAAATATAAACACATTCTAACAATATGTTGCCACAAGATCCATCTTTTGGTCTCTACTCCATAAGAGACAACTTCAAGATAAAACATTGACCATATATTGACACAAGACCCATGTTTTTTTCTTAAATAATGGGAAGAATAATAAAGATAATGACATTAGATCAAAACAAATTTATTCAAAAACATATATTAGTTTAGTTGTTAATATTTTTGCAGTAATTGGTAGAAAAAGAATTACCTCATCATATAAATTTGAGAGCATCTCAGGACGAGAAACAATTAATGCAGCAAGACACTTTGCAGCAGCTCTTCGAACTTTCCAACTGACATCCTCATCATCTGTATATTCATTGGCACTATCACTGCCATCAACAAAACAAGCATTAATAAATTAGATTTTAATTTGTCATAATAATACCATATCGAAAAGAAAAAAAAAATAATAATAACCACTAGAGAACATACTCATCCTCATCATCATCATGAACTTCATCATCAGTGTCCTCTTCCATGTTATCCGTGAAATTCGGATCATAACTAAGATACTCCAAAGTAAGATGTAAAATTTCATTACAGTAAGAGAAAATATCCCTCGGGCATCTAAGTAGAAAACTTTCCAAAGCCTGCACCACAATATTTACATTGTAACATAAAAAAAAGTCAATCACATTGAATTAGAAGAAGTTTTAAATAAGAAACAAAGTAGTCAATCATACCTGCAAGCTATATTCACGAAGCTCCTCATCATTTTCAGATGCATTCTTGCAATATTGAATTAGAATTGGAACTGTATCTCCAAGATGTGGACCAAATCGATAACCCACAGCACGACTAGAGTATAAAAAAAAATTCATGATTAGTCAACAATGTAATGTGTTAGTCAAATAATAGCAATTGACTTTTAACAATTAAAAGAAAAGGTCATATATGTATACACAGACAAACCTTAAAGCCCCAATCATCTGAATGTTTGTACGAGTCATTTCAGGTTTTGTTCCCTTGTTCTTCAACAGCCTAACAACTTCAATTGTGGCCTTTGCTAACAAGTCATCTGACAGACTTGAAGCAAGAGAAGCTGTGATGAAAGGAGAATTAGTTTAATACTTTAATATCTGCAAACTAAAATACTTTTATATTAAAAGGGATTTTACATACCAATACAAGACACGGTTTTCTTTCTAACACTAGCTTGATTGGAGCTTAGCTGAGGCAATAGCGCAGCTAACAGCATTTCATGATCTGATGTCATCAGATTTCCAAATTTATGAAGAATGTCACATAAGATATCAAGGCATTCACACTTTATGTCTGTCTTCATTGCCTGGATAGAAACAAAAAAAGCATATGAACATCTTACTAACTATATTGCCCAATTACTGTGAACTGTGAAGTGTGAATTGGTAATGTTTTAGTAACTCACAGGGCTTGTAATTCCTCCTATCAACTTGGGAGAAACTGAAACAAGAACTGATTGAGCAACAGATGATGTAGGGACTTCAGAAAAAATTGTCTTGAGAGCTATGCTTGCAATGTCACGATGCTGATCTTTCCCATTCAGTAGTTTATCACATAGCTTGTGAGTCATCTCCAGTACCTGTGCCTCATGAATTTTCTTCACCAGAGGAGCAAGACATTTAACAGCCAATCCAGACACATCACCAGCTGCATCATCAAGCTGTTGTAGAACAATATTGGACAATCTCAACTCAAGGTCACTATCAAGTTTAAACCCCTCTTTGTTTAACTCATTTAATAGGTCTGAAGTTGCCATATATCTATAGTCTTTGTCCTTCCCAGTCATCTGCAAATTCAAACATGAACACCTCAATATGTGCTAAATATGGTATAAATATAACACAAAGAAAAAATCTCCACAAAACAAGAATAGAAGTCCATAGCTTCTTACCTTCTCCAGGATACCAGGTATGGATGAATTTGCCATCTTTACACAAGTCTGTAACGATCTTATATTACCTGTGGAAATACATATATCAAACAAATAGAAAGTCAGAAGCCACATGGATAATGTTTCTTGCCCTTTAGAATTCACGCACATTCTAGTTTCCTATAATGTTGCTCCCTCATTCCAAACAGAATTACAATTATTCTATAGGAAAAAGAATCTGTTGAACTACAGATTTGTCTTCGTTGTCATCACTACAAACTAGTTGTGAGTAATCGTCCATATAATTATCTTTTGTTAACTTGTTATTGCAGGGGTCTATTGCATAGTTGGTTAATGGTCAATCAGTTTATAAAATCAGCATGGAAAGACAAACATGGCAGTTTAATAGGAAAAGGGGTAATATATTGCCTATCTGTAACATATTGAACTTTAGACTCTCCCTTGAAGATGCTGAATTGCTGATGATGAAGAATCATAGTGTATGATCATCTAAATTAGGACACTATCTGAACTCTATCGTTTCAATAGAAGACCATGGCATGACGCACACCTTATGATGGCAACTAAACACACAAACCACCAGAATCTATCTTAGTATGAACTCTATTTTGCAATATAAAATCATCAATCAATGCTCACATTGGCTTCTAATGAATATGCTAGTCAGTCTCATGGCACAAGGTTCTTCCATTGTATTTACAGCAAGGGCATAACCCTCATTTGATGTACCCTTCTAGTTTATACTTCTCTCCCTCCACGATTAACCCCTTCGCTACCATTCAACTAATCCCCCTCAAGCGAAAACCAAACTAAGCTTCTTCCCAAAGAACGGTTGGAAACGCTAGAAACATTGTTAGTGTGTTTGGCAAATGCAGAAACTTAAATCGATTTTTTATGAAGTTCTGGCATGCCCTAGGTCCATTCATATACTCTACCCTTGGCAAGATACATAGGGTTAGTAGGCCGTTAGATGGATTTCAAGTTTCCATCACATAAAAAGCTACTGGAAAGTCTTGATTTTAGTACTACGACAATTTAACAATTAATGGATTGAAACTAGTATTAAACCGACTTACTCGAATATTTCAATGGACGAAAAGGAGAAGACAGTCAACAGTCGGATGTAGGAAGAAGCAGCAAACAGCGGCGGATGCCGGAGTAGCTGAGTTCCTGAGTCAGTCAGGAAGTCAGTCCGGAACTGGCAGCGGCAGCGGCAGCGGCAGAGGGAGAGGGAGAGAGGTAGGCAGGCAACAGTAGGTCACGTAGGAGTGTTGAATGTCGATCGGAGTAACCTTTCCCAATTAAATCAGATCTTGTAAATAATACTCCGTTCAAAAAAGGATATGGAGGGTTTTGATAGAAACGATTAACCTTACTTTAAATGTTTTATATAATATGATTAAAAAAATAACAAACCTTTATGTGTCGATCTCTATCTCTATATCTTTTACTATATTTTATAATTATAAATAAGTATAAATATTTTAGGACGATGATATGTATACTTTTTAACTATATACAACAATTTATGTGTTATACAATATATATATATAAATTATTGTATATTACTAAAAAGTATTGTGTACAAATTCCTACCCAATATTTTATGTCAAACTATTCTAACTTAGAAAATTTTAGTTAATTTTAGACTATTTGTATGTTTTATCTAGATCTTTTGTTTTTTTTATTGAGACCATCCTCATTTGGTTTAATTTGTACATTTCGTCCATATCTCTATTAGTCTTTTGGTTTTTCTGATAATATACCACACATGTCTCGTAGGCAATGGTATTTTAATCTTTTTATGTATGTGTTTGTGAAGGATTGTATGGCGACATTGGGGTATAACGAAACGTTGCATACCTCATCTCCGATCATTACACTTGAGTTCCTTGAGAAACTTGATTCATTTCTTAACATGAACAATGGTGGGTTGGAGCCTTGGAGGCAAGGCTGGTCTATTGATTTTTGATACCCGGGGCGAGATATGATTTTTATGCCCTTATGTATGTATTGTAAGATGGACAAAACATAAAAATAAAAAAATATATATATAAACAAAAATGCAATAAATTTTATAATCAAACATATTATACAAAAATAACCTACAAAAACCATCTAAAAAGATGTTTTCATGTATATTTGAAACAAAAACATCTTTTATTTTACAAACTTGAAAATTATATTTAATTTTTTGTTACTATTATTAACCAAATAGTATTCTTCAATCACTTAACAACATAGTCTATAAAATTGATATCAATATCAAACTTGATACAAAGAGGACGGGATTTATAAATAAAAAAAAGATGAGTTAGTGTTCTAAAAAACAAAAAGAAAATTCATTTTGCAACTTTTTTTTGGGATTATATTATAACAACTTATGTCTTATTTTATACACAATTAATGAATCCACCAAAAATCAAACAAAGTTGTTTTTAAAACAAAACAATCTTGTATAGAATTCAAACCACGCCAAAAGAACATTGACAACAAATATAAGCCACCAGAATCCCAAACACTACCCTGCAACCACAATACCACATATGATGGGGTGTGCCCAAACAGCTCCTTCAGCTTTCTTTTACTCATGGGATGCTCTTGAAACAAGCCCTCTACAATCAGATTCACAAAGAATGTTTATCGAGCACAAACACAAAAATTTAGAAATAATGTTTAGACAGCAAATATTGAACAATGAACACAAACAGACTTCAAAATTAAACTAACCAAAATCTTAAAATCTTATTTCTAAAACAGTATAAACAAATTTGATTGCTGAAAGAAATCAGATTTCTGAAACAAACCTAAGTAAACACAAATTTCGAGTTAAAACTTACCCACATATGATTTGATGATTTTTGAAACAGCTATATCGAGCACAAACACAAACAAGGGAAAAATCTTATTTGATTTATGAAAGGCTGTAACAAAAATATGATTTCTGAAATAGCAAACTTCGAATGAACTCTTTGGAACTTTGACTATTTTTCCATGTAATGAAATAGAGAAGAAATCAGATCATCAATGAATAAGAAATCAAGCAGATTTCTAAAATAAACCTAAATAAACACAAATTTCGAATGAACTCACCTAAATCAGAGTCCGAAACAATCAACAAGAAACGAATAACAACTAAATCAGTGAATCACTAAATCAAAAATTCAAAATCGCTATTTTCTGTATCAGAGTAGAGAAAACCGGACCAAATTAGAGAAATCGATGTTATATCGGACTAAGTTTCGACTGATAATGATCAAATTGAGATTTGAGAGCTATGTAATATCGATTATCGAATTGGAAGGAAACAAAAGAGAAATTCGTTCTTACTTTTTCTTTATAGGGAACGTATTCTATGTAGGCATTGATTTCTCCCATCGACAACAACACGAACATAATTCTAGGCACGAGCGACGTTTGGTTTCTCTATGAGTAGATCGATGATTGTTTGGAATTGGCGCGTCTCCCCCAACTTTCTTTCTATTTACGATAACAGATCAACAATATAGGCCAAGTTTTTGATGCCCTCGATGATTTTTTGGACCATCATTATATATACTATACATATACATGGATTATTTTGATGCCCTCGATGGTTTGCTGCCTTGGGCCTGAGCCCAAGTCGCCCATGTATTGGGTCGGGCCTGCTTAGAGGGTATGTGCGGACACGAATGAGATAGATATAAGATGTTATATGATAATGCAAGTTGTATTTAGGGCCGGTCCATAGATTTTCGATGCTCCGGGCGAAAAGATGTAAATATGCCCCCATGGAATATAATTTCTTAAAAATCTTATCAACAAAAGTTTCTATATGGAAAACTTATAAGCAAGGCTTTTTATTTAAGACAAAAGTACTAAGTTTTTTTAGAACCTTAGAAATAAAATTCGTGAAAAAAAGAGGTCGGAGACTAGCTAAAGAACAAAGAATACAAGAAACAAACATTACACCAACAATAGACAAACACTTGAAAGCTACAAAGTTACATCAAAGAAACAAATGAAAAAAATGAAAAGCAACAACAAAGCAAAGCCATACCCAAAATGCAATAGATAGAATTAGGTCAATTATAGAAGATATGACAATTTAGAGCAACTCCTAATCACTAAAAATGGAACCAGCAACATCATCAAAAACGTCAACATGTATTAAGAATCTCATGAAAAATTGCAACTTTGTGGAATAAGACACACCAAAAATAGCAATGAACTTCGTAAATCCACCTTAAAATAGCAACAAACTTCCAAAAACATCAAAACATATCAAAGTCTTATCATTTCATGATAAAACCCATGTTTTCAAATTAAAAATGATAACATCAACAACAACCAAGTTTCATCAGCCCCCAAAAAAATGCAATGAACTCCTTATAATCTATCCAATCGGCAATAAAAATCATTGCCCCTGTTTCAAAAGTACTTTTACATGTGGGGCTAACTTTAACATAAACGTAAAGAGCATGATCCAAGATATGTAGTTAAGCTTCGTTTTATATGCAATAGTTTGTCATGTAAAACAAAAAACCAAAATAACAACACATGTTACCTACCAAAAAAGTTAGAAGAACAAAGTACTAAGACAATCATATCACAGAAATGTAAAATTTAAATCCTAAAACCAGAAAATTAAAGAAGTCATAAACTACTCAGAAATCAGAGTGCTAGAATGTTTTCCGTTTTGACTAATGACTAATGAAGAACAAAACTTAAATCCTACAAACAATATGCTAACGAGAGGAGCTATGAAATACGTTTGAGGAAGGAAATGCTAAAATCATTAAAAATATATCTTTCCCAAAATAAAGTATTTGATAAAGTATTGAGTAAATCACTAAAACGATTGAAAACATATATTATAAACACTATTAGTATAAGAAAAGTGAAGGAAACAAAACATAAATGAGTTTATGATAAACAGAATTTAGGATTCAAAATCAGAAATCAAGTAAACTATTAGCTAGAAAATCATATTATAAAAATCAAAACCCAAGAAAGAGAACTCAGAACTCAAAATTGGAAATCCAGAAGTTTCACTGATAGCATATTAGGTCGAAAACAAAAATTAGAATTAGAAGGATAACTCATAGCTATATCAGAAATAGGAACTACACAAGCTTGATACCAGTTGAAATTAAAAATCAAGTGTCTGATTTAGGTATTAAGGGAGAAACAAAGAAAGATACAGCAATATTATTAATCAAAATTAGAAAGCGTTTATATGCAAATTTCCCCGTCTTATGTCCGACTCCTCGATTTCGATTTAGGCATGCGATTGTTAGATTACCAAGATGACTCCTGAAAAACCGCTCAATTATCGTTCTCGCAAATGTACATACTGGATAAGAGCAATTGAAAATCTGATGCCCCCAAACTCATTGATGCCTTGGGCTATGGCCCAGCTCGCCCGCCCTTCAGGCCAGCCCAGGTTGTATTCTTTCTAATTTCTTCTTCATTATAAATATCTAGAGTAATTAACTTACATATTTTCCTTGTGAAGTTGGTCATCCAATGATTTTCTCAATACGATTGTTCTAAGGTGAAGAATTCACTAAGTTTATTGAGAGAAAAATAAAACACTCTCGTATGGGCTACAAATATTTAGGTTATCTTTCAAACAAGTAATCATTTAAATAGTTGCCAAATTAGGTCCCAAAATTCCAAGTTAGACAATTCAAATTTGAATATTTGAATATACGAGGATGTATAATTATACCAAAATACAAGCCAATGAATAATCATTACAAGTGGCCTTCTAAAAATCCATGTTAGCTTCATTATCCAAAATGTCAATCTTCTACTTTGAGCATATGTTAAAATAGTAATGTTAGGGTTGGTAAACCTAATGAATAAACTTGGAGTCGGACTTTTATATGAAATTGGATAATAGCAATAATCCAATCTAAAAGCCAAATTCCCAAAAATATTTTGGAAACATTTTACGTTTATAAGGAATGTGGGGTAAAAAGAATTTGTGATAATCAATTCAAAACAAAACCAGAATGCTTATGCTGCTAAATTCCTAATCCAAAATTACTACACTTCAAACAACGTACTTTTTTGATAGGTCGTTTAGAAACACTAAGTTCAACAAACGATCATTAAGATGAATAAACGATCATGAAGATCAATAATGATCGCCAAGATCAATAAAAACCCCATGAAGATGAACAAATAATTACTAAGAACAATATTGGAATGGTTTTGCAATGTCTATCCCATAGCATAATAGTTTATGTGACAAAGAATGTCAAATGTGAGGAGTGATGTCAAGGATGGGAATCACTCACCCAAAGTGTCTGAAAAATACTCAATTTAACATATCCTAAGTGATATGCACATACAGGATGTTTGAACAAATTTTAAAAATCACGTATAATATTCCCTGATGACATGCCCCACATATATCTGCATTATATATGCATGTTTATCCTTATATGTATTTATCCATATACGTATAGATGCCGTATCTTTATCATAATATATTATATATAATTTCTTATATATATATATATATATATATATATATATATATATATATATATATATATATACACGCACACACACACACACACACTAGGAAAATATCCGCGCGTTGCGCATAATACAACAATATATTTGAAATCTTTACAAATATATGTTTTTTAAATATATCAATGACGTTGTTGTTAGCTCTTATATAATAAATCTTATAATAAGTTGGTATAAACATTATTTGTTTTGAATTATATGCTTATGTACGTGTCTTTTAAAATTCTATAATCCTAATTGTCTAAGTGACATCTACTTGCGGATTACTCATGAATAAAAATAAATATAATATATTGTTTAATGATATTTATAGTTGTTGTTATGATTAATTAATTTTAAAAAATCTATTTGCTTAAGATTTTAATTTCTATCATTGTAATTATTTAAAACATCAAACTTTGTTTTTGTTCTAAAAGTAACAATATAACTTTTATGTATAACGTTACTTTTAACTATTGTTGTTATAAGTTATTTAAAATAACGTATTTGGAAACTTTTACTTATTTTAACTTGGTTTCAGAAAATTAACTTTTTTTTAATTTATTTGATGAATATTGTTAGTTTTTTTATTGTAATTATTTAAAACAACAAACATTGTTTTTGTTTTTACAGATAACATTATAATTTTTTATATAATATTACTTTTAACTATTTTTATTGTAAGTTATTTTTAAGCTACTTATTTGAAAATTCTTAATGATTATAAAAATACTTTCATGGTTGTTTTTGTTAATTTAGAATTACAATTTAGGTTTAACACTATAATTTATAACTTTTAACTATTTATAAAACAGTCTCTCGGTTTTTTTCAAGTTTAACTGAAATTTTGATTTAACTTAACCGTTTAACATTATATTGAAAATAATAATTTAACTATTTTGCATAAAATCATAAATTATACAAAAGTTATGACTTTAAAATGACAATTGCTTACATACAACAACATATCTAAACTAATAAATTGACTATAATATGTGAAAAAGTTAAAGTCGTAATTTTATAAATAGAAGTAAAATATGATATTTTAATATTGTAGTTTAGTTCATTTATGATTAGAGTTTAGTTTTTGCAGTAATTTAACATTACTAACCAAATTATAATAATTATTACAAAGAAATTGAAAAGTCATGGAGGTTTCAAATGCATGTGGTGCAAATAAAAATGTTTATTTTATAAGTATACTAGGCGAAAGCCCGCGCGTTGCGCAGAAACACCTACATAGTTGAAATCTTTACAAATATATGTTTTTTTAAATATAACAATAACGTTGTTGTTAAATTTGATATAATAATTATTATTTTGAATTATATGATATTATATACATCTATTATAACTACATAATCTCAACCGTTTGAATGACTTCTACCCGCGAGTTACTCATGAATAAAAATAAATATAATATATGGTTTAATGTTATTTATATTTGCTATTATTGTTAATTATTTTTTTTTAATTTATTTTCTTAACGTTTTAATTTTTATCATTATATTTATTTAAAACATCAAACATTGTTTTTTGATTTTAAAGGTAACAATATAATCATTTATATAAAGTTATTTTTAACTATTGTTATTTTAAGTTATTTTAAGCTACTTATTTGAAAACTTTCAACAATTATAAAAATATCTTTAGGAAATATTTTAGTTAAATTGATATTATAATTTAGTTTTTGCATTTAGCACTACAATTTATCACTTTTAACCATTCATAAAATATTCATTGGGTTTTTAAATGGAACTGAATTTTATATTTAAGTTGACAATGTAATGTTATATTTAAATTAACAATTTAAGTATTTTGTCTAAACTGTTCAAAAGTTGTAGATTTAAATTGATAATGGTTACATACAACAACATATTAAATCTGATAAATTAAGTATAATATGTTAAAAGTTAAAGACATAATTTTATAAGTAGAAGTAAATATATTATTTTAATATTGAAATTTAATTAATTTATGATTACACTTTAAGTTTGATATTTATTTAACTTTATTAACCAACTTATAATCATTATTAGAAAGACACTACAATTTATCACTTTTAACTATTTATAAAATATTCTTTGGGTTGTTTAAGTTAAACTAAAATTTATATTTAAGTTGATCCTATAATGTTATATTTAAATTTATAATTTAAGTATTTTATACAAATTGTTCAAAAGTTGTAGCTTTAAAATGATAATGGTTTACATCCAACAATATATTAAAACTAATAAATTAAGTATAATATGTTAAAAGTTAAAAAAAACATAACTTTATAAGTAGAAGTAAAGATATTCCTTTAATATTGAAATTTAGTTTATATATGATTACACTTTAGATTTGATATTTATTTAATCTTATTAACAAACTTATAATCATTATTAGAAAGAAATTGAAAAGTCATGGGAGTTTCAAATGAATGTGGTGAAAGGAAAAATGTTTCCTTTATAAGTATACTAGGCGAATCCCCGCGCGTTGCGCGAGAATAGAATTATATAGTTAAAATAATAACTTTTACCAAATTATTATTTAATACTTCTACTTTGAAACAAAATGTTAGTAGTAAAGCAAACATATAGTTAACATATTAGTTTTATTAAACATTATAGTTTAATTTTTAAGTCATTGTGATATATACAATTATTTGATAATTTTATAAACCGTTTAAAATTGTGTAAATTATATATCAAATGAATGATAATATAACGGGTAACAAAACGTGTGAACAAAAATATGAACTGCAATTTTTAGTAACATAAAAATAGAAAAACATCTATTATAATATTTGTATTAAAAAAGATATATATACAACGAATAATAAAAAATACGAAAAATAAACACTATAACTTTTAATAACATAAAAACACTAAAACATCTATTATAACATTTATATTAACTCTTCATATTTAAATCACAAATCTCTTCAAATACATGAATGTTTTTAATGAGCAAAACTTTACAACCTTATAAAAGAAAGAAAAATAAAAAGTTATTAGTGATTACTAATTAATAATCATAAGTTAAAAACTGTTGAGTTGTAACTAATAAATATACATAAATTAGAAAACTCTTGAGTTGTAGTGTGAGTTTCAAATGAATGTGGTACTTGGAAATGTATTATTATTATTATTATTATTATTATTATTATTATTATTATTATATTCGTCTAAATAATTGGTTTTGATGCATCATTTTAATCCCTTCAATTATTAAACATAAAGATATTTAATTATAAATTTATAACATACATAGGTGCATATACATGTTTAAAAAAATCACATATAATATATATATTTTCGTAAATGTCATATGTAATTATTTTCGTAGTAATATGGATAACTTATTATCATATGAAGAACATATCATGATAAGTCTATCATAATTACGTATCAAATGCTCAAAATTATGTTATCTTTTAAATAGTCTTTTAAATATGTTGTGTAGGATAACCCAACAAAAAAATAATAGAAAATAAACATAATAAAAATAGAAAAACTACAATCAAATAAATAAGAGCATTTGGTGGTTAAATATATAAATAAAGATGTTACATAAACATACATTTAAATCAAAAGAAAAAACTAACATTCATCAACTTTGCTCAAACAAAAAAACCTATATCCATTTTATGAATCTTCTTTCTTAATTTAACACCATTCAACCATAGAAACTTGCTGACAATTCTTCACTAACCTGTAATCAAAATATTTTTTTTGAAAAAGAAGAATCAGAAAGATATTCCAAGCAAAACATTGATGTTTGGAGAGTTAAATTCAAGATTGAGTAATACACACAAATCACATGTAAAGATTAAATGAGAAACTCAATATAAAGAAAGAATAGAAAAGCTTCATTTGTTTTGGTTGAAAGAAAAAATCATATTACAGTTACCATCGATGCGACATAACCCATTTCTTCAAATCATCATATTTGGATCGTAAATGCTTCAACTATATGAAAACTTTTGAATCACAATATCTTTAAATCCTTCTTACATGTGAGATTTTATATAACACAAAAGACACAAAAGATTGGCCTTTTTATAGTAAACTTTTCACTAAATGCTAATTAAACATAATATAAGTTATAAAACTTTTGAGTGTTAAATCATAATTAAGAAAACTTTTGAGTTGCATTAGTTAAAAAATGGGGTTTCAAATGAATGTGGGTTGAGGAAGTTAAAAAAGAGGGTTTCAAATGCATGAGATTCAAGAAAAAATGTTAGCTTTATAAGTATGTATGACTAGACAAATGTCCGCGCATCGTGCAGTGGAATAATTATGTAGTTTAATATGGTTATATATTGTGGTAAAATAAATAGCTAACATTCTTTTTAAGCATATGGTTAATTGAGAAGTTATGAGTTTTAAAACAAATAAGATACTAACATAATGTAATTAACAAAATTACTACATTATATTTGATATGGTTTAATCTATTATTCTAAATAGGTTGTACATAAAGGTTATATGTGATTAAATAGTATGTGTATTTTTTTATTTACAAATAAATTATACTAATAAATAATGCAAAATTATTATTAGTTTAAAGTTGTAACTAATGCAATGTTTATGTACACATTAGTATCTAATGTAATTATTCGATAATTGATTAAATATGGGTTCTCATTTGTGGTCGTATGTGTTTAACTATTACTAAAAAAATTATAAAGGCTTTTAAAAACCACATATTATTATTAATATGATTTAGATACTAAAGTTTAGGTATAATGTTTTTTTGCAATTATATTATATTAATGAATCATTTTAGAATCAATAATAAAGAGTATTATAAAAATTACGAGAGCTTCAAATAAATATGATATAAATAATAGACAAAACTGCAAAAATGGTCCCTGTGGTATGCATTTTTTTTGGGTTTTAGTCCAAACCACGACTATTTTGGATTGGTGGTCTTTTTGAGCTAGTTTTGTTGCGCTTTTGGTCCCTCCAAATAGTGAAATGACTATAATACCCTTGGGGTATTTATTTTCTATTTTTCTTTCATTTCTTTTTAAATCTAATACTAAATTATTTATTTTAATAATAAAAAAGTAAGAAGGGGCCCACACACACACACATACTCTCTCTCTCTCTCTCTCTCTCTCTCTCTCCAAGCGACCTTAAGTTCATATTCTCCATCCAATTCACCCAGTTCTAGCCCTTAAACATTAAATATGTTCGTAAACCGAAAATGAAAAATGCCCATCCCAAATTGAATCAAGTACACGCGTGAGAAGAAACATCTTGACATCGGAAAGACAAAATTGCAAAAATGGTCCCTGTGGTATGCAAAATTTTGGGATTTTAGTCCAAACCACGAGTTTTTTGGATCCATGGTCCTTTTGGAGTAGTTTGTATGTGGTTTTGGTCCCTGGACTTAACTCCTGTTAAGTAGGATCTGTTAAGCCCCCTCATGTGCCTCACACGTGAGGGTAAAATCGTCATTTCATATGTTAGGGACCATTTTTGCATAAACGTTTTTTTGGCTTAATTCCTTTTAAATATCCCAACTTCTTGCGATCTTCTTCCCCAACGTTCCCCAACGTCTCTTTTCTTCTACCCTTCTTCTTCTTGAGCTCTGCTACAGCAAAAATGGTTCTATGTTTTTGTGGAAAAGTTGTTGTGGTGAAAACGTCTTGGACCCCTATGAATCCAGGAAGGAGATTTTTTGCATGCCCTATGAATGATTCCGTTTGTGGGTTTATCGGGTGGCTTGATCCCCTAATGTGTGCTAGGTCTAAAGCCATCATACCTGGTCTGCTAAGAAATTTGAATTCAGTGCATGAACGGTGCAATGAGTTGGTTAGAAGTATGAACATGCTACATGATCAATGCAATGAACTGATATGCAAGAACAACATGTTGGTGGCAAATTGCAAAGCATTGAAGGATGACCATTTGAAGCTGAAAATATACCTGTTTGGAAGTTGGTTTTTTTTGTGATTGTCTTCTTCTGTATTTGGTTTGTGTAGGGGTATACTGTGAAGGGTATTTTGGTCATTTTGTTGTAATTTTATGTGATCATGTTTGTAGTGACTTATGATGTTAATGAATGTTTTACCAAAATGGTATGAATGTATCAGAATTAACATATGAATAGAAATGGTATAAATGTATTACCAAAATGTATATATTAGAACCAATTGTACATAACCAAAATGCACATTTCATTAAGATTTGTAATATAACAACAAAGTTTCTAAACATAACAACCAAAGATTCTAAACATGACCAAAAGGGACACATTACCATACCTAAGATAACAACCAAGTTTTCATAACAACCAACCAAAAGTTTTCAACAAAATATTGTAAACATAACAACCAAGTTTTCATAACCAACCAAAATCACAGAAAACCCCATGCATGCATGACACATTACTTCTTGGACTGATTCCCACCTTGCCCTTTACAGGTCCTGTAGTTGTGTCCCTTGTTCTTGCATTTGCTACAAGTAACACTGATATGCTTCCTTGATAGCTTTTGCACTCCATCATTTGTTGGTTTTTGGGAACCTCCTTCTTGTGTAACATTCACTCCATCACCTTGACTTGCCCTCTGCTTTTTGCTTAACCTTTCACCCTCACTTTGTCTTCTTTTTTTTTCTTAGGCCTTCCCACCTGAGAGTGATGTGGAGGAGGGATTAGCTTTGTGGGACATTCACTTTTGGGCCACATGGATCTCCCCTTAATTGGATCCACCTTAAAAGAATAAGCCTTTTTCCATGTCTCTAGAAAATACACCTTGTGAACCCATTTGTAAATGCCAAGCTCAGCCTCTACGTCTTTACTCATCTCATTCAGAGTTGCAATTGCATGTCTGCATGGAATTCCAATTAATTCCCATTTTCTGCAAGTGCATGTTTTGTTCCTAACATCAACCACATGTTGATCCTGCAAAGCTCCTGTGACTTGATACTTGTCTCCCCCATTCCACCTAGCAATGTATTGTGAAACAACTGTTTTTCTTGCAGCTAGGATGTCTGTTGCTGTGGGTGTTAGTGGACCTTTAGCCCTTTTCATTTCCTTCATGACATTGCATATCCTCTTCATTAGATACTCCCTTATGTATTCTAAACATCCAATGACAAGTTTATCCCTTCCTTTCTCTATCTTCCCATTAAACACTTCACACATGTTTGATATCAACACATCAGAAACTGCTCTTCTTTTTAGTACATTACCATTAAAAAAACATTTAATACAATTAACATACAAGTATAACAGTTCACTAAGTGAAATACATAAGGACCAAAATGGAATATATACAATTACCTGAAAAATGACTCCTTGCCCAATGTGCAGGAGGAATTTGCTTTAACCATTCACATGCCTCCTTATCATACTGACTAAACTCCTTCATCAAATGTTCAAACTCAGGAATGGTGGTAGCTGATGCACACCTCCATAAGTGGTCCCTGTACTCTGTTTGCCTCCATCTTTTCCTCATATTGTCATGAATATGTCTGATACAATATCTATGCTCAGCATTGGGAAACAATTGATCAACTGCTGTATGTAAACCCTGCATGAATCAATTGTCAATCATTAGAATTAACTAAAAACCACACTTTAAATGACCAAATGTATAAAAACCACTTCTAGCTTTACCTTTTGCCTGTCAGTTATGAATGTAAAATTTGAGTTTCTTCCAAGGTCCAAGTCATCCCCAAGGTTATCTAAAAACCACTTCCAGCTTTCTGTGTTTTCAGACTCAACAATCCCATATGCTAATGGGTAAATTCCATTATTGGAATCAAGACCAACTGCTGAAAGGACCTGCCCAAGGAATGGTCCTTTCATGAAGGCACCATCAAAACCTAATAAGTCCCTAAGGCATGCCTTGAAACCTTTTTTCAGTGGACCCAAACACACATAAATTCTTCTAAACTTCCTGGTTGGGGAATCAGGGTTAGGCTCAGAACATACATGTATTTTCACTGTGGTGTCTGGGTTGGTAGCTTGAAGTTCGAGAACATAGTCCCTCAACAGTTCATACTGCTTTGTGTAGTCCCCAATTATATGCTTTCTTGCCTTATCCTTTTCCCTGAACACCTTGTCCATAGTAACACCCACCTGGTAGGTCTTTTGAAAGTGATCTTGTATAGCTCTCAAAGGTATATCTGGATTTGCCTCAACTTGATCAAAGATTTTCTTGCTTATTAAAGAAGAAGTACAAGCCCTGGGTTTCCTTGTTTGCAAACATGTGTGAGTTTGGTTTAAGGTCCTTATAAACCAGTCGGATTCAGGATTTGACCTAGATGCATGAATATACCAACCACATGTTACTTTTTGTGTCTTTAATTCTTTACCCTTTCTTTTTGAAGTGGTAGCTTGACTACCCACTTGGCCTTTATTGGTGACAGGTACAACTCCTCTACATTGTGCCCTAAGCCTTACATTGTCATTTTTTTTAAAGAAAAGATTCCTTCTTGATTCTAGTGCATGCAGACCAATTGCCTCCTTTAATTCTTTTTTACTATTAAATTTATCTCCAACTGAAAATGATTGTTTATGTACTGCCCCACGACCGCACCTTTTTTCTTTTCTCAAATTCTTGATAAGAGCTTTTCTCTCTCTGTCTTGGTCAGATCGTTCATCCAAAGATTCAAATTCCTCATTGTTGATCACTTCCATATCTTCAGGTTCATGCCCATGAACAACATTTATACAAGAACCTTCCACATCACTTTCAACATTGAGAGTGAAGTCTCCCATGTCCACATCCACATCCTGAATATTGTTGTCAACATCCATTATGTCATCCACATGATCTTCATCTTCTATTTGTTTCTCATCTTGAGAATCATCATACTCTTCATACTGTGGATCACTTTCTTGAGATTCATCATCCTCTTCATACTCTTGATTACCCTCTTCAGATTCTCCATCTCCTTCATACTCAGCATTATCCTCATCACTCCCAATCAAATTTTCCATAAGGTTATAAAATAAATCATTCAATTGTTGATCAACATTATTAACAGGGGGATGTTGTAGCATCCTTCATCAACAGTTGATGCCTCTTCAACAACAGTTGTAGCCTCCCTAACACCATCCATCTCATCAATATGAAAAGAAGTTGCTGCCTCCTGAACATCAGCTGAACCATCATGATCATCATTCTTTTCCTTTGAAATGTGAACACCCTCATCAATATAATCTAAATTAAGGTAGTGTTTGTTTTTTCTCTGCAGATCTGCGTGGCCTCTTCTGTCTGCGCCGTGCAGACCAGGCGCAGACATTAGCCTTCACAGACTGTTTGTTTTTTTGAAGACTGTAGACCTAAAAATGTCTGCGCGCCCTCTTCTTGGCGCAGATGTGGACCAAAGTCTTCTAACATCTTCAGACATCTTCTAGCCTAAAAAACATATATATCTTTATTTTTTTTTAAGTTTTTTTAATTTATATTTTTTCCAACTTTATTAATGATAAACAATTTGAAAAAAAATTACAAAACTTAAAAAAAAACGTTCGACTATACAAACATGATATTTTTGACAAATTTATAAATAAAGATTTATTACAATAATAGTCGTTGAAGTTGTTTATATAAATATGAAAAAAAAAATCATAATATATTCTTATATTTTTTTGCCAAATTTTGTAAAACATTATTTAATACAGTATCGTCAATTTGTCGAGAAAATATTTATGGTACGTTTTAATGGATTTAATTGAAAAAATCAAAGTTTATTTCCATCCATTTATGTATCAAATTCTTTGATCACTAATTATAATGTTTAGTTATAACTTTGCAACCAAAGTTGTTGGTTTTTATCAAATATATACGTTAATTCATACCATTTTTATTTTTATTTTTTATACAACAATACATAAAAGTTGATCTAGATTCGTTAATTATTTATAACAAAGGCATAAAAATATTAAAAAATCACTTTGAAGTTTAAAAAATCAGTTTATTTAGATTTCGGTTTATTTTATTAGCCCGGAGATGTTAAAAAAACAAACAGTCTTCTTTTTTCAGACTGCAGACATTTGGTCCACCTCTTCTACTGCAGAGGTCTACAGATGTGGTCCGCAGACTGCAGACATTTTGCCTCAGAAAAAACAAACATCACCTAAGCCTTTTGCTACAAGAACCTTCACCTATTTTGGAATTCCCAACTCTACCCCTTGTATACTCTGGTGAGAAACTATCATTCTTACTCCCAAAAAGAATCAGAGACATGAACTCACCAACAGGATCACCATTACCATGGTTCATATTTTTCGATGGAGAATCTGCATGAACTTGACCCTCAACCTCAGCCTCTTGATCATTATTTTCTGGTAATTCCTCAATGACAACTTACCCTTTGCATTTGGTGACATGAAGTAAGTTAGTAAATTTGTCTTCCCATGCTCTGTGTACACCTCAATCAGCTTGTTATGTGCAATGTATTTAGAAAGGTTGATCACATCCTGATCATTCCCTAAAGCTCTAAGACCAAACTGAAAGTCACCATTTGGTATCCTAAAATGGTAGTATATCACTGGGGATTCATCAGCGAATTCAGAATTCTGTATGTCTGGGTAACCTAGGTCCAACATTATAGCATCAAGTTCATGTACAGAAAACTCATCTATGTCCACATAATCAACATAACGCACTTCACCTCCAATGTACTTTATATCAGGTAACTTAGTAAATTTCCCACCGTGATGAAGCTTAATACTAAACCATGTGGGTGCACCCGCTAAAAATCAAAATTGTACATATTAACAAAGTCAAAATTTTGCATTTTTTTGTTCTAAATCAATAAGAAAATGCAAAATATGAAAGTTAAAGAAAACAGAGCAACTTACCATATACGGCTGATACATCAACAACTTCATGTTTTGGTCTGATATGCCACATTACGAACACCATTTCGTATTAAACGTATGGCCTTGTATGTGTAGCGTCGATTACCTAGTTTGAGTAACCAACGAGGGTTTTTTGCAGGTTCAATGGAGCAGAAGCAAGAAGGAGGGAGTTGGGGAGTTGACGGGTGTTGGGGTAAGTAAACGAGGGGTTAAGGTCAATTAAGCCAAAAAATGTTTATGCAAAAATGGTCCCTAACATATGAAATAACGATTTTACCCTCACATATGAGGCATATGAGGGGCCTTAACAAATCCTACTTAACGGGAGTTAAGTCTAGGGACCAAAACCACATAAAAACCACTCCAAAAGGACCATGGATCCAAAAAACTCGTGGTTTGGACTAAAACCCCAAAATTTTGCATACCACATGGACCATTTTTGCAATTTTGTCCATCGGAAATTAAGGAAAAAAGTGTAAACCCCATTGTTAGGGTTTCAATTGTTGAATAGATCAAACACTAATCGATCGAAGGAGAAAAGAGGATCAGAGTATGGCTTGGGATTCGAGTCTCCGATGGAAGCAACCCTAACAAAACCCTATACAAATCGATTTTTCATCCCTAACAAAACCACGTAGAATCCATCGATTGTAATTTCTACTTTTCCATGTCTCTATTTTTAAAGAAAACCCATCGCCCCCTCTAATCGGAAAGCCAGTCAACCACGACCAGCCTTCCCTTTTGTGATCTCACCTTATCAACTTCACTTCAGCCATAACCCCCATTGACCATCGTCGCCCACCACTGCATTGCATCTACTCTGCCTCACATCCCTAACTATGCAGATCGATGTGTCTTTGTGTGTATACAACCCTAAACCCCTAACTCTGCTAGATTGACGTAGGTTTGACTTCACTGCTTCAAGATGATGGATTTAAAGGAAAAAGGAACGACTGAAAGGGAAAGAAAGAAGGAGATGGTGGGTGGCGCTGATGGTTGGTGATTCTGGTGTTGACCGATGTAAGGAGGTAGATGTAAAGGTTTGGCGATTCTGATGATTAGCGATGACAAGATGATGGTTGTTGTATGGTAATGTAATTTAGTGGTGTATGATGGTTGACGTTTGTTTTGATCATGGTTCCTCTTTTTCTCTTTTTCAATTCATCATTTGTAGTAAAAAGCTCAAGAACAGAGGAATTTCCCTCCCAAATGCAGTAATGATGCTTCATGGTTGTTCTTGTTCTTGAAATTGTTGTTCTTTATAGTGGCTAAATAGTTGCAATTGAAACTTGACTTTAATTACAATAGTTGATGTTAGCTTGAAATCTGGTGTTTTTATTTAGAAATAGCATCATACCAATGGTGGTTTGTAAGGGAGAGAGTGAGAGAGAGAAAGAGAGAGAGAGAGAGAGAGAGAGAGAGAGAGAGAGAGAGAGAGAGAGAGAGAAAACATGGTGAAAAGAGGAACCATGATCAAAAGGATGGAGAGAGAGGGGGTGGGCCCTTTCTTAATTTTTTTATTATTAAAATAAATAAATTAGTATTAGATTTAAAAAGAAATGAAAGAAAAATAGAAAATAAATACCCCAAGGGTATTACAGTCATTTTACTATTTGGAGGGACCAAAAATACAACGAAACTAGCTCAAAAGGACCACCAATCCAAAAAAGTCGTGGTTTGGACTAAAACCCCAAAAAATGCATACCACAGGGACCATTTTTGCAATTTTGTCTAAATAATATTATAAAGATAGACATAAACTTCTTTAAACTTATATATGAAAATTAAATCTAATAAAATATTTATTTAAACGAAATTCTATATATTATAAATATATTAACTTTTTAATTAGCAACTAAATATTTTAATTAACATGATTTGATTAATTATTTAATATTACTTTTTTAAATTTAACAATATAAATATAAATTTGTGTTAGAATCTTATTAAATAAAAACATTACACAACAATAAAAATAATTAATTATATTCATAAATGACGAATTTAATATAAAATACACTAATTAAAATAAAACAAATGTAAAATAGAAAAGTTAGAGATTGTAATGACAATTATGGAAGTAATAATTGTAACAGAAAATGTGGTTGGTTGCAATATGCAACATTGAGCAAACCATAGAGATTGAAAGTGTAACGTTTGCATTAAACAATCACATACGTGATCTGACCCTATACAATTTGTGGCCTTCGTTTTTTTACCACGTATACATGCATTCGAGGCCCTTTTGGATCCATATATGATTACTGTATAAGATTAGGGTTGTTTATTATAAATTGTCGCAAGAGTGAGAGAGGATAGAGATTACTTGCAGTAAGAGAGATCTCAAATGAAGTGAAGCTTTCGTGTGTCATATGTGGATAAACAAAGAAGATAATTAACATGGGATGTTAATTTTACTTTTCTTTATGGTTAACTTGGTTAAGTGTGGTGAATGAGAGGCTGAGTTACTAGCCTATGTCGTTATCATTTTTATGATTGACTGCTTCCCACATCCTACACAATCGCACTTGGATAACCCAACCATTTTTCGGTGGATTAAGGTCACTTATGTTTGTATATGTCACCGGTGAAACTTGCTAGTAGAAATGTAGTTTTTATGTGGATGAAGTTCGCTATTTATATTAACCACATATTTAACATTGAATGTTCATTTTAATGCCAAAACTCTATAACATCTTATAATCATTTAATTAATGAATCAAAGAAAATTTTGATTCATAAACTCGACAATATCATCAATTTGGAATTGTTTTCTAGAATTTTATGTTTTCCACTAACAACACATTGATTATGATGTAAATGAGATAATAAATATTATTTTTGACATTTAATTGTTCTATAGCATTTGTGGCCTTCAATGATTTTAATACTAATTAAGTTTTCTACTTATGAGTTATGGTTATTTTTGAGATGGAGTAACTAAAGAGCCAAATAATAGTTTTACTTTAATGACTTTTAAAGAACATTTATAAATTTATTTACTTTCATCAAGGAAATATGAAAGGTTTTTTTTGTTCTATGAATAATTAAATAGTTATTTAATATTCTTAATTAACAATAGATGTAACGGCGTAATTTTTCAAACCAATTTTTCATTTTTAAAACACATAAAACTCATATATTATATTTCATAAAAATCATAAGTGTTTCAAAGTCAACATAAATCCACAACAAAAGTCAAACCCCAGAATCCTCGACATAATCTCAAACAGGTGTGTACAATCACGCTGGTGCCTTCCCGCGATCCTCGGAAGTACCTGAAACACATAACACGCAACACGGTAAGCATAAAGCTTAGTGAGTTCCCCAAAATACCACGCACAAAATAATTACCCACTCGAGGCTATAGTTCTGAAAGACCCTCCGGTCAATGTGTCTCAGTGGGACCCTCCAGTCCCACGGCTCGTTGGACCCTCTGGTCCGGTCTCTGTGAGGACCCTCTGGTCTCACTGCTCGTTGGACCCTCCGGTCTTAGTGAGGACCTTCTGGTCTCATGGTTCATTGGACCCTTCGGTCCGGTCTCAACAATACATAATATAGCATATATATATATATATATATATATATATATATATATATATATATATATATATATATATATCATACATACAAGATGCATAAGATCACATAACTCAAATAAACACATAAGACCCTCCGGTCACTCATAAGTACCACTCTAGGTAAAATATAGTGAAAAGACTCACCTCGTAAGCTAGCAAAAGAAAACCTCGAACTCGGAATCTCGAACTCTACCCACCAGTCTAGCCTCCGCCTAGCACACAATAATTATCCCTAATTAATATTGGCTCTCAAGAACTAGACTAACCCTTTTACACTCACAGAAGGGTGAAAAGACCATTTTACCCCTCCATAGGCTTAATAGTCCACACTTTTGACCAAACCCTAAAAGTCAACAAAAGTCAACGGCACGGAGTACGCTGCGCTTACTCGGCTGCCATGCAGGCATCGGGGATGCTCGACCCCTATGCCGTGCGTACTGGGATTACGCCCAACGTACGCCCCAGTTTCACTATTCTCCCATTTTTGGTCTTAAACAGTTAAGACATAGGCTCATATCTCAGATCTGGACTCTCTAATGTCTCTTAATCCATAAAGTCATTGACTTTAAGACTTTGCATGGCTGATTAGGCACCATCCTCCAAAATATACACTCTTTTGTCTCAAGGATCTCATAACTTATGCATAGAGTGATTTCACCAACCAAGATTGGATTTTTATGACATAACACTACTCATACACTCAAAAGGGGTTGGTCCTAGTCTCTGGAGTTCAAGATCTCATCTAGACTCCACCTTTTTGGGACAAAACCCTAAAATGTTCAAATAACATGCTCATAACAAAGGAAAGTCAAAGTCTGAAGCTTTATACCTCAATAAGAAGCTTCCCACTCAGATTTGCTCGGATCTAGAAGCTTGGACTCCATCTCCTCCTTCTTCAAGACCTTCTCTTCTCTTCAAAACCACACAAACACTCTCAAGGCTCAAACACACACACACACAAGCTCTAGAATAGAGGTTAGGGAACTCTTAGGGTTTTCTCTCTGGAATGGTGGCCAGAAATGAGGCCACAATGTCCCTTATAAAGGGGACTCACCCAAATTAGGGTTGCACTCTGGGCCTAGTACGCCCAGCGTACTAGGTGGTCTCCGCGTCACATGCACGCTGACGAGTACGCTAAGCATACACCTCAGGTACCCCCCACGTACTCGTTTTTCACTCTTTTATAATAAGGACCAAAAATGACAATAGCTCAGTAGATCAAGGTCCTTGAAGTATACCTGGACTCGGGATGTTACAATTCTCCCCCACTAGAATCAGACTTCGCCCTCGAAGTCATGCTCCTCAAATAGCTCCGGATGCTGCTCCCGCATCTCGGACTCCGGCTCCCAAGTTATCTCGGACCCTTTCCGATGTTGCCACTGAACCTGAACCAGGGGAACCTCTTTGTTCCTCAAAACCTTCACCTTTCGATCCATAATCGCGATCGGCCTCTCAATATAATTCAGGCTCGCATCCACCTGAATGTCCTCTAGTGGCAATACTGCCATCTCATCGGCCGCACACTTCCTCAACTGAGACACGTGGAAGGTGTTATGGATCTAGATTAACTCCGCAGGTAGCTCCAAGCGGTATGCTACCTTACCCACTCTAGCGGTCACCCTGAAAGGACCGATGTATCGGGGCCCCAACTTGCCCTTCTTCCTGAACCGTATTACCCCTTTCCATGGGGATACCCTCAGGAGAACGAAATCTCCAACCTGAAACTCGAGTTCGGATCGTCGCCTATCCGCGTAACTCTTCTGGCGACTCTGAGCCGTCATTAATCTCTGTCTGACCTGCTGAATCTGCTCAGTCGTCTTGAGCACTATCTCAGTGCCACCCATCACTCGCTGCCCTACCTCTCCCCAACAGATGGGGGTCCGACACCTCCTCCCATAAAGGAGCTCAAAAGGAGGCATGCCGATACTGGAATGGTGGCTGTTGTTGTAAGAAAACTCAGCCAGGGGTAGGTATGTGTCCCAACTTCCACCGAAGTCCATAACACATGCTCGAAGCATGTCCTCGAGCGTCTGAATCGTCCGCTCACTTTGTCCGTCTGTCTATGGGTGGTAGGTTGTGCTAAAATGCAATCGCGTACCCAACTCCTCATGGAACTTCTTCCAGAATCTGGAAGTAAATCGCACATCCCGATCTGACACTATAGATATCGGCACCCCATGCCGAGCTACCACCTCTCTCACATATATCTCTGTCAGCTTCTCTGCGGAAGAGCTCTCACTAATAGCAAGAAAGTGAGTGCTCTTTGTCAAACGGTCCACAACCACCCAAATCGCGTCGATACCCCGCGCGGTCCTCGGCAACTTGGTGATAAAATCCATAGAAATTTGTTCCCACTTCCACTGGGGAACCTCCAGTGGCTGCAACATGCCATGAGGACGCTGGTGCTCGGCCTTAACCCGACGACAGGTCAAGCACCTCTCAACTACCCACGCAACGTCCCTCTTCATACATGGCCACCAATAATCTCTCTTCAGGTCCAAATACATCTTAATGGCCCCGGGATGGACCGAGAATCTTGATCTATGCGCCTCCTCCATCAGTGTACGTCGAGCTCTGCCTGTATAGGTTTAACCAAATCCTCCCCTGAACGGTCATAAGTCCCCGGCTGTCCGTCACAAACTCGGGACCCCAAGTAAACGCAACGCCCTTCCGGGTCAAACCGGTGAGAGGGACGATAATCTTGGAGAAATCTCTGATAATCTCCGATAGTATTCGGCCAGTCCCAGAAATCTCCTAATCTCGGTGGGGGATCTCGGCACCTCCCATCTCATGACTACCTCAATCTTGGCCGGATCGACCAAAATCCCATTCTGATTAACGAGGTGTCCTAGGAACTGGACCTCTCGTAACCAGAAATCACACTTGGAGAATTTGTCATAAAGCCTCTCTGATCTCAACACTCCAAGAATCTCTCTCAAATACTCCTTATGCTGTTCTCTGGATCTTGAATACACCAAAATATCGTCAATGAACATGATCACCGATCGATCTAGCATAGGCCTGGACACTCGGTTCATGAGATCCATGATCGCCGCCGGTGTGTTGGTGAGTCCAAAAGACATCACCACGAACTCGTAATGCCCATAACGAGTTCTAAAAGCCGTCTTCTGGATATCCCCCTCACGAACTTGTTGGGTTTTGAGCATTCTAACACTCCTATGGTGTACATGCAACCCTATAAACCTTGGATCTATGTTTCTCTATTATACATGCAAATATTAACTATTCCAAGGTTTCATCCTAACTAGCATATTATGAAGCACCTATACTACAAAGTTCTAGTTAGATGACATACCTTTTGATGTAGCTTGATGTCTTCAAGCTTTAAGAGCTTAGCCCCAATAGTGTGGAAGCCTCAAATGGAATCACAAATCACCAAAACACCTTGGAAGAACTTGAGAGAATATGTATGCACACTAAAATCGACCCACTCTTATTTTCACACACTTGTGCCAATTTTGTGAGCCAAGGACCCCTTTATATATTATGGAGGATTAGGGTTACATCCATGTAAACCCTAATACCCATGACCTTTCATTTACATAGGATCCATGGGTTAAAAGCTCCATGGACCATCCATGAAAGCTTAGCCCAACCTAAATGAACTTGGCCCATTCCATATATATAAGAGTCCATATTTAATTAGTTCTTTTTGATCGCTTAATTAATTCTAAATTAATTCTTGATCAATACTAATTAAATAATATGATTCCATATTAATATATTAGAACTTATAATATATTAATATAAATCATAAATATACTATTCTCAAAAGACTATCCATATAAATTGTGCCGATGAAGTGCAACCCAAATGGACCATGCCGGGTCGGGTCAAGTACATACCAAATATAGTTATGGACTTAGACATTAATCCAACAGAACTCTCATCTGATGATATCCAGACCTCAAATCGATCTTGGAAAACCAAGACGCACCCTGCAACAGATCGAACAGATTGTCGATCCTCGGAAGTGGATAACGGTTCTTGATCGTTAGCTTGTTCAACTCCCGGTAATCGATGCACATCCGATGTGAGCCATCCTTTTTCTTGACAAAAAGGATTGGCGCTCCCCACGACGAGTTACTCGGTCGGATAAAGCCCTTCCCCAACAGCTCCTGAAGCTGCGAGGATAACTCCTGCATCTCGGGCGGCGCAAGGCGATAAGGTGCCTTGGCGATAGGCGTCGATCCCGGAACCAGATCAATCCAGAACTCCACTTGCCTCTCGGGAGGCACACCCGGTAACTCCTCGGGAAAGACATCCGGGAACTCCCTCACTATCGGGACCTCAGCGATAGAACTCGGTCTCACAGCAGCAACTCGTGTATCCGTCACATACGCTACAAAACCCGTGCTACAAAGTTGTAGACTCTGCCTCGCTCTGGCGGCCGAGCAGAATGCTGACCCAGATCGGGTACCCTCGCCATACACTGTAAGCACTCCCCAACTAGGGTCTCGTATGGTCACCAACTGATGCTCGCAGTCAATCACAGCTCCGAACCGACTCAACCAGTCGATGCCCACAATGACACAGACATCACCCATCTCGATTGGTACCAGATCTATCGGAAACTTAACACCAAAAATCTCAAGTACACATCCCCGGATCACATCAGAAGTAAAAAACCGCATGCTCATCGCCTATGGAAACTCTCAGAGGCCGACTCAATGCCTTTTGACGGGTACTGATATGACGACTAAACGGTAACGATACAAAGGATCGACTCGCACCCGAGTCAAACAACACCAGGGCAGGTAAAAAACTCACAAGAAAAGTACCTAAGCATATTACCATATAAGCACAATGCTATTCAACAATAGAATAAGTAAAAGAACACATATCGGCCACGACATCAGGTGCTGCGCGAACCTCCTCCGCCGTCAACTGGAACGCCCTCCCACAGGCTCTCGGTGCCTCGGCCTTCACTGACCGTCCATCAGTAACGCGCAATGCAGTAGGCGCATATCCCTGTGCCGATCCCTGAACTAGTTGGGGACACTCGGCCTTCCTATGGCCGGTCTGGTTGCAGTGAAAGCAGACCGCAAACCCCTTGGGGCAATCCCTCGCTATGTGCCCCTCTTTGCCACACTTGTAGTAAGTCCCTGCTCGATATGTCCCCTCATGACTCTTGCCATACTTCCCATAAGGGCGACCCTTCTGGCCTCCTGGTCTAGAATCTGCGGGCTTAGCCCGCTTGGCTGTCGGCTGAGACTGTTCCGGCCGCCTATCCCTCCCATGAGACTCCGCCTCCTCTCGAGCCTGAGTCTCCAGCTCAATCTCCCTCTTTCGGGCATTTTCCTGAAGCTCAGCAAATGCCCGATAAATCGAGTTCGCCACGAACTCACGTATATCCCTCCTCAAGATGCTCAGATACCGGCTCATACGGGCTTGGTCAGTAGACACGTGCTCAGGGCAGAACATTGCTCTCTCATGGAACATCCTCGTAATCACTGTCACTGACTATGTCCACTGCTTGAGGGACAGAACTCTTGGGCCAACTGTTCCCTCTCCACCGGGGGAACATACTCATCTCGAAAATAGCAGTAAACCTCTCCCATGACACTGTGGTGAGCTCTGCATAAGTGAAACTGGCTGTCACAAACTTCCACCAGTCCTTCGCTCCCAAGCGAAGCTGGTTCAGCGCGAATCGTACCCTCAAATGTTCCGGACAGGAACAAGTGTAGAAACACCACTTGATGTCAGAAATCCATCTCATCGCAACAATCGGGTCATGTGTCCCATCAAACTCTGGTGGCTTCGTGTTGCTGAACTCCCGGAACAACAACGAGTCACCTCCCTGTGGCCTAGCTGCAGTGGCAGCAGCAGCAACAGCCTCAGTGACAGCAACGTATCACTCATCAAATGTCTCAATCAGGGTGGTCTTGATAGACCCAAACATCTCGAGAATCTCGGCTCAGATGGCTGCGTGTGACATCCCCATTTTCACGGCCAGAAAAGACCGATTTTGTTTATGCTTTATAAAAATCAGAGTAACTCTTTTAATAAAAATGTTGCAGAATTTATTCCCATAAAAACATGATAAATACGTTATCAAAGCATTTCCGAAGAAATGTATTTTTATTCATTTTAAAACCTTTGGGATGTCATCGTCAATACAGAAACATAAGCATAAACAGAACTTACATTCATTTACACTAGTGATCTACATCTTTTTAATCTCTCAGTGTTATGTAACTTCATATCGACACCTGTGATACAAATAAGCTTGAGTGGGTCAGGTTGGGAAACCTGGTGAGTACATAGGATTTTCAACCCACAATAATATAATTATTATGTTTAAACATCAAACAATCAACCCAATTACCCATCCCCATTATCTTCCTTACTCTCAAGGGTCTACCCTAAGAGTCATCTAGTCGTTCATTTCGAAGTCCCTTGCTTCCAGGGTTATAAGACAGGCACTAAGTCCATAGTTGCCAATGCTCGTTCGTAAAGCACTAATTCCATAGCTGCTAAAGTTCATTCATCGGGTACTAAATCCATAGCTACCAGTGTTCATCTAATAGGTACTAAGTCCATAGCTACCAACGTTTATCAGGTACTAAGTCCATAGCTACCAACGTTTATCCATCAGGTACTAAGTCCATAGCTACTAACGTTTATCTATCAGGTACTAAGTCCATAGCTACCGGTGTTTATCTATCAAGTACTAAGTCCATAGCTACCAACGTTTATATATCAGGTACTAAGTCCATAGCTACCAATGCTTATCTATTAGGTGCTAAGTCCATAACTGCCGATATTATTTAGGCACTAAGTCTATAGCTGCCAATGTTCACTCATATCATCTTTCATCTCTCATCATTCATCTACCCATGTTTCACCCAACATATTTGTAGATATAAAATACGTATACAATTTAAATCATTTAAAACATGTATAAAATCATTCATCCAGCATAGATAGCAAGTATACAGACAATATGCACACATAGCATGTAATTTATATAAAATACTTCATATCTATGTGTAAGATGAAAGTAATTATGCACTCACTTGATAAGGTGGTGACTCGGTACTCGGACAACGCTTCGTTTACTTTAAAATAATTTCCTTCGACGAAACCTAGTATTATTACCACTAGATTTTAGTCTAATATTCACCGACACTAATTATTATTATTATTATTATTATTATTATTATTATTATTATTATTATTATTATTATTATTATTATTATATAAGCGTTTAAACAATACTTTCCAACCACTATGTACAGAGAGGGGCCAGACATAAAACACCGGAAAGCAGGACCATTTTGGCATATAGCACTTCTGAAATCCAACAACCCTATGCGGCCCTTTAAACCAGATTCCCCGTACCGCGAGTAGTTAAAAAGATATTATAACGACACTTATATAAGTCATAATAATAGCTCAAATATTTATTATAAGTTCATAATAACAATACTAATTTTAAATATAAGCTATATTAAAATAGGTAAGCATAACTTACTTACAAGGGGGTTTTAGCTAGGAGTCGGGCTCTGCAGGGGCAGAACTTCGTCGCTGAATCTTTCTAAGAAAGATTTGTGCAGCGCTTCGGCGCTCACCTTACTATACTAAAACTACAGAAAGAGAAGTCGAAGCACGAGGGACCGAAATGCTCGGGGGAAAAGAAAAGAAAGACTCTTGAATCAAGAGAATGGTGCAAGAAATATGAGAGCCCAAGCCTCTTATTTATAGTAATTGAATTTACAAAAACTACCCTCCATAATTACTTAATGACCTTATAGTTATATAAACGACTAAACACCCATTCATAATACTATTTTAAATAGATTTAACGATATTTGTACTAAACTAATGTCGACAGTATTCAACACTAGTCTTATAATAACCGCATCGTCGATACCTTTCTAATGATATATGTATATATATGTATACGTATATATGATTTATACTTTATTTTAATACGTAAATATGCTATTATAATTTGTAAATCGTTCATACGAACTCCATTTTTGACGTTCTTTATATCCACGCATTGGTATTTACGAGTACTACAACTTTCATTTAGAGGTCGTCAACTAATTCTCATTCTATCTCAGATTTACAAAACTGTATCGAATTTATCGCGCTCGAAGAGTAGGGACAAAGTTTCGTCCATATCTTTAAAATACGAGCTCTACTCTCGACATTATTTATATCCACGCGTAGGTAAAAACAAGATCTAAAACTTTCATTTAGACTCCGTCGGCTAATTCTCGACCGATCTTAAATTTAACAGTAGGAGGAGATTATACTGTTAAATGTCCGCGTAAAATTCATAACTTCTACATACGGACTCCATTTTCGTCTGTCTTTTTACCGTTGAGTTCCTATTAATGAGATCTTCAACTCTCATTTAGGTCGCATAGGCCAAAAACAGCTCGATCTAAAATTCGAGTTTTTGGTCGTGCACTGCTATGCCAAATCTTAGAAAATTCATAACTTCCTCATACGAAGTCAGATTTGGGCGTTCTTTTTTTGTATGTTCTCGGTTTAATGTATACTACAACTTTTTTTAGATTTCTAAGGATAAAAAGTCCTCCATCGTAAATTCACTATTTACGTCTCCCGGTGCCATGCCGGTTTTGTCGAAAAACTTCGACGGGTCATAACTTATTCGTTATAACTCGGATTTTGGCGTTCTTTATATGTACGGAACCCTTGTAACATATACTACCACTTGGAAAAGATTAATACTTCCAAATAATCTTCCATCAAAAACTCATTTTTGATGGTATTGTCTCTAAATTGAGTAGCCCGGATCTGCAGGCGTTACACTGTGGCCACCTCCTCATGAATCATCCTCCGAATCTCATCGTCACTGGTACCACTGGTACCATTGCCCCCCGGGTTGTGGCGCATACCCACCACGATGTATCTGAAATACAACACAAAATAATCAGAGACTCGCTCGAGTATACTCACACTCGATCACTCCCCTACTTGTTCCTTAGCATCCCAAGGATTCTTACTTGAATTGTTTACCGACCCGGTGCTTCCAATAGTGCGGGCCCAATACTACCTTCCACACCGCATCTGTAATCACCCCAAGTCCTCCTCCTAGGATTCTAGATTCAAAGTACTCTATATCTTGCCGATCACCGACTACTCTCATATGCTCATTTCTGCTACATACTCGAACTCAAAGCAGATCACAGGTAGCAGAAACTCGTAGGCTAAGGCATCACAAATCAGGCCACTCTAGTCCTAAAATATGAAATACCTAGCCTACTCTCTAGCATGCATAATGTAACACCTGATTTCTGGTATGTATTTTATTCAAGAATTGTATGTATTTTCTCTGGGACTCGAAGAGTTGGAGGCCCAACTCGTCGAGTAGAGTCTAGGGATGGCAAAAAACCCCATACCCGATGGGGAACCCGAAACCCGCACCCGTTTTGACTGGGGAATCCCCAAGTTGACCGGGGATGGGGACGGGGATGGGGAATCCCCGAATAAAAAAGTGGGGATGGGGATGGGGATACCCCTAATCCCCGACCCTGGACCCGCCCCAAATATATATTACTATATATAAATAATACAAAACATATATTTATAGTACAATTTACAATACATAAAATTTGATCCAAGTAACATAACTCATTAGTAATTACTTGGTTGAAATTAAATTTTTTCTTTTTCTTTTATCTAATCTAAACTTGTATATAATTTTTTACTATTTGATTTATCTATTTTTCCTCAAATATCACTCTGATAATTTTTTTCTACTTGATTTTCCATGTGTTTATTTAAAATTTGGTAGCAAATTTGTTAATATTTTTTATGCAATCTATGAATATTTTTATATTTTGTAAAATCTTTAAACTTATGCTGGTAAAATTGAAATTTAGAGTTTTCTTTTACGTACAACTTTTCATATTAAATGTGGTAAAGAAATCCCCGATTCCCCGATGGGTATCCCCAGTCCCCGTTCGGGGTGGGGATGGGGGTTTATTTATATTCCCCGATGGGGATGGGGATGGGGATGGGGATTCGAATGAGAATTCGGGGATGGGGATGGGGATTGGGGTCCCCTGTATTCCCCGCCCCCGTTGCCATCTCTAGTAGAGTCGAGATCCGCGGACAGTTTAAGTGACCTACTAGACGAGTCAGAAGACTGACTCGGCGAGTAGGTGCTGCTTGGGTAAAACCCTAAATTTAGGGTTTGCACCCTATTTAAACACCTTATCTCAACCTCCATCGTCCCTTATACTCCCAGAGGGCATCATATTGAAACCCTAGCCGTTTTTGAGTGTTCTAAGGCCATTTTGGTGCTTTTTGGTGGGTTGTGAAGCTTGAGAAGAGGGAAGGAACTTGTGAGATTAAGGGGAAACAAGAAGATCTAGAGTTTGAATCTCGTTTTCAGCTTATTGAAGGTATGAAGCTGAACCTTTGTCTATAGATCTTGATTTTTGGGCCTTTTCCTTCATATTTCTAAGCCCTAGAGAGGTTGTATTCGGGATTTAGTGTTGGAAGTTAGTGTGTGCTTTAGATCCAGGTCTATTGGGGGGTTTTATGGCACAAAGGTGCCCATTTTGTTGCCATGAACACCCCATGCACTTTGGAGGCCATCTTTTATGGCTTTTTGGGCCAAAGACCCCTTGCATGTGTACCAAGTTTGGAACTTTACGTGTAAAATGGACATTAGGAGGCCTGATCTATGGTTTTGGTGTGTTAAGACCCATTTACATCGATTGTATAGTGTTGGCTAAGGATGGACTCGACGAGTTGTTCTTGGAACTCGGCGAGTCGCGGTGTATTGACCACCAAATCCTTTCTGTGGATGGACCAGTTGTTAGGGAGAAAGTCCCTTAGTTGTTTAGACACGTAAAGGGAGCTGAGAATCATAGGACTCGGCGAGTGTATGAACAGACTCGGAGAGTCCAAGGCAATCTCCCAATCTTTGAAGATGGACTCGACGAGTTGTTCATACAACTCAGCGAGTCATAGATTGGACACATTCTTATGAGGGAGATGAACTCGACGAGTTCAAGGGTGAACTCGACGAGTCGGATGAATATGGTCCCGATGGTTTGAATGAAGGAGAACCTGTCGAGTTCTTGCTAGACTCGACGAGTGGAGTCGGGGTTGGATCGGGTTAGTAGAGTATGGACTCGACGAGTTAGTAGACCAACTCGGCAAGTCAGGTCAACTGGGTGTTGACTTTGACCAATGTTGACTTTGCCTGGTTTTGGTATTGACCATGGTTAGGGTTGTATGTTCGGTTTGATGACTTGAAGGTTGTCGTGTAGGGATTGAGGGGTCGAGGAAAGCCGACCTTCACGCAGAGGACAATTCCGACACTACACGACATCGAGGTGAGTTACCTTCCAGTAGCGGTGGGTCTACGGCCACAATGTAGGCCCACCAGTAGGAGTTGTATGTTAGATGATTGTCTTTGTGATATTCATCTAGGTTTGCTACTACCTGTTATGTTTTATGTGCTAGCATGATATGATGTTACGTGATGATGGTAGTAGTAGGGGGAGATAGTCCCCAAGTTACCAGCCGATAGGGCCGAAGGGGTAGTTTAGTACCCAACTATGTTAGATTATGATTACGTGACTGTATGTGATAGACCGGTTGAGAGGGCCGAAGGGGTAGGCCAGCACCCAGATATGCTAGGCAAGGTCACCGGTCGAGAGGACCGAAGGGGTAGGCCAGCATCCAGATATGCTAGGCAAGGTCACCGGTCGAGAGGACCAAAGGGGTTGGTCGGGCACCCAGATATGCCTGGCAGTATGTATGTTATGTGTTTGTATGGTATGTGGTATGATGGGGGAACTCACTAAGCTTCGTGTGATGAGTTTGAAAACTCTTAGATCGATTAGATCTTCAACAGGTTAAACAATAAAAGCAAACAAACACAATCAACACGATATAGAATCAAGTAATGCTTAATGATTCAAATGTAGTCATTCCTCAGCAGAGCTCGATAAAGAACTTCCACTGTAGAAGCGAGCTAGGGTTTACAGTACTATATCCATAATCAATAATTAAAGCGATCACCGTAAAGGATGCATCCATGCACCTTAAATACAAAATCCTAATAAAACAAACACGGTTGGACAAGCCCAAACCGGATAACAAAACTGGGCTAAGGACCGAGCCCAAGACACAACACTATTATACCCAACAATCTCCCCCTTTGCGTGAAAAGGGGCGAGAGACTACTTCGGTTGAGTAACCTTGACCTGCTTTACCACCTTGAACAGCCGATGGATGATCGCAAGAAGTGTCTGCCGAAACTGAATGTACCAACGAAGCATATCGGTGAACAACTTCTTGTCAGCTTCACTATTCTGATTACACCTGTGTATGATCTCCAAAATATGTTCCAAGCAAGCAGTAGAGAATAGGTGCTTGTCAATAAGAGCGAACTGACACTTTTGACCTTCGCCCCTAATGAACATCACTGTGTGAAACTTGGGATCGATTTTGCCCTTGATCATCGTATTCACATTGCCAGTTCTTCCAATCGGTTTTATCGTAGTTCGCTTGTGAATGGCAGATGCGATTTCTTGATCCATCTTTGCTACTTCGTGAATGTAACAAACAAGCATTCGCTTGACGTGATCAATGATCAGCTGATACTCCTGAGGATTGGATAATAAAATGTTGTTGAGGAGTATCCAGTCGTGCGGGTTCAAGTTCGGTAGATCAGCCAGGGAAAAAGTATGGACCGAGCTATCCAAGCCTCGCGTCACTTTGAATTTGACATTAATGAATTTCCCAGCCGAAGAGGGCTTCAATACCTTGACCGTTGTAATCTTCTTTATGCTCCATGTTAAGTATTGTGGATAAGCAAACTCCAGATAAAACTCCAATAAATACCGACCTACCTTCGGGTCTGGAGAGGGAACCACAACCGTTGAGTCAAAGCAATGGAAGATAAATGCCTTTCGGGTGATTGGCATATCGAATTGAGCATCCTTCGAGTTCTCAAGACCGAACGAGATAATAGGTTCAAGCCAGTGAGTACTCGGTTCATCAATGACTTCCCTTCGGAGCGATTCAATGGTCCATTCCGGAAACATGGACTTATTTTTCTCCAAGAGTTCTTTTTCTTTCAACTCTTTCTCCAAAAGAATCATCTTCTCCCGAATCTCTTGCTCAGAAGGCTTGACTTTCTGATGAGGTTTGGAAGGATTCCCTTTCATGATGTCTTCAATATCATCATCTTCATCTTCATCGTCTTCACCAATCTTCTTATTTTTCTTTTCCCTCTTACTGGCCGAAGCTACATTATCCTTCGGTCCAACAGTGGCTTTCGGTTCTAGAGGAGGTTGAGGATGAGCCTTGCCAGCCTTGCCTTGAGTAACCTTTTCTCCCCCTTGTTTCAGAAGAATAGTAGTCTCCGTAACACCTTCAATCCGACTTAAGATATCCAAAGCAGGGCGTAGCTTCTCAGCTAAGTGGCGACGAATGGAGATAGTCAAAATGGAGTCATGGGCGTCCAGGAGATGCAGCAAGATTGAATGTACATCGCCCACTGAGCTTCGAATCACCTCTCGTTCAGACTTTAAATTGCCAAGCTCTTTGGTTGCTGTTCGGAGCTTTAAGTTCTGAACTTTGAGCTGGGAAGTTCGCTTGTCCAGCTCATCCATGATTTTGTTTTCAAATGCAAGTTCGGCCTCAAGTTGTGTTAATCGATCATCAACTTTAGTATGAAGCTCTTCGTTAGCAGCTTCAATAGCTTTTTGAGCCACTTCAAGATGAGTCTTCTCTACCTCCAGTGAACGCGTGAGATTGTCAACAGAAGCATTGACTGTCTGAGCGTTTTTCTGAGCGGCAGCTTGCAAAGAATCCAAGAAGAGTTGAGCCTCGGATATTAGTTTTTCGACTTTTGCGGTCGCTTCCTTGCAGTCTTTGGTTGAGGCTTCAATAGCAAGCGAAGCCTTCTGGCATTGGGAGGTAGAGGCATCAATAGCCTTTGCAACATCGGAGATGGAGGTAGCATGTTCTTGTACGACTGAAGAGAACAAAGCTTTGAGGGCTGCTTCTGAATAAGCACCAACAGAAGACGAAGAAAGTAACTGATCAATTTTATCAGTCACAACCTTGAGATGTCGCTTGGTGAGAGGAGCGTCTTCATCATCATCACTTTAGACACGATAAGGACTGAAGTAAGTAGAATCAAACTCCAAGTCCTCACCTCCAAGAACGGTATTGGTTTATGTAGATTGGGTAGGTGATAGAGGTTTGGTGGTAACAGGGGTTTCGGGTGCTGAAGAACGAGCCCCCGTATCAGATATGTTGGTCCGAACTCCAGTAGTGGTGGTAGTTGTAGCGTCAGTGAAAATAGGTGTAGATATAGGAATGGTAGAGGTAGGTTGGGATTTTATGATAGGGAAAGTAGGAGGTAAGGAAATAGGAATGGAAACAGGTGGAGGAGAAGGTGCTTTGGAGCGAACATGTACCTCTGGTGTAGACGAACGAGGTGGAGTATCTCCACGAGCCGAACCTTCATCATCTGAGCTTTCACTCTCAGATTCACTTGGAATGGTTGATTGATGACCAGGAGGCACGTACTCAGAGTCTGAATCGCTTGATGATTGAAGAATTAGCTTCCGAGCAGGTTTCTTGGACTTCTTCTGCTTGGGCTGGGAAGGTGCTGCCTTCTCAGACTTTCGCTTCCTTGGAGTCTGGACCTTTGATACTTGACCTCCTTTATCCCCCTTTTTCGCGTCTTTCTTCTTGCCCCATTTAGAAGGTTTGTCTGCGTCCTCAATAGATTTCACTATTTCAGGAGTGAGTTCCCTTGGACCAGAAGAGGGAAGCTTCTTGTACTCCTGAATAAGCTTGCTCGAAGGGGACACACAAGCATACATTGTCTCAGGAATGGAGCCAACGAAGAGATACTTAGATGGATGAGTGACAATGATGTTGGTGGTATGAAATGTATTAATAGAGGATAGCCGTGAGTCCGCCATGATAGGAATATGATAACGCTCCATGACCCATTGAGTTATAACCGTCCAGAACCGGGCACATGAAATCTCTGTGTGGCGAGAAGAAGATGACAAACTCTGGACAAGTTGAAGCCACAAGACTAAACCATAATCAAGATTGAGACCATGGTACAACCCATAAAGCAGAGTCATGAAAGACTTGCTAGCGCCATCAGATCCTGCACTTCGTTCAGAAAGCCCTTTGAAGAGAAGAGTGAAGAGGCCATTCCATTGAGGAGGAAGGCACGACTTTTTGAACTTGGTCACAGTAGTTAGGGTTTCAGTGTACCCCATGTTGTAGAACATCGAGAAAAGCTGACCTGTTGAGATGGAATCAGGATTCACCATGGATTCTTCAAAAGAGAGCCCTAGCAACGAGCAAAATCGATTCTTAGAGATTGAAGCTTTCTGGTTGAGAATGTCGAAGTAAATCTTGTCTGCACCTTTGTCGTATGTGGCAGTAGAATAGATTTGAGAGAGACAGGCCATTGGAACGACTTCCACCATCGATAGAGCTTTGATGAGTGGGGAATATTTTAGACATTCCACCACTTGATACATGTAAGTATCGTAGAGAAATGGCGTAAGATCGATCAACAAGTTCTGATTGGGCTTGATTGCAAGAAGAGTGGAGCGTGTAGTGGTTTCTTGAACAGAGGAAGATTCTGCCATTGTTGAAGCTTGTCGAAGAAGAAGATGAATAGTGAAAATCAGATCGCTTTCTTTGTCTTGAGAGAGTTGAAGTGTGGTAAAGAAGAATCCCACAGAAATCAAACCCTTATATACGATTTTGTGGAGAGAGAAAAATCGCAAGCAATGATTCCTGTGATTTGACAACTTGCAACCGCGATAAAGCAGTGATGACGCATGATAAGGTAACGGTTCAAATTCTCGCGCCTTCCAAACTTATCCACAATTCAAATTCCCAATCAATTAAACTTCCTGCTGAGTCACCGCTTGAATCTTCAATTCTTATCAATAACCAAACAAGACTTTTGGAAAATGCAAGATTTTTGTGCAAGATAGTGTCAAAGATAAATAAATAAATCAAACTATTTGTGGGAATTAGTGATGTCATGTAAGACACAAAGCAGTGGATCCCGGGCACGAATCTCGTCCTTCAAATTCAAGAGAGACTTCAAAGTGTTTGTTTGGATTCCCGTTGAATTACGATCAAGTACTTGTTGAGAAACATTGAAAGGCATCTTTTAAATATAAGGCTATTAAGGGTGGCTTTCGCTTCAATTCTTGAGTTCGATACTAGATATAAGACCGAAATAGAACGAAGTACTTGTGAGACCGATGTGGCCTGCTAAACAAGTAGGTTTGGAACATATTCAGTGACTTGTTGAAACTGTTAATTAGAAATCTCAAAAAAAATGAAAATCTAGATCCTTTGGGAAGAAAAGTCTTGGTGAAAAACATTTTCATAAGGATCGCGCAAAAAGAAAAGGAGATTTCAGGGAGCATGTACAAAAAGTATATTCGTTAATTCAAAGGGTGAAATCTAGAACAATTAATTGTTCACCGTCAATGCTTTAAAGGGTTTGAATTTTGGGTTTCACTTAACACGTAGTGACACGAAACTAAGATCATTAACACAGAAGTTGTGTAACCGTAAACCTCAGTGGTAATGCTGGGTGTCTCAAGGGTTACATTTATGAGATGAAGTATGATGGAGAATAGAAAAGAGGTGGTAAAGGAGCCGAATGTACCTCTGCTACAAAAGATAGACTAAGCAGAAAAACTCTTAACTTCATTTAAGAAGAGTAAGGTAGCTCATGATTAGAGTGAATTTGACAGCCTGATTGGTATATATCAAGTCATTAAGGCTTCACTCAAAATCTTTTGAGGCTTGGGTCAACATGCAGCAGCCTGCTTCTAGGGACACTTAGCTAGTACAAAGATAAGGAATTATACCTGCCCCAGCTCCATCATTAATAATGGCTTTTGTATGCAAATTATATTAAGAGTAAAGAAAATTACGATAAAATGAAAGAAAATATTTTTGAGTTTTGAAGTTTCTGAACAGAAAAGAAAAATATTTTTGGATTTTATTAGATTTTCTGAAAAAAGAAATAAAACAGAAAAGAAAAATATTTTTGGATTTAATTAGATTTTCAAAAAAAAAAATAATTAAAACAGAAAAGAAAAATATTTTTGGATTTTATGAAAATAAAAGGAAAAACATAAAATAAATTGCAAGAAAAGAGAATACATACTATACAACCGAAACCATCCTTTGGATATGAGGAGCGAACTGAGCCGGGTGAGACCGAACCCGAAATAGGCCGAGCGTTCGGTTCATTTCGGTTCCCGTAAGAACCGAACCCGAAATGGACCGAGCGTTCGCTCTATTTCGCTTCCAACTTTTATTGAGACGAAAGAGATTTCGGTACAGATTCAGCTTCCATCATTCCTAGGCCTTGTAGGATTTTATTAAAACTTGCTTCAGACAAGGCCTTAGTAAAGATGTCAGCCAATTGATCAGTGGTTCTTACGAAGTGAATTTCTACGTTACCATCTTCCACATGATCTTTGATAAAGTGATACCTCAGTGCTATGTGTTTCGTCTTTGAGTGCTGCACTGGGTTATGAAAAATCCTAATTGCACTTTCTGAGTCACAATATAGTGGGATTTTCTTCATGTTCAGGCCGTAGTCTCGAAGTTGACTTTGTATCCAAATGACCTGAGATATGCATGATGCAGCGGCTATATATTCTGCTTCGGCAGTGGAGAGAGACATACAAGTTTGTTTCTTGGATTGCCAGCTAACAAGTTTTCCGTCTAGAAATTGGCATCCCCCAGTGGTACTCTTTCGGTCCAGTCTACATCCCCCAAGATCAGCATCTGAGAATGCTTGGACAAAGAACCCTGATTTGGCAGGGTACCACAAGCCGAGAGAAGAGGTTCGCTTTAGGTATCGAAAGATGTTCTTCACGGCCAGCAGGTGAGGTTCGCGTGGATTAGCTTGAAACCTGGCACAATAACACACAGAGAACATTATGTCTGGTCGACTTACTGTTAGATACATGAGAGACCCTATCATCTGACGATAAAGGGTCATGTCAGCAGCCGGTTTGTCCAGAGAAGGTGTCAGCTTTGTGCCAAACGCCATAGGAACCTTTACTTTCGAATCTCCCATCATTCCAAACTTGGCGAGCAAGGTCTTCGTGTAAGCCTATTGATTAATAAAAATGCCTTCGGGTCCCTCTCTTATATTCAAGCCAAGGAAAAAGTTAATAGGACCCATTGAGCTCATTTCAAATTTAGTCTCCATCAACTTCCTGAAATCAGCTGTTAAGCTAGGATTTGTGGAATCGAAGATGATATCATCAACATAAATTTGAACGATCATAAGGTGGTCACCCTCTTTCTTGCGAAAGAAGGTTGGGTCTACCGAACCTTGTTTAAAATTAGACATTTTGAGAAATCTAGTTAGAGTTTCATACCATGCCCTTGGTGCTTGCTTGAGACCATAGACTGCCTTGTCCAGAATGTAGCAGTGATCTGGATACTTCTCGTTCACGAAACCCGGTGGTTGCTCCACGTACACCGTCTCTTCCAGTTCGCCATTTAGAAAGGCACACTTCACGTCCATTTGGAATACTTCAAAGTTCTTGTGTGCAGCATATGCGAGAAAGATACAAACCGATTCTAGCCTTGCTACTGGAGCGAAGGCCTCTTCGTAATCTATGCCTTCTTCTTGACAGTAACCTTTCACAACCAATCTTGCCTTATTGCGTATTACATTTCCTTCCTTATCCATCTTGTTCCTGAAAACCCACTTTAATCCAACCACAGAAGCATCCTTTGGTGTTGGAATCAGTCTCCATACTTTATTTCGCTCGAACTCATTGAGTTCGTCTTGCATCGCCTGTACCCAATCAGAGTGATCGAGTGCAGTCTTGATCGTCTTTGGTTCAACTTTGGAGATGAACGAATTAAACATGCAGAATTCTACTTTAGAGAAAAGTGCAGTTTGTTTCGCTTTCAGTTGGGATCGTGTGATAACCTTTTCTGTCGAATCACCAATAATTTGTTTTTGTGGATGATCTTTGGTCCATTTGGTGAGAGGAGGGAAACTAGGATCATATGTGGGATCCAGTTCAGCATTCACTTCTTCTTCAAATTCTGACTGAGTATCGTCATCGTTTATATTCGCATTCTCCCTCTCGAATGAAGATACTTCCTCAGTCTCAGGCTCATAATTCTCCCCCTGGACCCGATTTTCGGTTGGAATGAATGATGATGAGCTCTCCCCCTGGAATGATGAGTTTTGGTTATGTTGATAGGACGAACTCTCCCCCCTGAATATGAGAACTATCTGTTAGAGGATCGCTTATGTCTGGCTTTTCGGTTGTTACTGGTTCTTCTTCTGCCATTTTCTTCGCATCATCATCGATTATCTTCTTCAAGTTATCTACCTTGTTGTCTGCAGCTTGAGATTCAGAGAGTATAGCCTTTTCTGGTTCATCAAACAGCAACATGTCTTGCTCAAAGAGGTTTGAAATTGGTACCGTGACTTGACCAGATTTTGGAAATATTTCGTCCACAGAGCCTTCGGTTGTCTTCAGTTTCTTGACGTAGGTATCATCGAAGGTAACATAATAGGTCTCCTCTATTTTCTTTGAACGCTTGTTGAGAACCCGATATGCTTTGGAGGTTAAGGAATAACCCAGAAAGATTCCTTCGTCTGCTTTGCCATCAAACTTGTTTCGGTGCTCCTTTGAATTGAAGATGAAGCATCTCGAACCGAACACGTGAAAAAACTTTACGTTAGGCTTTCGGTTGTTCAAGATCTCATAAGGAGTGATGGAGAAACGCTTGTTGAGGTAAGATCTGTTCTGTGTAAAGCATGCAGCAACAATGGCGTCAGCCCAGAAATATAGAGGTAGAGAAGCGAAGCTCAGCATGGTTCGGGCTGCTTCACACAAAGATCGGTTTCGCCTTTCGACAATTCCATTCTGTTGTGGAGTATATGGAGCCGAGAAGTTGTGAGTTGTTCCCTTCTCGGCAAGAAAATCTTCAAAGTCTTTGTTCTTGAACTCCAACCCGTTGTCGCTCCTTATCTTTCGAACTATCTTCCGTAGTTGAACTTCTATCTGCTTGATAAATAGTTTAAGCTTGGGAGTGGCCTCTGATTTCTGCTTCAAAAAGAACACCCAAGTAAACCGAGATAAGTCATCCACTATGACAAGTATATACTTGTTACCGCCAATACTTTCGATTGAAGATGGACCACATAAATCAATGTGAAGTAATTCAAGTGATTCAATAATTTTCGTATTGACTCGAGAAGGATGACTTTGTCGACTTTGCTTTCCCATTTTACATGCAGCACACATGTGTTCTTTACCTTCTTGATCAACTCATCGCATTCGTTGATCTGCTCACTGACAGGTTTCACTGCAAAATACCTGTCTTCACGCTCCTTCGCTTCATCCAGTTCTCCATCAGTGGCATAGCCTCGCTTTTGTGACACCTCAAAAGTCACCATCAAACACTTTCCTGCAATATCCTCTTCTTTCACCAACAAAGCCCTGCCATGAGTAGGCTTCCTCACTTCTTCATCTTCTGAATCAGTGGACCAAACTTCAACACCTCCGAACTCATCGTCATCAATATTTCCATGCACAATAAGAGCATTCATAGTATTGTTAGATCCAGCTTTCTTATTCTTGATTTCTTCCAATCGTCGTGTGAGGTTCGCTTCCTCGTCCTCATCTTCATTCTTTTCGGACATCTTTCTCAGCATGCAATCTCTGGCGAAGTGATTTTTGCCTCCGCAGTAGTGACAATTAATCCCTGAGTCACCTCCAAGTTTTACTTCCTTCTTTGGTTCTTTAGTCTGAGAAACATTCTTTGGTTCCTTCTTTGCTTTCTCGGCACTGTAGATACCTTGCCAGTTTCGGTTCTTATTTGTTGGGAACCTTCTTTTGATGAACTTCTTGGGATTTGACACCATCAGAGCATACTCTTCATTTGTTAGATCATATTCAGAGAGATTCAAATCTTCTTCTTCTTCAGCAACACTCCTTGCTTTGGATATTAGGGCCAAGGAACCCATGCTAGAAACCACATTCATTTCTTTAGTCAAGGCACTCTCATGTGACTTTAATATTCCCACGAGTTTCGCTAGAGAATAATTCTTGAATTGTTCATGAGCCTTCACAGTAGACACCACAGCCATCCATTCGGGTCTAAGGCCATTCATGAATGTCACCTTCTGTTCAATGACTTTCCTTTCAATCCCATGCTTTATCATCCTACTAAGGAGATGATTAAAGCGATCGAAGGTTTGAATAAGCTTCTCTTCTGGCTTCTGCTTGAAGTCACCAAATTCTGAGAGCAACAATGTTTGGATTGAATGCTCAAGATCTTCATCCGTAGAATACAATTCCTTCAATCTGTTCCATATTTCTTTTGCCGTTGTGCATGAGCTTACTAACCGAAACGTGTCCGATTGGAAAGCAAACCTGATCATTCTTAAAGCTTTGATGTTGCACTGAAACTTTTCCTTCTCATCTTGGGGAATATCTTTCACATCACTGATGAGGTGATTGTACTCTTTTTGAGTTTTAACAATTCTTGAAGATTTTGAGTGAGCGAATGGACCTACAGTAATCGCCTCCCAGATCAAGTATCCATTGTCTTCTGAGCCAATTACGTAATCTTCAAAGTTATGAGTCCAGACCTCATAATCCCGAGTGTACAATATAGGAATCCTTGTCGTCGATCCGATGCTGTTGGAGATATTGATTGGGTTAGACTAAGAATCATCCATAGACATGACGATGTTTGTTCGAAAATCTGCTTAAGATCAGACTTGTAAATAACGTTACGGTAAGATCGAATATTTAAAGAACTACGTCAATTGTAAATGATGGCTCTAACAATATCAATCAAAGCGGAAAACCCTAAGATCTTCTTCAACAGAAGAGATGTGTATGAATTACACAGTCTCCTGCTCTGATACCAATTGATGAGTTTGAAAACTCTCAGATCGATTAGATCTTCAATAGGTGAAACAATAAAAGCAAACAAACACAATCAACATGATATAGAATCAAATAATGCTTAATGATTCAAATGTAGTCACGCCTCAGCAGAGCTCGATAAAGAACTTCCACTGTAGAGGCGAGCTAGGGTTTACAGTACTATATCCAGAATCAATAATTAAAGTGATCACCATAAAGGATGCATGCATGCACCTTAAATACAAAACCCTAATAAAACAAACACGGTTGGACAGGCCCAAACCGGATAACAAAACTGGGCTAATGACCGAGCCCAAGACGCAACACTATTATACCTAACATCGTGCTTACAGTTTTCAGTTTTGTTTCAGGTACCTCTTCAGTGAAGGGGAAGGAGCCGGCGCGGTAGCGGCACATCACACTCATGCATGATTTCCGCATTGAGTTTTCTAGGATTGTACTCTGATTATTACTATTAGCCGATGATATGTTTTGAGACACGACGTAATGGTTTTATGAATTAATATAATATTAGCAATGTTTGATAAATGATTTCACATGATTACTTAATTAAAAATGAAATTTTTAGCCTTGAAAATTGGGATGTTACAAGTTGGTATCAGAGCCTTAGTTTGAGGGATTCGGATACACTCTCGGGCGTGTCTGAACTCAAACTGAGGACTTGGTAAAAAAATTTTCAAAAAGTAAATCACTTTATGAAAAGAAGTTTGAAAAGAGAAAAAGGAACTTTAAAAAAGAACAAGATGTGTGATGTGCGCGACCCGCCGAGCTCAAGTAAGTTTTCCCCAAGATACCCATACATGTTATGTTATGATATGATATGATATGATTATGAGAATTGCATGCTAGATTAGGGCTAGAGGATCTAGGAAGGATGCCTTATATGCCTACTGTATATGTATGAGAAATGCATGCTAGAGTAGGGCTAAGGATCTAGGAAGATGCCTGATATGCCTGCTATATGTGCTTTTGAGTTGCGAGATGTTACTGATTAGTCAGTTATATGATAGCTTGGATAGAGTACGATTGGATTGGGTTACTCAATGCCCGAATGCTATTGCTTTGTGCTTCGGGAGTCCTAGTTATCTTTAGCTAACTAGTAAATGAATACATTAAGTTACATATTGCGAGGACGAAATAATTCCAGAAGGTTAGGTCTAGCCCTACTGCGCAGCTCTTGTTTGAGTCCAACCGTTGTGGGGTAGGACCTTTCATTCGAAGAATTATCTGGTCTTAGTAATATGTAATGGTATTCACGAGCTAGTTAGGTAAAGGTAGTAGGGGTTCCTTATGCAGCTGATGACGAAGAGTAGGTCGGAGAGTTACCCTAGGGTAAGCCTAGGACGAGATTGGAAAAGAGTGAAACAGTAATAGGAGGGACTTGGTGAAGTCGAAGAAATCCTCGAGGAGAGTACGGATAGATGTGGAAGGTAGTATGGGCCCGTACTACTGAAAGCAGAGGATCCGTACTCGAATCGAGGAGGGCCGAGATGGAACCAGGAAACTTGTAGAGTGTATGAAACCTCTCGAGGTTTATGTATGATTCTGACAGTTATGTGTTATGTTTCAGAATGGTGATGATCACACGAGACAGAGGAGGAGGTTCAGGGTCAGGATCCGGTTCGGGAGCAGCTACCGAGCCAGTTGATGAGGGGCTACGTGAGTTCATTGCTTCTGAGATCACGAGAGGTATACTTGAGTCGACCTCGATGATTTTCGGGTCGATCAAGGAAGGGATCATTGAGTTGATGGAGGATCGCCTCAGGGCGTTCAGGAGTGACATGGCACACAGCCAGTCAGGGTCACGCACACTATCCTTCAAGGACTTTAGGGGCAGTGGTGCGCCGGATTTCCATGGGACTAAGGACCCCATCGCAGCCAGGAGGTGGATTGCAGACATTGAGTCTGCACAGTTGACGAGCTTCTGCCCTGAGGGGTCGAAGGTGAGATATGCTGCAGGTTGTTTGAGAGATAGGGCCAGAGATTGGTGGGAGTCGGTTGGCGACTCGTTGGGCGCCTCGACGATTGAGGCTATGACTTGGTCGGACTTTGTGACCAAGTTCCGGTTTGAGTTTGCGCCAGCTGTAGAGCTTCAGCACCTGGCCAAGGAGTTTCTGGATATAAGGCAGACGACAGAGACAGTGGCGGAGATTACCGCCAAGTTCCGGGAGAGGGCATTGTTGGTGCCCCAGTATGCGGGAGATGAGGATATATGGAGGACCCGCTATCACGACATGTTAAGAGCGGATATTCGGGAGCATGTTAGCTTCTCAGCATGTCCGACCCTGGATTCCATGATTGCCAGGGCGAGGGAGAGAGAGATAGACTTGGAGCACATCAGGAAGAGGAAGGCAGAGGAGGGACAAGTTACTGGGGCTTCGGGGAAGAAGCCCAAGGGATCCGACTCTAGGTCGAAGGGCCAGCAGGGTCGGGGCCGCTGCGGAAAGTGCGACAAGACTCATGAGGGGGTTTGTAGGATGGGATCATCAGGCTGCTACAAGTGCGGCAAGATGGGGCACTTCAGCAGGGATTGTACCGCCCCTGCGCCCACTTTCCAGACATCAGAGTTGCTGTGTTTCCACTGCAACCAGCGAGGCCATAAAAAGGCCAATTGCCCTCAGTTGACAGCAGCAGCGCCAGTGAAGGTGCCAGCTCCAGCAACCCTACGAATTACTGATGGCCGGCAGGGCAAGACAGAGGCTCTAGTGGTGAGGAGTCGAGCCTTCCAGTTGACTACCGAGGAGGCACGCGCCGCACCCGATGTGGTGACAGGTATGATTTCTTCCCTCTAGCTTTTATTTTATGTTTCTTATGATATTGATGTGTCGTATGATATGTCTTGTTTAGGATCATTCCATGTGAACGGTATCCCAGTTCAGGTGTTGTTCGATTCGGGTGCTACCCGGTCATTTGTCTCTCTTGCGCTTAGCAAGAGGTTCTCTGAGTCGCCGGGCATGTTGGATTGCCCTCTAGAGGTCGAGATTACAGATGATCGATCGGTACGAGCATCAGAGGTTTTCCGAGACCGTGTTCTGAGGTTGTTCGAGGAGCGTTATTTGGTAGACTTGGTTCCCATTCCGTTGCGTGGGAACAAGGTGATTATAGGCATGGATTGATTGAGCCCCAATGGGGGCAGTGATCGACTGCGCGCAACGGTTGGTTCGGATAAGGACCCTGAGTAGGGGAGAGCTGGTGGTTCAGGGAGAGAGGCCACAGCACGGACCAACACTATGTTCAGCAGCGAGGGCTAGGCGCTATCTTCAGCAGGGCTGCGCTGGGTATGTCGCCTATGTTATGGATACCCGGGAGGCGGGTAAGACGATGGTGAGCGATGTTCCGGTGGTGCGAGATTACATAGATGTATTCCTAGAGGAGCTGCCTGGGATACCTCCGGAGCGACAGGTGGAGTTCAGGATCGACCTAGTCCCTGGTGCGGCCCCGATAGCCAAGCCACCATATCGGTTGGCTCCTCCCGAGATGCAGGAGTTGTCTACGCAGCTGCAGGAGCTGTTAGACAAGGGATTTATCAGGTCGAGTAGTTCGCCTTGGGGAGCCCCGATCCTGTTTGTCAAGAAGAAGGACGGGTCGCATCGCATGTGCATAGATTACCGGGAGTTGAACAAGGTAACGGTAAAGAACCGTTACCCACTCCCGAGGATAGATGACTTGTTCGACCAGCTTCAGGGAGCATCTTGGTTTTCCAAGATTGACTTGCGGTCAGGCTACCATCAGATGAGGGTCAGGAATGAGGATATACAGAAGACTGCTTTTCGGACTCGATATGGTCACTATGAGTTCGTGGTGATGCCCTTCGGGCTCACCAATGCTCTTGCCGCGTTCATGGACCTCATGAACCGCGTGTGCAGACCGATGCTAGATCGGTCTGTGATAGTTTTCATTGATGACATCTTGGTCTACTCCAAGACGCAGGAGAAGCATGAGGAGCATCTGCGAGAGGTTTTGGATACATTGAGGAGGGAGAGCTTGTATGCCAAGTTCTCCAAGTGCGAGTTCTGGTTGCGCGAGATGCATTTTCTTGGGCACCTTGTCAACCAGAACGGGATATTGGTTGACCCGGCCAAGGTGGAGGCCGTGATGAGATGGGAGGTTCCAAAGTCTCCAACTGAGATTTGGAGTTTCCTCGGACTAGCAGGCTATTATCGTAGATTCATTCAGGACTTCTCCAAGATAGCCGTACCTCTGACCCGACTGACGAAGAAAGTTGTTGTCTTTCGTTGGGGGCCTGAGCAACAAGCAGCGTTTGAGACGTTGAGACAGAGACTATGCGAGGCGCCGATACTCGCCCTGCCCGAGGGCGTGGAGGACTTTGTGGTATATTGTGACGTGTCCATCTCAGGGTTGGGCACGATATTGATGCAGAAGGGGCATGTTATCGCTTACGCTTCGAGGCAGCTGAAGCCTCATGAAGCGAACTACCTGACGCATGATTTGGAGTTAGGGGCGGTCGTCTTCGGCCTTAAGATTTGGCGACACTACCTCTATGGGGTCCGATGTACCATCTACACAGACCACAAGAGTTTGAGGTACCTCATGGATCAGCCGAATCTGAACATGAGGCAGCGTCGGTGGTTAGATGTGGTGAAGGATTATGATTGCGAGATCCTTTACCACCCGGGGAAGGCCAATGTCGTGGCCAACGCGCTTAGCCGCAAGGCAGCGCCGATCAGGGATATCTGTATGAGGATGACAGTTGTGACTCCGTTGTTGGAGCAGATTCGGGAGGCCCAGCAGGAGGCCATGAAGGAGGAACATCGGAAGAGCGAGCAAATTGTGGGTTAGGTTTCCTCCTTGGACTATGATAGCCGGGGATTGTTGACTCTTCACCGTAGGGTGTGGGTCCCATATCATGGGGGTGTGCGCCAGGTATTGATGGAGGAGGCGCACAAATCCAGGTTTTCTATTCATCCCGAGGCGACGAAGATGTACAGGGATCTTCGACCCGATTACTGGTGGCCCTGCATGAAGCGGGACGTCTCCTGGTACGTAGAGCGATGCTTGACCTGCAGGAGGGTCAAGGCCGAGCACCAGAGGCCACACGGCAAGATGCAACCACTAGACATTCCCATGTGGAAATGGGAAGATATTACTATGGATTTCATCACCAAACTTCCCAGGACTGCACGGGGAGTGGATTCGATTTGGGTCATTGTGGATCGGTTGACCAAGAGTGCCCATTTCATACCGATCCAGGAGAGCATCTCGGCCGAGAAGTTGGGTGATATGTACATCCGATAGGTTGTGGCTCGCCACGGAGTGCTAGTCTCCGTGATTTCGGACCGAGACGTGCGGTTTACTTCCAGGTTCTGGAAGAAGTTTCATGACGAGTTGGGTACTCGTCTGCTTTTCAGCACAGCGTTCCACCCGCAGACGGATGGTCAGAGTGAGCGGACCATCCAGACTTTGGAGGATATGCTGCGGGTCTGCGTTCTAGACTTCGGTGATAGCTGGGATACCTGCCTTCCATTAGCTGAGTTCTCCTACAACAACAACTATCACACTTGTATCGATCGTCCTCCCTTCGAGATGTTGTACGGGAGGAAATGCAGGACCCCGATATGTTGGGGCGAGGTCGGACAGAGGGTCATGGGGAGCACCGAGGTGGTGCTCAAGATGACAGAAAGAATTCAACAGGTTAGGAGTAGGCTTCAGACTGCTCGGAGTCGGCAGAAGAGTTACGCCGACAAGCGCCGATCAGACCTGGAGTTCCAGGTCGGGGATATGGTCCTCCTGAAGGTGTCTCCTTGGAAGGGCGTCATCCGATTCAGGAAGCGGGGCAAGTTGGGCCCCAGATACATTGGACCTTTCCAGGTTGTAGCCCGGGTGGGCAAGGCGGCATATAGGCTGCATCTGCCAGCCGAACTCGGTCAGATTCATAGCACTTTTCACGTCTCCCAGTTGCGGAAGTGTTTGGTGGACGATTCGGCGATGGTACCTTTGGAGGATATTCAGGTTGATGATAGCCTGAACTACATCGAGCGGCCAGTGGCAATCCTTGACAGGAAGTCAAGGGATCTGAGGAACAAGAGGGTGGAGCTGGTAAAGGTGCAGTGGCAGCACCACAAGGGCTCGAAATGGACCTGGGAGCCGGAGGACGAGATGAGGGAGGACCTGGGAGCATTACCCCGAGCTTTTGCAGGACCCAGTAGCAGACTTCGAGGATGAAGTCTAAAATAAGTGGGGGAGATTTGTAACACCTGATTTCTGGTATGTATTTTATTCAAGAATTGTATGTATTTTCTCTGGGACTCGACGAGTTGGAGGCCCAACTCGTCGAGTAGAGTCGAGATCCACGGACAGTTTAAGTGACCTACTCGACGAGTCGGAAGACTGACTCGACGAGTAGGTGCTGCTTGGGTAAAACCCTAAATTTAGGGTTTGCACCCTATTTAAACACCTTATCTCAGCCTCCATCGTCCCTTATACTCCCAGAGGACATCATATCGAAACCCTAGCCGTTTTTGAGTCACTACAAGAAAAAGTCGAAATAACGACGGAAAAATTCCGTAGCTAAAACATTATATTCCGTAGTTAAAATCGATTAGCGACAGAATTTGCTACGGATCCATTATGTAGGAAAATTCTTCGTTAGTAAAGGTTCGTTACAGAATCTGTAGCACCTTCACAACGGAATTTACAACAGACTTATTTCGTATAAAACTTGCTATGGACTACATCCGTAGCAACATCGTAGCAAATTAACTACAATTTATTTTCGTAGCATGTCCGTAGTGAATTAACTACGCCCCGATCCGTAGTAAATCTGTCGCAAATTAACTACAAACTAAATTCGTAGCTAGTTTCTGTAGCAAATCCACTATGGGTAATGGCGTAGCTAGTACTCCGTAGTAAATTTACTATGACCTAATTTTGTTACAAATTAACTACAAACTTGCCCCGTAGCTAATTTTCGTAGCAAATCAACTATGGGTAATATTGTAGCAAACATTCCATAGTGAATTTACTACGATGTATCAAATATGTTGTAGTAAATTTACCACAACCTACTTCTGTTGCAGAAAAAATTTGACAGAATATGTTTCATAGCAACATCCATAACAATTCAACTACAAAAATGTGACAAAATTAATTAAAATAAATACAAAAATGAGTGGACTTTTTCCAAAGCAAATTAATAAGAAAATCAACATTATAAAATTGCATTAAACAGTAAAAGAAATTACATAAACTCTTAATAAAAACATAGTTTATCATCAAATAAAATTTCACTTTGTCCAAAACACCAATTATAATATCCCAAAATTTTCCAATAATTTTAAACTTTTCGAAATTATTTTGTAAAAAAAAACATCCATCCATAATATAACTTAACCAATTTATAAAATTCAAATCCCCAATTTAGTAATTCCAAACATACTTTAGATAAACCCATTTGTTTGTAACTCCGTTATAATAGAATAATAAAAGCCGTAAAATCCGTAATAAAATTTATGACAAGGACCCAATCTTCAACCGCGTCAGTGTACAGTTAAGTCGAACCCTTACCCTTGTTGGTATCTGATGTACCCGTAATAATCATTTATAGAATAAAAGGGTAAGTACAAAGCTTAGTGACTTCCAACATAACATAACATTAGAAATATTACACCCTACTCCTACTTATCATGCCACCAACAAAATATGCAAACATCCATATAACATATAAACATTAATATCATATATCTTGTGTCTATTTGGGAACAAATCCCAAACAACACCCAAATAAATACTTGGTATTTAGCCATCGAGTCCACGGACTTGGCGTTTCCGCATTCGGTCCCCCTGACTTGGCACAATGGCCTTCGGTCAGTCGGCTCGGTATTCAACTCGGTATTCAGTCGTCGAGCCCAAACATATCATGCATATACATTCCACATAACAAATAAGTACATCAAACATAACTAATGCAACAAGTATTACTTTAACTATCAACCATATAGTTCCTAGTCTCACCCGACCTAACAGTAGGCATATAATACTCTAAGGTTATGAAGTGAGGAACTCACCTCTAGTAGTCAAACACCCTTCAAATAATACAAACACCCCTTCACACCAGGTTAGCCTTCAACTTCCTAATAATGACCAAAAAGAGTTAAGTTATGGTACTTTGATATCTCAAAAGTATAATGGCTTGAGTGTTATTTTTTTTTCCTGATTTATACATAGAAATTATAGTCTTGTTCGGGACCTGTTTTACCCCCCTTAAACGCCTTATTTTTCAAAAATGTTTTATATGCATTAAGTAAAGATCATTATCTTTAAAAGTAGTATTCGCACACCTCTGTACGATTTTTCTACAATTTTTGACGATTTTTACAAAACAGCCTCGCAAAACAGTTCATTACGGACCAGTCTGGGTAAATGGTCGATTTCACCCTAGTTAGGGGCATTTATGGCCTTTGGTAAAAACTAATGAAACGTATAGGACTCAAAAATGAAACTCTGGCTTTTGGTTTCGACTAAAAAGGTTTTCACATGAACGAGATATCATCTCTCAAAGGACAGATTAGGGTAAAATCCTGAAATCACAGCTTTGTCTTTTTAGGGTTAATTTGACCTCTTAACCCATTAAGACCTATCCAATGAGGCTTATAATCAGTAAAATGAGTTCATAACAGTAGATTACTTCATTTATATAGAATTCAATGAAAATCTCAACCCCTTTTCTTGAGATTTCTTGCATAAAACATCAAAATAAGTACAACGCCCTCATGGGAAGAATACCAACTAGGGTTTAAGGTTTGGGACCAAAACAACCCATGTCACCACTTAGCCCTCAAAACACCTTGGAGCATCACTACCCACTGCCATAGTGGCAGTGGTGGCTGGCGGTGACTGCCACCACCTTGGCGGTAGTGGTGGTGGTGAAGATTTCGTTTAAAGGTAGAAGAGAAAGAAGGAGAATAAGATTGCATGACTTACTTGAGAATGATGAATGTTTCTCCCTTGAAGAAGATGTCATAGCCTCCTTCCAACCTTCACTTTCGATGCTCCTTTCTTCTCCACTGCCGTTCTTTCTTTTCTCCCTTCTCACTCACGGCTACACAAAGAAAAACGGCACCCCCTTAACTTCATAGGGTTAGGCCAAAATTTTGAGGCTTAATAGGCCTTTTGGACGTGATTATGGGCTGCCCTAAGTTGGTGTCCGATCAAGGGGGGGTCCAAGGCTTCAAAAACATAGCATTTGGCCCTTCAAGTTTGACATAACGGCTCCTCTAACCCCAAAAACAATTCCATTGCACAATGGATCCATAATTAGCCCTAATTACCCCACCCTATTATTTTTTTTTTAATATAGTTAAATATACCAGAAATAATAAATAAAGTATAATAAATTCACGTACCATGAACCGGGGCGTTACACCAATCAAATTAATCTAATAGTCAAACTCAACTAGAAATCCTAAACATGCAATCAATAAAAAATATATCATTAATTATTTGTGCTTCTTATATCATTGACCATGTCATCACCCAACTCTATCCTTTGTTTATGTATGGTTTCCTCTAGTTTCCGGATCTTTGAATAAAGATGATGATTTTCCGAACTACTATCTAGTGAAATGCATATTTGAGAAGAGTTTTCAAGAAAAATGGACATGTCATATGACCCAAACCCATAAACTCTTTTCTTGCAATCATGTCCTCCAACAACAACTTGCTTTCAAGAATTTGGAAATTTGATTCAAAGTTTGAACAAACTAGACATACTAAGCATTCCAGAAAAGTAAGTATCATAATTTTTAGATGTTCGGATTGCCTCAAACGGATTTTTGAAGTTGAAGGGCAGAATTCGAAAAATATGCCATTTTAGCTTTTCATTCATTTTTGGTGTTTTATTAAGGACTTAATGGTTAAGTTTATAGTTTAACATTTTTAATATAATTATTGACTACATATGAGGTTTCCAAAATATACAAAACAACTTTACTCAAAAGTCTTAATGCATGACTTAATCGAGTATAAAGTTAGGGCTTAACAAAATAATAATAAAATGTATAAAGCTTCATTTCATGTCTTAGCCTAGGACTTCCCTGGACCAAAATACCACAACCACCAACCCATGGTGGCCTGTGGTGACAGGAGCTGACTCACACTGGCGGTAGGAGGCTGCCAGTGGCGGTCCTTGGTGGTTTCACAGTGGAAAGAAGAAAAAGAGATGAGAAAAAGAGATGAAGAATTACCCAATAGCTAGAATGAGACTGGAACACTCCTCCCGACACCCTTTTCCCTAAAAGTAGCACCTCCGGTAACACCAAGTCCGATAGTACCCTCCTTCCGATCGCAACTGTCCTTCATGTTGACCCTTTTCTCAACCGGAAAATGAAAACACGCACATAATTTGGTCCTAGATCGATTAGAGTTAGATTAGGGCTTATAAACGTGTTTCTTGAAATCGTGGGCTGCGAAAAATCCAATCCCGATCCTCCCTAATTTATCCAGTTGAGTATAACGAAGAAAAATCTCGATTTTTCAATTTAGACCTTGATTTTTCCCATAATGACGAAAAATACCCTCAAAACAAATTTATTTTCACAGAAGGTTTTCAACTGTGACACTTTTAACCCCTCATTCTTCATTATCTTCCATTATTGATTCATGGATGTTATTTCATCTTAACTATTATTATTATTATTATTATTATTATTATTATTATTATTATTATTATTATTATTTTCTTTATTTATTATTTAGCCCCTTAATATTTACCGGATCTTTTTTTTTTTCGTTTTTATCACCGATAAAATCCTTAAAATTATTCTCCTTAATTATATAATTATTAATTTAACTAACATTTGATTCCTAAAACAATTATCATAAAAAAATAGAGCATTACAGGTTTATTTCCATTTCAATACATTTTCTATAAAAATAAGCCACGGTGACTTAAAATTGCATACTGGAAAATTCTATTGTATAATATTTATGGTTTTTATATTATAGTATAATAATTATGACCTATGATCTTGTAGCAAATTTTGTAGCGACATAGCTACGGATTTTGACTCCGTAACAAATGTTGTAGCAAGCTAGCTACAGACTTAGATGCGGTAGAAAATTTTGTTGCAAAATAGCTACAGATTTTGATTCCGTAACAATTTATGTAGCAAAGTAACTACAAACTTTAATCTGTAGCAACAGTTTTAGCAAAATACCTACGCCTTATAATTCTGTAGCAAATTTCGTAGCATGATAACTATGGACTCCGATTGCGTAGCAAAATTCTGTAGTTATTCAAATATTAGCTATAGAATGCAATTTTGTGGTTAATTCCGTAGCAAATATACCTACGTCTAACTAGTTTGTAGTATATTCCATAGTAGAATAGCTATGGTTTTTAATTATGTAGCAAAATTCCGTAGTTATTCAAATATTACCTACGGAATGTAATTTTGTAGCAAGTTCCATAGCAAAATAGCTACGACAAGCCATTCTGTAGCATAATCCGTAGCGGAATAACTACGGATTTTACTTTCGTAGAAAAATTCCGTAGTTATTTCAACTTTTTCTTGTAGTGAGTGTTCTAAGGCCATTTTGGTGCTTTTTGGTGGGTTGTGAAGCTTGAGAAGAGGGAGGAACTTGTGAGATCAAGGGGAAACAAGAAGATCCAGATTTTGAAGCTCGTTTTCAGCTTATTGAAGGTATGAAGCTGAACCTTTGTCTATAGATCTTGGTTTTTGGGCCTTTTCCTTCATATTTCTAAGCCCTAGAGAGGTTGTATTTGGGATTTAGTGTTGGAAGTCAGTGTGTGCTTTAGATCCAGGTCTATTGGGGGGTTTTATGGCACAAAGGTGCCTATTTTGTTGCCATGAACACCCCATGCACTTTGGAGGCCATCTTTTATGGCTTTTTGGGCCAAAGACCCCTTGCATGTGTACCAAGTTTGGAACTTTAAGTGTAAAATGGACATTAGGAGGCCTGATCTATGGTTTTGGTGTGTTAAGACCCATTTAAATCGACTGTATAGTGTTGGCCAAGGATGGACTCGACGAGTTGTTCTTGCAACTCGGCGAGTCGCGGTGTATTGACCACCAAATCCTTTCTGTGGATGGACCAGTTGTTAGGGAGAAAGTCCCTTAGTTGTTTAGACGCGTAAAGGGACCTGGGAATCATAGGACTCGGCGAGTGTATGAACAGACTCAGCGAGTCCAAGGCAATCTCCCAATCTTTGAAGATGGACTCAACGAGTTGTTCATACAACTCGGCGAGTCATAGACTGGACACATTCTTATGAGGGAGATGAACTCGACGAGTTCAAGGGTGAACTCGGCGAGTCGGATGAATATGGTCCCGATGGTTTGAATGAAGGAGAACCCGTCGAGTTCTTGCTAGACTCGACGAGTGGAGTCGGGGTTGGATCGGGTTACTAGAGTATGGACTCAACGAGTTAGTAGACCAACTCGGCGAGTCAGGTCAACTGGGTGTTGACTTTGACAAATGTTGAATTTGCCTGGTTTTGGTATTAACCATGGTTAGAGTTGTATGTTCGGTTTGATGACTTGAAGGTTGTCGTGTAGGGATTGAGGGGTCGAGGAGAGCCGACCTTTACGCAGAGGACAGTTCCGACACTACACGACATCGAGGTGAGTTACCTTCCAGTAACGGTGGGTCTACGGCCACAATGTCGGCCCACCAGTAGGAGTTGTATGTTAGATGATTGTCTTTGTGATATTCATCTAGGTTTGCTACTACCTGTTATGTTTTATGTGCTAGCATGATATGATGTTACGTGATGATGGTAGTAGTAGGGGGAGATAGTCCCCAAGTTACCGGCTGATAGGGCCGAAGGGGTAGTTTAGTACCCAACTATGTTAGATTATGATTACGTGACTGTATGTGATAGACCGGTCGAGAGGGCCGAAAGGGTAGGCCAGCACCCAGATATGCTAGGCAAGGTCACCGATCGAGAGGACCGAAGGGGTAGGCCAGCACCCAGATATGCTAGGCAAGGTCACCGGTCGAGAGGACCGAAGGGGTAGGTCGGGCACCCAGATATGCCTGGCAGTATGTATGTTATGTGTTTGCATGGTATGTGGTATGATGGGGGAACTCACTAAGCTTCGTGCTTACAGTTTTCAGTTTTGTTTCAGGTACCTCTTCAGCGAAGGGGAAGGAGCCGGCGCGGTAGTGGCACATCACACTCACGCATGATTTCCGCATTGAGTTTTCTGGGACTGTACTCTGATTATTACTATTATCCGATGATATGTTTTGAGACACAACGTAATGGTTTTATGAATTAATATAATATTAGCAATGTTTGATAAATGATTTCACATGATTAATTAATTAAAATGAAATTGTTAGCGTTGAAAATTGGGATGTTACACATAATATATCTCATAATATCTCATAAAGATCTCATAACACAGTAAGTAAGGGTATTTTGGGAAATCACCGTTCGGGCGCTGTCTGATTGTACATACTGCTCTTTCTCGTTTTTCTCTTAGAAACTCTTTCTCATTTTAGAAAAATCGTTTCTCTTGGAAAATTTTCTCAAATCCTCAGTTTGAGTCCAGACATACCCGAAGGTGCATCCGAATCCCTCAAACCAATGCTCTGATACCAACTTGTAACGACGTAAATTTTCAAACCAATTTTTCATTTTTAAAACACATAAAACTCATATATTATATTTAGAATCATAAGTGTCTCAAAGTCAACATAAATCCACAACAAAAGTCAAATCCCAGAATCCTCGACATAATCTCAAACAGGTGTGTACAATCACGCCGGTGCCTTCCCGCGATCCTCGGAAGTACCTGAAACACATAACACGCAACACGGTAAGCATAAAGCTTAGTGAGTTCCCCAAAATACCACGTACAATATAATTAGCCACTCGAGGCTATAACTCTAAAAGACCTTTCGGTCAATGTGTCTCAGTGGGACCCTCCAGTCCCACGGCTCGTTGGACCTTCTGGTCCGGTCTCTGTGAGGACCCTCTGGTCTCACTGCTCGTTGGACCCTCCGGTCCGGTCTTAGTGAGGACCTTCCGGTCTCATGGCTCGTTGGACCCTCCAGTCCAGTCTCAGCAATACATAATATAGCATATATATCATACAGACAAGATACATAAGATCACATAACTCAAATAAACACATAAGACCCTCCGGTCACACATAAGTACCACTCTAGGTAAAGTATAGTGAAAAGACTCACCTCGTAAGCTAGCAAAAGAAAACCTCGAACTCGAAATCTCGAACTCTACCCACCAGTCTAGCCTCCGCCTAGCACATAATAATTATCCCTAATTAATATTGGCTCTCAAGAACTAGACTAACCCTTTTACACTCACATAAGGGTGAAAAGACCATTTTACCCCTCCATAGGCTTAATAGTCCATACTTTTGACCAAACCCTAAAAGTCAACAAAAGTCAACGGCAGGGAGTATGCTGCACGTACTCGATCTCTACGCTGTGCGTACTCGGCTGCCATGTAGGCATCGGGGATGCTCGACCCCAACGCCGCACGTAATGGGATTAAGCCCAGCGTACGCCCCAGTTTCACTCTTCTCACATTTTTGGTCTTAACCAGTTAAGACATAGGCTCATATCTCAGATCTGGACTCTCTAATGTCTCTTAATCCATAAAGTCATTGACTTTAAGCCTTTGCATGGCTGATTTGGCACCATCCTCCAAAATATACACTCTTTTGTCTCAAGGATCTCATAACTCATGCATGGAGTGATTTCACCAACCAAGATTGGATTTTTATGACATAACACCACTCATACACTCAAAAGGGGTTGGTCCTAGTCTCTGGAGTTCAAGATCTCATCAAGACTCCACCTTTTTGGGACAAAACCCTAAAATGCTCAAATAACATGCTCATAACAAAGGAAAGGCAAAGTCTGAAGCTTTATACCTCAATAAGAAGCTTCCCACTCATATTTTCTTGGATCTAGAAGCTTGGACTCCAACTCCTCCTTCTTCAAGACCTTCTCTTCTCTTCAAAACCACACAAACACTCTCAAGGCTCAAACACACACACACACAAGCTCTAGAATAAAGGTTAGGGCACTCTTAGGGTTTTCTCTCTGGGAATGGTGGCCAGAAATGAGGCCATCATATCCCTTATATAGGGGACTCACCCCAATTTAGGGTTGCACTCTGGGCCTAGTACGCCCAGCGTACTCACGGGTACGCCCAGTGTACTAGGTGGTCTCCGCGTCACATGCACGCTGACGAGTACGCTAAGCGTACACCTCAGGTACGCCCCACGTACTCGTTTTTTACTCTTTTATAATAAGGACCAAAAATGACAATAGCTCAATAGATCAAGGTCCTCGAAGTATACCTGGACTCGGGATGTTACAATAGAAGGTTACAATATTGATCTTCCCACTATGTACAAATGTTTTTTTTATTTGGAGTATTAAAGACACAAATAATAATTTGCCTAATGTGAGTTTGAAAGGTAAATTTATTTATTTTGATCATGAAAATGTGGGTAGGTAGTTATTTAATATTTTAAGTAACAAGTGGAGGTTACGATATTCATCTATTTATTACTTATAAATGCATTTTAGGTGGAGTAATTAAGCACATAGTTAATTGAGAAGTCACGATTTTAAAACAAATAAGATAAGATACCAACATAATGCAATTAACAACTTATTACATTATTATAATCGATAATTGATATGGTTCAGTCAAACACATACATATGTTATTTGGTGGACTGGTTTCATTTAACAATCAATCAAACATATGGTATGCATTTCAATAAACAATACATTTCAACATATATGTATGTGTTCAATTCAACATATATCAAGAACAAATATGTATGTGCTCAATTCAATAAGCATGTATGTGCTCAATTCTACAGGATGACCAAGAACAACAAAAATGCTCCCAATTCACAAAGCAAAATCAACATATCAGCAAAAATAAACAATAGAATGGGGTTGAAACTAATGGGTTTTATAGGTTACAAAACAATGTGTTTGCAGAATTTCACTTAACACTTAAGGGCACATGCAACCTAAAGGATCTATGTCATAACACTTTGAAACAAAACTAACATGAACCCTAATGTAATTAAAACACCAAGTTAGGGTTACATACCTTTGATTTGTTGTTGTAAACAAATCACTTCAATCCCTTGTAGTTGTTGGTCTTGGAAAGCTTATCACCAAAAAGATGATGCCTTTAATGGCTTACACCCAAAACCAGAAACCCTAGAATGAAGAGGAGAGAGGAGATATGAGGGAATTTTCGTTCATATGACTATAGGGAATGTCATGAACGAAATTTGCAAGCCAAGGGGGTACTATTTATAGTTTAGGTAACTTACAGACAAAACAAGTTTTGAATTAATTAAATAATAGGTTTAATCCTAATTCAAATCATTTCCTTTTATGCAACCAATAGGCTTCCAGAACCTCTAGAAGAGCTCCCAAAACCGTCCATGCTTGGATGGTTCTAGAATTGTATCTTTTGTTCAACTATTGAACAATTACAATTTGTAGTGTTATAAGCATTTGATTTGACATGCAAAATTGTAAAGAACATAATGAACATGATGATTTGGGTGTCTAAGAGATGTATTTGATTATAAAAGGTGTTACAAAAAGTATAAGCTAGATCTAGACAAATAAATAGCTCACACCAACACTCTCAATGTTACATCTTTCAAGCACACTCTAATAGTGGTATGCAACCCACTATTTATAGAGGTGTTAACAAGTCTCTCTTTCTCTCTCTCTCTCTCTCTCTCTCTCTATATATATATATATATATATATATATATATATATATATATATATATATATATATATATATATATATATATATATATCTGTCTCTCTCTCTCTCTCTCACATGTCACAAGGCTCCAATCCCACATGTGCAAGTGGGTCCTCTCAAGCCAAGCCTTCACTAGTCATCTAATAGAGAACTTTGTACCCAACATTTTCCCCCTCAAAGTTAGGAATGGACGACTCAGCTTCAATCTCCAAAAAGATCAACTTTGCGAATGAAACCTCGAGCATGACAAATGTAGAAGTGAGCATCAAATCTTCAAATCTTTAATGATTTCCTAATTCGGGTTCTAGCATGTGAGACATGACAATTCGAGCATCAAAAGGTAATTTGGAGTATCCAAATCTTCACGAATCAATTACCCAACTTTAAGCATAAAAACATACCCCAAAAATCTTCATTATGTCTAAACCTTTCATGAAACTGGGAAAAACCCAAATCACTTCAGAATTTCCAATTCGAATCACTTCATAAACTTCTTTTTCTCAAGGTCACATCGGTCTTCAAATTCGCCTAATATGAAAAATCCAAAACTTTCGAATTCTCATATTACCAATATCTCCTCCTTTTTATAATCAAAATATGATTATAAAACGCAAATAGAAATGAGAAAGCGCTTAATTTGGAATTACCCATGCAAATCTCCCCCTTGACATGTAGCATAAACGTTTCACTTCAAATCCAGAAAATCCAAAAAATATCACAAATTTCGAGTTCTTCATTTCCCAAGTCACATTTGAATTGAAAATGAACAAAATAGTTCATGTTGTTTGAAAACACTTTTTAAAAGTATTATCATTGAAAACCCCATGAAAAATCTTCAAAAATTGCAAGATTTTCTATTTTTGGGTGAAAAGTGTTATTTTGTTGAAACTACATGGACTAAAAATGTATCTTTTGTTGTTTCTTCCCCATTTTATGATGAACAAGAACTCACAATAACGAATGAATGCAACATCACAGTCGAAACCTCACTTTAGACTCCAAACCATTTTCCATAACTTTCGATCCCAAGCTAATAACGTTCGACACTCAAACGGACTTTCGATTCCAAGCCCTTTGAACTTTCGATTATCAAACTTTGATTTTCAGCTCCAGAGCTCCAGTTCACATCTCAGTATCGAATCTTAATTATTCGACCTCACAATCCAATTCTTTACTTTCGATTTTTGACTTAATTCACAGTCGAAATCCAATTTGTTATCAACAATTGGCAGCAAACAAGTAATTATTGACGAAACATTATTGAAATCCCATCATCCATCGAAATCCCATGTACAACCTAGATTACGAGTCCAATCAAATGCGAGACCATCAACTTAAGAGACCTTTATTCTGATGAAACCATCTGATTTCACTTACGTTCCAGATTCATCAAGGACCCAATTTTGACTTTCGACATTGACTTTTCATCCATGTGTGATTATTGAAACCATCTTCAATCGATTTTCAATTCACAGCAAACTTCGATATTAGCTTCTTCACTAAACAACAAATCGAAATTATCTTTCATCTCTTCTGCTTTGACTCTTCAAACCAAAGTCAATTTTAACTTTCAGTTCGATTACCAGTCCAAGACTATCAATCATCGAACCAACTGAATAATTAAAACATAAGCTCAAAAACACCAATTTTGACCTTGATGTTCACATCTTTTGACTTTTCATTTGAAATCATGTCGATATCCAATCATTCTCACCAATATAATCATTCATAGTAAAAGTATATGATTACGACTCCAAATCGATTCAATAGAGTATAACACGTATCGTCATAATTGATATAATCAATTCGATCATAAGAAAGATGTAAAGAATTGAGATGAATCGATCGTGCAACAAAAATCAAGAACAATTGAATATGAAATCAAATTGATTATATGAATTTGAATAACAAAATCGATTTGATGAGATAAGAAATAAGAACATGAATTTGATTTAAACTGAGAAGAACAAAATTCGAAAATTGACTCAATAGTCGTAAATCAAAAATACCGCGAGTCACCAAATCCGGATATCCATATGATGCCCTGAACATAAGTTGAATTTAAACGATTTAAATAATTGGACTTGTAGAATCACTGGGCTTGAATAAAATAGTAACGAATCAACAAAATTGGTCTGAAAAGATTTTGAGTGAATTGGGCTTGAAAAGAAATGAATCGCACGAATTGGGATAACAAATGATTTAAATTGAATCAAATCGGTTTTAATTCATTTTAGGCTAGATCAATTGAAAGAAATGTATTGGATCAAAACAATTGGGATTGAAACAAATTTGATCCAAACGAGTCAAAATGATCAAAAATAATAACAAAAGCATGATTCAAAGAGATTTTGAGAGACTTGCCATAGATCATTCACATTGTGTTGATTGTTGCCAAATCGACAACTGTTTCTTTAAAAACCACTTCAATCTTCGAAGACCCACTCTGATACTAATTGTAGTGTTATGAGCATTTGATTTGACATGCAGAATTGTAAAGAATACAACGAGCATGGTGATTTGGGTGTCTAAGAGATGTATTTGATTATGAAAGGTGTTACAAAAAAATATAAGCTACATCTAGACAAATAAATAGCTTACACTAACACTCTCAATGTTACATCTCTCAAACACACTCTAATAGTGGTATGCAACCCATTATTTATAGAGGTGCTAACAAGTCTCTCTCTTACACACACACACATGTCAAAAGGCTCCAATCCCACTTGTGCAAGTGGGTCTTCTCAAACCAAGCCTTCACTAGTCATCTAATAGATAACTTTGTACCCAACAGCATCAAAGGTATGTTTTGAGACTGCGGTTGATATGGTGGATTTCTGGGATATTTTGAGGGATGAAGATAGTTTTGATTGGAGTTGTTTTGAGGATTGTAGTTGCGATTAAAAGGAGAAAGGAGGTTTGGTGGACTGCTGATTTTTACGGTAGTTAGTGATGGTTTTGAGCATGTCTACATTCCTATGTGATCATGCAACCCTAAATGCTTTGGATCTAAGTTTTTCTCTATTGAACATACAAATTGAATACCAAAGCAATAACCCTATATACTAGCATACAGTTTCGAAATTCAAGTATCAAACTAGAATTAGAAGATTACCTCACTTGTTATATTGTAATAACAAGACAATCCTTGAAGTCCTTGACTCTTGAAAGCTTAGTGCCCCAAGTGTTGCACCTCTAATGGATTTACAAACACCCAATGCAAAGGATGAAGAAGGAGAGACAAGGATTTTCGGCCAGGGTTTCAATCTAGAATGCATGAGCCAAAAATTCCATGTCAAGGGGTTCCTTATATAGCTGTGGGCTGCTAGGGTTTCTGGAGGAAACCCTAATTCCTGCTTAAGGCTTAAGCAGCCCATGGGCTCCTCCTTATGAGGCCTTGGACGAATTCTATAGGGCCTCCCTATAGAATTTCGTCCACTCCTTATTAAGGAGTCCACTAGCCCAGTTCTGCAACTATCAGTGATTTGTAAAACAACCCCTCCATTATTAATCAGTTCCTTTAATCCCAAAATTAATATCAAATTAATTTCTGATTAATTACTAATTAATAATATGATTTCCAAATAATATATTAATCTTGTAATATATTAATAAAATCGTTTTGAGTACCAATTTATTATTCCACATAATAAATTTTACTCTCTCTCCACTAGTCATCCTGTTAAGTTGCATGAGTGAAGGCAACCCAAAAGGACCATGCTACAATCAAATCAAGTACATACCAATTATAGTTATGGACTTATACACCTAATACAATAGTCTCCCACTTGGATAAGTCTAATAACTATTATTGCAATTATGACTTCAGAATTTGACTAACAATCGTAGCTTTCAAAAGCCGCTGTCGAACTCTGATCTTATCAGCAACGTGTCCTTTAGATAAGTGATCAAATATCCCACCATTCTACAAGATATCGTATGGACATGAGACATGGATTATAATCAGTCTCTGTCCAAGATTTATTCCCGATTTCCGATTTATGACGACTGACAACAGACTACAATTAAACACATCAACTAAGTCCAGGCTTGGCCAAGCGCTTTAGTTGTCATCACTAAATCATCGAGGGGCCCACATATATCGCTTTTATCCCATTTAGGGTAAAAGGAACGGATAAACTTCGACTCATATGCTTGCACAATTTACTCATCAAATCACACACAACAATATGTTTTATAACATCAAGTTACTGATGCGTTTACGTATTATCAATGCATAACCGACTCGTAAACAACAACCCATATGTCTCCGTTTCAAGACTGGAAGATATTATCATCTTAAAATTACTCGTGATAAAATCCATGAAGTAATACTTGGGCGTGGGTTAATTCAATACTCAAATTCCTATTTCAGGAGTACTCATGAACACTGCAGCAAACATTTGCTATGTCCAAGCACTTAGACAATATACAGTCGGATTCATGACAATCTTAATTCACTACTTACTTCCAAAATATGAACGACTGTGGATGTTTGAATAATCCAATTATTCGGGAAGTAAAAACATGCGAAGTAAAACATAAGAATAACCTAATCCAATATGGTCTCAAAACTTTTGAATATAAATAAAACACTTATTATTTAATCACCATACTGATTAGTCCTTATTCATTGTATAATATTTCGAACAATCAACTTAATACTTGAATTAAAACAATAGTCATCCCATGCTCCAAGCATGGACACTATGTTTATCTATGGTCCTTTCTTTGAGAAATAGATCAATTGAACACATTTCCAATGATGCTCATTTCACAATTTAAATCCTCATCGCAAGTGTAAGAATACCAAATTCTTGCCACTACTAGAATCTGTTAGAGTCTAAACTTACATGCAATGATGCTTTTGTGATGTCAAAGCACCAAAGTCATAGAGACTTTGTCAATGATATTACAAAACATTCAATTGGAGAATTGTTACAAAAAAATTCCATGGAAATGAAGTCTCACATTCAAAGAGCATTCCTTGAACATCCTTCTTGCATTAAAGTTACTAACTCACACATAGATCTTAATATCCAACTCCCGCAATGGAAACATTTCCATATTTCCATATGACTATCAATTCTGAATAAGAATTACCTCTATTAAGAACATGTCAATATGGTCCATCCATTACCATACTTCCAACTGTCCATAAGCAACCAATCTTTAGCGAACCTCAGAATGTCCTCGACAGTTGTTTAATAACTCTAGTCAGTTCCAGTCCTTTTTCCTTCTTAATGCTCTAGGTATTTGGAAAAATCAGAACATGTGAATATTATAGCATATGCAATCGATCCTATACCCGAAGCATATGGGATTCGATATATAACGTCTTACATAAAGACGTGATACTTGACCAATCTCTTGCTATAATATTTCTGTATATAGAATTTCCTATGTTGAATTACTTCAACACGATATTCATATACCTTCATGACCAAGTTCCATTAAAAAAAACTTAAATCTAAACTTTTAGATTTGAAATGAAGTATAATTATCCTCTCCCTTAAACCTTACTACAGCAAAACAATTTTCAAACTTTGCAACTTTGCAAATTTAAAACTTTGTCTCCTATAAATAGCATTGCTAACTTACAACACTTAACATAATAATTATGCTCCCACTAGCATAATAATTACATTCTTACTAGCATAACAATATGCTCCACTAGCTTTGACATGTACCCAGAAATCAGTTGGACTTCTAGAAATCAATACACATTGACTTTCTTACCAAAGTTCAGATTTATGATACATGGTGCTTTGATAAGTCTTTATCTAGACTTCTCAAGCTCATACACCATTTCATTAGATAGCTCATGTGTGTGTCCAAACCCTTTCATAACTTATAGCAATAAGTCCCGAATGTTCAAACTATTTTCCATTTCTCACAATTCGAACTATGAAGAGGGATTCCGTAATCATACGCGAATTTGAGAACACAATTATCACAACTGCTAACTCTAATGATATTAATCGATCCTTTAAAATCTACTAGCGAAAACGTTCCCTCACAGTCATTTTCATGAAGTAGAGAAACCTCTTGTCACTTAGATTTTATAGTGTATGTGTTCCTATCCATGTTAATTTTTCATTTCCAACCACTATCATAAGACAAGGTTTATGACAAAATCAAACTCATATGGACTGAACTTGCTTAATCTTAATTTCCTGCCATCCGGTAGCATAATGGCCTACTAGTGCTCCTAAGTTATCGAGCAGCTCACTAGGGATGGCAACGGCGCAGGTTCGGTACGGTTTATAGTATCCTCATCCCCAAAACCAATAAGCTTTTTACTTCCCAAAACCGTCCCGACCCCAGTCGGGGACCTTAACGGCGATCCCCATCAGGTATTACGTTTTACCCAATCACCATTGGGGAACCCGATAAGGGTGAATAATCCCATTACATATTTTTCATTGATGGTATTCAACAAATTAGACCCATATTAAAATAAAACTGAATTTTTTAAAATGATAGCTTAAGCCAAACTATAGCATATAAATCTCAAACATCATCAAAAATAACAACAAACTGGATAAATATTATATGTTTCAAACACCATCAAAGCCAAAAAAAAGTAAGATTACATGATCAAACCACAATACTAATGTCTCAAAAAGCATCACCCTTACATAATAAATACTAAATGTCTCAAACAACAAAACAACAAGCTGAGGACGCAAATTACCAACTCAAATTCTCAAATCAAAAGTTCCAAACTTGCCAATTCTAAATCTCACTTTCTTTGTTTTCGTGAAAAATATCAAGCCGTCTATCAGTAGAGTAAACATTTAGTAATAAGTAGAGACCTTAACCAAGAAAATCACAATAAGTTGGTAATGTTATTATAAAGTTTATTTACCTCTTCTACATCATCATCATACTCAATAGTGCGACAATAAACTTCTGATTCACCCGAACAAGTTTCTATGAATAAAAAATATAGAATTATATAATTAAAATTTAAATCCATAAGTTAAAAGGGGAATTTATAGTACCTAAAATTAAATGTCGTACCTCGTATTTCATTCAAGAGCCAGCTTTGAGCACACATCAATGCCACCAACGTCTTTGTGTGTAGTCGACTGCGATGATGGCTTACCAATCTTCCACTGGTGTTGAATGCAGATTCTAACGCAATAGTAGAAATAGGAATTGCTAAAATATATTTTGCTATTCTTTGTAGTGTTGGGTACTTAAACCCGTTTGTCTTCCACCAACCTAGCAAATCAAGGTCCACATCTTTTGGCAAAATTTTCTCTTTCAAATAATTATCCAACTCTGTTGTAATGCATGTATCATCATGTTGGCTAGCAATCGAAGCAATACTCAAGAAAAGTTTCTTAAATTCAACACGATGACCAACCGAAGACCCTGAAGTGAAAGATGAACACCCAACACCCTCATAACTAGTTCTAGTAACTGGAGAACTGGATTCATACTCTTGAAACAAACTATAAACTAGTTCTTTAAGTTTTTCAATTTCGCTCTCTAACTTCTCTTCTCCATAAAGCACTGGAAAAAGCAACTCAACAAATTTTAGTTTATACCGAGGATCTAAAACCGCTGCCATCCCCATAATCCCATGTATAACAAACCAATACTTATCAAAATTTGAAGCATCTTAGTAGCCATCTGCTTAATAACTTCATTAGAAGAACACACCCAATCAACCAAAGAATATCTAATTTCACATATATATGGAAAAAAAGACATTTGTTGTAGGATATTTTGTACCCGAAACATTACAGTTACCTAAGAATTACAAAATAAATAAAAGTTAGGGAGTTATCTAATGATAGTTTAAAATAGGATACATTACATTACACAAAATATCATATAAAAATAGATTTTTCCTCATAAATAATTGCAATATATCACAAATTTCTTTGGCTAACTCCCAATCACGCTCACTTGGCAAACACTTATATTGTGATTCTTGTTGTTTTAACTTCTTAAAGGCTTCCTTGTAAGCTTTAGCAACACTGAGCATTAAAAAAGTAGAGTTCCACCTAGTCTTACAATCAAGTGCTAATTCTTTTGCAAATGGTATTTCCAAGTTGTGAGCTGTTTCCTCAAATCTTTGCTGCCTCTTTGGTGTTGCTGTCCAAAATGCCACACTATATCTAATCCTTTCAATCTCATCCATAATGATATCTAAACCGTCTTGAACAGTTAAGTTCAAAATATATGCACAACATCGCATATGAAACAACCCCCCCCCCCTTTGAATAAGTGAACTGAAAGGAAGTTTCTCCAACAATATGTTAATAACTGCATCATTTTGTTGGATTAGTGTCTAAGTCCATAACTATATTTGGTATGTACTTGATCCAGTTGTGCATGGTCCTTTTGGATAGCCTTCACCAAAGCAACTTGACTGGAGGATTGATAGAGAAAAAGGTGATTATGGTTTATTAATATATTATAAGACTAATATATTAAAAGATAAATCATATTTGTTTAATTAGCATTGGTCAATAAGTAATTAAGAATTAATTTTGTGTTAAAAAAAGAAGTTAATTGAACTTAAGGGGCTGAACTGTAATTATGTGATAGTTACAAAGCTGGGCAAGGAAACCCTAATAGATAGGGTGGACGAACTATAGGGATAAAGCCTTAAGAATTCGTCCATGATAGGGATTCTAGAATTATCTTATGGGCTGCTTGGTGGCTAAGTAACCAGATAAGGATAATCACTGAAACCCTAATTCTTAAACCTACATAAAGGACCCTTTGATATGGGAATTTCAGCCGCTTGAACCCTAGAAGTCCTAGAGCCGAAATTCTCCTCTCCCCTCTCTCTCTTGTTTCCTCCAATTGCTATTGGTGTTTGTGATTCATTAGAGGCACAACACTTGAGGTGCTAAAGTTCTCAAGGCTTCAAGATCTTCAATAAACAACAAGGTAAACATCTAGATCTTATTTGTGATGTTAATTTCGATTATATACACTAGATCTAGGGTTAGAAAGTCTTGGATGAATTGCATGTACAATAGAGAAACCTAGATCCAAACATTAGGGTTTGCATGAGCACATAAGATGTTCTTTTGGCTAAAACCCATCAGTGGTATCAGAGCTTTGTTTGGTTTCTATTGTATTGATGCCTTATATGTTCATTCATGCTTTAAAACCGTTTTTTTGGGCTTTCTGTCTGTCACACCCCAAAATCGGAACGGCGGAAACGTTCGGGGGCGGAGGACGTCATGTACAGTATCACAACAATGCATAATAGTAAACAAGCAACAACATCATCCATTGCATTAATAGTAATAATTTTAATACAAGTGTGTTCTGAAGTTTATAAGACACCAAAAATGAATAACAAAATAAAAGATGAGTCTTGAATGCGCTCCATCTTCTCAAAACCTGATCACCGGTACCTGTCTACCGGCGACCTGAGAATACAAGTTATTTTGAAAGCGTAGATCAGCATTTTAGCTGGTGAGTTCATAAGTATTTTAGTGTCATTGTTTGTATAAGTTTGAAGAATGTAATAGTAAATGTTTGATGTAAGAGTTTGTAAGTGTTTGATGTATATGCTTGTAAAATTCCTAGAAAATCCTATATTTTCTACTAGTGTAGCCTTCTACCAAGACTCAACTGTTCTCTATGTTTGTTCTTTTGCAAAAGTGTGCGTTTTCCCAAGGTATGACTATCATTACCAAAATATAGTTTTTTCATTACCGTTTATGTGAGAAGATCACAATTTGAATGAATATGGGAAACTAAGGATGTACTATTAGTTTTATCTAGGTAACTACTAATGTACTAACTACCTTTAAACTTGTTAGTTAATTAAGGTAAAATGTGATATGATTGTACCATACTAACTGACTAAAACACGACAATGAAAGACGTCGGAAGAAATGACATTTGGCACCCGTAGACTTGCAAGTCCCACTGTAGCGAGCAACAAGGTGTAGGATAGTCAATCCAGTATAGATCTATACGCAAATTCACGCTCTCCCTCCAGGAGATTCTGGTTACAAAACGAGCCATAGCAGTTATGATATGCCCCAAAGTAGTATCTCACATTAATGTTATAGTATTCTTGTATTTGTATAGTATGTACTAGTGTGGTGTATGTTCTCTCTGTCTAGTATGTAGTATGTTCTCTAGTGTATAGTGTGTAGTATGTGTTGATTCTCATTATAGTGTTCTCTTTCTGTTTCTCTTTATAGTGAGTATTGTCTCTCATAATAGTATTCTCTATCTGTTTCTGTTTATAGTGAGTATTGTCTCTCATAATAGTATGTATTGACTCATGTATGAACTGACTCTTTGTATGTTTCATTGTTCTAGTAATAGCATTAGTAACTTCCTAAACTATACCTATTATAGTTTACTAGCAATGTTGTTGGTATGAATGAACATGTTTGTATACCTTTGCTACCCAAAAGGTATTGAACTGAATGAAGGAACTTTTATATCTATACACATATACATAATATATAATTAAGATTCAAACGACCTTCGGACAAACAACTGATACCCTAAGTCCACAACCAAACAAGGAACAGGAAGTAAGGCGAGCTATCAGTCCTAAGTCCTTTCAATCCTACTTATATAACTATATCTATATAGATAAGCATTTGACAAAATATAAGTTTAAAAGAGTTTAATAGAAAGTATTTAACATGTAAAAGAGTTTATAAAACGATTTGAATCAGTTTGATTTATAAAACAGTTTGAAAAGTAAGAACTCCACTTGTTTGGTAGTTATTAATCACATGTGATTGATATAATAACTATAATAGTTCAACTTGTATTCCCCCCATAAAAGCATTTAAAATCATTTAAAAGGTTGATTAAGGGGTATGAACTCACCTGTAGTGAGTAACTCGAATGTAAGATCGATAAAGGATGCTAGGTGTCAAGTGAAGGCTTGAGCACACACGGATCCTATTTATATAATGACACATATATGTTTACAATTAGTGTTTAAACAACTAATTATGCAAGTAAAGACACCCTAGGACATGGAAAACACTTTGATTCAAGTGTTAGAAGTACAAAGGGTTGCATCTAAGGGGTGTAGGGCCTCACTTAGGAGTTTACGGCCCAATGGTCAAATCCCCATGAGTGCACGACCCATGGGTTTATGGCCCAATGAGTTTACGGCCGTAAACTCATGGTATCTTGTACCATTTTGCGTTTTAAGGTCCTATTGTAACGCCCAATTTATGGTATGTGATTTAAATAAAGCAATTTTCATTTCTTAAGGGGGTACTCGACGAGTCAGTAGCCCGACTCGTCGAGTAGAGACGGGATTTGCACGCGGTTTAAGTTGGCGACTCGACGAGTCCATATTCTCGGACTCGGCGAGTCTGCCAGTCTGGATGAAACCCTAATTTCAAGGGTTTGCACCCTATTTAAACAACTTTATGTGCCCTAACCAGCCTCCATCACCCATAGAACGTCCCTTGCTAAACCCTAGCCTTCCCTTGAGCATTTTTGGAGTGTTTCTCACCTTGTGAAGGATTTTGGTGCATATTGGAGTTAGAAGAAGAAGAGAGGGGAATGAGCTTTCAAGAGGAGCAAAGAAGATCCGAGTTTCTGGTGTCATTTCAGTTCCCATTGAGGTATAAAGCTCGAATCTTTGCGTATTATCATTTAGACCTCCTTATAAGCTTGCTATTGTTGTTGTTGAGCCATTTCTAGACATTGAGGTCGATTTTAGGGTAGTTAAGATGAATGGGCTTCAGATCTAAGCATTTCAGAGCTCCTTAAGCTCAAGGTTGCCACCTTTGTTGAGCTAAAATCCCATTCCAAACCTAGATCTCCTCTTTTAGCTCATTTTGGGTATTTAAGCTTCATAATGTCATGCATGCACGTAAAGTTGGAAACTTTACATGTAAAACCAACCCTAGGAACCCAGATCTATCTTTTGGATGCATTGGAATCGAGCAAAATCGTCTGTATAGTAATGACATGCATGGGACTCGGCGAGTTGTTCTTCAGACTCGGCGAGTCGAGTCGCGAGTCCCCGATTTTTTTCCCCGTTGAGAGTTTAGGAGTGGAATCAGTGAGTGGGTTTTGGACTCGGTGAGTTGAGTCACAGATCTAGTAATGGAGGGACTCAACGAGTCAACGCCCTGGCTCGGCGAGTCCAAGGCAATCTTCTTAACCGCAAGAACAGACTCGACGAGTTGTTCATACAACTCGGCGAGTCGTAGACTGAACGTGTTCATATGATGAAGGAGGACTCGACGAGTTGTTCATACAACTCGGCGAGTCAGATGAAGGTTGACTCGATGTTTTATAAAAGGAAAACTCGTCGAGTCTTTGCCAAACTCGACGAGTAGAGTCGGGTTGGGGAATAGAAGAAGGGATAGGGACTCGGCGAGTTGACGGCACAACTCCACGAGTCAGGTCAACTGGCAGTTGACTCTGACCAAGAAGTTGACTTTGACCAGGGGTAAAATAGTCATTTTACCCTGAGATTAGTTATCAGTATCTGATTTAGTGTTTATGGGATTTGTAGCCGGGGAGTTCCGGAGCAGCAGTCAGACAGTTTCAGATTTAGCACTTCAGCAGCCAGCGTTACGAAGTGAGTTTCCTTCCAGTAGGAACGGGCCTACAGCCACAATGCCGGCCCATTTAGTCAGCAATAGTTTCCGGTCTTCGGTCCGATGCAGTAGTTCAGTGTGCTTGATGTCTTTGTGATTCAAGCATGTTTTGTGTTATGTGTTCCGGACTTCGGTCCGATGCAATATGCAATATATGTGTTTATGCTAGTAGTTATGATTATGTTATGCTATGTTCAGTCAGATTCCGGACTTCGGTCCGATGCAGAGGGCAAGGCCCTGGTTAGTTATGGACTTCGGTCCGATGCAGTTTCCAGACTTCGGTCCGATGCAGAGGGCAAGGCCCTGGTTAGTTCCGGACTTCGGTCCGATGCAGTTTCCGGACTTCGGTCTGATGCAGTGGGCAAGGCCCAGTAGTTGCTTTATATGTTATTGTATGGTATGTGGTAGGTTGGGGGAGCTCACTAAGCTTTGTGCTTACAGTTTCAGTTTTTGGTTTCAGGTACTTCCGCTAGTAAGGGGAAGAGCTCGGGATGATGGCATGGCACACACCACAGTTTCAGTTTATCCTGGGAGTTTTATTCAGATATTTTCCACATGTTCATGATATCAGTTTTGATTTGATACATTGTTATGAATTTTTGAGATACACGACACATGGATTGATTATATGATATTCGAAATCATGTTTTTAGTTAATGTTAAAACAAAAATTTTTGGGTTGTATTTTTGGGATGTTTCAAGTTGGTATCAGAGCCTTGGTTTTAGGGATTCAGGCACACTTTCGAGTATGACTGGACTCAAACTAAGGAAATGGTGAAAGATTTTCAAAAGAAAAATGTTTTCGAAAGGACTTTTGAAAAAGAAACTTAAAAAGAAGAGAGTTTTGAGAAAAGGAAAAAGGGTGTGGTGCATGCGATCAGCCGAGCTCAAGTAAGTACTCCCAAATTACCTATACAAGTTTATGTTATGATTATCAGTTTCGATTTCAGTAAGAACAACATGCTAGAATAGGACTAAGGATCTAGGAGGATGCCTTATGTGCCTGCTATATGTGTTTCAGCTTCATGAGAATTGCATGCTAGTATTGAGTAGACAGTAGTAGGATAGCATGTTTAGGTTATGCCTGATAGTATGAGCTTAACATTGTATGCTAGTACAGTTTCTCGTTATAAGAATAGATTTGCTTGAGTAGCTTCCTATGTCCGAATGTTGCTTGCTTTGTGCTCTGTAGGACTCTGAGTGATGGGAGTTAGCCATTAGGTGAATACGTCACGTCACATGTGATCAGGGTCGAATAATCTCAGAGTGCTGGATTTGGCCCTATTGCGCAACTCTTGTTTGAGTCTAACCGTTGTAGGGACGAGTCTTTTACTCGAAGGATTATCTGAGCCTCGTCACATGTGATGGTGTTCAAGTGATGGCTAACTGGCATTAGAAGGAGGCCTTCAGCAACTGAGGACTGGATTGGGTGGAGTCAGAGATTTCCCTAGGGCAAGCCTAGGACGAGAGTAGCAGAGATCAGTGGTAGTAGAAGTGACTTGGTGGAGTCGAGGCAATACTTGAGGAAAGTATGGATAGATGTGGAAGGTAGTATGGGCCCGTACTACTGAAAGCAGAGGATCCGTACTTGGATCGAGTAAAGCTGAGATGAGACCAGGAGACTTGTACTAATAGAGATCCCTCGAGATATATTAGTGTTTCTGACGTTTGTCATGATGTGTTTTCAGAATGGTGGTTTTACGCCCTAGACCAGTAGTCGGCAGTTCAGGTGCCGGGGAAGGATCAGGATCAGGCTCGGGGGCCGGGCAGTTGGACGAGCAGACTAGGGAGTTTCTCTCTTCAGAGGTTACTCGCATCATACTGTAGCAGACTCCAGTGATCTTCGATTCGATCAAGGAGGGTATTTTAGAGCTGATGGATGAGAGGTTGAGCACCTTCCGTGCCGAGGTGGCGTCTATGATGGGGTCGCGCACACTCACCTTCAGGGAGTTCCGGGCTTGTGGAGCTCCAGATTACCATGGAGCGCGAGATCCCATTACGAGTACCAGGTGGTTGGCGGATGTCGCCAACGCGTTCCGCACCAGCAGATGTCCCGACGGGGACAAGGTCAGACTAGCATCCTGTCTTCTGAAAGGACAGGGCATGAGATTGGTGGGAGGAGATCGGACATGTCATCGGGGATGACGCAGCGCTTGATGCTATGACTTGGGTTGATTTTACTACCAGGTTCAGAGCCGAGTTTGCACCGGTTATTGAGGTGCAGCAGTTAGCCAGGGAGTTTCAGGATCTCACCCAGACTACAGAGACAGTGGCGGAGATTACCGCCAAGTTCAGGGAGAGGGCTCTTCTTGTTCCTCAGTACGCAGATGATGAGGAAATGAAGAAGGCCCGTTATCATGAGATGTTGCGGAGTGATATCCGCCAGTTTGTGAGCCGGTCCAGCTGTAAAACGCTGGATGATATGATTGCGAGGGCTCGAGAGAGGGACATAGATCTGGAGATGGAGAGGAAGATGAAGCCATAGGTGGCTTCTGGTACAGGGAGTTCGGGCAAAAAGCCCAAGGTGTCAGATCATAGATCTAGAGGACAGCAGAGCCACAGTCGGTGTGGCAAGTGTGGGAGATTGCACGATGGGGCGTGTAAGGCAGGTAGTGCCGGTTGCTATAAGTGCGGCCGGACCGGGCATATGAGTAGAGATTGTACAGCTACTACCACCGCCACCGCAACAGCTGATCTGATTTGCTTCCATTGCAATCAGAGGGGACATAAAAAGTCCCAGTGCCCGAGTTTAGCAGCAGCAGGGCAGGTGGCAGCACCTGCCCCTGCTACTTTGAGGATTACAGACGGCCGTCAGGGTCGGGGTGAGACGCTAGTGGCGAAGAGTAGAGCTTTTCAGATGACAGCAGAGGAGGCGCGGGCAACTCTTGATGTGGTGACAGGTATATATTTTTCCTCTTATCTCCTTATTGATATTGATTGTTTCTCATGGTTATATGTTTTCGTATAGGGTCGTTCTTAGTGAACGACATTTCAGCTACAGTATTGTTTGACTCGGGGGCTACCCGATCATTTGTGTCTCTTGCGCTTAGCAAGAGGTTCAGCAGAGCTCCGGGGGAGCTGGATTGCCCACTAGAGGTTGAGATAGCTGATGACAGGACCGTCAGGGTCGCGAGACTTTATAGGGCGTGTTCGCTGCAGTTATTTGATGAGCAGTTTTCAGTGGACTTGGTTCCCATTCCCCTGCGAGGGAATAAGGTTATAGTGGGTATGGATTGGCTGAGCCCCAATGGGGCAGTGATTGATTGTGAATTGCAGTTAGTGAGGGTTCGCACTCCCAGTGGGGGAGAGTTAGTGATTCAGGGCGACAGGCCACAGCGCGGACCAGTACTTTGTTCAGCAGCGAGAGCGAGGCGCTACGTTCAGCAGGGTTGCGCAGGGTACATCGCCTATGTTATAGATGCCCGGGAGAAGGGTAAGGCGACAGTGGACGATGTACCAGTAGTGCGAGAGTACCCGGACGTATTCCCAGAGGATTTTCCTGGAATACCTCCGGAAAGACAGGTTGAGTTTCGGATTGACCTGGTTCCGGGTGCGGCTCCGATAGCCAAGGCACCATATCGGCTGGCTCCTCCAGAGATGCAGGAGTTGTCTACACAGCTGCAGGAGCTGCTAGACAAGGGTTTCATCAGGCCGAGTAGTTCATCATGGGGATCCCCGATCCTGTTCGTGAGGAAGAAAGATGGGTCGCACCGTATGTGCATAGATTATCGGGAGCTGAACAAGGTAACGGTGAAGAATCGTTACCCGCTCCGGAGGATAGATGATTTGTTTGACCAGCTTTAGGGAGCATCTTGGTTCTCCAAGATTGATCTACGGTCAGGATATCACCAGATGCTGGTCAGGGATGAGGATGTGCAGAAGACCGCTTTTAGGACCCGCTATGGTCATTATGAGTTTGTGGTGATGCCGTTTGGGCTCACCAACGCTCCAGCCGCATTCATGGATCTCATGAATCGCGTATGCAGACTGATGCTGGATCGGCCAGTGATAGTTTTCATTGATGATATCTTGGTTTATTCCAAGACTCAGGAGCAGCATGAGGAGCACCTGAGGGAGGTGCTAGAGACCTTGAGGAGGGAGAGACTTTTCGCGAAGTTCTCCAAGTGCGAGTTCTGGTTGCGCGAGGTGCAGTTCCTTGGTCACCTCGTCAACAAGAAGGGTATTCTAGTAGATCCGGCCAAGATAGAGGCCGTGATGCAGTGGGAGGTCCCAAGGTCTCCAACTGAGATTCGGAGCTTCCTAGGACCGGCAGGGTACTATCGGAGATTCATCTAGGATTTCTCCAAGATAGCAGTTCCGCTCACCCGACTGACCAAGAAGTCGGTGGTGTTCCGCTGGGGGCCTGAGCAGCAGGCAGCATTTGAGACCCTCAGAAAGAGATTGTGCGAGGCGCCGATTCTCACCCTGCCAGAGGGAGTAGAGGATTTTGTAGTTTACTGTGATGCTTCGATCACAGGGCTGGGAGCAGTGTTGATGCAGCGAGGTCACGTGATAGCTTACGCCTCTAGACAGTTGAAGCCTCACGAGGCTAACTATCCGACACATGACTTGGAGTTGGGGGCAGTAGTGTTTGCCCTCAAGATTTGGCGATATTACCTCTACGGGGTCCGCTGTACCATTTACACGGATCACAAGAGTTTGAGGTACCTCATGGATCAGCCGAATCTGAACATGAGGCAGCGCCGATGGTTGGACGTGGTAAAGGATTATGATTGTGAGATCCTTTATCATCCGGACAAGGCCAACATAGTGGCCGACGCCTTGAGCCGCAAGGCGGTAGCTGCTCCGATCAGGGATATTTGTCTGAGGATGACAGTGATTACTCCATTGTTGGAGCAGATCAGAGAGGCACAGGTTGAGGGCCTGAAGGAGGAGAGGCAGAAGTGTGAAATGATTGTTGGCCGAGTAGCTTCCTTTGACTATGACAGCCGAGGACTGTTGACCCTTCATGGGAGAGTTTGGGTACCTTACTGGGTAGGAGTACGACAAGTACTGTGACAACCGTCAAAATTCGATTCGGTTCTAGATTTGACTAAACTTAGTTGCACGTATAGGCATGACACATACTAGACTAAGTAACTAGAAACTAAGTTATAACCTACTAGAAGCTTGGAAACAATTAGAATCAATGGATAGTATACTTAGATTTCACATTGATATGTGAATTCTACAACTACTTAACTGTAGTGAATATCCATATTTAGGTCACTCTTTGACTCGAACACCTTTTCATGAATCATATACACACATCATGCACTTTACCTAGTGGTAGAAATTAGGTCAGAGTCGCATAGAAACTTAAGTCAAAGTTGAAGACTAAGACTAGTATACTTGATTCCTCAATTTCGCTTGAATCTCGGAATCACTACATAGAATGCCAATAAACCGATAAAAATAAATTACAAACATTATTTATAACTATAAAAGAGTTATAATACCATAAGATAATTTAAAGTCTCAAATATTCTATTTATTTTGATATTCAAAGTTTATTAAACTCCAAAACCCTAAAAGCCCTAAAAACTCATATTTATAAACTTTAACCTTAAAATTCCTATAAAAACAATTATGAACCTTATGATATTATCTTATCATAATAATTATTATGAAATAAAATTCATTGAAAAATAAAGATTTAGTTATTAACATTTAACCTTGATTTATAAGTCAAAATCAAGAGTTTTATGCATAAAAACTAGGTTAAGGTGCACATTTTATAAAAAGTTGGATATTTTTATAAAAGATTTGAATTTTTATAAAAGAAACAAGAGAGAGAGCCTCTCCTCCCCTAAAATCTGATCCCTCTCTCCCCATATCTCTCTCACACTCTCATTCTCCAACACACACACATCTCTCTTCTTTCTCTCTCTAGAAAACTCTCTCTACCTTCTCTCTACTTTTTCTCTCCAAACACCACTCCATTCTCTCTTCCTCCCTCTAAGAACCAAGAAATTTTCCAGAAAACAAACCCAAGAACACTCCTCAAACTCGAAATCTTCATCATCTTGTGGTATTCTTGAAGGTAAAATCGATTTCTACTTCACTTTTCCTTCAAGTTTTGCTCTTTTTCTTACACTTTCTCCTTCTTCATCTTTTTAAAACTTGTTTTTTTTTGTTAAAATGGTTTTTACAACATGATGGATGTGTTTTAACACCATGCATGTATGATAAACAAGGTTGCATGTTCATGATCTTAGTGCAAAAATCGATTTTAAGGATTAAAACATCAAACTCAAGTTAAGAGTTTTTGAGAAACAAAATTTTGTTCATAAATGCATGTATACATTTTGATAAGTTTTAATCTTTTGATCTCTGGAAACATGACTAAAATATGAGTTTATCATGATATATTTAAAATACTTGAAAAGGTTTACTCAAGGGAATGATGAAAACCCACTTTTCTAACCAATCATCATGCATGCAATCTGCCAGATTTCTTTACCTGACTTTAAACTGTCATATCTCACTCAATTCTTAGCCAAAATTCGTGATTCTTTTTCTGAAATATAATATTTTGAGTTAGCGTTCAAACCCATCTGACCTCACTGGAAAATTCCAATATTTCGATTTTTACCAATTTTTACAAAACTGTTGCTCAAACAGCACTTTCCTTATGAACATTTGTTTTGTGTTGCATGTTCAAAGGACTTATTCATCACTAAAAATCATTCAAAAATTATTTTAAACTCTTAATATCATGTATTAATAGGAACAAAAAGATCTTGATTCAAAAGTCTTTGTAACATGTTGCAAAAATTGTCAAAGTAACATCAATAATCTTTATATAAATCACAAGAACCAAGTTTTCTCTATACATTTTATTGAGCCTTCAGGCATGGTTTTCAACATCAAAAATAAGAAAAAAAAATTTCATTGTTGTTAAATTGTATGAAGATGCATTCTGGAAATTTTCAGCTCAATATATATTTTCTTTATTTTTATATGAAAATAATAAGAAAATAGAGTGTTAAATCATATAAAATACTTACACTAGTAAATAAATTCTGGAAAAATTCTTGGATGATTCTTTAAGTTAATAAACATCTCCCATGAAGTTTCAATGACTTTTGTTACTGTTTAATATGGTTTTGAATATTCTTTTTGTTTAGCCCCAATAAATCATAAAACCACTTTAGACAAGTTGAAAAGGCTGTATAACAATTTTCGCAGCTTCTACCAGAGGTATAAGACTTAGAAAAATATTTTCAGAATTTTTCATAATGTATTCCTATTTTTCTCCGATTTTTGTATTTATAATGGACTAAAAAAAGAAAAAATAGTTCTGCTCATCCAAAATTCATGCAAATTTACCAGAACACCTTGTAGTACATTAGGAGGCTACATAAACATTTTGATGATTTTTCTCTTCTGTATACTATTTTTCTCATATTTTCTAAGATTAAATACACTTAAATACACAAAATCGGATTTCAGTATATAAAAACCACATTTGGTATTTTTCCCAGATTATTTACTCTGAAAATGAAGTGTACAAAAATTTTGGTAATTTACTTTAGCTGTTTAATAATTATTCTCCAATTAATGATTATTTAAGAGGATAAAACAAAGAAAAATAGAAAGACTAATTGAAAAATATCTTTTATATTTTTCACAGCTTCTAAATGTATAATAAAAGTGTTACAAAAATTTTGGGCAATTTTGGAAACTGTTTTCTATTTATTTCAATTTTTATTGGAATAAATGCTCAAAAATCATAAAATTGGGTTAAACAGTTTAGAAATCAATTTTTATATTTTTCCCAGCTTAATAATGTTTAATAACAGTAATACAAAAAGTTTGGGTAATTTTGGAAACTGATTTCTATTTTTCATGAATTTGTATCTATTTAGAGAATTAAATATATGAAAAATGGTTATACATATTCATACTCCATGAAAATTTATCTAGAAGTCTTTTAGTACATTTAGAACCAAAATCTGAAGTTTGGTAATTTTTATTAACTGTTTAGTATTTTTCAAGATTTTATGGTTATTCAAGAAACTAAAATCGTGAAAAATAGTCAGACAAATCAAAAATTCAAGAAAATTTATCTTGAGGTCTTTCACTTCAATTAAAACTGAAATGCAAACTTTGGGAAATTTTAGAACTAAATTAATTTAGTTTTTGAATATTTAATCATTGGAACACCTCTTAAATTGTTAAATATTAGCATTTCAATAATGAGAAATTTCCACTTAAATTGTTATATAACAATTGATTCATTGAAATTTAATTTTCACAGAAAAATGTTTGTAACTTATCAATATTAAATTTTGACACAATATTGACATAATTCTATTGTAGTAGTAAGTATACTAGTGTTAGATTTCGATTAGAGACTCACTAGCGAATACCATTATTGTAGGAATCGATAGTGGTACAAGTGGAACTTAGCTCAAGGCATCATTTGCATCATCTCAATGCATATTGTGAGTATTCACCACTCCCCTATTTTCGGTTTTTAAATGTTTTGGGGTGGAAAAACATGTTCTAAACTATTTATGTTCGTTGTATTTAATTGACTCGTATAAACTTGGTTGCTATATTTTGCATATTGTGAGTATTCACGCACTCCCCTATTTTCAGTTTTTATGTTTTGGGGTGGAAAAGCATGTCCCGAAAAACTATTATTTGAATGTTGTATTTAAATTGATTTGTATCAAACATGATTGCTATTTTATTGCTATGTCTCTCTATGTATGTCTATGCAACACGGAACATGAGAACTTATCGTACTAAGGCCCTTCCCTTATCTCTAACCATTAACTCTTTGAGCCAATGGTCATTATGGATAGCGCTATTAGGAATTGACAACTCCTCACTCGCCCTATTGCTGGAGTGCATGATACCATATTCATCTATGGAACGATAAGTATAGATCTTGATAGGGCTTCAGTCATAGGTTTGGTTGAGACTCATTGTTTGCTCATACACATACAAACTCGTTTCTCGTTATAGCAATAAACTTGTTATTAATTATAGCAATGAACTTTGTTTCTCATTACAACAACGAACTTTTATTACTGAAAACTTATATACATGTTTTAGCAATGAAATTGTTTGCTCCTTGTAGCAACGAAACTGATTGCTCATTTTAGCAATGAAACTTGTTTACTCGTTTGAGTAACGAACTTTATCTTCCATGAGAATATGAATGTTGCATCTTATTTGGGCAACATACTTTATCTCTCATGATGACAAAGAACTTTGTTTTTACAAACTTATTTACTTATTTTAACAATATACTTTTATTATTGGAAACTTTTATCAAAACTTTGATTTCAATTCATGGAACCAATATTATTTTGTTTATCTGTGAGTACTCACCAACTATTTTTATAGTTGACGCTCGTTTTACATGCTTTTTCAGGAATCATCGAGTAAGTGGCACTTAGGGACACTTCACTTTTAGGAGCATTCGCATGTGTTGTATTTCAATTTACATTGTAATTTCTTTTAAAAGTTGTTCAAACTCATTGTAAAATTGTAATGATTTTAATACTATGGTTGGTGTTGTCTTTTAACTTTTGCTATGAAACCCTTTATACTGCCACGCCTCGTGTTTCCGCTTTAGCGGGGTGTGACAAGTACTAATGGATGAGGCCCACAAGTCTCGATTCTCCATCCATCCAGGGGCGACGAAGATGTATAAAGATCTTCGGGCCGATTATTGGTGGCCCTGCATGAAGCGGGACGTAGCTTGGTACGTGGAGAGATGCCTGACCTGCAGGAAGGTCAAGGCGGAGCATCAGAGACCCTACGACAAGATGCAGACGTTATACATTCCCGTGTGGAAATGGGAGGATATCACCATGGATTTCATCACTAAGCTTCCCAGAACCGCACGTGGAGTTGATTCGATTTGGGTCATAGTGGATCGTCTGACTAAAAGCGCGCATTTCATACCGATTCAGGAGAGCATATCGTCCGAGAAGCTAGCCGATGTTTATGTGCGCGAGGTAGTGGCACGGCATGGAGTGCCTGTATCAGTAGTATCAGATCGAGACGTCCGGTTCACTTCCAGGTTTTGGAAGCGGTTTCATGACGAGATGGGGACTCGTCTTCACTTTAGCACCGCTTTCCACCCTCAGACGGACGGGCAGAGCGAGAGGACGATTCAGACTCTTGAGGACATGCTGCGGGCATGTGTTCTATATTTTGGTGGTAGTTGGGATACGTACCTTCCATTAGCGGAATTTTCGTATAACAACAGTTACCACACTAGTATTGACCGCCCTCCTTTCGAGATGCTTTACGAGAGGAAGTGTAGGACCCCGATTTGTTGGGGCGAGGTCGGTCAGAGGGTCATCTGGAGCACTGAGGTGGTGCTCAAGACCACAGAGTTGATCCAGCAGGTCCGTAGTAGACTGCAGACTGCGCAGAGTCGGCAGAAGAGTTACGCCGACAGGAGGCGTTCATATTTGGAGTTTCAGGTGGGCGATATGGTCCTCCTGAAGGTATCACCCTGGAAGGGTGTTATCAGGTTCCGGAAGAGGGGCAAGCTGGGCCCCACGTTCATTGGTCCTTTTAGGGTTTTGGCCCGGGTGGGTCGGGTTGCTTATCGGTTGGATCTTCCAGCAGAACTTAGCCAGATCCACAACACTTTCCACGTTTCTCAGTTGCGAAAGTGTTTAGTGGATGAGTCAGCAGTGGTACAATTAGAGGATATTCAGGTTGATAGCAGCCTGAATTATATTGAGAGACCAGTTGCGATCCTAGATAGGAAGACGAAGACCTTGAGGAACAAGGTGGCTCAGTTGGTGAAGGTGCAGTGGCAGCACGGGAAGGGTTCCGAGTGGACGTGGGAGGCCGAGGAGGAAATGAGGGAGCATTATCCAGAGTTATTTATAGATTCAGCAGCAGAAGAATTCGAGGACGAAGTCTAAGATAAGTGGGGGAGAGTTGTAACGCCCCATTTCTGGTATGTGATTTAAATAAAGCAATTTTCATTTCTTAAGGGGGTACTCGACGAGTCAGTAGCCCGACTCGTCGAGTAGAGACGGGATTTGCACGCGGTTTAAGTTGGCGACTCGACGAGTCCATATTCTCGGACTCGGCGAGTCTGCCAGTCTGGATCAAACCCTAATTTCAGGGGTTTGCACCCTATTTAAACAACTTTATGCGCCCTAACCAGCCTCCATCACCCACAGAACGTCCCTTGCTAAACCCTAGCCTTCCCTTGAGCATTTTTGGAGTGTTTCTCACCTTGTGAAGGATTTTGGTGCATATTGGAGTTAGAAGAAGAAGAGAGGGGAGGAGCTTTCAAGATGAGCAAAGAAGATCCGAGTTTCTGGTGTCATTTCAGTTCCCATTGAGGTATAAAGCTCGAATCTTTGCTTATTATCATTTAGACCTCCTTATAAGCTTGCTATTATTGTTGTTGAGCCATTTCTAGACATTGAGGTCGATTTTAGGGTAGTTAAGATGAATGGGCTTCAGATCTAAGAATTTCAGAGCTCCTTAAGCTCAAGATTGCTACCTTTGTTGAGCTAAAATCCCATTCCAAACCTAGATCTCCTCTTTTAGCTCATTTTGGGTATTTAAGCTTCATAATGTCATGCATGCACGTAAAGTTGGAAACTTTACTTGTAAAACCAACCCTAGGAACCCAGATCTATCTTTTGGATGCATTGGAATCGAGCAAAATCGTCTGTATAGTAATGGCATGCATGGGACTCGGCGAGTTGTTCTTCAGACTCGGCGAGTCGAGTCGCGAGTCCCCGATTTTTTCCCCGTTGAGAGTTTAGGAGTGGAATCAGTGAGTGGGTTTTGAACTCGGTGAGTTGAGTCACAGATCTAGTAATGGAGGGACTCGGCGAGTCAACGCCCTGGCTCAGCGAGTCCAAGGCAATCTTCTTAACCGCAAGAACAGACTCGACGAGTTGTTCATACAACTCGGCGAGTCGTAGACTGAACGTGTTCATATGATGAAGGAGGACTCGACGAGTTGTTCATACAACTCGGCGAGTCAGATGAAGGTTGACTCGATGTTTTATAAAAGGAAAACTCGTCGAGTCTTTGCCAAACTCGACGAGTAGAGTCGGGTTGGGGAATAGAAGAAGGGATAGGGACTCGGCGAGTTGACGGCCCAACTCGACGAGTCAGGTCAACTGGCAGTTGACTTTGACCAGGAAGTTGACTTTGACCAGGGGTAAAATAGTCATTTTACCCTGAGATTAGTTATCAGTATCTGATTTAGTGTTTATGGGATTTGTAGCCGGGGAGTTCCGGAGCAGCAGTCAGACAGTTTCAGATTTAGCACTTCAGCAGCCAGCGTTACGAGGTGAGTTTCCCTCCAGTAGGAACGGGCCTACGGTCACAATGCCGGCCCGTTTAGTCAGCAGTAGTTTCCGGTCTTCGGTCCGATGCAGTAGTTCAGTGTGCTTGATGTCTTTGTGATTTGTGATGAGCAAATCACAAATCACAATAGAGAAACCTAGATCTTATTTGTGATGTTAATTTCGATTATATACACTAGATCTAGGGTTAGAAAGTCTTGGATGAATTGCATGTACAATAGAGAAACCTAGATCCAAACATTAGGGTTTGCATGAGCACATAAGATGTTCTTTTGGCTAAAACCCATCAGTGGTATCAGAGCTTTGTTTGGTTTCTATTGTATTGATGCCTTATATGTTCATTCATGCTTTAAAACCGTTTTTTTGGGCTTTCTGTCTGTCACACCCCAAAACCGGAACGGCGGAAACGTTCGGGGGCGGAGGACGTCATGTACAGTATCACAACAATGCATAATAGTAAACAAGCAACAACATCATCCATTGCATTAATAGTAATAATTTTAATACAAGTGTGTTCTGAAGTTTATAAGACACCAAAAATGAATAACAAAATAAAAGATGAGTCTTGAATGCGCTCCATCTTCTCAAAACCTGATCACCGGTACCTGTCTACCGGCGACCTGAGAATACAAGTTATTTTGAAAGCGTAGATCAGCATTTTAGCTGGTGAGTTCATAAGTATTTTAGTGTCATTGTTTGTATAAGTTTGAAGAATGTAATAGTAAATGTTTGATGTAAGAGTTTGTAAGTGTTTGATGTATATGCTTGTAAAATTCCTAGAAAATCCTATATTTTCTACTAGTGTAGCCTTCTACCAAGACTCAACTGTTCTCTATGTTTGTTCTTTTGCAAAAGTGTGCGTTTTCCCAAGGTATGACTATCATTACCAAAATATAGTTTTTTCATTACCGTTTATGTGAGAAGATCACAATTTGAATGAATATGGGAAACTAAGGATGTACTATTAGTTTTATCTAGGTAACTACTAATGTACTAACTACCTTTAAACTTGTTAGTTAATTAAGGTAAAATGTGATATGATTGTACCATACTAACTGACTAAAACACGACAATGAAAGACGTCGGAAGAAATGACATTTGGCACCCGTAGACTTGCAAGTCCCACTGTAGCGAGCAACAAGGTGTAGGATAGTCAATCCAGTATAGATTTATACGCAAATTCACGCTCTCCCTCCAGGAGATTCTGGTTACAAACGAGCCATAGCAGTTATGATATGCCCCGAAGTACTATCTCACATTAATGTTATAGTATTCTTATATTTGTATAGTATGTACTAGTGTAGTGTATGTTCTCTCTGTCTAGTATGTAGTATGTTCTCTAGTGTATAGTGTGTAGTATGTATTGATTCTCATTATAGTGTTCTCTTTCTGTTTCTCTTTATAGTGAGTATTGTCTCTCATAATAGTATTCTCTATCTGTTTCTGTTTATAGTGAGTATTGTCTCTCATAATAGTATGTATTGACTCATGTATGAACTGACTCTTTGTATGTTTCATTGTTCTAGTAATAGCATTAGTAACTTCCTACACTATACCTGTTATAGTTTACTAGCAATGTTGGTATGAATGAACATGTTTGTATACCTTTGCTACCCAAAAGGTATTGAACTGAATGAAGGAACTTTTATATCTATACACATATACATAATATATAATTAAGATTCAAACGACCTTCGGACAGACAACCGATACCCTAAGTCCACAACCAAACAAGGAACAGGAAGTAAGACGAGCTATCAGTCCTAAGTCCTTTCAATCCTACTTATATAACTATATCTATATAGATAAGCATTTGACAAAATATAAGTTTAAAAGAGTTTAATAGAAAGTATTTAACATGTAAAAGAGTTTATAAAACGATTTGAAGCAGTTTGATTTATAAAACAGTTTGAAAAGTAAGAAATCCACTTGTTTGGTAGTTATTAATCACATGTGATTGATATAATAACTATAATAGTTCAACTTGTATTCCCCCCATAAAAGCATTTAAAATCATTTAAAAGGTTGATTAAGGGGTATGAACTCACCTGTAGTGAGTAACTCGAATGTAAGATCGATAAAGGATGCTAGGTGTCAAGTGAAGGCTTGAGCACACACGGATCCTATTTATATAATGACACATATATGTTTACAATTAGTGTTTAAACAACTAATTATGCAAGTAAAGACACCCTAGGACATGGAAAACACTTTGATTCAAGTGTTAGAAGTACAAAGGGTTGCATCTAAGGGGTGTAGGGCCTCACTTAGGAGTTTACGGCCCAATGGTCAAATCCCCATGAGTTCATGACCCATGGGTTTATGGCCCAATGAGTTTACGGCCGTAAACTCATGGTATCTTGTACCATTTTGCGTTTTAAGGTCCTATTGTAACGCCCAATTTATGGTATGTGATTTAAATAAAGCAATTTTCATTTCTTAAGGGGGTACTCGACGAGTCAGTAGCCCGACTCGTCGAGTAGAGACGGGATTTGCACGCGGTTTAAGTTGGCGACTCGACGAGTCCATATTCTCGGACTCGGCGAGTCTGCCAGTCTGGATGAAACCCTAATTTCAAGGGTTTGCACCCTATTTAAACAACTTTATGTGCCCTAACCAGCCTCCATCACCCATAGAACGTCCCTTGCTAAACCCTAGCCTTCCCTTGAGCATTTTTGGAGTGTTTCTCACCTTGTGAAGGATTTTGGTGCATATTGGAGTTAGAAGAAGAAGAGAGGGGAATGAGCTTTCAAGAGGAGCAAAGAAGATCCGAGTTTCTGGTGTCATTTCAGTTCCCATTGAGGTATAAAGCTCGAATCTTTGCGTATTATCATTTAGACCTCCTTATAAGCTTGCTATTGTTGTTGTTGAGCCATTTCTAGACATTGAGGTCGATTTTAGGGTAGTTAAGATGAATGGGCTTCAGATCTAAGCATTTCAGAGCTCCTTAAGCTCAAGGTTGCCACCTTTGTTGAGCTAAAATCCCATTCCAAACCTAGATCTCCTCTTTTAGCTCATTTTGGGTATTTAAGCTTCATAATGTCATGCATGCACGTAAAGTTGGAAACTTTACGTGTAAAACCAACCCTAGGAACCCAGATCTATCTTTTGGATGCATTGGAATCGAGCAAAATCGTCTGTATAGTAATGGCATGCGTGGGACTCGGCGAGTCGAGTTGCGAGTCCCTGATTTTTTTCCCCGTTGAGAGTTTAGGAGTGGAATCAGTGAGTGGGTTTTGAACTCGGTGAGTTGAGTCACATATCTAGTAATGGAGGGACTCGGCGAGTCAACGCCCTGGCTCAGCGAGTCCAAGGCAATCTTCTTACCCGCAAGAACAGACTCGACGAGTTGTTCATACAACTCGGCGAGTCGTAGACTGAACGTGTTCATATGATGAAGGAGGACTCGACGAGTTGTTCATACAACTCGGCGAGTCAGATGAAGGTTGACTCGATGTTTTATAAAAGGAAAACTCGTCGAGTCTTTGCCAAACTCGACGAGTAGAGTCAAGCTGGGGAATAGAAGAAGGGATAGGGACTCGGCGAGTTGACAGCCCAACTCGACGAGTCAGGTCAACTGACAGTTGACTTTGACCAGGAAGTTGACTTTGACCAGGGGTAAAATAGTCATTTTACCCTGAGATTAGTTATCAGTATCTGATTTAGTGTTTATGGGATTTGTAGCCGGGGAGTTCCGGAGCAACAGTCAGACAGTTTCAGATTTAGCACTTCAGCAGCCAGCGTTACGAGGTGAGTTTCCTTCCAGTAGGAACTGGCCTACGGCCACAATGCCGGCCCGTTTAGTCAGCAGTAGTTTCCGGTCTTCGGTCCGATGCAGTAGTTCAGTGTGCTTGATGTCTTTGTGATTCAAGCATGTTTTGTGTTATGTGTTCCGGACTTCGGTCCGATGCAGTATGCAATATATGTGTTTATGCTAGTAGTTATGATTATGTTATGCTATGTTCAGTCAGTTTCCGGACTTCGGTCCGATGCAGTTTCCGAACTTCGGTCCGATGTAGAGGGCAAGGCCCTGGTTAGTTCCGGACTTCGGTCCGATGCAGTTTACGGACTTCGATCCGATGCAGAGGGTAAGGCCCTGGTTAGTTCCGGACTTCGGTCCGATGCAGTTTCCGGACTTCGATCTGATGCAGTGGGCAAGGCCCAGTAGTTGCTTTATATGCTATTGTATGGTATGTGGTAGGTTGGGGGAGCTCACTAAGCTTTGTGCTTACAGTTTCAGTTTTTGGTTTCAGGTACTTCCGCTAGTAAGGGGAAGAGCTCGGGATGATGGCATGGCACACACCACAGTTTCAGTTTATCCTGGGAGTTTTATTCAGATATTTTCCACATGTTCATGATATCAGTTTTGATTTGATACATTGTTATGACTTTTTGAGATACACGACACACGGCTTGATTATATGATATTCGAAATCATGTTTTTAGTTAATGTTAAAACAAAAACTTTTGGGTTGTATTTTTGGGATGTTTCACCTATGGTCTACATTGAAGTGTTCTAGACTTAGTTCCAAGGCTTAGGAAGGAGTTGTGGTAACATTGCACCACTAATTAGGGTTTACGGCCAAGGGAGATTGCCTTGGCCGTAAACACCCTTTTGTTCTTGATTTCTTGATGTTATCAAGATGTTTAACAACTGATTCAAGTATATAACAAGCTAAGGGTAGTATACTTACGATTTGAAGTCAAATGGGGGTGTTTTCGGCCCAAAACACTTAAGTGTTCTTGATGTTCTTGATGATCTAGACCCAAAAGATGAAATTTGTGGATGAATTCAAGAGTGAATCAAGAAGAAGTGATGTATTAACTCACAAAGGGAAGGAATCACTTACATTTTTGAAGTTTGGAAGCAAAAGCCTTATGATCCTTGGGAGAGAAATCGAGTTCTAGGCTTGGAAATGTGAAAAGTGATTGAAAAATGACTAAGGACCACATCTATAGCATGGAGTTTACGGCCACCATGGGTTTACGACCGTAAACTCATGGTCACTGTCCGCAAACTCCTCTTTTGAGGGTTTATGGCATGCATGATAGTTTACAACTTTAATTGGCACTTCCTTTCACTCATTCTTTTGGTGTACTAGGCTCAGAATGCTCAAACAGACTCAAAATAGTGCTAGAAGATAGCAGAAATGAGACAGACTTTGATTGAGTTTAAGAGTTATACAAGATAGAAATTTCGGGTTGTCACACTGTCTGATGAACTCGACGAGTTCCAATGAGAACTCGACGAGTTGGATGAACTCGACGAGTTCCACTCAAAACTCGACGAGTTTAGCTGTCAGACAGAGAGATTTTCGGGATTTCTTGCTGTTTTGCTTAAGGATAATTACCTAAATCGTTTTTGACTAATAAAATCCGAATTTTATTACTGTTTTATGATTATCCTTACCAAATCAAAAGATAATTACCAATTGTTTGAACAATAAATTCCTTATTTGATAATATTTGATTATTTAAATTAATTGTTGAATTATCTTGCAAATAAAATTGATTAGGTCGAATTTAGATAATCACTAAATTAAATGTTTAATTTAAATTATTTGCTATTTGATCCATTGTGTTTTGAAAAGTTCAAAACTTGCCCTCAAGTTTTGAAATTTAAATTTTGATTAAAAGTTTAATTTAAACTATTTAAATTTTAAACCCTAGAATTTTACAAGTTTAAAATTCAACCTTATACTTTATAATATTATAAGATTAATATATATATATATATATATATATATATATATATATATATATATATATATATATATATATATATATATATATATATATATTTATATATATATATATATATGGATAACTTAAATGCTAGTCTTACCGTTAGTAGGCCTCATTCAGGAAGCCGATCTATAAGGGGGGTATAAGGTTATGGCCTATAAAATGACCGTTTAATGGGTGTCCACTTTCACCCACAACTTCCTTGATTGGTGGAGGGTTGTTAGCCGAACGGGTAGGATAGGTCAAACCCTTTCCTCATTAAAAGTATAATGAAGTTATAAAAGTAACTAAATGTTTTTACAAAATTCCCACTCTTAGTTACTTTAGGCAAAAGTGAATTGATGCAATTCCATGAAATTGCACTTTGTACCCTTGCTAATACGTTAGTGGAGCGTGTGTGGTTAACCGGCACACTAATTGGGTTCTAAGCAAAGGTGGCAAAGGGTGACTCATTGTTTGTCATAGTTCGATGGAGCGTGTGTGGTTGACCGACACATCAAATAGGTGACTGTAACAATGAGGGCACCATGTACATTTACATGGTTATTCACACCCGCTTTGTGATCCTCGGCATCCCAGTCACAAACTTGAGGGGCATATCGAGATTTAAACATGCCATTGAAAAGTTCAATGAACCTCAAAAGATCTAGGAGTTTTCAATACATTTAAAACCTAGCTTTAATTAGTTTTTCATGGTGGAAATTAGTGAATCGCCATTCACTTACCTTCAAATTATTTACTTGTTAGATTACGGCATCCCTATTCTAATTTGTAAATAATGTTGTTGGATCCTAGCCCTAATTTCTCATTTGGGTGTTTAATTGGGGATTCATTTCTAATCAAACTTTGTTTGTTCTTTTCAGATGTCGAACGTCAACAACAATGCTTCTAGTTCAACTTCCTATGGCTCATTATCACGCATGAACTTGTGTGGGAGAGTGATCTTTGACGGGCCCAATTTCAATGATTGGATCCGCAACATTCGAATGGTCACTAGTTACGAATACAAAGAGTATGTCCTCGATGAGAAGCTAAAAGAGATTGACATCAACACTGCCTCTGCTGAAGAGATCGCGGCCTTTGAGGCCCATGAGCGTGATGCCACGAAAGTCCATTGCATCATGCTGGAAACTATGACTGTAGAACTCCAGAAGTCCTATGAGGACATGCACCCCTATGAAATGCATCAGGATCTGCTGGAACGGTACCACCAAAGTGCTAGGCAAGAAAGGTATGAGATCATCACTTCGCTGATCACTACCAAAATGGGTAATGGAGAGTCCCTTACTGCTCATCTGCAAAAGATGCTGAGATATGTCAATCACCTGCTAAAGCTGAATGTGAACTTTGATGAAGAGCTGACAATTGATATCATCCTTCATTCCTTGCCTCCCTACTATAGCCAGTTCCGCATGACCTACCACATGAACAAGGAGGAGGTCTCTTTGAGCAAGCTTCAGGGCTTGTTGAGGACTGCTGAGAGCAACCTCAAAGATAAATCTGTTGCACCATCTCCAACTCCTACTGCCGCCCCAGTCTTGGCAATTGGGCAAGGGAAGGGTAAGAAGAGGAAGGCTCCCTCAAAGAGCCACCATAAGGGAAAGTCCCAAAATGGCTCCTCTTCTAGTGGAACCAAGGTTGGTTCTGCTAAAACCAACTCGAACCCCAAGGAGGCAGAGTGCCACCACTGCCATGAAATAGGGCATTGGAAACAAAGCTGCCTGAAATATCTGCAAGATATCAAGGATGGAAAGATCAAGCCGTCCTACATAGGTATTTACACTATTAAATCTAATGATTCATCACATGTTATTTCTTGGGTTCTGGATACAGGATGTGGTTTTCATATTTGTTCTAGTTTGCAGGGCCTAAGAAGAAATAGGGATGTGGAGCATGTGAAGATAAATTTGATCATGGGGAACAGAAGATCGTCGTCTGTCACCAAGATCGAAGTTTACTCTTTAATGCTCAGTAGTGGATTAGGATTAGATTTAAATCATTGTTGCTATTCACCAGATATGGCAAGAAACATCATTTCATTTCATGGTTTGTATAGACAAGGTTTTAGATATTCATTTGATAATGAAAAGGGTTATATTAATGCTTATCTTAATGGTGTTTTCTATTTTGAAGCATTGCCTTGTAATGGAATATATGAAACTGTGATGGTTGTAGACAATTTAGGAAATGATATGTTATGTATTGATTCTTCCAATGATTTGGATAAAGCATGCTTGTGGCATTGTCGTCTTGGACATGTCAACAAGAAACGCATATCCCAACTCCAAAAGGATGGAGTGTTGGAGTCATTCGACCTTAGGGACGATGACGTGTGCGAGTCTTGTTTACTTGGAAAGATGACCAAGTCACCCTTCACTGGCACCTGTGCGAGGGGTGAGGGTTTATTGGACCTCATACATACATATGTATGTAGACTACTTAGATCCACCACAAGGGATGTTTGCCGCTTCTACGTGACTTTTACCGATGATTATAGCAGATATGGCTATATCTACTTAATCAGGCATACGTCAGAGACCTTTGAAAAGTTCAAAGAGTTAAAGCAAGAAGTGGAGAATCAGTTGGGCAGGAAAATCAAGATGCTTTGATCCGATCGAGTTGGAGAGTACCTAAGTCTTGAATTCCATGACTAACTCAAGGAATGCAGAATTGTTTCGCAATTAACGCCACCTAGGAAACCGCAGTTGAATGGTGTGGCTGAGAGACGTAATCGAACCTTGCTAGACATGGTTCGTTCCATGATGAGTCGTGCTTCGCTACCTATCTAATTCTGGGGGTATGCCTTAGAGACTGCCGCCCATATCCTTAACTTAGTCCCTACGAAGAAGGTTGCCAAAACACCTCACGAGATGTGGACAGGTAAAGATCTCTAGTTGGCACACATCAAGGTTTGGGTTTGCGAGGCTTTCGTAAGATGAGAGACTCACGACAAGATCGAACCTCGTAGTGAGCGATGTATTTTCATCGGCTACCCACAAAAGTCCTTTGGATATCTCTTCTATAGACCGAGTGGCAATCTTGTCTTCGTTGCGAGGAGAGGGGTTTTCCGAGAGTGAGAACTCATAAGCCAAGGGGACAGTGGGAGGCAAATCGATCTTGAAGAACTTCAAGAGTCGAGCGATGAAGGAACTTCTATCACTGGCACTCAACCCGAGGAGGAAACTCCGGTTGAACCGATTGACGAGTCCTTACCTCTGAGACGTTCCATTTGAGTTAGTGTTCCGCCCGTGTTGTATGGTTTTCATATAACGAGTGAGGGTGATACATTTATTAGTGATAGTACACTAGTAAATCTGGACGAACCTAACAACTATAAGGAAGCCATGGCAGGACTAGAGTCTGCGAAATGGAAAGAGGCTATGGACAGCGAGATTCAGTCCATGTATGACAACCAAGTTTGGAATTTGGTTGACAATGTACCAGGTCGTAAGACGGTCGGGTGCAAGTGGATCTTCAAGAAGAAGACCGACAAGGATGGGAATGTGCACACTTATAAGGCGCGATTGGTTGCGAAGGGTTTCACTCAAACTCCCGGAGTTGATTATGATGAAACTTTCTCACCAGTTGCGAAGATAAAGTCTATTAGGGTGATGTTGGCCATTGCTGCATTTCATGACTATGAAATATGGGAGATGGATGTCAAAACTGCTTTCCTTAACGGGAAGTTGGCTAAGGATGTTTACATGGCTCAGCCAGAGGGTTTTGTCAATGCGAAGCATCCCAATAGAGTGTGTAAGCTTGAGAAGTCCATCTATGGACTAAAACAAGCATCTCGCAGATGGAATCTTTGTTTCGACGACAAAGTCAAAGAGTTTGGTTTTCTACGAAGCGAGAATGAATCATATGTATATGTCAAAGCCAGTGGGAGTATAGTAAGCTTCCTCGTATTGTATTTCGATGACATACTACTCATAGGAAACGACATCCCAACCCTGAAGGAAGTTAAATCCTTGCTTGGGAAGTGCTTCGCTATGAAGGACCTCGGAGAGGCTGCCTATATTTTGGGAATAATGATAGTGAGAAACAGAAGTAAGAGACTAATAGGACTTAGTTAGAATACTTACTTGGACAAGGTACTAAAATGTTTTAGTATGGAGAATTCAAAGAAGGGGGAGTTACCAATCCAAAGTAATGCCAAGCTGAGTAAGACTCAAAGCTCGAGTACCGAAGTCGAGGTAGTAGAAATGAGCCGAGTACCATACGCTTCTGCAATTGGTTCGATTATGTATGCTATGACTTGTACTCGCCCTGATGTGGCCTTCGCTTTGAGCATGGTCAGTAGATATCAAGGGAATCCTGGCAAAGCACATTCGATCGCAGTCAAGAATATTCTTAAGTACATTCGGAGGACCAAGGAATGGTTTCTACTCCTCGGTGGGAGTGATGACTTAAGGGTACGAGGGTATAGTGACGCCAGTTTTCAAACCAACAGGGACAACTACCGTTCGCAGTCGGGCTGGGTATTCACCGTAAATGGAGGAGCAGTGACTTGGAAAAGTTCCAAGCATGAGACCGTAGCTGATTCAACGTGAGAATCAGAGTATATAGCGGCGAGTGAAGTGTCAAATGAGGCGATATGGTTGAAGAACTTCATTGGAGACCTTGGAGTTGTGCCGGCCATAAAGGAGCCATGGAAATTTTCTGTGATAATGAAGGAGCGGTTGCCTTGACCAAGGAACCGAGGGATCATGGCAGATCTCGACATATCGACAGAAAATATCACTTTATTCGACATCGGGTGGAAGAAGGACTCCTCGTAGTAAAGAGGGTATCATCAGAAGATAACCCAGCAGATCCACTTACGAAGGGACTGAGTAGGGTTAAGCACTTGCAGCACGCTAGGAGCATCGGGATGAAGGACGATATTAGTTTAGATTAGATAGTTTAGAAACATGTAATAGATAAATGTAATTGACATTTGATAATTAAATAAAAGAGTATTATTTATAATTAATGTTACTGTCTTATGTTGATTATTTACCTATTGTTTCGTTTTGCATGTTTTGACTTCCTGAATAATAAGATTATTCAAAAGTTCCACAATCGCTCATACTTGGGGAGTAGGTATGATAGAAGATTGTCATGAATTGGTGTGTAGATTGTCTAAAGTGTATTAGACATAGCAAAGGTTTGCTGCAACTTTCATGAGTGCTTATGAGTTTGTTTTGAGCATTGGATTAGACCCGTGCTTGTTGGAATCACTTCATGGAATTTATCACGAGTGATCGCAAGACGATAATATCATATGGTCTTAAAACCTAGATATATGGTTTGTTGTTTACTAATTGGTTGTGCATTGATAATGCATAAATGCATCAGTAACTTGATGTTATAAAACACATTGTTGTGTATGATTTGATTAGTGAATAGTAAATGCATATAAGTTGAAGTTTATCTGTTCCTTTTAGCCTAAGAGGGTAAAAGCGATATCAGGGTCCCTCGATGATTTTGTTTGACTTATGTGTCGGGCCCGATCAGGACTGAATTGATGTGTTCAATTAAGTTCTATGTCAAAAGAATCAGAGATCGAGAAACAAACTGCTGGACAATAAGTATGACTATGTTCCATGTAATTGTCCGCACGATATCTAGAACAGAGGATTATACGATCCCTTATCTGAAGGACAGGTTATTGATAAGATCAAAATTTTTGAGAACTGTGATTGGTAATCGGATTCATAAGGTGCATTTGCATTTATAGTTATTAGAATTATCCAAGTGGGAGACTGTTGGATTAGTGTCTAAGTCCATAACTATATTTGGTATGTACTTGATCCGGTTGTGCGTGGTCCTTTTGGGTTGCCTTCACCAAAGCAACTTGACTGGAGGAATAATATAGAAAAAGGTGATTATGGTTTATTAATATATTATAAGACTAATATATTAAAAGAGAAATCATATTTTTTTAATTAACATTGGTCAATAAGTAATTAAGAATTAATTTTGTGATAAAAAAGAAGTTAATTGAACTTAAGGGGCTGGACTGTAATTATGTGATAGTTACAAAGTTGGGTAAGGAAACCCTAATAGATAGGGTGGACGAATTCTAGAGATAAAGCCTTAAGAATTCGTCCATGATAGGGATTCTAGAATTATCTTATGGGCTGCTTGGTGTCTAAGTAACCGGATAAGGATAATCACTGAAACCCTAATTCGTACACCTATATAAAGGACCCCTTGGCATGGGAATTTCGGCCACTTGAACCCTAGAAGTCCTAGAGCTGAAATTCTCGTCTCCCCTCTGTCTCTTGTTTCCTCCAATTGCTATTGGTGTTTGTGATTCATTAGAGGCACAACACTTGAGGTGCTAAAGTTCTCAAGGCTTCAAGATCTAGGGTTAGAAAGTATTGGATGAATTGCATGTACAATAGAGAAACCTAGATCCAAGCATTAGGGTTTGCATGAGCACATAAGATGTTCTTTTGGCTCAAACCCATCACATTTGTGGTGCAATTATCAACAGCTTTTGTGGACAACTTTCTATCAAGTTTCCAATCACACAAACTGTCATATAGCACATCAGCAAGAACATCGGATGTATGCGGACAAGGCACATAAATAAACCTAGTTCAATAATCTATAGGTTAATAAAAATAAAAATAACTAAATTAAAGCCAGTTTTAGTTGAACAAAAAAAAGACATGTACCTCACAATTCGACTTTGCATATTCCAGTTTTGTTTAATAAAGTGAGCAATTATCACCATAAATCCTTTCTTTTGGTTGCTCGCCATCCACATATCGGTTGTAACTGCTACCCTACTAGTGTTCTTGTCCAACAAATTCAATGTCTTTTGCTTTTCAAAATCATAAATACTCTTTATATCACCTTTAATGGTATTCTGACAAGGAACTTTAAACAAAGCTTGGAGATTTCTTACGAACTTCCGAAAGCCGTGATGCTCTACTATTGAAAGCGGATATTCATGAATGATGATCATCTATGAAAGATCTCTCCTTGAATTATCCACATTAAATGTGTAGTTGGAGAGATATGATGAACTACCATCGACCTTTTTTTCGTTGTCCCATAAGAATATGTTGACGTATATCTTGAAAGGGCCGTCTTATACAAACTTTAAAATGATCATGTAAATGCCTTGTACCATTTTTACTAGACCCTCCCAAGTTCTTCTTGCAATACTTGCACTCCTCTTTATCTATTCCATTCACTTTCATATTCTTAAAGTGATTCCAGATAACTGACCTTTGTCTCCTCTTCCTACCTACTGACTCAACTTCATGTACAACATCATTAGGAGTTTCATTATGTGTCACAGAATTATTTGCAGCAGGTGTTGATCGATTAGGCTTATTAACTCCATGATTGTTATCTTTGGGAGTATTTGTCTTAGAACTATCAGCTTGTTGTTCCATACCTAAAACAATAATAGCAAAAAAAGCTCTATCAATAAATAAAATAAAACTTCATTTTACTGTAAAGTTGAAAACATAAGCAAAGTTGAAAATATAAATCATAACATGTAGTCATCTTTGACAATATAAAATAAACATAGCCATGAAGATATAATTTACGTAACATATGTTTAATAAATCTTGCATAATGACCAGGTAAGCATAAAGCCTATATTTCTTTCCATATTTTCATATAACACATTTGAAATAAAAACCCAATAAAAATCTGTAACTACAAGGCCTGATGTATATCTCTTCCTAGTTTCCATTCTCAATTATAACATGCTAAAAAAATCCCACATATTTTCGAATCTATTAAAGATTTTTGCAGGATAAACAAATAATATGTCAAGAGAATAGAGAAGTAATCAGAAAGAAGGAAGAAATCGAGAAAATATTTACCTTGCAATCGGAATATCGAATAGAAGCAAGAGAAACTTAGAATACGGGGCGACCGGAAAACTACAGTGGACGCCGGACTTCAATACTCGATAGCCGATCACGGATCACTATTAACTCTAACGTCAATGTCGATTGAAGATTGGGAGAAAAAGACAAGAAGGGAATAACTATTGTCAGAGGTATACCGATGGTCGTGTAGGGTTTTACGAAGTATAAACTTTATATATAGAGTGACTCCTGTGTACTAGGAGGAATTTGGATAGTCATATACAGATTTATGAGTATTGGGGGAATTCAACTAGTCACATACGGTTCTATTATATCATTAATTTATTATATGACAGTAAACTATTATATATATATATATATATATGTATATATATCGGGTCTGGCCAGATCGGTTGTCCCTCCTCCATCCCCGTCCCCAAACCCAATAAATTCCCCAATTTCAGCCCCCAAAGCTGCCCCAAACCCACAAGAAATCCCCAAAACCGACCCAAAGACTTCGGTTTTCGGTTTTCATCGTCGGTGTCGGGTTTTTTTGCCATCCCTACAGCTCACCCATACAGATCAATATACTTTCATTGATGAATGTGCTTCGCCTTATGCAGTCAAATGAGAACTCATAGAACTCACATGCATAGTTAGCTTAACTGGAATGGGCACGGAAACGAGAATATGTCAACACGATAGGTTATCAACCTCAAGTCGTGTGCTAGTGATTACTAAAATGTTCATTCTTGAAACTTTTAAAGATCAACAAGACTCTCAATGACTTCTTGACATATAAGATTCTCTGTCAAGGAACATTTATCAACAAAAAAATATTCAAGAGTTAGTGTAGGTTCTTATCAAGAAAACACTTCATTTAAGTGGTCTTAGTTGATATTTGTTTAAACCAAAGCATCACAACTACCAATTTCAAATGTGTAAGAGTAAGAAAACATTTCTACTCCACATTTCATGGGGCATTATAAACCTACATTGAACATGTCACTCAAGGTACAACTTGGAGTGACTTGATTTTGGAACGAAGTATGACTCATACTTTTGATTTAACCATTTCAACAATACCCGGTTCCTCTTCTTAGTCATATAAATGCACTAAGGTGTCCTTAGAGGATCAATTGTGACATGGTTCCATAATAATTAGGATGATCATAAAATACGATACTAAAGTACTCTCCTTTCCTTTCAGATTGGAGAAAACTTTTATCTTTCTGCCTAATAGATTCTTCTTATTCATTTTTCCATTCTTTGAAACTTTTCAAAGAATCAGAATTTCACTTAATCCTATAAGTATAACCATATTTACTGAACCATCAGTAAATCATAACGAATAAACTTATTGTCCTTTGTGGTGGATATGACCAGTTCACATCAATGTAAACTAGATCCTTTAATCGTTCACTTGACTCACATATACATGTGAACAATGAATTAGTCTTAATTTCCCAAAGACCAAGATTCTCATACATCACACAATACAAATTGCATGATTCCAAGTTTCTGTCCAATTGAAACTTGGGTGATGAGAATCCTTCCTCAGTTGGTTAATTATGACACTACTACAAGTGATATAACTAAGAATCAAATCCATTTTCAACATTGCTAACAATAGAAATACAAACACCAATTTTCACAAATGCCATTGCAAGGAAACGTAAAATAAGATAAAATAAAATTTTATTTTATTGATAAAATGTGGAAAACTTGTCCTTACAACGCAAATACATATGAAAACTATGTTTCTGAATATTCCTAATCAATCTATCATAACTCCTCAGTGGTAGCTCCAAATCCTGATCATTGAACCATGTGACCGAAATCCATTTCTTCAGATCAGAATTAGCCTTTACTTTCCTTAAGCTTCCTTCTTTATTTTAGATTCTGCAAAACATCAAAATGCAACTTTACATCATGTATCAAGAATCTATAAATAGGAACTTAATAGAGTTAAAGAGTGGATGTACCTGAAGTAGAGTAATACAATTTGATTTTACCATATCTTAGATCTCTCAGGTAGTTAGGGAAGCTTCGCTTCCAATGCCCCTTTAATTGGAAATAGTAACACATGGACTCTTCAGGAACAACACATGAGACTATCTCAGAACTGGCCTTTCTCTTTACCATATGGTCAAACAGTTTGACCTTTGCCGATCCCTTTCCATTGGGAAGAGAAAACTTTTCTGGACTACCAATGTTGCCATTGTTAAGGTCCATGGAAATTTGGGAAGTAGATCGTCCTATCAAATTTGCTTGACCAGTGTGCCAAAACATTTCTGCTTCAACAGCAATTAGCAAATATGTCAGATCAACGAGGGTCACGTTGTGGTTTGTCATATAGTCAACAACCAGCTTCCTCAGGAAAACGACACCCAACATTCCCAGTCTGTCAATACGCAACTTCATTTCAGAACGTGTGCACACTGCACACACAGGACTTCCATCTTGATGCTTACATGCCAATAGGGATTGAGTGACCTTGAACTTTTCAAGTCGACGAAAACGTGGGTCAGGGAGAATCATTGAAGGAGGTGGAGGAAGAGAAATATGGTTTCCAGTTCCACCAATGCACGAAGAAGGGAACAATCTCTCACCTTGATCGACACATGTAAAATCATCTTCAGAAGGATAACTTTTCCCAAAAGGACAAGGAAGACCATAGTTGTCAGAAATAGACATCTACAAAGGGAGAAAATTCAATTTAGTTGATTTAATCCTTAATATAACACCCAAATGAAATATTAAGGCTAGGACCCGACATAATAATTCACAATTCGGAAGAGGGATGCTGTAATCCAATTGTAAATTATTTGAAGGTAGGTAAATGACGATTTACCAATTCCACCATGAAAACGAAATTTTAAACGAATTAGGTTTTAAATGAAATTCATAGATCTTTTGAGATTCATTGAACTTTTCAATGATATGTTTAATCTCGATTATGCCCTTCAAGTTTGTGATTGGGATACCGAGGATCACAAACAAGGTGTGAACAACCATGCAAATTAGGTTGGTACTCTCGATGTCATTTATCATCTAATTAATGTGCCGATTAACCACACACGCTCCATTAATCAACGATAATTTACGAGCTACCCATTGCCATCATTCATTAGTACCACACACGCTCCACTAACGATCAATAAGATGCAATGTGCAATTTCATGGGTTAGCATCAAATTCACATTTTCCTAAAGTAACTGAGATTGGGAATTTATAAAAGCTTTTAGTTACTTTATAATTCATTATACTTTTAATGAGAGTTTAGTGTCTTATCCTACCCGTTCGGCTAACGACCCTCCACTAGTCAAGAGTTCGGTGGGTACGAGTAAATACCCAATGAGGGTCATTTTACAAGTCGCTTCCTTAAACACCTCTTATAGACCAGCTTCGTGAATGAGGCCTACCAACGGTAAGACTAAAATTTTCTTATACATATATAATATATTAGACTTTTAATTTTATATAGTATAAGGGTGTATTTTTAAACTTTTAAAATACTAAGTGGTTTAATCTTTTAATAAATTAAACTTTTAATTTAGTTAAACTTAAACCGTATATGGATTTATCAATTCTCTTTTAATTCAACACTTAATTAATTTAATAAAATCCATGAGGGTGTATTTTTTTAAACAATTCAAAAATACTAGGGTTTAACCATTTAAATTTCCAAAAATTAAAACTTTTAATTTCAAATTTAAACTATAAAACCATAAGGGTGTATTTTAAAACTTTTCAAAAGCACTAGGTTAAATTTCAAATTAAAATAATCTTATTATTATCCATATATAACCAAATCTTTTAGTTTTGATAAGGATATCAAGTTACCATTCAGAAAAATCGATTTTAGGCAATCAAAACGAGTTACGATAATTATCCTATTCAAAATCTGATCTGAAAATCGAAAAATCTGGCACCAGACGAGTCAACTCGTCGAGTTCGCAAGTGAACTTGTTGAGTTCATGCAACTCTTCGAGTTCATATTGAACTCGTCCATTTTATGTTCCAGACAACAAATTTTGAATTTCTTGTTCTTTGGACAATTCACTATTGCATCAATTCAATTGAAAAAGATCCTATGCTTTAATACCACTGATGGTTTTTGAGCATGTCTACATTCCTATGTGATCATGCAACCCTAATTGCTTTGGATCTAATTTCTCTATTGAACATACAAATTGAATACCAAAGCAATAACCCTATATACTAGCATTCAATTTCGAAATTCAAGTATCAAACTAGAATTAGAAGATTACCTCACTTGTTATATTGTAATAACAAGACAATCCTTGAAGTCCTTGACTCTTGAAAGCTTAGTGCCCCAAGTGTTGCAACTCTAATGGATTTACAAACACCCAATGCAAAGGATGAAGAAGGAGAGACAAGGATTTTCGGCCAGGGTTTCAATCTAGAATGCATGAGCCAAAAATTCCATGTCAAGGGGTTCCTTATATAGCTGTGGGCTGCTAGGGTTTCTGGAGGAAACCCTAATTCCTGCTTAAGGCTTAAGCAGCCCATGGGCTCCTCCTTATAAGGCCTTGGACGAAATCTATAGGGCCTCCCTATAGAATTTCGTCCACTCCTTATTAAGGAGTCCACTAGCCCAGTTCTGCAACTATCAGTGATTTGCAAAACGGCCCATCCATTATTAATCAGTTCCTTTAATCCTAAAATTAATATCAAATTAATTTCTGATTAATTACTAATTAATAATATGATTTTCAAATAATATATTAATCTTGTAATATATTAATAAAATCATTTTGAGTACCAATTTATTATTTCACATAATAAATTCTACTCTCTCTCCACTAGTCATCCTGTTAAGTTGCATGAGTGAAGGCAACCCAAAAGGACAATGCTACAATCAAATCAAGTACATACCAATTATAGTTATGGACTTAGACACCTAATCCAACAGTTAAGTGGAGGGAGTCTGTTGAACTGTTGGCTGACAAGGGCTAATGCGTGTTGAAAAGCTTCTTCGTCATCAAGTTAAATTTCTGGTTCATACGATTGTAGTGTGGCATCATATGGTGTTTGGTATGACGACTCTCCGGTATGATGATACTGAGGAGATCGGTTGGCCGACTGTGGTGAGTGAGCGGCCAAGGCGAGTGGTCCACCTAGATCCATGATAAAATTTTGATCTTGTTGTCACCTTGAACTATCATCTTTGCATTGGTCTACTGCTTTCCTAAACCATTTAGGAACTGCATGTTTGTTTCATGATCACTTCTAGTGATGCCTGCATTTGAGAGTTTGGTGACGATGAGGTTGAATCTTTTGAAGGAATCATCAAGACTTTTAACAGGAAGAGCTTTAAAGTTGTTGAACTCGTTCAAGGCAGTGGTTGTCTTTTTGTCTTGAGCTTGCTCCGTTCCTTCATGAAGATTTTTAAGAACATCCTAAATTTCTTATGCTGATTTACAGTTAATAATAAGATCGAAACTGTCAGGAGGAACTCCATAAGAGATTTCATAAAAAACAAGTTCGTCTTTCTCCATCTTTCAATGCCATCGTTGGTAGGTCTGGTCATGGCAGCTTGACCGCATCCAAGTCTATTTTGAGTTTCATCAGTGACAATAGGAGTAAGGACATGTACATGTGGTCCTTTTTCCAAAGATCTTCAAACTTCCTTACCAAGTCTTTCTAAATATCTTTCCATACGTTGAGACCAGTGATGATATTCACTTGCAACAAGTATTTGAGTTCGATTAGAACCTCCAACACTATTAGATATATTTAGAAAGTAGTCTTGTTCCATATTTCCTTAAATTTGAAAAAGATGTGCTAAGTGGTACAAAAGGCCTTTTAAATCAAAGTTTTTCTTTTGAAAACAAGTTGCGTTTTTAAAGAAACTTAAAAATAACCACTATGACTCTGATACCAATTGTTGAGAAAAGAACTTTGAATAGATTTGCAGAAAAATAAGTTAATCTCAATGGATCTTTTAATAAGTTCAACAATAAAGAAATATATATATATATATATATATATATATATATATATATATATATATATATATATATATATATATATATATATATATATATATTTAACAATGTTTGCATTCAAAAACAAGTTAGTAAATGATAAACAACATAAGTAAGAGATAATGAAGATTTGCCATGATTGGACTGAAATAACTCATCTACCACACAATGTCATAAAGGTGAATGTTACTTTTCCGATACTTCGGCATACAAAAGACAAAACACGCTTCTCCTTGGGTCAACCTCCTTTACTCTGTGATCCAAGTCTTCAACATTATCTCCATCTAACAAAATGTTCTACCGCAACAAACATATTTGGTCTTTGGTAATTCAATACACCATTTAGCTGCCAAGGGTCACTTCATGTTTCAACACAATGCCTTTGACTTATTCGGGAGACACAAATATATAATCTGATAAATTAAAAAATATCCAATTCATGCTTTTCTCAAGAGTTTGGTGCAAGATGCATTCTGAAACATCTTTCCAACATTGTTATTCAGACTTTGTCTCACTGGTCTTTATTCAAACACCACCTTTCTTTCTTGAGGAAGGCAGTTAGCATACAATGTCTTCTCAGGAGCAAAAGGTAGATTCTGACACTGGTCCTCTATTGGATGAAATTTTTTCCCTTTTTAGATTACATAGCATTTGCAGTAGTAGACGAACCATTACTCCAAAAGAGCTTGACAGGACTTTTTTCCATGAGTGATAGACATTCCTTAAGCAGCGCCAACAATTACATCATTCAACAATGCCTAGAGAGGCAACAGTGAGTGTCAACATGAAAATCAATCATCGTGAGCCTTTTAGGTTAGTGAGTGAACATGTAACCAACCATCCACATCACTTTGTCAAGTAGTTAGTTACCCTAGGTGAGAGAACCGATATATACAATAGATAAAACATGGACTTTGACTAAACTACCCCTATATATGCTTCCGTTTCACAAATCACTTTGAAGTGCCCTTGCTTTTCATTCTTTTCTCTGTACCCCTTGCCGAACACCTTTTTTTTTGTTATAGAATCGATGGACCATAACACTCTTGTTAGAAACTATAAGATATCCTTGTTCGCAAAAAATCTTTGATACAATAAAACCAAAATACCCCTGAAAAGAATGGATGACAATTGTTTCTTTGCTTTGCATAATGGACCTTACATATCCTTCTTTGCCATCATTATTTCTTGAAACATTCATTCATCGGCTATTTCTAATATAGACCAATCAATTGATTATCTTGAACCACTGAAAATTTATCAGCGTGAGTCAAATGAGAGTACAACTTAAACCAAAAATAGTGTCTTCAGGTGGAGCATCATCAACGTATAATAACAATCAGCGAGAAACTTCATTTCTACTGATCCACAAACTTGAGCCTAGAGAGAAACACCACTAAAAGACTTCATCGAAAACATGCTAATGACAATTTTACCCCTGTCTTTCTTTGGTTCAGACTTTGACCGGTATACCCCTGCAGGGTTGTGGTGAAGTCACAAAAATGGATCACGCTAATGAAAAGTTGATTAACACGAAGCAAGTGATTGAGAAGGAAACCGAGATAGCCTTTTATAAAATATGACACATGCAATATTTTCTAACTAATTCAAGACTAGCGTAAAAATATGACTCTAGAAAGTGTGATGACAGCCGAATAGAACATGAAAGACTGTCGTCATTATCCCAACACAAAAAGTTGGCATTGCTTTCCTTTAGTTGAACCTCCATAAGAGAATCCCAGTTATGCCCTTGCTTGCAGTTTTTCTTCATCTCAAGAACCAACCCACGAGACTGTGTCATACTCATACCTATGTAAAAAGATAAAGAGCTTATGTCCATGAGTTACAACGTGACATGAGTTGAGTAAATAGACCAGTGTATGAATCCTATCAGTTAACACATCAGCGTGAGGGTGTAATGAACATATGAAGTTCAATCTCCTTTTAAGCAAGTGAAAGCGATGCCCCCAATTGCTTTGTGACACGTCAGCAGAGACCATCACCACATGTTTCTTTCCTTTTAATCACGACTGACACAATTCTTGTCTTCTTCTGATTTTGAGCCGTTGTAATTTTGTGACCAAAATACCCTTGAGAGCAAGAGACAAAAATTATACAGCTAGACACAAAACTAATTGTACTTGCTTTTTGACTTTAAGATGAATGACTTTTTCTGCATCATTCTTTGGCATTTACTTCCAATGGCAATTTCTTTAGACAGTAACTGCAGTACAAATAGAAATATGAGAGAAAACAATGACCTTTATTTCTTTGATATACCTGAATAAGAGATGATTCCAGCATGTTCCTTTGTTTTTCCCATTGGTCCATGTATATTCTTGACTTTTCTTTATCATCAGACCTTCTTGTATGTTGTTCAGGCCTCCTGCAGCCTTATGTGCAAACTGAAAAGCACCATTTTTATGCAAACACCACTATGCCCTATATGTCAATAAAAATGACATATTACCCTTACACCTTTTAATAAAACCAGACCAGATTTTCACTACTCTTTACTACCTTGCTTTCCTTTCACATAAGACGGGAGTTATGAACCAATGGCTATATATATATATATATATATATATATATATATATATATATATATATATATATATATATATATATATATATATATATATATATAAAAGTTTACACACTAATGTGGAAGATCCTAGGAAAACAATAGAATAGTATTTTAATCTAAATAGCAAGTAAAGAGAAGAACCATTCTTTTATCAAACCAAAAGTGATCTTTTAATTTTCCAAAAGCATAAAAATGGGTCAAACCCTATACCACTCTATTTTATTCAAACTCTAAAGCAAACTAAAATACACAAAGAAATATTAAACAAAAACTCTATACAAATCTTTTGAACACAACATGGACCCCCCTCCCCCCCTTGGGTTTGACTTTGTAAAAAGAATTATTTAAACAAAAATATACATCAGAGAACTTACCTGATTGAGCTCTTCTTATTTTCCTTATGATTTTCGAGGTTTTGAATAGGGTTTGAACTTATGAATCTTCAATAGATCTTAGAAAAAAAGTTCTGACCTTACTTTCGAAAATTTCTTATCAGATAAAAGATATATTAGCTTCAGAATGTTGAACTCTTTTCTTCTTCTTCTTCTTCATTTTTTCTTCTTCTGATTTTTCGAGTTTCTGAAAAATGATTTCTAACCTTCTATGAATAGATCTTAGGACGAAAGTTCTAACCTACTATGATAACTTGAATGTATCATGAACCTGCTCTGTGATACCAATTGAAGGTTTGTATTGATCGGATACACTCGAGTGTAAATAAAAAGAACAAAAAACTAAGCAACGATTAAACAGAAAAACGAAAGAACACAAGTAATCACAAAGATACTTTCACATAGAAAGAATGTTCTCACAAAAAGAATAGGTCACAAAGACGACCACCAAGACGTACATTAGGATTTCACCCTAATGGTGATTATATACTAATATATTCTAGTGAATCCCTTCAATCAAGGAATATGATATCACAAAAAGAATATGATCTCTTCCAACCTCAACACTACACACATTAGCATGTGTGTAGTGTTGAGGTTGGAAGAGATCATATTCCATTCTTTCCAAAAACCCAACATACTAGCAGCATGAAGACTGTCCAACAATAGATGATTTGAAACATCACCAATCTCTTCATTCACAATTTCTTCATTTGTTTTTTCGGGACACTCCACTGCTTTTTTTCCCTTGGTTTGGTGATTTTCTTCAATTTTGGTGTGGACTCAATCTAAAAAGTTAAAATGTTAATTAATTATTAACAACGTAATATTTTATAAATACACTAAATGTGTATTAGATTAATACCACTGTGTACGACGTCCGTTGATACCGTGAAACACCCTTCGTTTGTTGCGTCCTAACAATAGGAGTGATTGTTTTTTTTTGTGATGTTGAACCACCTCCGGTGACGGCTCAACGTATTGCCCCGTAGTTGTAGGCCCAAATTCCCCCTCCAAACCATGCATAAATGTATCATCATAATTCATCCCCGTACCATGGTAATATGTTTCTTCCTCCTCTTCATTTACCATGTCCTCCCCACTAAACCCTGTATGTGGTTTATCTTTTTCTATAATACACGGTCTACTTTAGAAGTTAAGTCATCCACAACACCTTTTAGATGCTTCTTCAATGTCTTTGTGCTATTCTTCTTCTTCTTTACCGACCTTGTTGATGTGTCGCTTGACATATGACTTCTTTCTACTTGAGGTTGTTGCGAGGTAGAAGCACTTGTGGCTGTTTCAGTCGAAGATATTTCCGATTGTACTTCTTTCTTCGAGGCGGCGAGGCAACAATAAGTGGTGGACTTTGCTGCTTGTGGGGGAGATTCTACATGGTTAAAAGTCCAATTCACATAGCAAATATAAATGGCTCCATGATCTCCGTCTCGTTTTCCACGACAACAACAGGCCGGTTTTTAGGCTACAAAAATCATATTGCTAGTTTAACATGAAAAAGCATTGGAATTTGTAACTATATATAATTATAATATAAAAAACCATACCCCAGACAAATTGTGTAACGACCCAAAAATCAAGGGTAAAAATTTCATTTTTAATATAGCCAAAACATAGATAACATTTATTCAAAACATTCCAAAATATCGTTAGTTAAAACATTTATCAGAGTTCATCCCAAAATCATTCATTGCGGAAAACATGGGTGTGTGCATTGCGATCAAGCTAGGCCCCTTTCTTTCCAAACTGATGATACCTGAAACAATAAACAAAACTGTAAGCACGAAGCTTAGTGAGTTCCCCAGAGCATACCCCACACACAATCCACATAATCACATAATCCATAATAGCTATAAAAGCTACTTACACCATATAAGCCATGCATACAACATATAGGGATGCCGTGGGCTCGTCCCCAGGGTCTTACTCCAGGATGCCATGGGCTCTCCACATGGTCTTACACCTAAGTGCCATGGGCTCTCCCATGGTCTTTGATAGGAAAGACATGGGCTCTCCACATGGTCTTACATTCAGGTGCCATGGGCTCCCCCATGGTCTTCCATGCAAGTATCACAAAGACAACTAGCATAACACATACTCACTAGCATACCACCTATACATGCATACCAGACATATTAGTAGCGAATCTACAATAAACACTACTACATAATAGGAAATCCATGGGCTCTCCACATGGTCTTACATCCAAGTGCCATGGGCTCTCCCATGGTCTTCCATATAAACATACCATATATACCACTACCATACTTCCTAGCTCATACCAACTAACAAGTCATATAATACAATCTCAGCTAGTATACCACATATCATAAAATGGGCCGGACTTGGTGCCTTAGACCCATTGGTATGGTGAGGAGACTCACCTCGAATGCAGAAGCTTCCCGAAAGAAATCCTTAGCTGCTGCCCTATTCACTTCCCGAGCTATCAATACCAATCAATATACCCAATTAGCAATTGGGTCCCATACCATAATCCTTAATCCATGCATGGGGTAAAATTACTATTCTACCCATGGCCTAGTACGATCCAAACTTAGGCCCAAACCCAAAACAAAAGCCCAACACTAGGTAGGCTTTCCAAGCCCACTAGTGGCCTACTAATGGCCCAATTTGCCAAATTAGGCCCAACCTCTCTAATAGGCCTTACTTTAAGCTCAAACATCTGACTTTTGATGGTCCACTAAGGTCCAAAGGCCCAAAGCAGTCCAAGCCCACAACCGATGAGTACGCGGGGCGTACTCCTTTGTACTCTAAGCGTACTGGCTGAAGGTGGTGTACGCTGCGCGTACCTGCATGTACACCCAACATACTCCTATGTTAAGCTACTTTTTCATTAAGTGCTTAATACTCCATTCCAGCAGCTACAATTATAGATCCAAGTCCTCTTCGACATCTTAATCCATAAATTCGAATGCTTTAAGCCTTTGCATGGCTTAATGAATCCCAAACACCAAAGATAAATTCTTAAAGGTCAAAATCACTCCCAAAATGTCTCAAAACTTCTTAATACCTTAAGACCTCAATCCAAACTCCCAGATCTGATTTCAAGGGACCTCTTAAGTCATAAAGTTTCCAACTTTATGACTTAGCATAACTCAATGGGGTCCAAACTAAAACCCTAAGTCCCAAACTTCATCAAATGACCACTAAATCATGCATGGAAGGTTTATACCCATCAAGATCCAAACTTTATGACTCCAAAACCTCAATAAGGACCAAATATAGAGCCTTAAAGTTTCTTGAGTAACTTCTACTCACAAGAACTACCACAAAAGGATCAAACCCATAACCAAAACCCACCTAGCTAGATCTACATGAAAGATTTGTCAAGGTTGAGACTTTATACCTCTAAAAGCTTGCAAAGTTGATGAAGGTTCTGGATCTAGAAGCTTGACTCCAACCATAGCTTGATCACCAAGTTCCTTATTCTTCAAGGTCCAAACATAACAAGTCATAACCCAACTAGATCCACATGAGGAAGCCACCAAGATCCAAACTTTATACTTTCTAGAGTTAGATCAATATGATTAGGGCTTGGATCCACAAGCTTCAAGCCAATCAACGCTTCCTCAAGGAACTCCTTCTTCCACAATAAGCACCAAAAACCCACTAAATCACCAAAAAGCTCAAGAATCACTCAAATGGAGGCTAAGGGTCGATTTCTAGGGTTTAGAGGCATGGAGGCTGAATGTATTAGGGTTAGGTTATGAGATAAGGAGCTTAAATAGGGTCCAAGACCCTAAAATAGGGTTCTGATCTGACTGGAGTACGCCCAGCGTACTCCTGGGAACCTTCGCGAGCATCCTGGTCAGTACGCCCAGCGTACCTCCTTCTTCACTAGTACGCCCCGCGTACTCGGCTAAGCCTGCAACCCACGAAACTTCCGAATGCCATAACTTCTTCGTTATAAGCCCGATTCTGACGATCCTTATATCAACGGAAAGGTGATGGGAAGTCGTACACTTCTATCAAATCATACCTTCCTTAAGATCTTCCGAACAAAAGTCCATTTTCCACAAAAGCCCAAACTGCCACTTTACCGAAATACCCCTAGGCTCCAAAACACGAACCAAACACCCGGATCATTTCTAATACATCACCGCACCCAAATGGGCCTAGATTCTACCTTTTTAAAATCCCTAATCCTTATGATGACTGACCTTCGAGTCACAGCCTCAGATTAGGAGTCAATTCGGAACGGAGCGTTACAACTCACCCCACTTAAATTAGATTTCGTCCTCGAAATCATGCATCACCACCGCCGTCATACCAGACAACCTAAGCATCACCACCACAAACCCGAGAATACCATAACTTTCCCAAGGCAACTGAAACCAACCCTCGTAGCGTTCTAGAACTCGAAGATGAACGAATTCCTTGCAACCTGATCACATCTGCTCCATCTGAAATCTGAAGTTCCGAGATGGTCTGTCTCCCTGACAGACTGCCCACATCGAATCATCATCGAACTGATTATATAAGAAAACCATCCTAAATAGAATACTTTCCACCCTCAATACCTTGAGGCTTCCAAAAGAGCAAAATCACCGGTCAACTGCGGCTACCAAATAACAAGCAATTCCATATACGGACCCCAAATCATTGAGGTCGCTCCAACTCCTCTTGCTGCCACATAGCTGCTTTCCTGAAGAACAACCGGGACCTCCCTAGTCCCAACTTGTCTACCAACTGTTCGAACCACCGGACACCTACCCAATCACTGAGCCTGAAACACACGCACGACAGTCCCACATGATCCCCGAAGGATACCTCGTCTGACAATAACTGCCCTACCTATACAGCCACTCATGGCTCCTTCCATAAATTTGATCCATCCGATCATGATAAGCTGAAAACCTGTCGCCACTAAATCCGACACAAAAAGGTGAATTCCACCAGAATAACTGTAGTCTTACATCATACTCGGTCTCCTTCGACCTACCGTTTCCTGATTCCAACATGTCGTGGCTCTATTATGGATAGAGTCACCCGAGACACATCACAATGGATTAAGCTACCATCAAACCAACCCGTTCACAACCCTAGAATTCTGCCCTCGATGCCCTTGGCATATAGATGCTCCACATCCCAACTCACTGAAACAAAATCCTGCACGAATTCCGATTTGGGTTCCTAACCAAATCCAAATTGTTACTCCGCTCCTATCCAAAGATCCTTGAATCGGCATTTGCATAATGTACCATGACTTCCCGTCATCCTTTACTCGATCGATTAATAAATACCCTTAGCCGATTCTCTGAGACTTCCACTCTCGCACCCGGTCCAACCACCAGGTTCTTATGAGATCCAATAACAGGACTACCTAGTCTTAGCCCTACAGAAACATGCACTAATCGACCACAAGATCCTGTATCATAAGCTCCAACCCTTAGCTCCGCAGTCTCTACCGGTTCCATCCTAAATTCCCATAACCATCCGGGCTCGCCCCCAAATAACTGATCGGTCAATCATCTCTGGTCCTGATCCTAACTAAGTTGTGGCTCCCCCACAACCCTACGAACTAGCCTGCCCTAGTCCAAATAACCTGAAAGAATCCGTGAACGCTATGGCACCCCCGCAGTCTTACAACACTCTCTACTGCTAGTGAATGCTACGGCTCCCCCGTAGTCTTACAAAACTATACCCTAACTGACCATTAGTGAATGCTACAACTCCCCCGTAGTCTTACATCACTTTCACCCTTGCTTCTGTCCTGGATACCTGGACGGTTCTCCCCCACTTAGATTCAACTAAGTCTGCTCGGCACACGAAAATTGAAGGATTCCCAATCCTCATTACGTTCCAAGGTTCACCTTGCTGACGGCCGGTGCTTACCAAAGCTAGCATACCAAAAATATCCTTGCCCAAACAGCACACTACCTGAAATGCAACTAACACTTCTTGTATCCCAACAACATCAATGACTTCAAACGCTTAAATAGCGATATCACGCTCAGATCTCGGAGTCCACGAACAGGTAGTCTAACCAAACCTCAGCGACAACTCCCTCTTCGCTCGGCAATCTCGATGGCTCTTCCAAACATAAATACTAAGGCTACTAAAAACTAGTCATAACTCCCTCGTTCAAGCCCTTGAACCATCTCCGAAATTGACTGGAGCAGGTGCACTCACCGCTCCTCCCTGATCGTCAGACAGTCGACCTCCTTATCGTACACCTAAACACAACATATAACGGCTTGCTCCCTAAGGGCAATCCCTGAAAACGTGACCAAACCTTATACACCCGTAGCAACCCAAATCACTGAACAGATTCCGACAACGACTCGGAGCAATCACAGTGCACGTGGAATCCGCTCCATGAGATACATCCATATGAAGATCTCTTAAAGATTCCTCGACATGCTGAATGGCATCTGACAACCCTTGCTAACCCAGACAATAGCAGAAGACCGACCTGAGATCCAACTTATCACAATTCGCAAGCGATACAAATACCCGATATCCACCGGAAATGGCCGAAGATAGCATATCCACAAACATCTGGAGGGATCCTGACCACCTCCTCCTGGGTCACCTCAACCACCCTGAGAACATGATGAAACACTTCATTCCGATTTCAATTACAATCCAAACCCTTGGAACGAAACTCCGTCGTGCATTTTCTGGAAGTGTTACACTGGATCCGACCCTGCTGGCCTCTCAAAGGCTGGTCCAAACTCTTGGGTCTCCGCCCAAGACCCTCCAATAAATTGACCTGACCTAAACCTCTCTCCTTAAGGTACTCCTAATCAATCTTCTGTCCTCGGCTCTGAGATCCATATCATTCAGGGTCTCGCACCCTGACACCCACACCAGCTCAATCGCCAACGGCTGAACTACAGTAGCTGGAGCAACCTTTACTCCAAACCGACTATAATGTAACGTCGTAAATTTTCAAACAATTTTTTTTTCATATTTCAACATAATAAAAACATATATAATATTCCCAGAATCTCATGATCAAATGTCATCATAATAAAACATATCCCAGAATCTCAAAACATAATCCTCTGCCAGTGTGTACAAATCATGCCGGCGCCTTCCCGCGATCCTCACTGGTACTTGAAACACATAACACATAACACGGTAAGCATAATTGCTTAGTGAGTTCCCCAAAATACCACATACAACACATAAGCCACTCGAGGCTATGACTCGGTAAGACCCTCTGGTCAATGTGTCTCAGCGGGACCCTCCAGTCCCGTAGCTCGTTGGACCCTCCGGTCCGGTCTAGCTCGTTGGACCCTCTGGTCCGGTCTAGCTCGTTGGACCTTCTGGTCCGGTCTAAATCGTTGGACCCTCCGGTCCGGTCTAAATATCACATAGCATACAAAAATCATAATGCACATAATCTCAAGTAATAATATAACTCATAAGACCCTCCGCTCTGCACATAGGTACCACTGTAGGTAATGTATAGTGAGAAGACTCACTTCGGTAACTCGGAGAAACTCGAACTCGAAATGCTGACCTAGCCTCCGCCTAATTACACAACATAATTATCTCTGATTAATACGACTCTCAAAGGCTAGACTAGACCCTCCCTATATTCCCTCAGAAGGGGAAAAGACCATTTTAACCCTCCAAGGGTCTAATGTCCAAATGTTGACCAAACCCTAAAAGTCAACTCCAGTCAAGGGTCCAACTTTGACCAGACTCGTTGAGTGCACTCGGGTGACTCGGCGAGTCCATGCGTGTCCTTAGAATCCTCCTAAGGCCTCACTCGACTCGTCGAGTTAACCTTTCTTTGAATGGGCTACCACTGGTCACGAATCGTGGTGCAACACGATCCGACTCGTCGAGTCCGCTCATGGACTCGGCGAGTTTCTTCCATGGCAATACTCATTTGACTTTCTGAGGTCAGATCTGTTTCTCTAACCTATAGATCTGGCCTTCTAACACCCAAAAATCACGTAAAGGTCTGAACTTGATGTCTATGCAAGGGGTATCTTGCAAAATATACCATAAAGCCCCATAAATGCTTCCTAGCTTACGAGTGCTTAGTGGATACAAGTTATATACAATCCAGATCGAATAGACAATCAACTGTGTGGTTCTGCCATAAGCCCACAACCAAACAAGGAATAAGGAATGAGGCGGAGTCCACACATTCCATTGTCTGTCGAGTCTCGTTGTATATAACCCTAACGTATTCACTAGGTACTTACAAAGTTAACTAAAATGGTCCTTTTGAAAATGGATGTGAATTCTTCCAGAAAATCCTATATTTTCTAATGTATGAAATGTATGTTCGGTTGTATCGTACTAGTAAATGTATTGCATTGCAGTTGTATTTGTATGCAACCCTGTTTGTATGTATGCACCTAGTTAAACGTTCCTTCGGAAAAGTATGTTTTGTACTAGAAAATAGTATATTGTGTTTATATATGGATAAAGACTTTGTAGTTTGTAATTTCCTGGATACACCAGATGTTCTGTAAAAATACATTGTTGTAGTTTTATTTATAATAAAACTAAGTGAAGTTGTATACCATTCATACATTAATCGTATTGTTACTACCAAATTTGTGTGTTGTTATAACCATACTTGACCATTGATGCCCAGAACGATGTTCTTTAGGCGTCGGAATCGAAATGACGTTTGTCACCCCGGCCTACCGGCCTAACTATAGCTAACAATTGGGGTGCGGGGTTGTTAATCCTGTATAGATCTATACACAAACTCACACTCTCCCTCCAAGAGACTCTGATTATAATCTCAGGACTTTTGTTGGTACTTAGATAAGTACACGAAGATGCTGACTCACAAAATGCTATACTGACGATCACATGTAGAATAAATGAAAATCCTTTGTATTTGATTAACTGTTTGTATGATCCATAAACTATATCCTATATAGTTTATATGTATGTTACGGTAAAATGAATCCAGTATCTTGTAAGATAGTTCTTATGTTCCATAAACTATACCAATTATAGTTTATTTGTTCATTCACTTTGTGTCTGTGTTTTATGTATTGATGATGTACGTATTCCATAAACTATAGCTACTATAGTTTATAAGTGTACGATCCATTTGTAATAAAAGTACTTGTAAAAGTTCCTTTGATCTGAATGTTACAAAGGTTGAAAGTGTTGTACTTGTATAAAATATGTCTTAGTAAAACAAGGATCGATTATTGTTTAAAATATGTTGGTATGATCTAAGACAATATGAAATAGATTCGAAATCATTGTTGTTAACGCAGAAATGTTGCGTACAAATGTATTTTGTTGTACTTATATTCCCCCCCCCCCCTTAAAAACATGAAAAACTGGTAAAATGTAGGGATATGAACTCACCTCTAGTGCGTATGCTTGACCGAACTCGAAGTGTTTGCGAACGATCCTCGGGTTAGAATACGTGACATCAGTCGTATCCTAAGATTATTTATACCCGACATTGCATTTAAATTAATAAGATATTAATTTAAATATATAGAATAATTAATTAAAGTGTTAAACAACACTTAAGTATTTAAGAAATACTTGCAATAATACTTGGAAATGTCTAGGGATGAATTCGGTGGCAAAAATGGAGTTTTCGGTGGGGGTTTGTGTGTTTTCGGTTAAAGGTTGAAGATTTGAAGATATGAGTGTGTGTTCTTGGTGAATTATGAAGATCTGGGCAATGTTTTATGAGGATTTGAAGGTCCACTAATGAGTTTTGAGAGTAAATCAGGAAGGGAATTCGCTGGAAATCATTGGAAATGAATTGGGTGTTCGGTTGAACATATATATATATATATATATATATATATATATATATATATATATATATATATATATATATATATATATATAGGGGTTGGGAAATCGGTCATAAGAGTCCATGGGCCTTAAGGAATTCGGTCCAAATGGGCCTCACATCAAGAATTTGGTCACGCTAAGACCGAATTATCCTTTGGTTGGATTTCATGGCCGAATACACCATTTGAAAATATTCCTAAAACCGAATTTAGGGTTTTGGTTTAATTCTATTATCGGATTCATCATTTAATGGTGATAATTTATGTTTTAAATCCTTCACTATTGATCTATATCACATTATACTAACCTAAATTAACTTAAGTTTCAATCCATGTTTAGTTATTTAGCTTATAAGCAAGCTCCAAAGACTATAGAGGACACATTGCAACAAGGAGTGCAATGTAGGTTTACTTGTGCTAGGTTAGGGAAAGAGGTGGGTACTTCTGTTCCAAATGATCTCCTCGGTTTCCAGTGAATTCTGATCCTCACGTGGTGTACAAGCGGATCTTTACTGTTTCGTCTACTGTACTAATCGGTAGGGAGTGTATAGGTTCGGTGTACTTGTCTCTGTTCGTCCGAAGGGTAGGTGCTCACTTGTAGTCTTGGGCAGCTTCGTCCTGAAGTTCATGGTAAGACTTATACCTGGTCCATTTATCATCACCTCGTGTATACTAGTTGTATATAATTAAGATTAATAAGACAGTCAGATGTGTTTAGTAGTGATAGGTTAACCATATTCGTCTCTAGCCTCTGTGCTTGAACTTTTCCTGCTGCACGAGTGGTATTCCCGAAAGGTCTGCTGAGGGTGCTTCGAAACAGTTTCGGAGGGTAAGGTAATCCTCACATGGGTACTTCGGGGTTTAGAAACGAGAGACAATTCTGAGGTCTATGTCGGATTTGTCTTTATTAGTGACGAGAGCTTTGTTGGTCGATCGGTTAGGGCGAAGGGTCCTTTCGTAATACAATGAAATTGGTATGGTGAGGACCACGCCAATCCATGTCGAATAACGACATCGGAACTTCTTAGTGCAATTTGTATTAAGTCGATTATGAAGAAGTGTTTGTTAGAGCAATAGTGCATCCTGTATGTACGCGATAGTGTATCCTATGTGTATTCGATAGTGTATCCTGTGTATACATTCTAGTGCTTTCTGTTTTATCCTTGTTATTGCTACTATGAACAATTTGTACCGCGATAAGCGCGTACTAGCAGTAAGAGTGTTCCGATAACTAGTGATGATACTTCATAATATGATCCCTAACAGGTCCCTCTATGATCACTTGGTGTATACAAGTCATGCATAATTAAGATTGATAAGACCGTCGACTGAGTGGCTCTGCCCTAAATCCACAACCAGACAAGGAACAGGAAATGATGCGGAATCACTCACTCTAAGCCTGCAAAATCTTAATTACACATAATCCTGACGTATACACTAAGCCATCATAGCTCACCTGCAAGGATCCTTAGTTCTTAGGTGAGCGCTATGATTTGTTCGGACGAGTAATTTAAAATTACTTTTTGATTGGTACCCGTTTTAGTACAAATTTAAGCTTTTAAAATTTTTCATTGAGAAAATGTACTGCTGTTCACAAGAGTTCCGGGTCAGTGTCTCCAGTGGTGATCATCAATATTCGTCCATCCCCGCCAGAGTTCTTTGTTATTGGGCAGTCCCTCTTATAGTGCCCCGGCTCGCTACACCCATAACAGGCCTGGCTTACTCCGTCATATGGGACCTGGGATATTGGTCGTGCTGGTGCCCTGCAGAAATGGATAGTGTGTCCCTTCCTGCGGCAATTTAGGCAAGTCAACTCTCGGCAACCTCCGGTGTGATGGAAGTTGCACTTGTTACATTTCGGAAGGTTCCCAGCATATTGCCTGACCGGTGCTGGAGTGGTTAGTGTAGTGGCAGCATGAGCCGCGACACTCGGTTGTTCTTTCGGGGCTTCTTGTGTTGATTGTCTTAGGAGTGAGGTCTAACGCCCGCAGATTCATGGTAGTCAACTTAAAGACAATAAGCACCAAAAATGACTTTTTGATGGAAGATTATTTAGAAGGATTAATCTTAACCAAGTGGTAGTATATGTTACAAGGGTTCCGTACATGTAAAGAACGCCGAAATCCGAGTTATAACGAAGAAGTTATGACCCGTCGAAGTTTTACGGCAAAAACGTCACGACACTGGGAGACGTAAATAGTAAATTTATGATAGAAGACATTTTAACCTTATTAATCTAAATGAAAGTCGTAGAATACGTTAAACCGAGAACATACAACAAAAGAACGCCCAAATATGACTTCGTATGAGGAAGTTATGAATTTTCTAAGATTTGGCATAGCAGTGCACAACCGGAAACTCGAATTTTAGTTTGAGAGGTTTTTGGCCTACGCGACCTAAATGAGAGTTGAAGATCTCATTAATAGGAACTCAACGATAAAAAGACAGATGAAAACGGAGTCCGTATGAAGGAGTTACGAATTCTTCGCAGTCATTTAACAGACTAATCTCCTCCTACTGTTAAATTTAAGATCGGTCAATAATTAGCCAATAGAGTCAAAAGGAAAGTTGTAGATATTGTTTTTCCCTACGCGTGGATATAAAGAACGTTGAAAACGGAGCTGGTATGCGAAAGTTACGGGGTTTAGAAGCCGGCAGGGTGCTGCTGCAAAAGGGGTGACGTGGCACAATATAGGCCACCCATGTTTTGCCACCAGAATGATGACACCTAGCATGGACTCGACGAGTTGAGCAGGAATCCAGCCTATAAATAGAGGTGACGGGTGAAACTCTTTTCTCACACCTTCAAACCCTTCTTTCTCTCTCTAGAAACTCTCTCTAAGCCCCCCAAACCCCCCAAAGCCTAGGGTAACTCCCTAGCACGAGGCGGAAGCCCCGGAGCGCCGGACGACTCCGAAAAGAAGAGCTTTCGGCTCAGAAACTCTGCTTCGGCGGAGCACGGTTTTGAGAAAAAACCGCTGTAAGTGAGATACACTTACCCTACCTTAAGTATAGCTTATGTTTAAATAAGGTAATGTTATTAGGACCTTATAATAAATATTTGGGCTATTATTATGAGTTAAATAAGTGTCTTTATAATATCTTTTTAACTACTCGCGGGACGGGGAATCTGGTTTAAAGGGCCGCATAGGGTTGTTAGATTTCAGAAGTGCTATACGCCAAAATGGTCCTGCCCTCCGGTGTTTTATGTCTGCCCCTGTCTGTACATAGTGGTTGGAAAATATTATTTAAACGCTTATATAATAATAATGCTAAGACTAATAATTACTCACGGTAAATATTAGACTAAAATCTAGTGGTAATAATACTAGGTTTCGTCGAAGGAAATTATATTGTTAAGAAGCGAAGCGCTGTCCGAGTTTGGAATCATCACTTTAACAAGTGAGTGCATAGTTACTTTCATCTTACACATAGATATGAAGTATTTTATATAAATTATGTGCTATGTGTGCATATTGTCTATATACTTGCTATCTATGCTGGATGAATGATTTTATACATGTTTTAAATGATTTAAACTGTATACGTATTTTATATCTACAAATATGTTGGGTGAAACAAGGGTAGATGAATGATGAGAGATGAAAGATGATATGAGTGAACATTGACAGCTATAGACTTAGTGCCTAAATAATATCGGCAGCTATGGACTTAGTACCTGATAGATAAACACCGGTAGCTATGGACTTAGTACCTGATAGATAAACGTTGGTAGCTATGGACTTAGTACCTGATAGATAAACACTGGTAGCTATGGACTTAGTACCTGATAGATAAACGTTGGTAGCTACAGACTTAGTACCTGATGGATAAACGTTGGTAGCTATGGACTTAGTACATGATAAACGTTGGTAGCTATGGACTTAGTACCTATTAGATGAACACTGGTAGCTATGGATTTAGTACCCGATGAATGAACTTTAGCAGCTATGAAATTAGTGCTTTACGAACGAGCATTGACAGCTATGGACTTAGTGCCTGTCTTATAACCCTGGAAGCAAGGGACTTCAGAATAAATGAATAAATGACTCTTAGGGTAGACCCTTGAGAGTAAGGAAGATAATGGGGATGGGTAATTGGGTTGATTTTTTGATGTTTAAACATAATAATTATATTATTGTGGGTTGAAAAAGCTATGTACTCACCAGGTTTCCCAACCTGACCCACTCAAGCTTATTTGTATCACATGTGTCGATATGAAGTTACATAACACTGAGAGATTAAAAAGATGTAGATCACTAGTGTAAATGAATGTAAGTTCTGTTTATGCTTATGTTTCTGTATTGACGATGACATCCCAAAGGTTTTAAAATGAATAAAAATACATTTCTTTGGAAATGCTTTGATAACGTATTTATCATGTTTTTCTAGGAATAAATTCCGCAACATTTTTATTAAAAGAGTTACTCTGATTTTTATAAAGCATAAACAAAATCGGTCTTTTCTGGCCGTGAAAATGGGGATGTCACATGGGGGCCATCACGCCATGGTGGACTCCATGGTCAATGAGTCGCTGGGCCAAGCGTTTGGCGCTATCGAAGGTAGTTGGTTGGAAGCCAGTACATTCCCTTGAATATGGTGAGATAATCCCCAAATGTACCTCTCTATCTTTCGGCTCTCCGGGGTAACCATCCCGGGGCACAGAGCTGCCAGGTCACTAAACCTGTCATTGTAGGCTACTATGTCTGAGCCTGCCATGGTAAGGTTCCATAGCTCTTGCTCCAGCTTTTGTATTTCGCCCCTCGAGCAGTACTCTTCCATCATTAGTGCCTTGAGGTTTTCCTAGCCCATTGAGTTAGCCACTGGTAGGGTCAGTGACTTGACATGGCCATTCCACCATGTTAGGGCTCTGTCGGAAAAGGCGCATGCAGCAAACTTCACTTTGCTCCCTTCTGGGCACGAGCCGATCTCAAAAACCGATTCTACCTTCTCGTTCCATTGCATCAGAGCAATGACTCCCCCGCTTCCATTAAAGGATTTGGGTTGGCAATTAATGTGACAACCGTGAAAATTCGAGTCGGTTCTAGATTTGATTAAACTTAGTTGCAAATATAGGCACGACACATACTAGACTTAGTAACTAGATGCTAAGCTATAACCTACTAAAAACTAGGAGACAATTAGAATAGATGGACAGTGCACTTAGATTTCACATTGTTATGTGAATTCTATAACTACTTAACTGTAGAGACTATCCATATTCGGGTCACTCTTTGACTCGAGCACCTTTTCATGAATCATACACACACATCATGCACTTGACCCAGTGGTATAAATTAGGTCCAAGTCTCATAGAAACTTAATTCAAAGTTGAAAACTAGGACTAGTATACTTGATTCCTTAATCTCGCTTGAATCTCGGAATCGCTACATAGAATGCCAATAAACCGGTAAAAATGAATTACAAACATTATTTTTAAATATAAAAGAGTTATAATACTATAAGATAAATTTAAGTCTCAAAGATTCTATTGATTTTGATATCCAAAGATTTACAAACTCTCAAAAACCCTAAATGCCCTAAAAACCTAAATTTATAAACTTTAACCTTAAAAATTCTATAAAAATAGTTATGAACCTTATAATAATTAAAATTATGAAAATGCATTCAAGGAAAATAAAATTTAATACATTATCATTTACCCTTAATTTATAACTCAAAAATCAAGGTTTTGTGAGTTATATCTAGGTTAAGGTGCATATTTTATAAAAAATTCATAATTTTATAAAAGGATATGAGCTTTATAAAAATGTAAGAGAGGACCCTCTCTCATCCCCTAAAATTCGTTCTCTCCCTCCCCATATCTCTCTCTCACACTCTTATTCTCCAACATACACACATCTCTCTTCTTTCTCTCTCTAGAAAACTCTCTCTACCTTCTCTCTAATTTTTTTTCTCCAAACACCACAACCAAAACCTCTTAACCACGAAATTATGGAGATTCATAAGGGTTTTTCAAGCCACAAATAAATTTAAGGTAAAGAACATACATCTCTTGAAGATCCATAACAATAGTTACAAATTTTTTAGCATTTTTCACTTCTATCTTGATGTTCCAAGGCATTCTTTTTGCTTGTAAACAATATTTGATTTTAATTCTTGTAATTCTCACCAAAACATGTTGCATGTATTAGAAATGGTGAAAATCTATGATCAAACCTATGTTAAGACATTGATTTAAGCCATGCATGTGCATTTTACTTCAAAAACCGACTTCTACTTCTTCATCTTCTTCAAACTTGTTTTCTTTTTGTTAAAATGGTTTTTAAAACATCATTGATGTGTTTTAACACCATGCATGTATGATAAACAAGGTTGCATGGTCATGATCTTAGTGCAAAAATCAATTTTAAGGATTAAAACATCAAACTTAAGTTAAGAGTTTTTGAGAAACAAAATTGTGTTCATAAATACATGTATACATTTTGATAAGTTTTAATCTTTTGACCTCTGGAAACATGACTAGAATATGAGTTTATCATGATTTCATAAAATATTTCAAAAGATTTACTCAAAAAAATGATGAAAACTCATTTTTCTAACCAATCATCATGCATGCAATCTGCCAGATTTCTTTATCTGACTTTAAACCTCCATATCTCACTCATTTCTTAACCAAAATTCGAGATTTTTTTTGAAATATATTATTGTGCGTTAGATTTCAAACCCATCTGACCTCGCTGGAAAATTCCAATATTTCGATTTTTAGCAATTTTTACAAAACTGTTGCTCAAACAACACCTTTTTATGAATACTAGTTTTGTATTGCATGTTCAAAGGTCATATTCCTCACTAAAAATCTAGGAAAAATTAATTTGAGCACTTAACATCATGTATTAAGAGGGAAAAAAGATGTTGATTGAAAACTCGTTGGAATATGTTGCAAAAATTCTCAAAATTACATCAATAATTTTTACCAAAATCACAAGAACCAAGTTTTCTCTATAATTTATTGACCCTTTAGGCATGTTTTTCGACATCAAAAATAAGAAAAGTATTTTTCATTGTTATTAAATTGTATGAAGATGCATTCTGGAAATTTTCAGCTCAATATATATTTTCTTTATTTTTACATGAAAATAATAAGAAAATAGAGTGTTAAAGTATATAAAATACTTACACTAGTAAATAAATTCTGGAAAAATTCATAGATGACCCTTTAAGTTAATAAACCTGTCTCATGAAGTTTCATTGATTTGTGTTACTGTTTAGTATGGTTTTGAATTTTCTTTTTATTTAGTTCCAATAAATCATAAAACCGCTTTAGGGAATGTAAAAATATTATATCTTATTTTTAGAAGCTTCTACCGTATGTGGAAGACTCAGAAAAATATTTTGGGAATTTTTCAAAATGTATATCTATTTTTCGATGATTTTTGTGTTTATAACGGACTAAAAACAGGATAAATAGTTTTACTCATCCAAAATTCATGAAAATTTACCAAACACTCTTATAACATATTAGGATGGCACATAACAATTTGTATGATTTTTCGCTTCGGTATTATATTTTTCTTCTATTTTCCCAAGATTAATACACTTAAATGTACAAAAATCATAAAATTGGGTTAAACAGTTTAGAAATCAATTTTTATATTTTTCCTAGCTTAAGTATGTGTAATTGCAATATTATAAAAAGTTTGGGGACTTTTCTTAACCGATTTCTATTTTTCATGAATTTTTATCTATTTAGAGAATTAAATATAAGAGAAATTGCTATACACATCTATAATTCATGAAAATTTATTTGGAAGTCTTTTAATGTAGTTAGAACCAAAATCCGAAGTTTGGTAATTTTTATTAACTGTTTAGTATTTTTCATGATTTTATGGTTATTCAAGAAATTAAAATGACGAAAAATAGCTAGACATATCAAAAATGCAAGAAAAATTATTTTAACATCCTTGACTTAAGTTGAAACTAAAATACAAAGTTTGAGAAATTTTAGAACTAAATTGATTTAGTTTTTCAATATTTAATCATTGGAACACCTCTAAAAATGTTAAATATTAACATTTCAATAATGAGAATTTTTCCACTTAAATTGTTATATAACAATTGAGTCATTGAAATTTAATTTTCACAGAAAAAATGTTTGTAACCTATCAATATTAATATTTGACACAATATTGGCAAAATTCTATTGTAGTAGTAAGTATACTAGTGTTAGATTCCGATTAGAGACTCACTAGTGAATACCATTATTGTAGGAATCGGTAGTGGTACAAGTGGAATATAGTTGAAGGCACCATTTGCATCATCTCAATGCATTGTGAGTATTCACGACTCCCCTATTTTCGGTTTTTATGTTTTGGGGTGGAAAAGCATGTCCTAAACTATTTATGTTCGTTGTATTTAATTTGACTTGTATCAAACTTGGTTGCTATATGTTGCTATGTATGTGTATGCTATTGTTAATTCATGAGGCCTTATCGCGTTTAAGTCCCTAGAATCAGTTCACACAACTCATAACTCATTTGAGCCTATGGTTATTATGGATAGTGCTGTTAGGAGGTAGACAACTCCTCACTCGCACGATTCGCTTGAGTGCATTTTACCATATTTCCCTATGTTAGCGATAGACATAGAAGAGGGAACCCTCGGTCATTAGGCTTGGGTTGTGAACTCATGGTATAATCATTATGCACATACAAACCTTGTATCTTGTTTTAGCAACAAACTTTATTTCCCATGAGAATATGAACGTTGCATCTCATTTGGGCAACATACTTTATCTCTCATGATGATAACAAACTTTGTTTATGCAAACTTATTTACTCATTTTTGAAATATATTTCTATTTATGGAAACTTTATTTCCCATGAGAATATGAATGTTGCATCTCATTTGGGCAACATATTTTATCTCTCATGATGACAACAAAATTTGTTTATGCAAACTTATTTACTCATATTTGCAATATATTTCTATTTATCGAAACTTTATTTCCCATGAGAATATGAACGTTACATCTCATTTGGGCAACATATTTCAATTCGCATATGACAACAAACTTTGTTTATGCAAACTTATTTACTCATATTTGCAATATATTTCTATTTATGGAAACTTTATTTTTCATGAGAATATGAACGTTGCATCTCATTTAGACAACATACTTTATCTCTCATGATGACAACGAACTTTGTTTATGCAAACTTATTTACTCATTTTTGCAATATATTTCTATTTATGGAAACTTTATTTCCCATGAGAATATGAATGTTGCATCTCATTTGGGCAACATACTTTATCTCTCATGATGACAACGAACTTTGTTTATGCAAACTTATTTACTCATATTTGCAATATATTTATATTTATGGAAACTTTATTTCCCCTGAGAATATGAACGTTGCATCTCATTTGGGTAACATATTTCAATTCGCATGATGACAACAAACTTTGTTTATGCAAACTTATTTACTCATATTTGCAATATATTTATATTTATGGAAACTTTATTTCCCATGAGAATATGAACGTTGCATCTCATTTGGGCAACATACTTCATTTCTCATGATGACAACAAACTTTGTTTATGCAAACTTATTTACTCATTTTTAGAATATATTTTCATTTGTGGAAACTCTTATCAGAACCTTGAGTTCAATTCATGAAACTAATATTATTTTTAAATCTGTGAGTATTCACCAACTATTTTTATAGTTGACGCTCGTTTTATATGCTTTTTCCAGGAATCATCCAGTAAGAGGCACGTAGAGACACCACACTTGTAGGAGCATTTGCATGTGTTGTCTTTCAAATACATTGTAATTTATTTTAAAAGGTTGTTCAAACTCATTGTAAATTGTAATGCTTTTAATACTATGGTTGGTGTTATATTTATCTTTTGCTATGAAACCCTTGTACTTCCACGCCCCGTGTTTCCGCTTTAGCGGGGTGTGACAGTTCATGCAGTCTTTGTATGTACTCTCCCTAGAGTGTTTGTGGCTGTATCCTTGGTTAGAGTGGTTGGTACCACTACCAGCTCCACTGGTACCACTTGCATGGATTTGAGTTATTGCAGCCGTTACTGCGGCTGTCACCGCAGCCTGGAATACTACGGAATCGTAATGTGGTGGGGGCGGCGGTGGATTTTCTGTTGTGTTGTTGACGAGGCGCCTTCTAGGTCTACCGCGAGGCATCTTTCTGCCATAAGGTTTACAAGACGAAACGGTGGTAAGTCTTTAGTGGTGGCTACAAGTCGAGTGTTATATAAACTAAGTTATCTTAGTTCTGAGTGTATCATGTTACGACTTTTATAGTATTCTGAAAACAATTCATAATAGGAGTCTATGTAAAATAAACTTATGAATTAATAGTGATTACCCTTGAATGAATTTATGTGAATCGATGTACTATTACTAGTTGTTACGAAAGTCGGAATAACCTAACTGTGACAACCGTCAAATTCTAGTCAAGTCAAAGTCGAACTAAGTCAACAAGTCAAACCAGTCAACGCAGTCAACCCTTGTATATTAGGGTTTACGTTATATAACTACTGAACAATTCGCTAATTTAATGAGAAAACATCAATTGGAAAATTCGTGTGTTTAGTTTTCCTTAACCTTGATAGTGCTAAACAATGAACCAAAGAGATAAAAACACTATTGCACACTCATCGGGAGTGTGTAGGACACTAAAACATGGCTTAACGGGGTTTACCGACCTTGCGTTGCGAAGCCGGACACTCAAAAAGATCATAAATGGAACCTCTCTTAATCTCTTTCACTCTATCTTTCTATATGACAAATCTCTCCCAAATCTCTCCAAGTATATGACAAATCTCTCCCAAATCTCTCTCTGAATGAGAAATCTCTCCAAGAATGTCAAATCTCTCCCAAATCTAAATCTCTCCCAAATCTCTCTCTGAATGAGAAATCTCTCCAAGAATGTCAAATCTCTCCCAAATCTCTCTCTGAATGAGAAATCTCTCAAAGTATGTCAAATCTCTCCCAAATCTCTCTCAAAACCTCTCTTGATCTTTTTGTAATCAATTGGGGCATCCCGACACTTGATTTGGTGAAAAACCATGCGAAACGGGAAGATTCCTTGGAAAATAGCCTCTTAGGGCCGGAGTCCCTCTATAGGGATCAAACCCTCCTTGAGCCGGAGTCTCCTTGAGGATCCGTGGTCACCTAGCCGCAGCCGCAGCCAGCAGCCGCAGCCAGCGAGCCGCAGCCACCGACCGCAGCCAGCAGCAGCAGCCACCGACCGCAGCCATCAGCCGCAGCCACCGACCGCAGCCAGCAGCCGCAGTCACCGACCGCAGCCAGCAGCCGAGCCCCACTTCGGATCCATGGCTCCTAAGGCCGAAGTCACCCTCCTCACTTCGGATTTGGCAATTTCCACCCAGTTTTCGACCACGACTCCATTTTAAGTCCGTTTTTAATTATTTTAACGCGGGATTTTCTCCAAAAATCATATTTTAACATATAAGACCCTAAATATTCATAATTTAAATATATTTTTATGAAAATCTTTATTTAAGAATAAAATCTAGTGGGTGAATAATTGAGGTGGAGTGTTGACTTTTCTTTAGTTTATGACACAAGCTACCACCCCCATACCCACTCCATGACCAACCATTGTCCTCCCCACCATCCCTAGTCACTTCATAGTCCTTTCCCACTCATTTTCAGCCATTATCACGTTTTGGAGCTGGAACAACTCCCTCTCTCTCTCCTCATTCTCACTCACTTCCCTCATTTACACCAAAGATCAAACTCTCTTTTCTCTCAAATTCTCTCACACAAATTCGAGATTTCCAAGGCATTTTCCAGCTTTTCTCCTTCATTTGGTAAGTATAATTCATTCTTCTTATGATTATTTCACTTTCTTCTTCCCAAATCATAGATTGCTTACACAAATTCCATCACATTTGTGTTAGATCTTCAAATCTTCAAGGCATCCTCCCAAGTGTTCTTGAGTTGAGCGCTTCTTTTCTCCATCATCCATCTTCTGAAATCACTCAAGGTGAGTTCATAACCCTACATTTTCATGTTTTCTTACGTTTTAAGGGGGGGGGGGGGGGAATACAAGTTAAAACACTAAGAACACAACTAAATTCTTCTAACATCTTTCATCAGAAAAGTTGGACTCCATTCACGGACTGTTTTGGTCAACTTAAACGTTTTTGTATTCAAAACTGTACAAGGTGCAAGTAGTTCAAGTTCTTATCTTTAAAATGGCTACTTGCACATCACCATAAGATTTTTCTACAATTTATGGTGATTTTTACAAAACTGCCTATCATTTCAAACATCAATCCGGACCAGTCTGTGGTTATGGACTTTTTCACACAAGTTGGAGGTCATTAAAAATCATAATAAAATTTATGAACAAACTAGACTCATTTTCCAAACTCTCAGAGTTTACGGATTTTGATTTGGACCTTTGATGATTTTTCTACAAATTTCCTAAGAACAGTAATAGAAATTGTTAACAACAGAAAAATGCTATCAACTTCATCACACCTTGTAACATGTTGAGCAAGGTGTATATCTTTATGTGATTATATGTTATTGCATTATATGAAATTTTGTCTTAGTATAAGGACATAAAACAGTTAACAAATGGATTTTGCTAGATAAAGCATAGAAATAACAAATTGTTATAATCAAAGTACATCCATTACATACAAACATTTGGATAAACTATGTTAAGTATAGTTTACATACATTACTACTACTACCCTTGTTTTGATAAACTATAATAGGTATGGTTTATGTTTCCATCAACACAACAAACACATTTCGGAAGGTTTTATTCCCACAGAAAAAGGCTTTACACTCATGCACACCACACGTAAACTTGTTAATTTAAATTGTGAGACAATCTTCTCAGTACTCCTAGAGTACGGTTTAAAATTCCTGGTAGTTATAACCAGAGTCTCTTGTAGGGAGAACGTGATAGTTGTGTATAGATCTATATCGGGTTTGACACCCCACACCTTGCTGTTAGATACAGGTGGACCTGCACGTCTACGGGTGACAAATGTCATAACAATTTTCGGCGCCTGAGAAACGTCGTGGCAGGTTCATTCAATCATAGTATGGTTATAGCGACCCACATAGGGAGTTAACAACACATAAAGTTTACGGGAATTTTTATAAATCAAAAGGGGTTTTATGTCGATTTAAAATCACTTTTATTATCAATAAGTACGGATATTACTATACACTTTCAGTCTTGGTATTTAAGACTACACAACGTCCATTACGGGATTTTCTCAACTTAAAAAGGGTTTTATGCCTATTTAAAACCACTTTTATATCTTTAAGTATGACAAATACTTGTTTATTCTAGGTCCTGGTATTTAGGACCACATAACTTTTATAAGGAAAATATTGGATTTTTCTTGGTAACATACAACTCATTACAAAGATCGGTTTTCAAACTCTTACTATCAAAAGCTTATGAACTCACCAACTTAATTGTTGACACTTTTTCAAAACTACTTGTATTCTCAGGAATTCAGTGAAACAGGAAATCAACAGCGTTTTGAGGATGGGACGATAAATCGTCAAACAGTTCATTTTGTCATCATAATGTAATTGATTTGAATCATGTAAACATATGCTTTGGTGTAACTTTTACAATTATATTTATGATTGGTTGTAATTACTTTGAGCACTATTATACTCGTTGTTGTGATACTATACATGAAGTCCTCCACCCCCGGACGTTTCCGCCATCCTTGGTTTGGGGGTGTGACAGATTGGTATCAGAGCATTGTTTATAGTGAACTAAGTATATCAGACCACATAAGATATACAAACTATAAATGCATTGGGACTAAGGTATCTGATTTAACATTTTCAAATAACTATACTTTTAGAAATAAAAAGTTTCTTATATAAAGTATACGTGCTTGGATTCATACTAAAATCAGTGTCACAATGACAAGAACAAAAGTATTACGATTGTTGAATATCACAAATAAGCTTGGGGATATATGGTCAGTCCTAGGAATGGCATAACCTGATCAACTATGCTGGTCCGAGGAGTGATTAGCATATGCCCAAGAATGGTTGTGATGTGGCAACAAGTCTAAAAACTTACCAACACTACCACAATGAAATACCATAGGGGTATTTGGTGTTACTATAATTACTTATCTGAGAACTAAATAGATTTTTATCAATAGGTCAATAATTGCTTAGTGGATACATTAAGTATTATATGTATCCGGGACGTCATAGACTTAGAATATGTGGATCTTTGCTTTACTTCCTGTTCCTCGTTGGGTTGTGGACTTAGGGTTAGGGTCGCTTATTCGAAGGTCTATCCTGTCTCGAATACATATAACTAGTATGCACTAAGCAAGTATTGAAGTATGTGATAAAGATCATCTTATAATTATCTAATTAGTACGTCTACTTAGTTATTTCCTATATTCCCTTCTCTCGCGTAGATATCATGGCTGGATTCCATTCCCACGACGACCCGTACTACCCTAACCATGGCAATGCTGGATGGCTCGGAGAGGAGCCAGAGGATGATCACCCAATCCCTGTGGATGGTCACCAAGCTGAAGGCTTTGCTGATCGTTCTGACTCCGAACCTGAAATGGAGAACCTACCCCGATAGATCTTGTTCCGAATCCTAACCCTCGTCCGGCTTTTCAAAGCCCGACGCCTCCTTGGGTAGAGAGCTTGGAAACCTGGAGCGAAGAGCAAGACCAACCTATGCCGTTTAATGGATACCGAAGCTTCTACAACATAAGTGAAGGAAGCTCGGCAGACAAAATTCTTCCAATTCTGGTCCGTAGAGTTGCCCGAAACGAGATTCAGGGCAGAACAGCTCTCCATCGTATCGCAGAGGTTGATGCAAATGCAAGAATGCATACAATCCGCACCAATCGCCTTGAGCACACTCATGGAAAATATGAGAGAGACCATGAAACCCTGCTGCAAGCACTGGCTGAAACACGAGTCGGAGTCATAAAACTCCGAGTACGCCAAAGGGTGTACGAAAGGCACATGCTTGATATGGAGCGGCAACTGGCTGAACTGAGGGTTCACCAGAGGGATGACCGCCGCCAGTAGTAGATGCCTTACTTTCTTTCCTTGTTAAAAAGGAATCGTTTTTCCTATCTATGTCCTATGTGGCATTCTCTATGAAATATCTTGTACTGTAAGTACTTTTAGTTAGGCCCTTAGGCGGCCAAAACTTTCCTACTCCGGATGTGATGTAAGACCATCTACAAGGTCAATTTTCCCAAGCTTGTTACATCTTAAACATCAATGACATTGTCAGTCGGCTAAATTCTGTGTCACTCTTTGTTCAAATACTTCCATCATACTATCATAGGAGTCTATCTGAAACCCACTCTAATCAAGTTGTTGGACTAGGGTAATTTAGCTCCGGGATCATTCCCAATTCTCTTTCAAAGGTTGGATCAAATTTCAAGGTTTCACTTGGATACAGAACTACTAAAATACATGAGTTTATCATAAATAGGTTCTCATTATGAAATGTTTTCAGAACACCATAAAACAACCGAAATACGTTACAAAATGAACTAAGATAAACTTAGTTAGAAAACTCACGACGTATAGCCATTCTAAAAACTCATTATCGTCTCACCTTTAAACATTTTGGAGGAAAGGTGCTTTCTTCGTAGACCTATAGGGTGCGATCATACGAGCACTAATACACCGGATCCCATCAAAACTCCTCAGCTAAGTGTGTTTGGGCAAACATGATCCCTAGATGAGTAAAGCCTAACGCCAGTATGAAACCTACTTTTACCCACTACCATAACTCCATCTCAGGAACGTTAGCAGAAACACTAAGAATAGTACAGCAATGTGCAAAAATTTATATATGTGAATATAAATCGTAAGAATGCACTTGAGATAATTATCCCCACTCACGAAGTCGTTTTTCATCATGAAACAGAGCTATGTCTTCACCAAGAGGCAACCAACCAACTAGCAAGACGCCAACCCTGCAGATAGACTCTGCTACTTTTCAAGCTGCAGTCACGGCAGCCGTGGCAGCCGTCATGGCGCAGCTCAATGCTAACCACGCCAGCAGGCACAGGGATGGTGTCGGAAATACTAATCGCATTAATAATCAAGAACACCAGCGGGCGTCTACCAACGAACATGCGTCAGGCCACAAACCTACGAACAAGAAGCGAAAGTTTTGGAACAAAAAGGAGCGCAACCAATCTCAAAGACTCGCTAAAAGACAACAACCCATGGCCACCCCTATAATTACAACAGCAGTCGCGACACACGCCTCGGCACTAGCCACAAGGTCTGTCACCCAAACACCGGCCAGACCATATGAGGGATCACTTCCAAGGTGTAACCAGTGTGGCTACCATCACACAGGAGCTTGCCGGATTTTACACTGTAACAACTGCAACAGGAAAGGACATACCGTCCGTTTCTGCAAGACCCCGACTCAGAACATCACTTCAACCACCAATACCAAGGTAAGTCCAGTGTGCTTCCTATGTGGCGAAATAGGACACTTCAAGAGAGACTGTCCGACTGAGAAGAACGACGGGGGAGCCGGAGGAGTGTGACAGACTAACCAGCAAGGGTAACAAAGAATCTTACTAGGACTTTTGTAATGTTCCCGACGACAAAACGTTTAAGTACAATATGTTTGTAATGAATTTGGTATGCTTGCTAAAATCACCGTCATTCTAAAAGTAGTTAAAATACTCTCTCGTTCAAATCAAACCAAAGACACTCATATATAACCTTAGGATCATTACCTGTAAGCTGTGATGACATTGTACATACATCGGGGTTAATTATAATCAAAATACTAAAGTCTTGAAACAAATAATTCTATCCTGACTCCTGTTCCATGTCTAGTAGTGGGATTAGGGTGGAGCCACCCACTCGACGATTTCACCAATATCAAATTTCATACGACATGCATATACCGCTCGATCATAGAGTGACCTGTCAGAAATCATGATATAAAGTATCTAAGGCGTTCGTAGTAACAGACTCATAAACTGTTTAAAACTAGTGCAACTAGAGTCTGATCTTTTGCGAGACCCCGTCAGTAAAGGGACCCTCGTGCTGCGTATACTTGTCTTTTGTAGTATACATAGTTCGCAGCAATAGTCTTGTAGTAAATCTATGGTACTGTAACTCTGTTAAAAGTTGCACAGTTGTGCTTTGTCTGTAACGCCTTTATGATCGAATCTAGTGCTTTTATTTCCAAGTGACTCCGATTTTTATCATACGACTGGAGTCCATCCGATCCTCACAATACCAGTTTCGTGTGTAAATCTCTTCCTCCGAAATCATCTTTCTAGCGAAGCCGTCATTCCATAACTCCGAAGTACTCATGCGTAGAGTACCTCAGGTTTCTTATCCTTTCCGAAGAAACCTCAACAAACCTCCCCGAAGTACCACTCGGGCGGTACGTCAAGTTCAATCTAATATGAACTTCAGGATGGAGACTGTCCAAGACTACGAGTAACCGCATCGTCATACGAACAAACTTAGAACCCGGTACGACTCCAGTAACCAGATCGCCCTACAGTCTAACCCCCTACCGAGCTGCAAGAACTGTCAGGTCAAACCTAACGAACTACTCAACAATGGAATTGAAGGACCAAACTTCTCACCATGGAGAGCTCCGGTCTGGTTCTTCAAGAAGAAAGGCAAATTGTTCGTAGGTCCCTCGACTTCAGAGGCCCCGACAATATCTCCAGTAGAAATCATTACTATCTGCCTCACATAGACGAATAGACCGACCAACCGCAAGGAACGAGGTACCCTTCAGGAATGGACCTGAGATCCGAATATCACCAGTCGCGAGTATTGGAGAAGGATGTCCGAGGACAATCTTCCAAACTCGATGCAGACGCTGCGAGTCCGTAGTAATACCCCTCGGATAGGACCAACCCGCCCGCAGTATTCATGAACTTAATGAATAGGGTACGCCATTCTTACTGGGATCAGTTCGTCATTGTCCTTATAAATGACTTGCTTATCTACCCTCGTAGTAAGAAGGAAACCAAATAGAGCAGCTACAACAAATCATGGAAACAATACGATCAGAGAAGCCTTACCCGAAGTTCTCTAGATACGAGTTTTGGAATTGAAGAGTCAAATTCCTAAGACACACTATTAGTGATGTGAGAATTCTTGAGGACCCTTTCAATTAATCAAAACCGTTGAGAATTTGTCAGCACCAAAGACGTCGATGGGAATTCGCCAAAATTCTAGGTCTCGCTGACCTACCGTCTTAGTTCCTTTAGAACTTCCCGCAAATTACGGAACCTCTTACGACTTTGACCCTGAAGGGAGCAACCCTTGACTGGGAAGAGAAGCAAGAGGGAGAAACCTTTAGAACTCCAGAGTGAGAGACCAAATTCCTCTGGAAGTCTCATTCTGGGAAGGCTTAGTATGCTTCGGAAAGCGTGGAAAGCTAAAACCCAAGATAATTAGGCCCTTCGAGATTCTTGCCAGAATCAGCCATGTAACTCGCAACTTCAATCTACCCCGCGAGCTTAGTAAAGTACATTCTACCCGCCACGTCTCGAACTTGTAGAAGTATCTATCCGACAAGGCTCTTGTAATCTCCCTCGACGAGATCAAGCTCCACAAGAGCCTCACCTTCGTGGAAGAACCGGTCGAGATCATGGATCGGGAAATCAAAAGAACAAAACAAAGTCGTATTCCCATTGTGAAGGTTCGTTGGAATGCAAAACGAGGACCAGAGTCCACCTGGGAACGCGAGGATCAAATGAAACAAAAATACCCGCATCTTTTCCAAAACTCTTGAAGTCCCAGTCAGAATGCAAATTTCGGGACGAAATTCCTTCTAACGGGGGGATGATGTGACAACCGTCAAATTCTGGTCAAGTCAAAGTCGAACTAAGTCAACAAGTCAAACCAGTCAACGCAGTCAACCCTTGTATATTAGGGTTTACGTTATGTAACTACTGAACAATTCGCTAATTTAATGAGAAAACATCAATTGGAAAATTCGTGTGTTTAATTTTCCTTAACCTTGATAGTGCTAAACAATGAACCAAAGAAATAAAAACACTATTGCACACTCATCGGGAGTGTGTAGGACACTAAAACATGGCTTAACGGGGTTTACCGACCTTGCGTTGCGAAGCCGGACACTCAAAAAGGTCATAAATGGAACCTCTCTTAATCTCTTTCACTCTATCTTTCTATATGACAAATCTCTCCCAAATCTCTCTCTGAATGAGAAATCTCTCCAAGAATGTCAAATCTTTCCTAAATCTCTCCAAGAATGTGAAATCTCTCCCAAATCTCTCTCTGAATGAGAAATCTCTCCAAGAATGTCAAATCTCTCCCAAATCTCTCCAAGAATGTGAAATCTCTCCCAAATCTCTCTCTGAATGAGAAATCTCTCCAAGAATGTCAAATCTCTCCCAAATCTCTCTCTGAATGAGAAATCTCTCCAAGTATGTCAAATCTCTTCCAAATCTCTCTCAAAACCTCTCTTGATCTTTTTGTAATCAATTGGGGCATCCCGACACTTGATTTGGTGAAAAACCATGCGAAACGGGAAGATTCCTTGGAAAATAGCCTCTTAGGGCCGGAGTCCCTCTATAGGGATCAAACCCTCCTTGAGCCGGAGTCTCCTTGAGGATCCGCGGTCACCTAGCCGCAGCCGCAGCCAGCGAGCCGCAGCCACCGACCGCAGCCAGCAGCCGCAGCCACCGACCGCAGCCATCAGCCGCAGCCACCGACCGTAGCCAGCAGCCGCAGTCACCGACCGCAGCCAGCAGCCGAGCCCCACTTCGGATCCATGGCTCCTAAGGCCGAAGTCACCCTCCTGACTTCGGATTTGGCATTTTCCACCCGGTTTTCGACCACGACTCCATTTTAAGTCCGTTTTTACTTATTTTAACGCGGGATTTTCTCCAAAAATCATATTTTAACATATAAGACCCTAAATATTCATAATTTAAATATAATTTTATGAAAATCTTTATTTAAGAATAAAATCTAGTGGGTGAATAATTGAGGTGGAGTGTTGACTTTTCTTTAGTTTATGACACAAGCTACCACCCCCATACCCACTCCATGACCAACCATTGTCCTCCCCACCATCCCTAGTCACTTCATAGTCCTTTCCCACTCATTTTCAGCCATTATCACGTTTTGGAGTTGGAACAACTCCCTCCCTCTCTCCTCATTCTTACTCACTTCCCTCATTTACACCAAAGATCAAACTCACTTTTCTCTCAAATTCTCTCACACAAATTCGAGATTTCCAAGGCATTTTCCAGCTTGTCTCCTTCATTTGGTAAGTATAATTCATTCTTCTTATGATTATTTCACTTTCTTCTTCCCAAATCATAGATTGCTTACACAAATTCCATCACATTTGTGTTAGATCTTCAAATCTTCAAGGCATCCTCCCAAGTGTTCTTGAGTTGAGCGCTTCTTTTCTCCATCATCCATCTTCTGAAATCACTCAAGGTGAGTTCATACCCCTACATTTTCATGTTTTCTTACGTTTTAAGGGGGGAATACAAGTTAAAACACTAAGAACACAACTAAATTCTTCTAACAGCTTTCATCAGAAAAGTTAGACTCCATTCACGGACTGTTTTGGTCAACTTAAACATTTTTGTTTTCAAAAATGTACAAGGTGCAGGTAGTTCAAGTTCTTAGCTTTAAAATGGCTACTTGCACATCACCATAAGATTTTTCTACAATTTATGGTGATTTTTACAAAACTGCCTATCATTTCAAACATCAATCCGGACCAGTCTGTGGTTATGGACTTTTTCACACAAGTTGGAGGTCATTAAAAATCATAATAAAATTTATGAACAAACTAGACTCATTTTCCAAACTCTCAGAGTTTATGGATTCTGATTTGGACCTTTGATGATTTTTCTACAAATTTCCTAAGAACAGTAATAGAAATTGTTAACAACAGAAAAATGCTATCAACTTCATCACACCTTGTAACATGTTGAGCAAGGTGTATATCTTTATGTGATTATATGTTATTGCATTATATGACATTTTGTCTTAGTATAAGGACATACAACAGTTAACAAATGGATTTTGCTAGATAAAGCATAGAAATAACAAATTGTTATGATCAAAGTACATCCATTACATACAAACATTTGGATAAACTATGTTAAGTATAGTTTACATACATTACTACTACTACCCTTGTTTTGATAAACTATAATAGGTATGGTTTATGTTTCCATCAACACAACAAACACATTTCGGAATGTTTTATTCCCACAGAAAAAGGCTTTACACTCATGCACACCACACGTAAACTTGTTAACTTAAATTGTGAGACAATCTTCTCAGTACTCCTAGAGTACGGTTTAAAATTCCTGGTAGTTATAACCAGAGTCTCTTGTAGGGAGAACGTGATAGTTGTGTATAGATCTATATCGGGTTTGACACCCCACACCTTGCTGTTAGCTACAGTGGGACCTGCAGGTCTACGGGTGACAAATGTCATAACAATTTTCGGCGCCTGAGAAACGTTGTGGCAGGTTCATTCAGTCATAGTATGGTTATAGCGACCCACATAGGGAGTTAACAACACATAAAGTTTACGGGAATTTTTATAAATCAAAAGGGGTTTTATGTCGATTTAAAATCACTTTTATTATCAATAAGTACGGATATTACTATACACTTTCAGTCTTGGTATTTAAGACTACACAACGTCCATTACGGGATTTTCTCAACTTCAAAAGGGTTTTATGCCGATTTAAAACCACTTTTATATCTTTAAGTATGACAAATACTTGTTTATTCTAGGTCCTGGTATTTAGGACCACATAACTTTTATAAGGAAAATATTGGATTTTTCTTGGTAACATACAACTCATTACAAAGATCGGTTTTCAAACTCTTACTATCAAAAGCTTATGAACTCACCAACTTAATTGTTGATACTTTTTCAAAACTACTTGTATTCTCAGGAATTCAGTGAAATAGGAAATCAACAGCGTTTTGAGGATGGGACGATAAATCGTCAAACAGTTCATTTTGTCATCATAATGTAATTGATTTGAATCATGTAAACATATGCTTTGGTGTAACTTTTCCAATTATATTTATGATTGGTTGTAATTACTTTGAGCACTATTATACTCGTTGTTGTGATACTATACATGAAGTCCTCCACCCCCGGACGTTTCCGCCATCCTTGGTTTGGGGGTGTGACACTAACACATAGTGTGAGTAGTGTAATAACTAACTCACTAGGTTATATTAGTTTATTAATCATTAGTGTGACGCATATAGTGCTCGGTCTCTTCGAATTCCCCGTGTGTGGTTTCCTCTGTTCTCTATCCCCGTCGTGATCGTCCTAGTTTCTGTTGTAGGGATTCGTTGTCTCCGGAGCTTTCTAAGGAGTTATCATTTCCTGCAGGTGTGTTGAATCTTCGCTCCATCCTGCTTTCGGGCTTTGTTACTGATCTCCATTACTTCGCTATGGAGGGTCGGACCCCGAATGTCCGAGCGAGTCTCTTATGCCTGCTCTCGCTAGGGTAAGGTTCAGTAATGATTACTCCGGTGCCTTTCTCTCCAGTTGATCCCTTCCCGGAATCCTTCTCAAGAACCTCTTCTTGTTTCTTTGACTCTTTTGCTGAATGCTGTAGTGGAGTGGTTATGTCTATCCAGGTTGGTCGTGCGAGAATAGGAGGGTCTAAAGAATCTATGAGATTAAATAAAACAATATGGGGTGATCCTTGTCGGGTCCTTCTATTATCACGCAGTGTACACAAGTTGTATATTGTTGGGTTTTGAGTATTCTAACACTCCTATGGTGTACATGCAACCCTAGATTCTTTGGGTCTATGTTTTCTCTATTATACATGCAAAATTTCAATATTCCAAAGCATCATCCTAACTAGCATACAATGGAGTATCTATACTACAAAATCTAGTTAGATGACATACCTTTTGATGTAGCTTGAAGTCTTGAACCTTTAAGATCTTAGTGCCCCAAGTGTTGCACCTCAAATGGAATCACACAACACCACCAATAATTGGAAGAACTTGAGAGGAGGTCACTTGCACTCATAAAATTCGGTTTTCCCTATTGTGTATACACCAGTGCACATTTCATGAACTAGAGGGGTCCTTATATAGTGTGGCTTAATTAGGGTTACACCATGTAAACCCTAATGTGCATGACTTTCCACATTCTTCATGCTCCATGGGGTTTCACCCTCCATGGACTATCCATGAGTTACCACATAGGTTTAGCCCAACATGAAGAACTATGGATCATAAGCCCACATCTATAAGAATGAATGATTTACATAATCAATCCCCATATGTTTAATTAGTCTATTTTGATCACAAAATTAATTCCAAAATAATTATTGACCAATACTAATTAAATAATATGATTTCATATTAATATATTATAACTTATAATATATTAATAAACCATAAATAACTTCTTCTCAAAAGTCCATCCTTTAGATTGTTCCGGTGCCATGCAACCCAAATGGACCATGCTAGTCTCGGGTCGAATACATACCAATTATAGTTATGGGCTTAGACATCTAATCCAACAGTCTCTCACTTGGATAAGTCTAATAACTATTATTGCAAGTACGACTCCACAACCCGACTAGCAATCATAGCTCTTAAAGCCGCTGTCGAAATCTGGTCTAGTCAATGACATGTCCATTAGATAAGGGATCATATATTCCTCCATTCTAGATATCATATGGACTGAGACATGGATTATAATCATTCTCTCTGTCCATATGTTGTTTCCCGATTTCCGATTTAAGACGATCGATTAATTGAACAAATCAAATCAGTCCAGGATTGGCCAAGCACTTAGGTTTGTCATCGCTAAATCATCGAGGGGCCCACAAATATCGCTTTTATCCCTCCAAGGGTAAAAGGAATGGATAAAATTCGACTCATATGCTTGCTCTATCTACTAATCAAATCACACACAACAATGCATTTTATAACACCAAGTTACTGGTGTGTTTTCACATAATCAATGTGTAACCAACTTGTAGACTGCAACTCATATCTATCAGTTTGAAGAATATAAGATATTATCGTCTCATGATCACTCGTGATAAAATCCATGAAGTGATTCAAATGAGCGTGGGTTGAATCCAGTACTCGAATCTTATTCCAGGACCACGCATAAATACTGCAGCTATGTCTAAAACACCTAGACAAACTACAGACCCATTCATGGCAGTCTTGCCTCAATACCTACTTCTAAAGTATCATCGATTGTGGATGGTTTGAATAACCTAGTTATTCGGGAAGTCAAAACATGCAAAGTGAAACATAAGAATAATACTAATCCTATATGGATTCAAAACTTTTGAGCCATATTGATTACTCATTATTCATTATTTAATGTTTCGAATAATCAAATTAATACTTGAAGTAAAACAATAGCTATGCCATGCTCCAAGCATGCACATTATGTTTGTCCAAACAATAGTTATGCCATGCTCCAAGCATGCACATTATGTTTATCTATGTCCTTACTTTGTGAAATAGATCAATTGAACATAATTCCAATGATGCTCATTTCACAATGCCAAATCCTTATTGTAAATGTAAGAATTCCAAATTGTTGTCATTTACTGTAATCTGTTAGATTCTAAACTTATATGCAATGATCCTCTTGTAATGTTTATTCATAAAAGTCACAAAGACTTAGCACAGACATTACAAAGTATTCCAATGGAGAGCAATTCCATGGAAACAAATTCTCACATTCAAAGCACATTCCTTTGAACATCCTTCTTGCATTAAGTTCTCTAATCTTACACAGATTCAAAAGTAACTTCCACTTTATGGAAACATTTCCATATTCCCATTTTGACTATCACTTCAGAACAAGAGTTACCTCTTTTCAGAATATGTCAATATGGTCCTTTCCAAAATTTACACCATACTTCCAACTATCCATGAGCAACCAATCTTTGGTAAACCTCATATTGTCCTCGACAATTGCTTAATCAATTTAGTCATATCCAGTTCTAGTCCTTTTTCCCTCTTAATGCCCAAGGCATTTGGAAAATTTAGAACGGAAGAATATTATAGCACATGTAATCGATCCTATACCCGAAGCATATGGGACACGATTCATGATGTCTTACATAAAGACATGATACTTGATTAGTCTTTTGCTACAATATTTTTTATTTGCCATGTTCTCACAATTCGAACTATGAAGAGGGATGCCGTAATCATAATCGAATTTTGAGAACGCAATTAACATTTCCATATATAGAATTTCCTTATGTTGAACCATTCCAACATAACATTCATATATATACTTGACTAAATTTGATTAAAATATCAGTTTAAGGTTTTAGAATTGAAATGAAGTATGGATTCCTATCCCTTAATTATAGCAAAACAATCTTTTCAAACCCTGCAACTTTGCAAATTGAAACTTTTGTTTTCTATAATTAACATTTCTAAACGGAAACATTTACCATAATGATTATGCTCCCACTAGCATAACAATTATGAATTTATTAGCATAACACTTATGCTCCCACTAGCTTTGACATGTACCCAGAAATCAGCTTGACTTCTAGAAATAAATACTTTGTTGACTTTCTTACCAAAGTTCAGATTTCTGATACGAGATGCTATGATCAGACTTTATCAAAATCATACACCTTTACTTAGATAGCTCACATGTGTGTCTAAACAATTATGAAGAGGGATGCCGTAATCATAATGTTTAGACCTTTTGCCATTTCTCACAATTCGAACTATGAAGAGGGATGCTGTAATCATAATCGAATTGGAGAATGCAAATAACACAACTACTATCCCCTTAAAATCTACTTAGTGAAAGCGTTTCCTCACAACCATTTTCATGAAGCGGAGAGAAACCTTATGACACTTAGATTTTATGGTGTATGTATTCCCATCCATGTGAATTTGTCAAACCATAATCACAAGATAAGGTTAGTGACAAATCCAAACTCATGTGGACTGAACTTGTTCAATCTTAATTTCTTGCCACCTGGTAGCACAAGGGCTTACCATGTGTTCGACGTTGTTATGCAAACAATTGAGAACTCACAGAACTTACATGCATAGTCAAATTTGACTGGAATGGGCACATAAACAAGAATATGTCAACACGATAGGTTACAAACCTCAAGTCGTGTGCTAGTGATAAACAACAGGTTTTATTCTTGATCAATTATTGAAACTTTTTCAAGATCTTTAAGACTCCCACTGTCCTCTTGACATATTAGTTTGTACCATTACTTGTCAACAAATATTCAAGATTAGTGTAAATTCTTATCAAGACAAGCACTTCACACAATTGGTTTTAGTTGGTCTTTGTTTTATCCAAAACATCACAACTTACCAATTTCAAATGTACAAGAGTAGATAACATTTTACTCTACATTTTACAAGTGTCATAAACCTTCTTTAAGATATGTCACTCAAGTTACAGTCTTGGAGTATGACTCTAAGACTTGTTTTTGGAACGAAGTATGATTCATCTTGTGATTTATCGTTTCAACAATTCAGGATTCCTCTTCTTAGCCATAAAAATACACTAAGATATCCTTACAGGATCAATTGTGATATGGTTTTCTTAATCATTAAGATGATCATAAAACATGATACTAAAGTACTCTCCCATCTTTTCAGATTGGAGAAACTTTTATCTTTCTGCCTAATTCGATTCTTCTCATTCGTCCTGCCATACATTGAAACTTTTCCAATGTTTCAGAATTACACTTAAACTTGTAAGCCTAACCATATTTACTAACTCTTAGTAAATCATGATAAATAGTCTTATTGATCTATGTGGTGGACCTGACCAGCGCACAACCAAGTGTACCTGATCCCCTAGTCCTTCACTTGACTCACATATACATGTGAACAAGGAATTAGTCTTAATTTCCCAAAGATGAAAATTCTCATTCATCACACAATACAAGTTGCATGATTCTAAGTTTCTATCCAACTGAAACTTGGGTGATGAGAATCTTTCCTTATTTGGAAAATTATGACACTACCACAATCGAAAGAATCAAATTCATATTGCTAAGAATAGAAACATATAAACATCAATTTTCTCAAATGCCATAGCAAGGAGATATGATATAAAATAAAAAAACAAAATTTTATTTATTCATAAAATTGGAAAAAACTTTTCCTTACAATGCAGTTACAAATGAAACTATGTTATTACATATTTTCTAGCAATCTATCATAACTCTTAAGCAGCAGCTCAAAAATCCAATCTTTGAACCATGCGATTGAAATCCATCTTCGCGATCAGATTCAACAAGCTCTTACTTTTAAACTTCCTTCCTTTTGCTTGATCCTACAAAACATCAAAATGCAACCTTGTCACATCATGTATTAAGAATCAACAATTAGGAACTTAACAGAGTTAGATAGTGGACTTACCTAAAGCAGAACCATACATTCTGACTAAAGTTCTCAGGTTGTCAGGGCAGCTTCGATTCCAATGTCCATTTCTTTGGCAATAGAAATACATAGGCTCACTTGGAACAATCTCAGAATTGGCCTTTCTCTTATGAACAAAACTTTTGACCATGATCGATTCCTTTCCTTTAGGAGAAGGAATCATTTCTGGAATGTCCATGTCAGCTTGAGAGGTAGACCTTCCAATCAAATTTGCTTAACCATTGCGCCAAATCATTGCTGATTCAGCAACAATTAGCAAATAGGTAAGATCAATTAGGGTCATGTCGTAGTAGTCTGTAATGAACTCACTATATGAATCTGGAAGTGATTGAAGAACCCAATCAACAACCAACTTCCTTGGGAAAACGACACCCAACATTCTCAGCCTGTCAATGTGTGACTTCATCTCCAAGACATGTGCACACACTGGCCTTCCATCATTGTGTTTGCTATCCAATAGGGCTTGAGTGATCTTGAACTTTTAAAGTCTTCGAGCTTGTGGGTCATGGAGAATAATTGGAGGAGGTAGAGGAAGTGAAGTATGATTTTCAGTCCCGATAATGCACTACAAATGGATTAATCTTTACCCTTGTTTGCCATCTGGGATATCACTTCATTAGGAAAGCTTGTTCCAAGAGATTTGGGAAGACCATAGTTGTCTGAACTAGACATCTACAAGGGAGAAATTCAAGTTAGTTGATTTAAGTCCTTAATATAACACCCAATATGAAATATTAAGGCTGGACCCAACACAATATTTTATAACCTGAAAGAGGGATGCCGTAATCCAAGCTACAAAATATTTGAAGGTAAGTAAATGACGATTTACCAATTTCCACCACAAAAATGAAAATTTTCATTTAGTTTTAATTGGATTGAAACTCCTAGATCCTTTGAGATTCATTGAACTATTCAATGGCATGTTTAAATCTCGATTGTGCCCTTCAAGTTTGTGACTGGGATGTCGAGGATCACAAACAAGGTGTGAATAACCATGCAAATTAGCTTGATACACTCAATGTTACAACCACCTAATCAATGTGTCGGTTAACCACACACACTCCATTGATCTATGATTAACATCAAGTTATCCTTTGCCATGCACTGTCAGTCCCAGATTAGTGTGCTGGTTAACCACACACGCTCCACTAACGACTTAACAAGGTGAAAAGTGCAATTTCATGGGTTAGCACCAAATTCACATTTTCCTAAAGTAACTAAGATTGAGAATTTAAAAAAAGTTTAGTTACTTTATATTTATCATTATACTTTTAATGAAGGGAGAATTAGAGTCATATACTACCCATTCGGTTAACGACCCTCCACCAGTCAAGGAAGCGGTGGGTGAGAGTGGACACCCATTAAACTGCCATTTAATAGGCAATAACCTTATACCCCCTTATAGACCGGCTTCGTGAATGAGGCCTACTAACGGTAAGACTGACTTTACTCTTATACATATATATATATATATATATATATATATATATATATATATATATAAATATTAACTATTAATATTATAATAGAATAAGGGTTGAATTTTAAACTTTTAAAATTCTAGGGTTTGGAACTAAATGTGTCAATAGAAGACTCTAAATTTACAAATTCCAAAACTTGAGGGCAAGTTTTGAACAATTTAAAAACTTTTGAAATCCATAAAATATGAGTTTAATATAGGCTTTAATGGAAAGACTCTTGAAAATCCATAACTTGAGGATAAGTTATGGAGTTCATAAAACCATTTATGGGAAAAGACTCTTCAAGTTACATAACTTATGACTTTAAAGACTCATTAACAAGAAAGACTTTTGGTTTTCCATAACTTGAGGACAAGTTATGGAATCCATTAAAGGCCATTTAGATCATTAATTAAACTAACAAACATGTCAAGTAATTTCTATGATCTAGATTAAACTCATATGAACAAGACAATTCAAATCAAACAAATTTCATGTAATTACCCTAACCATTAAACTAATACAAAACATGAAACTTTGACAATTATCTTTTGAATTGGATTAGCATGATCATTACCACATCAAAAACAGGTTTATAAGTTCAAAAACAGCTTAGGGTAATGATCCTAGTCCAATTCCAGCCTTAAAAGTCGAAAATATGCTGTCAGGGGCTCCAACTTGTCGAGTGCATGAACCAAATTGGCGAGTTGGATGAATTTGTGAGGGGACTCGTCGAGTCACCCCATGGACTCGACGATTCCTCTATCCAGACAGTAAAAAAAAAGCAATTTTCAAGCAATAAAAGCAAGCAGCATCAAGTATAATTGAAAACAACCCTAGGCTCTGATACCACTGTTGGGTTTTGAGCATTCTAACACTCCTATGGTGTACATGCAACCCTATATGATTTGGATCTATGTTTTCTCTATTATACATGCAAACTTTCAATATTCCAAAGCATCATCCTAACTAGCATACATTGGAGTATCTATACTACAAAATCTAGTTAGATGACATACCTTTTGATGTAGCTTGAAGTCTTGAACCTTTAAGAGCTTAGTGCCCTAAGTGTTGTACCTCAAATGGAATGACACAACACCACCAACAATTGGAAGAACGTGAGAGGAGGTCACTTGCACTCATAAAATTCGGCTTGCTCTCTTGTGTATACACTAGTGCACATTTCATGAACTAAAGGGGTCCTTATATAGTGTGGGTTCTTGATACAGGATGTGGTTTTCACATATGTTCTGATTTGCGGGGACTAAAAAGAAATAGGGATGTGGAGCATGGAAGGATGAATATGATCATGTGAAACATAAGATCGTCGCCTGTCACCAAGATTGGAGTATATTCCTTAGTGCTTAGTAATGGATTAGATTTAGATTTAAACAATTGTTGCTATTCGCCAGATATGGCAAGAAACATCATTTCATTTCATTGTTTATATAGACAAGGTTTTAGATATTCATTTGATAATGAAAAGGGTTCTATTTATGCTTATCTTAATAATGTTTTATATTTTGAAACATTGCCTTGTAATGGAATATATGAAACTGTGATGGTTGTAGATGACTTAGGAAATGATGTGTTGTGTGTGGATTCTTCCAATAGTATGGATAAAGCATGCTTGTGGCATTTTCGTCTTGGACATGTCAACAAGAAACGCATAGCCCAACTCCAAAAGGATGGAGTGTTGGAGTCATTCGACCTTAGGTACGATGACGTGTGCGAGTCTTGTTTACTTGGAAAGATGACCAAGTCACCCTTCACTGGCACTTGTGTGAGGGGTGAGGGTTTATTGGATCTCATACATACAGATGTATGTGGACCCTTTAGATGCACCACAAGGGATGCGAACCGCTTCTATGTGACTTTCACCGACGATTATAGCAGATATGGGTATATCTACTTAATCAAGCACAAGTCAGAAACCTTTGAAAAATTCAAAGAGTTTAAACAAGAAGTGGAGAATCAGTTGGGCAGGAAAATCAAGATGCTTCGATCTGATCGAGGTGGAGAGTACCTAAGTCTTGAATTCCACGACTACCTCAAGGAATGCGGAATAGTTTCGCAATTGACGCCACCTAGGACACCGCAGTTGAATGGTGTAGCTGAAAGGTGTAATCGAACCTTGCTAGACATGGTTCGTTCCATGATGAGTCGTGCTTCACTACCTATCTCATTCTGGGGGTATGCCTTAGAGACTACCGCCCATATCCTTAACTTAGTCCCTACGAAGAAGGTTGCCAAAACACCTCACGAGATGTGGACAGAGAAAGCTTCCTCGTTAGCACATATCAAGGTTTGGGGTTGCGAGGCTTTCGTAAGACGAGAGACTCACGACAAGCTCGAGCCTCGTAGTGAGAGATGTATTTTCATCGGCTACCCACAAAAGTCCTTTGGATATCTCTTCTATAGACCGAGTGACAATGTTGTCTTCGTTACGAGGAGATGGGTTTTCTGAGAGCGAGAACTCATAAGCCAAGGAGACAGTGGGAGGCAAATCGATCTTGAAGAGCTTCAAGCGTTGAGCGATGAAGGAACCTCTAACACTGGCGCTCAACCCGAGGAGGAAACTCCAGTTGAACCGATTGACGAGTCCTTACGTCTTAGACGTTCCGAAAGGGTTAGTGTTCCACCCCAGTTTTATGGTTTTCATATTACTACAGAAGGGGATACGTTCATTAGTGATATTACACTAGTGAATCTGGACGAAGCTAACAACTATAAGGAAGCCATGGCAGGCCTGGAGTCTGCGAAATGGAAAGAGGCTATGGACAGGGAGATTCAGTCCATGTATGACAACCAAGTTTGGAATTTGGTTGACAATGTACCAGGTCGTAAGACGGTCGGGTGCAAGTGGATCTTCAAGAAGAAGACTGACATGGATGGAAATGTGCACACTTATAAAGTGTGATTGGTTGCGAAGGGTTTCACTCAAACTCCTGGAGTTAACTATGATGAAACCTTCTCACCAGTTGCGAAGATAAAGTCTATCAGGGTGATGCTGGCTATTGCTGCATTTCATGACTATGAAATATGGCAAATGGATGTCAAAACCGCTTTCCTTAATGGGAAGTTGGTTGAGGATGTTTACATGGCTCAGCCAGAGGGTTTTGTCAATGTGAAGCATCCCAATAGAGTGTGGAAGCTTGAGAAATCCATTTATGGACTTAAGCAAGCGTCTCGCAGATGGAATCTTTGTTTTGATGAGAAGGTCAAAGAGTGGCTTTCTGCGAAGCGAGGATGAATCATGTGTATATGTCAAAGCCAGTGGGAGTATAGTAAGCTTCCTCGTATTATATGTCGACGACATACTACTCATAGGAAACGACATCCCGACACTGCAGGAGGTTAAGTCCTGGCTCGGGAAGTGCTTCGCTATGAAGGACCTCGGAGAGGCTGCCTATATTCTGGTAATAAGGATAGTGAGAAACAGAAGTAAGAGATTAATAGGAATTAGTCATAATACTTACTTGGACAAGGTACTAAAACGTTTTTGTATGGATAATTCAAAGAAAGGGGAGTTACCAGTCCAAAGTAATGCCAAGTTGAGTAAGACTCAAAGTCCGAGTACTGAAGTCAAGATAGCAGAGATGAGCCGAGTACCTTACACTTCCGCAGTTGGCTCGATCATGTATGCTATGACTTGTACTCGCCCTGATGTGGCCTTCGCTTTGAGCATGGTCAGCAGATATCAAGGGAACCCTGGCAAAGCGCATTGGACCGCAGTCAAGAATATTCTTAAGTACCTTCGGAGGACAAAGGAATGGTTTCTAGTCCTCGGTGGGAGTGATGATTTAAAGGTGTGAGGGTATAGTGACGCCAGTTTTCAGACCAACAGGGACAACTACCGTTCGCAGTCGGGCTGGGTCTTTACCCTTAATGGAGGAGCAATGACTTGGAAAAGTTCCAAACAGGAGACCATAGCTGATTCAACGTGCGAATCAGAGTATATAGCGGCGAGCGAAGCGTCAAAGGAGGCAATATGGTTGAAGAACTTCATTGGAGACCTTGGAGTTGTGCCAGTCATAAAGGAGCCCATGGAGATTTTCTATGATAATGAAGGAGCGGTTGCCTTGACCAAGGAACCAAGAGATCACGGTAGATCTCGACATATCGACAGAAAATATCACTTTATTCGACATCGGGTGGAAGAAGGATTCCTTGTAGTAAAGAGAGTATCGTCAGAAGATAACCCAGAAGATCCTCTTACGAAGGGACTGAGCAGGGTTAAGCACTTGCAGCACGCTAGGAGCATCGGGCTGAAGGACGATATTAGTTTAGATTAGATAGTTTAGAAACGTGTAATAGATAAATTGTAGTTAACATTCGATGATTGAATAAAAGAGTATTATTTATTAGTAATGTTACTGTCTTATGTTAATCATTTACCTATTGTTTCATTTTGCATGTTTTGACTTCCTGAATAACAAGATTATTCAAACCGTCCATAGTCGTTCATATGTTGGAAGTGGATATGAATGAATACTTTCATGAATTGGTGTGTACATTGTCTAAAGTGTATTAGACATAGCAAAAGTTTGCTACAACGTTCATGAGTGCTTATAAATTTGATTTGAGCATTGGAATAAACCCACGCTTGCTGGAATCGCTTCATGGAATTCATCACGAGTGATCGCAAGACGGTAATATCATATGGTCTTAAAACCTAGATATATGGTTTATTGTTTGCTAATTGGTTGTGCATTGATAATGTGTAAACGCATCAGTAACTTGATGTTATAAAACACATTGTTGTGTATGATTTGACTAGTGGATAGTAAATGCATATAAGTCGAAGTTTATCTGTTCCTTTTATCCTAAGAGGGTAAAAGCAATATCAGGGCCCCTCGATGATTTGATTTGACTTATGTGCGGGGCCCGGTTAGGACTGAATTGATGTGTTCAATTAAGTTCTATGTCAAATGAATCTGAGATCGAGAAACAAACTGCTAGACAATAAGTATGACTATGTTCCATGTAATTGTCCGCACGATATCTAGAACAGAGGATTATAGGATCCCTTATTTGAAGGACAGGTTATTGATAAGATCAAAGTTTGACAACGTCTTTGAGAGCTACGATTGCTAATCGGATTGTATTTACAATTGTAGTTACTACACTTATCCAAGTGGGAGACTGTTGGATTAGTGTTTAAGCCCGTAACTATATTTGGTAAGTACTTGACCCGGTTGTGCATGGTCCTTTTGGGTTGCCTTCACCGAAGCAACATGTTAGGATGATTTATGAATAAAGAGGTTATTATGATTTATTAATATGTTATATGAATAATATATTAAAGGATAAATCATATAGTTTAATTAACATTAGACAAGAATTAATTGAGAATTAATTATGTGGCTAAAAGTGATTAATTAATTAAAAGGATTTAGAAGTGTCAATTGTGTGATAGTTGATTTGGGCTGTGAAACCTTTATGGTTAAGGGGTGGACGAAATTGTGGGTAGGAACCCATCTAGATTTCGTCCAAGGCCTTATTCTGGAAGGTTCCTTGGATAGCTTGAAGCCTAAGCAGTCCATTAGGGTTTGACTGAAACCCTAGCAGCTCTAATATAAATAGAACCCCTAGGCTACAGAAATCGGCTAACCCTTCTTAAAAGAGTGCAAGAGCCGAATTCGAAGACCCTCCAACCTCTCTTCAAGATCATTCTTTTGCTATTGGTGTTTGTAAGCCATTAGAGGAGTGACACATGTGACTCTAAGCTCTAAGAACAAGAAGAATCAAGCAAGTAACAAGAGGTAATCATATAGATATGTTTTGTAATGATAATTTCGAATTATACTTACTAGATCTAGGGTTTGAAAGTCTTGGATGAATGCATGTACAATTAGAGAAACTTAGATCCAAGCATTAGGGTTTGCATGAACACATAGGATGTTCTTTTGGATCAAACCCATCAGTATGCACCTAGTTAAATGTTCCTTTGGAAAAGTATGTTTTGTACTAGAAAATAGTATATTGTGTTTGTATATGGATAAAGACTTTGTAGTTTGTAATTTCCTGTATACACCAGATGTTCTATAAAAATACATTGTTGTAGTTTTATATATAATAAAACTAAGTGAAGTTGTTTACCATTCATACATTAATCGTATTGTTACTACCAAATTTGTGAGTTGTTATAACCATATTTGACCATTAATGGCCTGAACGACGTTTTTCAGGCGTCGGAATCGAAATGATGTTTCTCACCCCGGCCTACCAGCCTAATTGTAGCTAACAATTGGTGTGCGGTGTTGTCAATCCTGTATAGATGTATACACAAACTCACGCTCTCCCTCCAAGAGACTGTGGTTATAATCTCAGGACTTTTGTTGGTACTTAGATAAGTACGCGAAGATGCTCACTCACAAAATTCTATACTGATGATTACATGTAGAATAAATGAAAATCCTTTGTATTTGACTAACTGTTTGTATGATCCATAAACTATATCCTATATAGTTTATATGTATGTTTCGTTAAAATGAATCCAGTATCTTGTAAGATAGTTCTTATGTTCCATAAACTATACCAATTATAGTTTATTTGTTCGTTCGCTTTGTGTCTGTGTTTTATGTATTGATGATGTATGTGTTCCATAAACTATACCTACTATAGTTTATAAGTGTATGATCCCTTTGTAATAAAAGTACTTGTAAAAGTTCCTTTGCTCTGCATGTTACAAAGGTTGAAAGAGTTGTACTTGTATAAAGTATGTCTTAGTAAAACAAGGATCAGTTATTGTTTAAAATATGTTGGTATGATCCAAGACAATATGAAATAGATTCGAAATCATTGTTGTTAACGCAGAAATGTTGCGTAAAAATGTATTTTGTTGTACTTGTATCCCCCTCCTTAAAAACAAGAAAATCTGGTCAAAATGTAGGGGCATGAACTCACCTCTAGTGCGTGTGCTTGACCGGATTCGAAGTCTTTGCGAACGATCCTCGGGTTAGAATACGTGACAACAGTCGTATCCTAAGATTATTTATACCCGACATTGCATTTAAATTAATAAGATATTAATTTAAATATATAGTATAATTAATTAAAGTGTTAAACAACACTTAAGTATTTAAGAAATACTTACAATAATACTTGGAAATGTCTAGGGATGAATTCGGTGGAAAAAATGGAGTTTTCGGTGGGGGTTTGTTTGTTTTCGGTCAAAGGTTGAAGATTTGAAGATATGAGTGTGTGTTCTTGGTGAATTATGAAGATCTGGGCAAGGTTTTATAAAGATATGAAGGTCCACTAATGAGTTTTGAGAGTAAATAAGGTGGGAATTCAGTGGAAATCGTGGGAAATGAATTGGGTGTTCGGTTGAACATATATATATATATATATATATATATATATATATATATATATATATATATATATATATATATATATATATATATATATATATATATATATATATATGAGTTGGGAAAATCGGTCATAAGAGTCCATGGGCCGTAAGGAATTCGGTCCAAATAGGCCTCACATCATGAATTCGGTCATGCTAAGACCGAATTCTCCTTTGGTTGGATTTCATGGCCGAACACACCATTTGAAAAGATTCCTAAAACCGAATTTAGGGTTTTGGTTTAATTCTATGACTGAATTCATCATTTAATGGTGATAATGTATGTTTTAAACCCTTCACTTTTGATCTATATCACATTATACTAACCTAAATTAACTTAGGTTTCAATCCACATTTAGTTATTTAGCTTATAAGAAAGCCCCAAAGACCATAGAGGAACATTTCAACAAGGAGTTCAATGTACGTTTACTTGTGCTAGGTGAGGGTTAGGCTTGCTAGGTCTAAAATTTCGAGTTGTGACATAACAAGGGTGGTGATGGGCAACTCGTCAATTACTATTGATCAATGGAGCATGTGTGGTTTACCGACATATTGAGTAGGTGGTAAATGACATCGAGAGTACCACGCTAATTTGCATGGTTATTCAGACCTTATTTGTGATCCTCGGTATCCCAGTCACAAATCTGAAGGGCATAATCGAGATTAAACATGCCATTGAATAGTTCAATGAATCTCAAAAGATCTAGGAATTTCAATTCAAAAACCTAATTCTTTTAAATTTCGTTTTCGTGGTGAAATTGGTAAATCGTCATTTACCTGTTGGGTTTTGAGCATTCTAACACTCCTATGGTGTACATGCAACCCTATAAACCTTGGATCTATGTTTTCTCTATTATACATGCAAATATTAACTATTCCAAGGTTTCATCCTAACTAGCATATTATGAAGCACCTATACTACAAAGTTCTAGTTATATGACATACCTTTTGATGTAGCTTGATGTCTTCAAGCTTTAAGAGCTTAGCCCCAATAGTGTGGAAGCCTCAAATGTAATCACAAATCACCAAAACACCTTGGAAGAACTTGAGAGAATATGTATGCACACTAAAATCGGCCCACTCTTATTTTCACACACTTGTGCCGGTGAAGTGCAACCCAAATGGACCATCTCGGGTCGGGTCAAGTACATACCAAATATAGTTATGGACTTAGACATTAATCCAACATTACCTACCTTCAAATAATTTACAATTGGATTACGACATCCCTTTTCTGAATTGTGAATTATCGTGTTGCATCCTAGCCTTAATATTTCATTTGGGTGATATATTGAGGATTTCCTATATAATCAAAACCTGTTCTTCTTTTTTTGATGTCTGGCTCAAACAACGCTTCTGGATCGAACTCCTCCAACAACTACTCCTCGAGCTCCTTTTCTCTTTTGAACATTTGTGCTAGGGTCACTTTTGATGGGTCCAATTTCAATGATTGGATTCGTAACATTTGAATGGCCTTTCGATATGAGGAAAATGAATACGTCCTCGACAAAGAGCTAAAAGTGATAGGTGAATCCAAAGCTACTCCTGAAGAAATAGCTGAGTATAAGGCTCATGAAAAGGACGCGACCAAGGTGTCGTGTATTATGGTGGCTACTATGACTCCTGAGTTGCAGCGGTTCTATGAGGACTATTGGCCTTACGAGATGTGCTAGGAGTTGATGAAAAGGTACCATAAAAGAGTGTGTCAAGAGAGGTATGAGATAGTCACCTCATTCATAACAACCAAGATGAAGGATGGAGAGTCCATCATGACCCACCTACAAAGGATGCAAAGATATGTCGATCGGTTGCTCAAGCTTAATGTGAACTTTGATGAAGAGCTGGCTATTGATATAGTCTTACACTTATTGCCTCCTTGATATGATCAGTTCAAGATGACTTATCATCTGAGCAAAGAGGAAGTCACCTTGAGAAAACTTCAAGGCTTATTAAGAACTGTTGAAAGTGGATTGGAAGGAAAATGTGTTGAATCCACTCCTGCTGCTGCCCCAGTATTGGCTATTGAACATGCAAAAGGGAAAAAGAGGAAAGCTCCCTCAAAGAACTGGATGGGAAAGTCTCATGATGGATCTTCTTCAAGTGGATCCAAAGGAAAAACCAGTTCTGCCCCTCCCTCCTCAGATCCAAAAGTAGCAACGTGCTTCTATTGCCATGAAAAGGGGCATTGGAAACGAACATGCCCCAAAGACTTGCGCATGAGTTTAAAACTCTAATGATCGATTAGATTCAAACAAGTATAAGCAATCAAAGATAGAATATGAATCAAGAATGTGTCGAATGATTATAAATCACAGCCTCATAAGAGCTCGATAAAGAATTGCTACTGTAGAGGTGTGTAGGGTTTACAATGACATGATTTACATTTACACGATGCATGCATGCACCTTAAATAGTAAAACCCTAATAATTAAACATGGGTGGACAGGCCCAACCCGATTACACAAAAAGACTAATTAAAAGGCCCAAAAGACGCAACACTTAAATACTCAATAATCTCCCCCTTTGAGTCGATTGAGGCGAGAGTCTTTCACTGCTGAGTTCACTTCTACACTTCAAACACTTTCGGAATTATGCCCAACAGAACCTTAAGAACTTGGATAAATCATTGAATCATATCCAAAAAGCACTTCTTGTCACCTTTGATGCTACCCTTGTGCTTGTTGACGAAGTCCAATATATACTCCAGGCACGAAGTGGAGAATAGGTGTTTGTCGTCGAGAAAGAAACAAACTTTGTGAAAGTCTGCATCAGTTCGCTCCTTCAATTCAAAAGCTACACACCATCTGTCCTTTTGTATCTTCCCAAGTTTCATTTTATCGAAACCATCAGGGTTATCTTTGGGGAGTACACTTGGATTCCTTCGCAGCACTGCAACAATCTCAACATCCATTTGACCAACCTCATGAATTTATGAAATTATCATCTGCTTAGGGTGAGCAACAATGGGCTCATATTTCTGTCCATCCCTTATAAATAAGTTGTACAACATGATCCAATCATATGGATTCAGGCATGGAAGATCGGAAAGAGTAAGCTCATGTATCTGACTCGTTGAACCTCTAGCAACCTTGAATTTTGCATTTGGGAAGCTATCGGTTTCATGTGGACCAGTAACCTTCACAGCCGTAATTTTTCTTGCACTCCAAGTCTCATACTACGACTTCATATGCTTCAGGTAGAACGAGAAAAGCAAGTGCTCTGCACCACTGTCTGTTGCTGGGACATTCGCAACTTTCACAAAGCTGCGAAACCTGAAGGCTTTCGAAGTCATCGGAAGGTCCAGCTGCGAATCTTGTGTATTCTGAAGATCAAATGACACAACTGGTTCCAACCAATATTGACTCGGCATATCAACAACTTCACTCAGGATTTGCTTCAAGGTCCATACTAGAAACAAGTGCTTTCGACTTTCTAGCGTGGCCTGAGCTTCGCGTTTGACATTTTCTTTCACTTCAGCCCCGCAAAAGATTCTTTGGTGCTCATCCATCTGAGCTTCACGGTCTATTATTATTTTCAACTCGTGTTCGTCAGGCTCTTCATCTTCGCTGTTATCAACTATTGGTTCTTCATTGAACAACTTCACTTTGCCTTTCGGTTCATTTTTGCTTTTTGGCTTAATAGTGGGCATGACCGAAGGTTTGGGGTTTTCCTTCTTAGATTGATTCACACCTTCTCCCTCTTGTTTCAAAATTGAGCTGGATTCCGGAACACCTTCCAGTCCGTGAAGCATGGCGAATACTGTGACATCCCCATTTTCACGGCCAGAAAAGACCGATTTGTTTATGCTTTGTTTGAAAATCAGAGTAACATTTTAAATAAAAGTGTTGCGGAATTTATTCCCAAAATAAAATATGATAAATATTTATCAAAACATTTCCGAAGAAATGTGTTTCACCGAGACTAATTAATAGTCTAAGCATTATTACTATTATATAAGCGCTAAACAATACTTCTCAACCACTATGTACACACAGGGGCCAGACATGAAACACCGGAGGGTAAGATCATTTTGGCATATAGCAATTCTGAATCCAACAACCCAGACAGCCCTTCAAACCAGATTCCCCGTACCGCGAGTGGTTAAAAGATATTATAACGACACTTATATAACTCATAATAATAGCCCAAATATTTATTATAAGGTCTTAATATTATTACTTTAATTAAATAAAAGCTATATTTCAAATTAGGTAGGCGTAGCTCACTTACAGGAGAATTTTATTAAAAATCGGGCTCTGCTGAAGCAGCGTTTCCAATCCGAAAAGCTCTTTTCTCGGAGCCTTCGGGAGCTTCGGGGCTTCCTTCAGGTGCTAGGGGGTATCCTAGGCTTTAGGGGGGTTAAGGTAGGCTAGAGAGATATTAGAGAGAGAAAGAGAGGGTTATAGGTGTGAGATTGTCGGCTTCCCTCGCACCTCTATATATAGGTGTGAGGCTTCGCACTATGTTGGGCGTAGTCCGAAGTACGCTGGGCATAATGGCGAAGTCATACAACACGTGTCGGTCTTCGGATGGATCATCGTGGCAGGCCTCAGACCGCAGAAGGCTAGTTCGCTGGGCGTACGAGCCTCGGTACGCAAAGCATACTCGAACGTTGGGCGTTCCTCGGCTACGTTGGGCGTCCGAGGTGACATGTGTCGGCATCGGGTGCGAGACCGTGGGATGCAAGCAGCGACTGAGATCATGCCACGTCATCAGTTTCACAGATCTGCCTCCCGACTTCTAAAATTTGTGACTTTCGCATACGAGCTCCGTTTTCGACGTTCTTTACATCCACACCTAGGTGGGACCGTACTCTACAACTTTCATTTAGATTCCATCGGCTAATTTTGACTTTATTTTTAAAGTTATATTTTTAACATGCCGGGACAGAAAAGTCCGTTAAAATCCATAACTTCTTCATCCAACGTCCGTTTTCGTCTGTGTTTTTACCATTATGCTACTTTTAACGAGATCTTTGATTCTCGTTTAGGTTGTGTCGGCCAAAAATCGCCCGATCTAATATTGAAACTCTAGGCTGCATATTGCTAAGCCGAAACTTAGAAAAATCATAACTTACTCATTCAGATTTGGGCATTCTTTTCATGGACACTCTCGGTTTAACGAACACTACGACTTTCGTTTAGATTGCTAAGGCTAAAAATCACTTTATCTCAAATTCACTATTTACGTCACATAGTGTCGTGCCGGTTCTGTCGCGAAACTTCGACAGACCATAACTTCTTCGTTATAACTCGGATTTCGGCGTTCTTTATATATCCAGAATCCTTGTCACGACCAGTACAACTTTCTTTATTGATATAGGGTTTATCTAACACTTTATTTTTTATGCTTATTTTATCATTTATTTATTATATCATTATAAAAAGTAAATAAGCACATAATTCACATAATATTCACATAATTCCTCTTTATTACTTCAAAATAGGTTACATTGGTTGACCCTGACTATTACATCACTATACTACGGTTAGCCCAGAAACACGGGCGTTACAATTCTCTCCCTCTTAGGATGATTCCGTACTGAAATCATGCATCAGCAAATATATGTGGATAGCGACTCATCATATCACTCTCTGTTTCCCAGGTGAGATTTGGCCCATTCGTATGTTTCCATCGGACAAGCACTAAGTCGACCATCTTGCATCGTAACTTCTTAGTCTTATGGTCAACGATTGCCTCGGGCTCTTCGATTAGCCTCTTATTCTCATCCATTCTTAACTCTGAAATTGGAATTATGTCGGGAATGTCTCCTGTGAATTTTCTCAAATAACACACGTGGAAAGTGTTATGAATACCATCTAGTTCTTCGGGCAATTCTAGCTTGTAAGCTTGGTTCCCAATCCTCTGAAGAACTTTGAACGGCCCAATAAACCTTGAACTCAGCTTTCCTCGTTTCCCAAATCTTATAAGTCCCTTCCATGGTGAAACTTTAAGCAAAACCGAATCTCCAACTTCGAATGTCATCGACCGTCGCTTTCTGTCAGCATAGCTCTTTTGATGATCCTGAGTCGCTAACATTCTTTCCTTGATCACCTTCAGCTTTTCAGCAGTCTGATCGACCATCTTGGGCCTCATAAACTGCTTTTCTCCCGACTCAAGCCAACAAGACGGCGTACAACACTTCTGTCCATACAAAGCTTGATAGGGTGCCATCTTGATGCTCGAGTGGAAACTGTTATTGTCGGAAAACTCTACCAGAGGTAAGTGCTCATCCCAGTTACCTTGGAATTCCAGGGTACATGCTCTCAGCATATCTTCCAGTGCTTGAATCATTCTTTCTCTCTGACCATCAGTCTGCGGATGGTAAGCTGTACTCAAACACAAGTTCATACCCAATTCCTATTGTAGACTCCTCCAAAACCTTGACGTGAAACGACTATCACGATCTGATATAATCGTTTGAACCGATCCATGACCACCCAAATCATGTCGTGACCGTTCTTTGTCCTGGGCAGTTTAGTCACAAAATCCATAGTGATGTCTTCTCATCTACCCATGGGTACATGTAAAGATTCTAAACTCCCATATGGTTTATGATGTTGTGCCTTAACTCTTGCACATGTCACACACTTGGCCACATACTTTGCAACATCAAGCTTCATCGTCGGCCACCAGTAGTAGGGTTTCAGATCCTTATACATTTTAGTGCTACCAGGGTGAATTGAGTACATGATATTGTGAGCTTCTTCAATCAGAAGATCTCTTACCCCTCCTGTCTTAGGTACCCAAATTCGATCTTGGAATACCTTTAGTCCTTGACTGTTTGTACCAAACACTAACTTTTTGCCCAAACGTTCTTCCTTTCGGTCATTTTTCTCTGAAGCTTCTTCTTGAGTTTTCTTGATGCTTTCCACAATCGTCGAGACAACTTCCATTCTCAATGCTCTTGGCCTTTTTCTTTCAAGATTTACTTTCCGACTGAGAGCATCAGCGACAACGTTGGCTTTACCAGGGTGGTAAAGTATCTCACAGTCATAGTCCTTGAGTAATTCTAGCCAGCGTCGTTGTCTCATATTCAATTCCTTCTGATTAAAGAGATACTGGAGACTCTTATGATCAGTGAAAATTGCACTTCATGCCATAAAGATAATGCCTCCATATCTTTAGAGCGAAAACTACCACTGCCAACTCCAAATCGTGAGTGGGGTAGTTCTTTTCATGCTCTTTCAACTGTCAAGATGCATATGCTATCACCTTTTCTCTTTGGGTCAGAACACAACCCAACACAACTCCAGACGCATCTCTATAAACTGTGAAGTCTTCAACTCCGTTGGGAAGAGAAAGAATCGGTGCTTCACATAATTTCTTTTTTTAGCTTCTCGAATGCTTCTTCATGTTTTTCACTCCAAGTATAAGTAGCCTCTTTGTGGGTCAAAGCTGTCAATGGGGCAGCTATCAAAGAAAAGCCTTGGATAAACGTTCGGTAATAACATGCTAATTCCAGAAAGCTTCGAATCTCTGTGGGACTTTTCAGTCGTTCCCACTTCATCACAGCTCCAATCTTTGTTGGGTCAACCATTATCCCTTCTTGTTTAACCACATGACCCAAGAATTGGACTTCTCAAATCCAAAAGTCGCATTTGGAGAACTTTGCATACAACTTCTCCTTCTTCAAGACTTCTAACACTTCTCTCAAGTGTCTGCCATGCTCATCCTGGCTTTCTGAGTAAATCCGAATGTCATCTATGAACACTATCACAAATTTATCAAGGAATGGTTTACAAACCCTGTTCATCAAATCCATGAATGTTGCTGGAGCATTGGTTAGTCCAAACGACATGACCAAGAACTCATAGTGTCCATATCTCGTTTTCAACGCAGTTTTCTCTATATCATACTCTCTTACCTTCAGCTGATGATATCCTAACCTAAGATCGATATTTGAGAAGAAGGTTGAACCTTGCAGCTGATCGAATAGGTCATCAATCCTTGGCAATGGGTATTTGTTCTTTACCGTTGCCTTGTTCAGCTCTCTGTAATCTATGCACATCCTCATGCTTCCATCTTTCTTCTTCACGAATAACACCAGAGCTCCCCAGGGTGATGAACTAGGTCTAATGAAACCATTATCCAACAACTCCTAAAGTTGCGACATAAGCTACTTCATCTTCGTCGGTGCTAATCGGTTTGGTGCTTTCGCTATTAGTGTCGTTCCTGGTAACAAGTCTATCCAAACCTCTACTTGTCTATCAGGTGGTAATCCGGGAAGATCTTCGGGAAAGACTTCCGGATAATCACATACGAACGATATGCTTTGCACTTCCTTCTTCTCCTTCTTAGCATCGATCACAAATGCCAAGTATGATGTGCATCCTTTGGACAAACATTTTCTGGCTTTCATTAGGGAAATTATTCCAGAGTTCACTCTGCGTTTTTCCCCGTACACCATAAATGACTATTTTCCAGGTGGTTTTACCCTTACTATCTTCTTCCTGCATAGTATCTCGGCATCATTGGCGCTAAGCCAATCCATTCCCAGCACGATGTCGAAACCATTCAGCTCAATGGGTAACAGCTCTTCGTGGAATTCGTTTCCATTCAGTTCGATGATGATGTTTTTTAATATAGTCGCTAACAGGTATGAATTTGCCACTGGCAACTTCCACAACTAGATCATTATCAAGTTTATCTACAGGTAATGCTAGTCTTCCACCAAATTTATATGATACAAAGGAGTAGTTTGCTCCCGAATCAAATAGTATATTGGCAGGGAATCCATTTACAAGAAAGGTACCTGATGCGACATCTGCTGCATCCTTTGCAGTTTCCAAAGTCATCAGAAAAGCTCTGGCTTTTGGCTTTGGTGGGACATTGGGCCTCGTCGCCTCCTTCTTCTTCGCGAAATCCTTAGCAATGTGCCCTTCTTCACGACATTCATAACACACCCTTTTGCTAGCGGTGCACTCGTTGGCATAATGCCATGTCTTCCACACTTGTAGCAGGTCACTTCCTCGTTACATTTCCCGGAGTGCTTCCTTTTGCACTTCTCGCACCACGTTGCTTCGTTTCCTCCTCCCCCAAATTTTTTTGAACTGGACTTGCTCTTCTTATTGGGCCTTGTAGACCCCTCAAACTTCCTCTTTTCGCCAACCTCAATCTCGCTGGCGGCTCTTCCCTTGATCATTTCTTCCATAGACTTGGCAACCCAGATAGCTGCCTCCAGAGTAGGTGCCTGACGTACTGGCACCGCATACTCCCATGGAAGCCCCTTTGCGTACTTGTCGATCTTCATTAGCTCATCTAGGATAAGGCGCAAAGCAAACTCCATCTTGTCTGTGAAGTTGTTGGTGTATTCATCTATGGACATGCTTCCATTCTTCAGACATAGGAATTGGTTCTCTAGCTCGAGCAGGTTTTTGGATGAGCAGTGCTTGCGCTTGAATTGCACCAAAAACTCTGCACACGTCAGTTGTAGGGGCTCATTGGGGCTTAGAGTATTCCCTAGGGTGTGCCACCAGCGAACAGCGCCTCCTTTGAACTGACGCACTGCGAATGTGGTTTGTTGTTTGCCTTTGCAACCAAAGGTCATGAAGGCTAACTCCATCTCCGAGATCCAATCCATAACTCCAATCGGATCTTCCTTCCCAGTTAAATTCGATGTCTTGCAAGTTATAAAATCTTTGTACTTGCATCCGTTTCTCTCGACTCCGTCCTCGGGGTTATTCCTCCTAACCACCGGCGGATCAGCTTGACCAACGATCCTGCTGTAGTTTCCCTCTTCTGATTGCCCATCATTCAGTTCCGGTTGTTCGACAAGCATCGTGGGTTCATCCCGATTCTATTGAAGTAAATGTCTTGTTTCCTCCATTTGATGACCCAACATCATCTGGATCATCGCTTGTACCCTGGCCAATGTGATTGGATCAGGTGCAGCTTCAACTACAGGCACTTGCTCGATCCCTTGAGGTCGAGGCTGTTGATTCCTGTTTCGATTCGCATTTCCGGCTCCACTTCGGGTTCTTGCCATCTCGATCTATACACCAAATTAGGTGAATTTGGATCATTATTTAGGATAGACGTTTTAAATCATCCTTATCACTCCGAAACGTTACATGCTAGTTCTAATGTCGTAGTCAAACGCTTAGAATCCTAAACACATAAGGTTTCCAAATCCGGTCAGCAACAGACCATATATCCGAACAAATAATAACATCTTTATAGCTATAACATAAAACATTTAGCACATAAAAGCATTTTAGGCATCTTTCCTAAAATAAACTAGTGCTTGTGTCTAAAGTATATAACACACTCATCTCACAATCGTCGCTTAACATTCTAAGTTTAAGTCTAGAAATCCTACAAATTCCTAGTTCTCTTAAACTAAAGCTCTGATACCAACTGTGACATCCCCATTTTCACGGCCAGAAAAGACCGATTTGTTTATGCTTTGTTTGAAAATCAGAGTAACATTTTAAATAAAAGTGTTGCGAAATTTGTTCCCAAAATAAAATATGATAGAGATTTATGAAAGAATTTCTGAAGAAATATGTATCATTGTATTAAAACCTCGGGATGTCATGTTCGATACAGATCATAAGCATAAAAAGTACAATATAAGCCTTACAACATTTATTTCTATCTACAGGCCTATATTCCATTATCCCTCATCTAGTCATCCAACTATGCTCTTGTGCTACTACCTGTAATACAATAAACTGAGTGGGTCAGGCTTGGGAGCCTGGTGAGCACATAGGGTTTTCAACCCACAATAAATAAATTTATTAACTTCATCAAACCAAACAAACCCGATTACCCGTTCCCGTTATCCTCACCTTACGTCCCTCAACATCTAATATAAGGGACCTAGCCTAAGGATTTTCATCGGGGTGACAACACTGCTTTGGGGGTTCCTCAGCAGTTTATGTCAAATAAGGCAACCATGTGGGAGATGGAGTACTGTTGGTGAGCACTAAGTTCAAATAAACACCTACAGGTTGCGAGCCTGCTAGCGTTCCACTGGACCGTATAGTAAAGTCCGTGGTCATCATCTATACTCCGCTAGATGACTGGATCAACAACAACATCGAGGCCTCTCATTACTTTATTTTATCACACAACAACTATTTCATCCACCCATGTTTTACCCAACATATTGTAGATATAAAATACATATACAGTTTAAATCATTTAAAACATATATAAAATCATTCATCCAGGATAGACAGCAAGTATTCGGATAATATGCACACATAGCACGTAATTTATAAAATACTTCATATATATGTGTAAGATGACAGTAACTATGCACTCACCTGTAAAGGTGGTGACTCTGACTTCAAACAGCACTTCGCTTCATTAAAAACAATTTCCTTTGACGAAACCTAGTATTATTACCACTAGAGTTTAGTCTAATATTCACCGAGACTAACTAATAGTCTAAGCATTATTACTATTATATAAGCGCTAAACAATACTTCTCAACCACTATGTACAGACAGGGGACAGACATGAAACACCGGAGGGCATGATCATTTTGGCATATAGCACTTCTGAATCCAACAACCCAGACGTCCCTTCAAATCAGATTCCCTGTACCGCGAGTAGTTAAAAGATATTATAACGACACTTGTATAACTCATAATAATAGCCCAAATATTTATTATAAGGTCCTAATAACATTACTTTAATTAAATAAATGTTATGTTTAAAATTAGGTAGGCGTAGCTTACTTACAGCGGGTTTTTATTAAAAACCGGACTCTGCTGAAGCAGCGTTTCCGAGCCGAAAAGCTCTTTTCTCGGAGCCTCGGGAGCTCCGAGGCGTCCTTTGGGTGCTAGGTGGTACCATAGGCTTTAGGGGGGTTAGGGTAGGCTAGAGAGATGTTAGAGAGAGAAAGAGAGGGTTAAAGGTGCGAGATTTCAGGCTGCCCTCGTACCTCTATTTATAGGTGCGAGGCTTCGCACTATGCTGGGCGTAGTTCGAAGTATGTTGTACGTAATGGCGAAGTCATACAACACGTGTCGGTCTTCGGATGGATCATCGTGGCAGGCCTCGGACCACACAAGGCTAGTTCGCTGGGCGTATGAACCTCAGTAACCGGAGCATACTCGGATGCGGGGCGTTCCTCGGCTATGCTGGGCGTCCAAGGTGACAGGTGTCGGCATCGGGTGCGAGACCGTGGGATGCAAGCAGCGGCTGAGATCATGCCATATCATCAATTACGCAGATCCGCCTCCCGACTTCTAAAATTCGTAACTTTCGCATACGAGCTCTGTTTTCAACGTTATTTATATCCAAGCGTAGGTGGGACCGTACTCTACATCTGTTGTTTAGACTCCGTCGGCTAATTTTGACTTTATTTTTAAAGTTATATTTTTAACAAGCCGGGAGAGGAAAAGTCCGTTAAAAATCCATAACTTCTTCATCCGACGTCCGTTTTCGTCTGTCTTTTTACTGTTACTCTACTATTAAGGAGATATTTGATTCTCGTTTAGGTTGTTTCGGCCAAAAATCGCTCGATCTAATATTCGAACTCCGGGCTGCATACCGCTAAGCCGAAACTTAGAAAAATCATAACTTCCTTATACAAAGTCAGATTTGGGCGTTCTTTTCATGGACGCTCTCGGTTTAACGAACACTACGACTTTCATTTAGATTGCTAAGGCTAAAAATCACTTTATCGCAAATTCACTATTTACGTCATGCAGTATCGTGCCGGTTTTGTCGCGAAACTTCGACATGCCATAACTTCTTCGTTATGACTCGGATTTCGGCATTCTTTATATATCCGGAATCCTTGTCACGACCACTACAACTTTCTTTATTGATATCGGGTTTATCTAACACTTTCGTGAAGACATCGGCTAGCTGATCAACGGATCTAAAAAAGTGTATCTCGACATTTCCATCTTCCACATGATCTTTGATGAAGTGATACCTCAGTGCGATGTGCTTCATCTTTGAATGTTGCACTGGGTTGTGAAAAATGTGAATGGCACTTTCAGAATTGCAATATAAGGGGATTCGTTTCATGTTGATGCCATAGTCACGAAATTGACTCTGAATAAAAATAACTTGTGAAGTGCAAGATGCAGTGGCTATGCACTCTGCTTCAGCAGTCGATTGGGAGACGTAAGTTTGCTTTTTATATTGCCAACTCACAAGTCTTCCATCAAGAAATTGGCATCCTCCGGTTGTACTTTTTCTATCTAGACCACAACCTCCAAGATCAGCATCCGAAAACGTTTGAAGAAAGAAACCTGAACCAGAGGGGTACCATATTCCTAATGAGGATGTTCGCTTGAGATACCTGAATATGTTCTTAACATCTGTCATGTGAGGTTCGAGAGGATTATCTTGAAACCTAGCACAATAGTAAACTTAAAACATGATATCTGGACGACTAGCAGTTAGATACATCAATGACCCTACCATCTGATGATAAAAGGTATATCAGCAGCTGGTTTATCCAGAGAGGGTGTTAGTTTCGTTCCGAATGCCATTGGTGTTGGATAAGGTGTCTAAGTCCATAACTATATTTGGTATGTACTTGACCCGACCCGGCATGGTTCATTTGGGTTGCACTTCACCGGAACAATTTGTATGGATAGACTTTTGAGAAGAGGATGTTTATTATTTATTAATATATTATGAGTTCTAATATATTAATATATCATATTATTTAATTAGTATTGGTCAAGAATTAATTTGGAATTAGTTTAGTGATCAAAATTAAATATGGATTCTTATAGTATGGGCCAATGGATTATTTAGGATGGGCTAAGCCTACATGGAAGTCCATGGATAGTCCATGGAGGTTTTAACCCATTCATCCTAAGTAATATGAAAGGTCATGGGTATTAGCGTTTACATAGGTGTAACCCTAATCCTTCTACACTAAAAAAGAAACCTACAAGCTACCAAAATCGGCACTAGTGTGTGTGATAAGAGGCATAGCCGATTTTGAGTGATACATACTCTATCTCTCTCAATAATTCCAAGTTGTTGGTGATTTGTGATTCCACTTGAGGCATTCACATTATTGGTGCTAGGCTCTTAAAGCTCTAAGTAATCAACTACAAGAAAAGGTATGTATTATATCTAGTTATTTTCTTGTACAAGTACCTATGATTGCATGCTAGATAGGACAATGCTTTGGAAATCAGTTTTGCATGTATCATAGAGAAAACATAGATCCAAAGAATTTAGGGTTGTATCTGCACCTTAAAGTTGTTAGGATGCTCAAAACCCATCAGTGGTATCAGAGACTAGGATTGTTTTCTATTATATTGTTGCTTGAATGTGATTTTGCAAAGCAGAATTTGCTGTCTGACAGCTCAACTCGCCGAGTACATGAACAGACTCGACGAGTTGAAGCCTTTTGCCTTGGACTCGGTGAGTTTGGACATGCAGTCGACGTGTCTGACGAGCTGAAAGCAGGTTGTTCGAGTTTTTTTTTGGCCAGAATTGGATTAGGATCATTACCAATAACTGTTTTGAATCATTTAAACTGTTTTTTATGATATGGTAATAAACATCCTAATCTAATTACAAGGTGATTGTCATAATATCAATAATTGTATTAGTTAATATGATCATGCTAATGTCTTGAAGATTGATGATATGAATTATCTTGTTCTATGAGTTTGAATATGATCATCCATGCATTATTTGATTATTATGTTAATTAAATCCATGATCTATGTGTTTTAATGGAGTCCATAATTTGTCCTCAAGTTATGGATTACCAAAAGTCTTTTCTTTAGAAGAGTCATTAAACTCATAGGTTATAGAAATGAAGAGTCTCATTTGTAATAGGCCATTAAAATCATATGTTATGGAAATAAAAAGTTTTGAAGAGTTCCAAAACTTGCCCTCAAGTTGTGGAATTTGTAAAGTCTCACACACATTAATAGTTTAATTCCAAACCCTATAATTTTAAAATTTTAAAATTCAACCCTTATACTGTTATAATATTAAAAGTTTAATAATTATATATATATATATATATATATATATATATATATATATATATATATATATATATATATATATATATATATATATATATATATATATATATGTATAAGATAGGTCAGTCTTACTGTTAGTAGGTCTTATTTACGAATCCAATCTATAAGGGGGGTATAAGGTTACTACCTATAAAATGGCAGTTTAATTGGTGTCCATTCTCACCCACCGCTTCCTTGATTAGTGGAGGGTCGTTAGCCGAACGGGTAGGATAGGACATTAATTCTCATTTAAGTATAATGATAATTATAAAGTAACTAAATGTTTTATAAATTTCCAATCTTAGTTACTTTAGGAAAATGTAAAATTGGTGTTAACCCATGAAATTACACTTTGCACATCACCAAGTCGTTAATGGAGAGTGTGTGGTTAACCGACATACTAACCTGGACTAGTAAGGGTGGCAAAGGGTAGCTTAATGTTTATCATAGATCGGTGGAGCGTGTGTGGTTAACCGGCACATCGATTAGGTGATAAAGTTAAGAGTACCAAGTTAATTTTCATGGTTATTCACACCTTGTTTGTGATCCTCGACATCCCAGTCACAAACCTGAAGGGCATAATCGAGATTTAAACACTCCATTGAAAAGTTCAATGAATCTCAAAAGAATCTAGGAATTTCAATTCATTTAAAACATAATAATCTATTTCGTTTTTCATGGTGAAAATTGGTAAATCGTCATTTACCTACCTTCAAATATTTTGTAGCTTGGATTACGGCATCCCTCTTCCAAGTTATAAAATATTGGTTTAGGTCCTAGCCTTAATATTTCATTTTGGGTGTTATATTAAGGACTATTATCTAATTTAAACTTTGTCTTTCTTTTCAGATGTCTTCCAACAATGCTTTTGGCTCAAACCCTACTGGCTCCTTCTCTCTCATGAACCTTTGTGGGAGAGTCATGTGTAACATACACGTTTTGAAATCGTGTTTTAAGTAAATAATATTATGAAATATTATGTGATATTGAGTATTGAGTTCTAATAGATAGTTTTTACTAGAAATAAAGTAAAACTATGTTTAGAATCACTCATAAATTATTGGAAGTCTTATGAGATTCCAATTAAAAGCCAAATAGTGAAATTTAGCGAAAATATAAAAATTGAAATAAGTAAAATTTTATTATTGAAAGTTGTAGATAATCTCGTTATAAACATGTAGGCGAAAACCTCGTCGAAATCCGAGTTATAACGAAGAAGTTATGACCAATCGAAGATCCGCGACAAAACCGTCACGACGCCGAATGACGTAAAAAGTGAGTTTTTGATAAACTACTTTTTAGCCTTAGTGATCTAAATGAAAGTAGTAGTATTCGTTAAACCGATAATTTTGATAAAAAGAACGCCAAAATCTGACTTCGTATGAGGAAGTTATGATTTTTCTAAGTTTCAGCTTAGTAGTAGACAGCTAAAAACTCGTATTTTAGATCGAGTGATTTTTAGCCGACACAACCTAAACGAGAATCGAAGGTCTCGTCATTAGCAGTACAACGGTAAAAAGTCTGACGAAAATGGACGTCGGATGAAGAAGTTATGAATTTTTAACGGATTTACCAGTCCCGGTCTGTGAAAAATAATAATATAAAAATAAAATCAAAATTTTCCAACGAAGTCTAAACGAAAGTTGTAGAGCATAATTTTTCCTACGCGTGCATATAAAGAACGTCAAAAACGGAGCCCGTATGAGAAAGTTATGTATTTTACAAGATTAGGCACAATTTTCGAGAATTTTCGCATGAATAGTGCCAGCCACGTCACCCTCGCTCTGAGCTGGCCACGTATCCGAAGCAGCTGCGTGGCACCTCCGAGAAGTGACACGTGTCGCACAGGTGTCCGAAGTCGATCACGTGATCCTCGCATGCATCCCTCGTGCCCGACCCGCGTGTCGTTTCCTGATTCGACCGAGGAAGTAGCTGCGTCATCTGACCAATCCGAAGCGCACACCTGTTCTGACTCTCGCTTTCGAGCCTCGCCCTTCTGCCACCTGTTCCGAGCCTCGCAGCCACCTGCCCTCTCCCCCTCGCTTCGGATCCGGACCTTCGCACTATAAATAGTGCCTGCGAACCCTCCTGGCTAAAGTTAGGAAATTTACCCTTTTTCACCCTTTTTCCATATTTTCACCACTTTGACATCCCCCGAAGCCCCGATATTAATTCCAATGCCCGAAACACGCCCCGAAATTCCCGAGAAGCCTGAAAAAATTTATCTTTTCGGTTTCGAAGCCCAACCCTCGCAGGGCCCGGTTTTCAAGAAAACTCCCAGTTTTCAAGGAAGAAAGCTAATTATAGTAACGAAGTGCTGCCCAAATTACTATTTTAACCCCCGGTTATTTCACAGTGAGTTTAATATATAGGAACAATTGTATGTTATGTGTTATATGTGCTACGTGCTTTTCAGTGTTATTATTCCGGTTTATTTTCCCATGTTATTTTTATTCGTTATTTTTAATAGCAAAAGAAATACCTTTGACCATGTGATCAGTGAAAGAACTTAGATTCATATTGGTACTGGTATGTAGCCTCTGGCCATGTAGACATGTCTCCGTAAGAGAATGATTTCTATTATATGGTATTGGCAGAAGGTTAGATAGAGCTATAAGCCTGAAATCTACCAAAAGGTTAATCCGAAGTTGTATGTCTTCTGTGCCATTTGGGCCAAAGCTTTATTGATGTATATCAAGTATGGAAATTGTTATGTCTCATTGATTGTATATCTTTGAGTCAAATCAATGATTGATATGGAAAGTTTGTCACAAGATTCACATATGCCATTGTTGTTCCTTGATCCTCTTTGCCTCTGTCATATTGAAGTGTATATATATATATATATATATATATATATATATATATATATATATATATATATATATATATATATGGCATAACGTTAAATTGAATCTATTATTGAACTCACTAAGCGTCACTGCTTACCCCTCTCAATGTTTAACTAATTTACAGGAGATAAGCATCCAGTATAGTTATATACTGATAGAAGATTTTTGAATAGTTTGAAACTATTGTATTGATAGAAGATTTTCGAATAGTTTGAAACTATTGTATTTTGCACTCCCATATGTATGAAACTATAGAATCCTGGGAAGTTATGTAATATATAACACTTTGAAATAGTTGGTTTGTATCCAGAGTTTGTATTCACTTTATCAATATAAAATATTGTTTTTATGAATATGCATGTAGCATGTTTCGGAGTAACAATTGTCAAGTATGAAAGTGTGGGTCTTTCAATCATGGTATCAGAGCAGTGGTTTAAGTGAACTAAATTCCACGGATTGGTATTTAGACTTAAACTATTGGAAGTTCAATATATGAACTTAATCATTGTAAGTATAGGGATACAAACCATAGGAAATATTTAACTAAAAGTATTAGGTAATAATAAACCCTAATGTTCTAAAATACAAAGTTACTCCATATTGCAGAGCAATGGCTGAACAGGTTAGTAGCCATACCCCTGAGGTTGGTGGAGGTTCTCAACCTGAGGAAGTAAATACTCCAGTATCTCCTCGTGAGGAGCGACTCTTGGGTAAACTTACCGGTGTTATTCGACAGACTCTCGAAGAACACAAAAAGAGTGGTGATAAAGGAAAAGAGAAAGCCACTGGAGAATCTTCAAAAGGGGAGGTGAAGCATCCCTCGTTCAAAGATTTCAAGAGTAGTGGTGCTACAGAGTTTTCTGGTGTTCTTAATCCCATTGTTGTTCTTACCTGGATCCAGAACACAGAGAAAGTGTTTCATATTTCTCATGTGGATAATGAAGACAAGGCTAATTATACTTCTGCAATGCTCATCGGAGAAGCCTTGGTCTAGTGGGAAGCAACCTATGAAGCTCTCAACGGGTTTGACCAGGAGAATTTATCCTAGGAAATGTTCAAAACTCGTGTGCTAGAGAAGTATTGTCCTCTAGACATGAGGAGGAGATTGGAGAAAGAATTCCTCGATCTTAAACAGGGAGGAATGACTGTGAATGAGTATGAAACTCAGTTTAATCAAAGAGCAAGGTTTGCTACAAAGTATATCCCAACTGAAGACGAGAAAATTCAGTTATTCATGGAGGGACTACAGCACGAAATCCACGATTTCGTTGTCAATCGGGAGGTTCTATCATTCGATAAAGCCGTTGAGTATGCTCGAAGGCGTGAGCATGACTTAGAGATATGTGGTGCCACTCTTACTGTTCCGAAGTATCCACATACTGAAAGAACTGTTCCTGTTCCTTCTTTTCTACCAGCTCAATCCATTCAGACTGAGCCTGGTAATCAAGTGCAAACTCAAAATGCCTCTCGTGGACGCGGTAGATCACAATTGTTTTCTATTCAATCGCCTTCATGTCGTGTTTGTGGAAGGAATCATCCAGGACAATGCAAAATAGACAAGGAATCCATTGTCTGTTTTGTATGTGGAGAAAAGGGTCATATAAATCCAGCTTGCCCAAGAAAGGATGTTACTTGTTTTGCATGTGGTATTATTGGCCACAATAAGCGTTTTTGCCCTACTCTTACTAGTCAGATGACCGGAAGTCAAGCTTTTGTCCAACAACCGGCGAGAAGTCAAGCCCCTGTTCAACAATCAAAGGGTACTCCAACTAAAAAGGAGGAGGTGCCAAAAGCTAAGGGCTGTGCATTCCAGATTACCTCAGAGGAGGCACGCGAGGACCAGAATGTTGTGACGGGTACATTTCTTGTCAACACTAGACCTGCTCATATCTTATTTGATTCTGGTGCCTCAGATTCTTTTGTGTCTTATGAATTTGCGCATTCCTTTCAAATTGCTTGCTATGTACTCGCGCAACCATTTCACGTAGATACTACTGGAAGTATATCATTACTTGCCGATAAAGTCTATAAGAATTGTGTTATAGAAATTGAAGGCTACAATTTTCTTGCTAATCTAATTCCTATCTCCTTGCCCAACTTTGACATTATTCTCGGCATGGATTGGTTGTCAAAGAACCACGCAGAACTCTTGTGCTATGAAAAGATAGTACGTATTCCCATTGAAGGGGAGAATCCTATCTATGTCTATGGTGAACAAGGAAGCTTAAAAATAATATATTTCCTCAAAGCTCGTAAATTCATATTGAAAGGGTGTTCTATCTATCTGGCCTACACAGTCGATGTCTCAAAAGAGGAGAAGAAAACGGTGAATGATGTTCCTATTGCTAAGGAATATCCATATGTCTTTCCCGAAGAATTGCCTGGACTTCCTCCGGACAGGAAAGTAGAATTCCGAATTGACTTTGTGCCTGGTGCTGCTCCGATTGCAAAGACTACTTATCGTCTTGCGCCAGCTGAGATGAAAGAAATGATGATCCAACTGTAGGAACTACTTGACAAAGGTTTCATTCGACCGAGTACCTCTCCCTGGGGTGCTCCGGTACTGTTTGCCAAGAAGAAACATGGATCGATGCGGATGTGCATTGATTATCGTGAACTGAATAAGGTGACTATCAAGAACAAGTACCCACTACCTCGCATCGACGATTTATTTGATCAACTTCAAGGTGTTAGCTATTTCTCAAAGATTGATTTAAGATCTGGCTATCATCGGTTGAAAGTTCACGAGCAGTATGTACCGAAGACTGCTTTTCGTACTCGATATGAGCATTATGAATTCCTTGTTATGCCGTTTGGTTTAATAAATGCTCCTGCTGTATTCATGGATATGATGAATCGAGTATGCCGCCCAATGCTCAATAAATCTGTCATCGTATTCATTGACGATATTCTAATCTATTCCAAGTCTGAATCTGATCATACCATTCATATTCGTGCGGTATTAGAACTTCTTCGAAAGGAGAAACTATATGCTAAATTCTTGAAATGTGAATTTTGGCTTCACCAAGTTCAATTTCTCGGCCATGTTATTTCTGGTGACGGTGTATCTGTAGATCCTACTAAAATTGAAGCTATTCAAAATTGGGAAGTGCCCCGTAATGCTTCCGAAATTTGTAGTTTCTTGGGTCTCACGGGATATTACCGGAGATTTATTAAAGACTTTTCTCGTATAGCCGTACCTCTCACGAGTCTTACACAGAAGGAAGTGAAGTTCGAATGGGGTGAAGCTCAAGAAAAAGCTTTCTCAACCCTAAAAGATCTTTTGACTCATGCTCCAATCTTATCACTCCCAGAAGGTGATGATAATTTCTCTGTATATAGCGATGCTTCAAGACTAGGACTCGGTTGTGGGTTGATGCAACGTGGTAAAGTGATAGCCTATGCCTCAAGACAACTGAAAGATTATGAAAAGAATTATCCCACTCATGATCTCGAACTCGCTGCAGTGGTATTTGCCCTAAAACTTTGGAGACATTACCTTTTTGGTACAAAATGTCAATTGTATACCGACCATAAGAGTCTCAAGTATATATTCAGTCAGCAAACTCTGAATATGAGACAACAACGAGCCATGGAGCTGATCAAAGACTATGACTGTGAAATCCTATATCATCTTGGAAAGGCTAATGTAGTTGCCGATGCACTTAGCAGAAAGGTTTATCGTAATAGTATGTGTTATGCTATTACTCACACCACAGTAAAGTTCACTATTCTAGATGAACTAGAGAAATGGCAAGTAGAGGCCCTAAAGCCAGAAAATGTGAAGAAAGAAGGGATGGTACATTATACCGATGTTTTACTTGATGATCCCCAAGGATTGAAGGTATTCAAGAATCGGCTATGGATTCCAAAGATTGGTGGATTAAGAAAGAAGATTTTAGATGAAGCCCATAAGTCTAAACTGTCAATACATCCTGGTACAAGTAAAATGTACTATGATGTAAGAGCTGATTATTGGTGGCCTGGATTAAAGAGAGACATTGGAAGATATGTACAGGAATGCTTAGTATGTTTACAAGTTAAAACAGAGCACCAAAAGCCTTACGGAACCCCAGAAAGTCTTAGTGTACCTGTATGGAAATGGGAAGAACTGTCCATGGATTTTATTAGCAAATTGCCAAAGACTGCTAGACAGCATGATAGCATTTGGGTAATCGTCGACCGCCTGACTAAAAGCGCTCATTTTCTTGCCATGCGTGAAACGGCTCCAATGGAGAAATACCCACAAGTATACTTGGATGAAATTGTTGCAAGACATGGTGTGCCACCAAAAAAGATCATTTCCGATCATGATACTCACTTCACTTCTCACTTTTGGGCGAGTATGCAACGTGAATTGGGATCTCGAGTTGCTCTCAGCACAGCCTATCATCCCCAGACAGATGGTCAGACGGAGAGAACAATCCAAACAGTAGAAGATATGCTTTGTGCATGTGTCTTGGAGTTCGGTGGTAACTGGGATAAATACTTACCTCTTGTCGAATTCTCGTATAATAACAGTTACCACGCTTCAATCAAAATGCCACCATATGAGGCATTATATGGTCGCAGGTGTCGTACTCCATTATGTTGGCGTGAAATAGGACAGAAAATCCTTCGAGGCCCTGAAATGATTCAAGACACCATCGACAAGATTCAAATTGTACAAGAAAGAATGAAAGCCGCCCAGGATCGACAAAAGTCCTATACGGAAAAGAGGAGGCGACCAATAGAATTCTAGGTGGGTGATTTCGTAATGTTGAAGGTATCCCCATGGAAAGGTCTTATGCGATTTGGAAAGAAAGGAAAACTAAGTCATAGGTTTGTTGGTCCTTTCAAAATCCTCCAGAGGATTGGTAAACAAGCATACCACTTGGAATTGCCTGAAGATTTAGCAGGTATTCATGATGTCTTCCATGTGAGTTATCTGCGTAAATGCTTGAGCATCTATGATGAGACAGTTCCATCATCCGAGGTGAAACTGGATAATAAGTTAACTTATGTAGAAGAGCCTGACGAAATTGTAAACGAAAGAACGACTAAGCTACGTAATAAAGAAGTAGAGTTGGTGCTTGTCAAGTGGAAACACCATCGAGGCCCGAACTATACTTGGGAGAATAAGAATGAGATAAGAGCGAAATATCCACATTTATTTTAATCGATGTAATTTCGGGGACAAAATTCTCAAAAGGAGGAGGTATTTGTAACATACACGTTTTGAAATCGTGTTTTAAGTAAATAATATTATGAAATATTATGTGATATTGAGTATTGAGTTCTAACAGATAGTTTTTACTAGAAATGAAGTAAAACTATGTTTAGAATCACTCATAAATTATTGGAAGTCTTATGAGATTCCAATTAAAAGCCAAATACTGAAATTTAGCGAAAATATAAAATTTGACATAAGTAAAATTTTATTATTGAAAGTTGTAGATAATCTCGTTAGAAACATGTAGGCGAAAAGCTCGTCGAAATCCGAGTTATAACGAAGAAGTTATGACCAATCGAAGATCCGCGACAAAACCGGCAGGACGCCGAATGACGTAAAAAGTGAATTTTTGATAAACTACTTTTTAGCTTTAGTGATCTAAATGAAAGTCGTAGTATTCGTTAAACCGAGAATTTTGATAAAAAGAACGCCAAAATCTGACTTCGTATGAGGACGTTATGATTTTTCTAAGTTTCAGCTTAGCAGTAGACAGCTAAAAACTCGAATTTTAGATCGAGTGATTTTTAGCCGACACAACCTAAACGAGAATCGAAGGTCTCGTCATTAGCAGTACAACGGTAAAAAGTCGGACGAAAACGGACGTCGGATGAAGAAGTTACGAATTTTTAACGGATTTACCAGTCCCGGTCTGTTAAAAATAATAATATAAAAATAAAATCAAAATTTTCCGACGAAGACTAAACGAAAGTTGTAGAGCATAGTTTTCCCTACGCGTGCATATAAAGAACGTCAAAAACAGATCCCGTATGAGAATTTTCGAGAATTTTCGCATGAATAGTGCTAGCCACGTCACCCTCGCTCTGAGATGGCCACGTATCCGAAGTAGCTGAGTGGCGCGTCTGAGAAGCGACGCGCGTCGCGCAGGTGTCCGAAGTCAATCACGTAATCCTCGCATGCATCCCTCGTGCCCGACCCGCGTGTCGTTTCCTGATTCGACCGAGGAAGTAGCTGTGTCATCCGACCAATCCGAAGCGCACACCTATTCCGACCCTCGCTTCCGAGCCTCGCCCTGCTGTCACTTGTTCCGAGCCTCGCAGCCACCTGCCCTCTCCCCCTCGCTTCGGATCCGGACCTTCGCACTATAAATAGTGCCTGCGAACCCTCCTGGCTAAAGTTAGGAAATTTGCCCTTTTTCACCCTTTTTCCATATTTTCACCACTTTGACATCCCCCGAAGCCCTGGTATTAATTCTAACGCCCGAAACACGCCCCGAAATTCCCGAGAAGCCCGAAAAAATTTATCTTTTCGGTTTCGAAGCCCAACCCTCGCAGGGCCCAGTTTTCAAGAAAACTCCCGGTTTTCAACGAAGAAAGCTAATTATAGTAACGAAGTGCTGCCCAAATTACTATTTTAACCCCCGGTTATTTCACGGTGAGTTTAATATATAGGAACAACTCTATGTTATGTGTTATATGTGCTACGTGCTTTTCAGTGTTATTATTCCGGTTTATTTTCCCGTGTTATTTTTATTCGTTATTTTTAATAGCAAAAGAAATACCTTTGACCATGTGATCAGTGAAAGGACTTAGATTCATATTGATACTGGTATGTAGCCTCTGGCCATGTAGAACATGTCTCCGTAAGAGAATGATTTCTATTCTATGGTATTGGCAGAAGGTTAGACAGGGCTATAAACCTGAAATCTACCAAAAGGTTAATCCGAAGTTGTATGTCTTCTGTGCCATTTGGGCAAAAGCTTTATTGATGTATATCAAGTATGGAAATTATTATGTCTCATTGATTGTATATCTTTGAATCAAATCAATGATTGATATGGAAAGTTTGTCACATATTTCACATATGCCTTTGTTGTTCCTTGATCCTCTTTGCCTCTGCCATATTGAAGTATATATATATATATGGCATAACGTTAAATTGTATCTATTATTGAACTCACTAAGCGTCACCGCTTACCCCTCTCAATGTTTAACTAATTTGCAGGAGATAAGCATCCAGTATAGTTATATACTGATAGAAGATTTTTGAATAGTTTGAAACTATTGTATTGATAGAAGATTTTCGAATAGTTTGAAACTATTGTATTTTGCACTCCCATATGTATGAAACTATAGAGTCCTGGAAAGTTATGTAATATATAACACTTTGAAATAGTTGGTTTGTATCCAGTAGTTTGTAATCACTTTATCAATATAAAATATTGTTTTTATGAATATGCATGTAGCATGTTTCAGAGTAACAATTGTCAAGTATGAAAGTGTGGGTCTTTCATCATCTTTGATGGGACTAATTTCAATGATTGGATTAGTAACATAAGGATGGTCATTCGCTACGAGGACAAGGAATATGTCCTTGACAAGGAGCTTAAGGTCATTGATGAGTCTTCTGCTACTGCAGAGGAGATTGCTGAGTACACTATCCATGAGAAGGATGCCACTAAGGTATCTTGCATCATGTTGGCAACCATGACAGCAGAACTCCAAAAATCCTATGAGGATTTCTACCCCTATGAGATGCACCAGGATCTGATGGAAAGATACCATCAGAGTGCTCATCAAGAGAGGTATGAAATCATCACCTCCATGATTACAACCAAAATGAAGGATGGAGAGTCCATCACGGGCCACTTGCAGAAAATGCAAAGGTTTGTGGACCGTCTGCTAAAGTTGAATGTCAACTTTGATGAGGAGCTGGCCATAGATATTATCCTACATTCTCTACCTTCTTGTTATGATCAGTTTCGTATGACTTATCATATGAACAAAGAGGAGGTCACCCTCAACAAGCTTCAGGGACTTTTGAGGACTGCTGAAAGTAGTCTCAAAGGTAAGAATATTGTTACCACTCCTACTACTGCCCCTGTTCTGGCAATCGGGCAAGGTAAGGGGAAGAAGAGGAAGACCCTTTCCAAGGGAACCAAGGTAAAGTCTCTTGATGGCTCCTCTTCAAGTGGAACCAAAGGTGGTTCCGCCACTCCCTCTTCCAACCCGAAATATGCACAATGCTTCTATTGTCAGGAAAAAAGGCACTAGAAGCGAAGCTGCCTAAAGTACTTGCAGGATGTTAGGGATGGGAAAGTAAAACCCACCCATGGAGGTATTTAAACTATATTGTTTAATAACTCACCACATACTAATTTGTGGGTCCTTGATACAGGTTGTGGAATTCACATTTGTTCTGATATGCAGGGCCTAAAACTTAATCATGGGGAATAGGATAGGTTCACTTGTCACCAAGGTTGGAGTTTATTCTTTATTGCTGAGTAGTGGGTTAAAATTAGATTTGAATAATTGTTGTTACTCATACGAAATGGCGAGAAATATTATTTCTTTTCATGGTTTGTACAAACAAGGGTTAAAATTTTTCGTTTGATAATGAAAATGGTACTATTAATGCTTTCTATGATAATGTATTTTATTTTAAAGCATTTCCTTGTAATGGTGTATATGAAATGGTGAGGGTTGTAGATAACTTACGAAATAATGTATTGCATATTGATTCTTCCACTAGTTTGGATAAAGCATCCTTGTGGCATTGTCGTCTTGGACATGTCAACAAGAAGAGCATAGGTCAACTCCAAAAGGCTGGAGTCTTGGAATCATTCGACTTAAAATCGGATGATAGTTGAGAATCTTCTTTGCTTGGAAAAATGACAAAGTCACCCTTCACTGGTACTTGTGAAAGGGGTAAGGGTTTTGTTGGACCTCATACACAAAGATGTGTGTGGACCCTTCAAAACCGCCATAAGGGATGCTAACTGCTTCTATGTGGCTTTTACTGATGATTACAGTAGATATGGCTATATCTACTTAATCAAACATAACTCAGAAACATTTGAAAAGTTCAAAGAGTTTAAACAGGAAGTGGAGAATCAGCTAGGCAGGAACATAAAGATGCTCCGATCCGATCGAGGTGGTGAGTATCTTAGTATATAGTGCTTTGACTATCTTAAGGAATGTGGAATTGTTTCAGAATTGACACGTCCTAGGACACCACAGCTTAATGGTATGGCTGAGAGGCGCAATCGAACCTTGTTGGACATGGTTCGTTCCATGATGAGTCGAGCTTCGTTACCAATCTCATTTTGGGGCTATGCCTTAGAGACTGCCTCCCATATCCTTAATCTAGTCCCAACTAAAAAGGTTGCCAAAACAACTCACGAGATGTGGACTGGGAAAGCTCCCACATTAGACCACATTAATATTTGGGGTTGTGATGCTTTCGTGAGATGTGAGACTCACGATAAGATCGAACCTCATAGTGAACGGTGTATTTTCATCGGCTACCCAGAGAAATCCTTTGGTTACCTCTTCTACAGACCGAGTGAAAATTTGGTCTTCGTGGAAAGGAGAGGAGTCTTTCGTGAGAGAGAATTCAAAAGCCAAGGAAACAGTGGGAGGCAAATTGACCTTGAAGAGCTTCAAGAGTCAAGCGGTGAAGGAACCTCAAACACTAGCAATCAACCTGAGGAGGAAACTCCTGTTGAACCAATGGAAGAGTCTGTACTTCTGAGGCATTCCACTATAGTTAGAAATGCACCTGAGTATTATTATGGTTTCCATATCACTACAAAAGGTGATACATTAATCAGTTATAGTACACTTATAAATATGGATGAACCTAACAACTACAAGGAAGACATGGCAGGCTCCGAGTCGGCCAAATGGAAAGAGGCTATGGAGAGCGAGATTCATTCCATGTATGACAATCAAGTTTGGAACTTGGTTGACAATGTACCAGATCGTAAGACAGTCGGATGCAAATGGATCTTCAAGAAGAAGACCGACATGGATGGGAAGGTACATACATATAAGGCACGACGGGTTGCGAAGGGCTTTACTCAAACTCCGGGAGTTGACTATGATGAGACCTTTTCACCAATAGTGAAGATTAAGTCTATTAGGGTTATGCTAGCCATAGCTGCATTGCATGACTATGAAATATGGAAAATGGATGTCAAAACCGCTTTCCTTAATGGAAAGTTGGCTGAGGATGTTTACATGAGTCAGCCAGAGGGTTTTGTCGATGCAAAGCACCCTAATAGAGTGTGTAAGCTTGAGAAATCCATTTACGGATTGACACAAGAATCTCGCAGATGGAATCTTTGTTTTGATGAGAAGGTCAAAGAGCTTGGCTTTTCGAGAAGCAAAGATGAGTCCTGTGTATATGTCATAGCTAGTGGGAGTATAGTTAGCTTTTTGGTACTGTATGTGGATGACATTACTCATAGGAAATGACATCCCAACCTTGTAGGAGGTTAAGTCCTAACTTGGGAAGTGTTTCGCTATGAAGGACCTTAGAGAAGCTGCCTATATCCTAGGGATATGGATATTGAGAGACAGGAGTAAAAGACAAATTAGACTTAGTCAGAGTACCTACTTGGACAAGGTGTTGAAGAGATTCAACATGCATAATTCCAAAAAAGGAAACTTACCGATCCAAAGTAATGCTAAACTGAGTAAGACTCAGAGTCCGAGTACAGAGGCTGAGATAGCTTAGATGAGTCGATTACCATATGCTTCCACTGTTGGATCGATCATGTATGCTATGACTTGTACTCATCCTGATGTGGCCTTTGCTTTGAGCATGGTCAGCAGATATCAAGGAAACCCTGGAAAAGCTCACTGGACTGTGGTAAAGAATATTCTCAAGTACATGCGAAGGACTAAGGACTGGGTTCTTATCCTCGGTGGGAGTGATGACTTGAGAGTGACATGGTATAGTTACGCCAACTTTCAGACCGACAGAGATAATTTCTGTTCTCAGTCGGGCTGGGTATTTACCCTGAATGGAAGAGCAATTACTTGGAAAAGTTCCAAGCAAGAGATAGTAGTTGATTCGACATGTGAATCAGAGTACATAGCAGCAAGCGAAGCGGCGAAGGAGGCGATATGGGTGAAGAACTTCATTAGAGACCTTGGAATTGTACCTGCTATAAAGGAGCCTATGGAAATTTTCTGTGACAGCAATAGTGCGGTTGCCTTAGCCAAGGAACCAAGAGATCATGACAGATCCAGGCACATTGACAGATAGTATCACTTCATAAGACACAAGATAGAAGAAGGAATCCTCGTGGAAAAGAGGGTATCATCAGAAGAGAACCCAACAGATCCCCTCACGAAGGGACTGACTAGGGTTAATCATTTGCAGCATGCGAGGAGCATCGGGCTGAAGGACGATATTAGTTTTAATAATTAGATAACTAATTTTGAAACTTGTAAAATGTAATTGACATTTGATGATTAAATAAAATTTGTTATTTATTTATGAGTAAAGTTACTATCTTGTGTCAATCGTTTACTATTGTTTCAATTTTGCATGTTTTGACTTCCAGAATAATTATATTATTCAAACTTTCCACAGTCAATCATACTGTGGAAGTAGGTATTGAATCAAGACTGCAACATTCATGAGTACTCACAAGTTCTGAGTATTAGATTAAACCCACGCTCACTTGTATCACTTCATGGAATTTATCTCGAGTAATTGTGAGACGGTAATATCATATAAGTCTTCAAACCTAGAGATATGAGTTGTTGACTATGAGTTGGTTGTACATTGATAGTACGAAAACGCATCAGTAACTTGATGTTATAAAACGTGTTGTTGTGTATGATTCAGCGAGTAGTTAGTAGAAGCATATGAGTCGAAGTTTATCTGTTCCTTTTAGTCCTTGGACGATTAAGAGTGATATCTTGGGCCCCTCGATGATTTTGTTTTGACTAATGCGCCGGGCCCGGTCAAAACTAAATTGATGTGTTCGATTAAGTTCTATGTCAAACAAATCGGAAATTGGGAAACAAACTGGTGGACAATAAGTACGACGTTGTTCCATGTATTTGTCTGGCTGATATCTTGAGAACGGAGGATTATATGATCACTTATCTAAAATGGCACTTCATAGTTCGACAAGGTTTTAAGAGCTATGATTGTTGGTCGTTTCCTGAAGTCGTACTTGCAACTATAGTTATTGGACCTACCCAAGTGGGAGACTGTTGGATAAGGTGTCTAAGTCCATAACTATATTTTGTATGTACTTGACCCGACCCGGCATGGTCCATTTGGGTTGCATTTCACCGGAACAATTTGTATGGATAGACTTTTGAGAAGAGGATGTTTATTATTTATTAATATATTATGAGTTCTAATATATTAATATGAAATCATATTAATTAATTAGTATTGGTCAAAAATTAATTTGGAATTAATTTAGTGATCAAAATTAAATATGGATTCTTATAGTATGGGCCAATGGATTATTTAGGATGGGCTAAGCCTACATGGAAGTCCATGAATAGTCCATGGAGGTTTTAACCCATGGATCCTAAGTAATGTGAATGGTCATGGGTATTAGGGTTTACATGGATGTAACCCTAACCCTTCCACACTATAAAAGAAACCTACAAGCTACCAAAATCTGCACTAGTGTGTGTGATAAGAGGTATAGCTGATTTTTTGTGATACATACTCTCTCTCTCTCTCTCTCTCTCTCTCAAGAATTCCAAGTTCTTGGTGATTTGTGATTCCAATTGAGGCATTCACATTATTGGTGCTAGGCTCTTAAAGCTCCAAGTAATCAACTACAAGAAAAGGTATGTATTATATCTAGTTTTTTTCTTGTACAAGTACCTATGATTGCATGCTAGATAGGACAATGCTTTGGAAATCAATTTTGCATGTATAATAGAGAAAACATAGATCCAAAGCATTTAGGGTTGTATGTGCACCTTAAGGTTGTTAGGATGCTCAAAACCCATCAATTGGAACCTTCACTTTTGAATCTCCCACCATTCCAAACTTGGACAGTAAGGTCTTTGTATAAGCTTCCAGGCCCTTGGAGCTTGCTTTAGACCGTAAACTGTCTTGTCAAGAATGTAACAGTGGTTTGGATACTTTTCGTTTATGAACCCTGGTGGTTGTTCCACATACACTGTTTCTTTGAGTTCCCGATTTAGGAATGCACACTTGACGTCTATCTGATAAACTTCAAAGTTCTTGTGTGCTGCGTATTCCAGAAAGATGCGAACAGATTCTAACCTTGCAACAGGTGTGAAGGTTTCTTTGTAGTCGACACCTTCTTCCTGACAATATCCCTTTACTACGAGTCGTGCCTTATTTCTTATCACATTTCCTTCCTTATCCAGCTTGTTGCGAAATACCCATTTAAGACCTACAACGGATGCATCCTTTGGATTGGGAATAAGTCTCCAGACCTTGTTTCGTTCGAATTCATCGAGCTCCTCCTGCATTGCTTTCACCCAATCAGAGTGATCAAGAGCAATTTGAACATTTTAGGTTCAATTTTGGAGATATACGAATTAAACATGCAAAATTCCACTTTAGAGAATAGTGCAATTCGCTTCGCCTTTTGTTGAGCTCTCGTAAGAACACCTGAAGACGAATCTCCTATGACTTGAGTTTTCGGATGATCTTTGGTCCATTTAGCCAATGGAGGGTAATTTGGATCGTATGTTGGATCCAATTCTGCATTCACTTCTTCAAACTCTGATTGTACATCCGAATCATCATTCGCATTTCCATTCTCCCCCTCGAATGATGTATGAATATCATCTTCTGAATTCAGATTCTCCCCCTGGAAAGGTGGCTCTACGATGACTTCAGGGGTTTCGTTCTCCCCCTGAACAGGCATATCAGATAAGGAGGTTGAAGCGAAACCCTCCCCGATGCGATGTAACATTCACATTTGTAGGTTGAACTGGAACTTCATGATCTTTCGTAGTGGTGTGTTCCCGTTCCATTTCTTTCGCAACATCGTCAATGATTTTCTTCAATTCGTCTTCATTGTTGTCTGCTGCTATGGATTCTAAGGAGATTTCCTTTTCTGGCTCATCGAATAAGTTCAGGAACTCCTCGTATAGATTGGAGAGTGGGATGGTAGCAGGATTCGGTTTAGGGAATATCTCCTGTGTTGGACTGTCATTCTTCTGAAACTTCTTCATGTAACTATCGTCAAAGTTAAAATAGTAGGTTTCCTCAATCCTTTTAGACTTTTTGTTGAGAACCCTATATGCTTTGGAAGTTAACGAATACCCCAGGAAGATACCTTCGTCAGCCTTCACATCAAATTTGTTCCTTTGCTCCTTGGAGTTGAAGATAAAGCACTTGGAACCAAAAACATGGAAAAACTTGACATTAGGTTTTTGATTATTTATAATTTTGTATGGGGTGACAGAGAATCGCTTATTGAGGATAGATCGGTTTTGGGTAAAACAAGCAGTTCCTATCGCATCCGCCCAGAAGTAAAGTGGCAGATTTGTGAATGACAACATGGTTCTCGCAGCTTCACACAACGAACGGTTTCGTCTTTCGACTACCCCGTTTTGCTAAGGAGTATAAGGAGCAGAAAAATTGTGAGTTACTCCTTTCGCAGTCAAGAATTCTTCTAATGCTTGGTTTTTGAATTCCAGACCGTTGTCACTGCGAACGTTACGAACCAGCTTTCGCAGTTGAAGCTCTATCTGCTTTATGAAGTCCTTGAGCTTAGGAGTGGATCATGATTTCCTTTTAAGAAAATATACCCAAGTAAATATGGAAAAAATCATCTATAATAATGAGAATGTATCTGTTACCACCAATTCTTTCTATTGCAGAAGGACCATAGAGGCCTATATGCAAGAGTTCAAGTGGTTCAGTCACTTTCGTGTTCATAATCGATGGATGACTCTTCCTGCTCTGTTTTCCCATTTAGCAAGCTGCAGAATGATGTTCTTTGTCAACTTTCAGGAGTGGTAACCCTCGCACATGATCTCCAAGAACGAGTTTGTTGATATCTTTAAAATTAAGATGCGAGAGTCTCATGTGCCATAGCCAGCTATCATCAATGGAAGCTTTCGCAAGTAAGCAAATTGTTGGCTTCCCTTTGATCGAACTCAGATTCAGCGGATACATTTCACCTTTTGTGTTTTGATTTCAGGAGCATAGTCTCGGACTTCTTTTCGATTATTTTTGATCCTTCGTCGTCAAATGAAACTTTCAGTCCAATTCCCACCACCAACTGCAAAACACTAATGAGGTTGTGTTGCAGTCCTTCCACGCACGTGACCTTGAGAATTGAAAACTCTCCATTGGTTATCATTCCATAATCTTTGATTTCACCAAGGGAATTGTTGTCGTATTTCACTCTGCCTACATCCTTTAGTGCTCTGAACTCTCACAGTTCTTCCTTCCTACCTGTCATGTGACACGAGCAACCACTGTCGATGTATCATTCAGAGTCAAACTGCTCATCACGTTTTACCTTCGAAAGTTAAGCAAATTTAGGAACCCAAACTCTTTTGGGCCCTCGTGAGTTTTTCACAGTAAAAGAAATATCATGATCAACCAGATAAGTTCGTCTTATTAAGGTTGTTTTATCTTTCTTTGTGATTTGAAAAACAATAATCCTTTTGTCTTTTGAGTTCGTATCCTTAGAGGATAGATTCTTTTGTTTATTTTGGATCTGTTGTTTAACAATCATTTTCTCAACTATCTTAGGATTAGCTTCAGATCTTTTGAGAGGAATTTTAGGCTCCGAAACTATCTTTCATTTTCCTTTGACATCCGGTGAAGTCTGGGCAGAATGCGAAACATTCATATTATGAGAAAAGTGAGATTTGGTTTTCTGCACAGGATTTGCATGATTTGGAAAGAATGGTTTTTGAAAAACTTTTTGATTCGAGACCTGTGGAGCTTGATTTTGTTGAAAATTCTTAGGTTTTACAGATGAATATTCTTAGGTTTCGCAGATGCAGTCTATCCGGTCCTCCCTGGGTATGTTGGCCTTCAGCACAAAGCAGGTCCACCTCAACCCAACCTCCAAATCAACAATCATGTGCACATAAATATCATACGCTAGCATGTATATAACAGTCAAACCGATCTAACAGATCACTAATCATAGCAAACATCCTACAACCAGGATACCAACCTAACTGGTCACTAACATAGCATTATCCTATATACCAGGATACTAGCCTAACCAGGTCACTAAGCATATCACCATCCTAACTACCAGGATGTGAATCAATAAGCATATCATGCAATAAACCCGGATACAAATCCGAAAAGGGCCGACATTGGTGCCTTCGACCCTGTTAGTATAGTGAGGACAACTCACCTCACAAGTAGCTCGGGATGATAAATGTCAAACTCTCTGAATGAAGCTCCAAACTCAATCACCTACATCCACCAATGATCCACTTTCATAAATTCCCAAATTACTAAAATACCCCCCACAAGTCAAAATGCTCAACCCTTGGTCAATGTCAAAGTCAACGGTCAGGGTCAATAGTCCATGTTGACCCAACTCGTCGAGTGTAGCTCACTGAATCGTTGATTCCTTCTAGAACTCGAGAAATCGTGAAACCCCTAGTTCACTCGTCGAGTTTCCAGACAACTCGTCGAGTCCATGCGGTGTCCAAATGTCGGGAAAACCCTAACTGACTCGTCGAGTCATCTCACTAACTCGCCGAGTCCATGCAGAAACCAACAACGACCAATCTTCATCTGACTCATCGAGTTGACCATGCAACTCGTCGAGTCCCTTAAGTCCATTTCTCATTCAGACGTTTTTAAGCTACCCAAAGCTCCAAATTGCAGATCTAGCCTCCTAGGGCATGGTTTCCATGTAAATTTGCAAACTTTACGTGTATGCAAGGTCTTAAATGCGAAAACCAAGCTAAGCGAGAGATTTAAATCAAAGAGAAGGGCCAAAGCTTGATAAATTTTCAATAACTTTATGGTTATAAAGACTTGGAGGAGTCCAGATCTTAAGTTACAACTTCAGATCATGCCTAATACCCGAAATGATCCACATATATGCTAAAAATGGCCTTTAGCCCAAGAATAAGGAGATCTAACACTATAATGATCAAGGTTCAACTTGTTACCTTCAAATGGTAGCCAAAACATTGTAGATGCTGGATCTACAAGCTTTTTCCCGTTCCAAGCTTCCCACTCTTCAAGTTTCCCTTCCAAAATCAACAAATAACACCTTTCAAGCTCTCAACATACACAATGAGGGTTTAGGACACGATCTAGGGTTTCCCTTGGCTGTAATGACGATGAGGGAGACTAGAAACAACCCATAAGTTCTTTAAATATGGTGCAAACCCTAAAAATCAGGGTTTTCCCATTCAGCTCCTACTCGTCGGGTTGGGATCCTCCAACTCGTCGAGTAGACCTCATAAAATCACGCGGCCTGATCCGTTTCTACCCGACGAGTTGGGGGATCCAACTCGTCGAGTAGGTCCAATAATGTGACTAATAAGCTTTAAATTTATACCTAGGAGTCGAGGTGTTACATGGAATTCATAGACTGTCAGAACTGCTTTCTTTCCTTGAGATATTTGTTGCATCTAGCATTCCCTTGGCGTTTTTGAGCTGCGAACTCCTCAGAGGATTTGTGAATACTAGCCCTAGGTTTTGGCTTTCTGGTAGGAGTTCCGTTCCGAACTGACGATGTTTCACTTGGAACGTTCTTAGTTCCGCTTGGATTTCCCTTTTTGTAGCTTGAATTGACTTTGTTTAGGGGTTTGCTACGTATCGACTCTTCGTTTTCCACGAAGTCATTTCAGATAGACCTTTGTTTTCGTCTACATTGTCGATTGGAGCAGACCAGAAGAATTCATCACATTCATCTTTGTTATCATCTTCGACCATATACGTTAATTCAACTGTTTGATTTTTGTTCAGTCCTTTAGTTGTAAACACTTTGTTAGGAACAATTTGAACTTTTGGAAAAACAGTTCCTTTGTCTTTTAAAACTTTAGATTTGTTCTTAGAAACACATGCGAACTTAACTGAATTTTCAGAAATTAGGACTTTCGCCGGTACAGGTTCGTTTTTAACAAACTCAGAGCAGTCAACCTCATCATCCACATATATTTCACTCATATCACTTTCATCGTCAAATTCATAAACGTTTTCAACATCAAGTTTATTTTCTGAATTTAACTTTGTGCTTAATGAGTCTGTATAGTTTCAGATTTAATTTGCTCATTATCTTTTTCATCTAAAAGCCGCTTGAGCATGTTTTTGTGATCTTTGGACTTTATGAAAGATTCAGTTTTGTCCAATCCTATTTTGTATGCGTCTGAGGTTTCGTTTGATGAGACGATGAATTCGCACCTGTAACACTCTGTGTCGATTTTGTCCTCTTTCAACTCAAGAAAGGGAAAAATCATCTTGTGAATTTTCTCCCCAATCTCACAATTTAGATGCAACTAAGTAATATTAAAATAAATCTTTTGGCAATCAAACAAAAAATATTACGCTATTTTAAAAGACCTAAATTATCTCTCTGCAAGTAAATAGACTCATCCCTAGACATAGACAAATCTGATTCCAACTTTTCAATCCATATGCGTCTCTCTTCACTTTTTGACGAAACTCTGTCGAGTTGATCGGTTAAGTTAGAACTTGTTAAGCGAGTTTGTTTTAAACTATCACTGAAACTTGAAAATGTGTATTTTAAGTCGTTCAATTCAGTTTCATATCTAGACACAGGTATATTGAAAGATTCGAGAATGAAATTTACCTTGTTGATGACCTTATCGCACTCGCTTATTTGCTCAGGAACTGGTTTCGCAGCGAAATAGCTATCGACACCACGTCCACCATCAGTACCATAGCCTCTCATCTGTGACACTTAACTTGTAACCATCAAACACCTTCCATGGAGCTGTGAACCTTCATCCTTCGCTACGAAACTCCTTCCATTAGTAGGTCTGCGAACCTCTTCATCTTCAGAGTCAGTCGACTAGACCTCGAATCTGCCAAACTCATCTTCAGCTTCGTTTTCCTGCATAATCAAAGCAGGCATGGTGTTATCAGCGTTCTTCTTCTTTTTGATCTCCTCCAACTTTCGGAGATAATAAGCTTCATCATCCTCTCCTTCCTTCTTCTCGTTCATCCTTCTCAGCATGCACTCCTTAGCCAGATGGTTTTTGCCATGAGAGTAGTTAGAATCATAGCTAGAGTCCCCCATAAGCTTCTTATCCTTCTTCGTTCTTCTTTCTAAGAGTTATTCGCACTCTCCTCCTTTACCGTTTTAGAGCTATAACTGCCCTGCCAATTTCAGTTCTTGTTTCGACCGAAGTTCTTTTTTACGAATCTCTTTGGATTAGATACCATAAAAGCAAACTCATCCTTAGAAAGTTCACAATCTGAGAGATCAAAATCCAAACCATCATCATCTACAACCTTTTTACCCTTCGCAACAAGGGCCAATGATCCCATTCTAGAAACTATCTTCCATTCTTTCGTCACTTCAGCTTCATGTGACTTCAGTATTCCAACTAGATTTGCCAACGTGTAGTTCTTAAACTGCTCATGTGCTTTTACAGTAGACACAACATCCTTCCATTCAGATCTCAGCCCGTTCATGAACGTGACTTTTTTCTTGATTAGTTCATGTACAATCTTGTGCTTCATCATCCTACTGAGAAGATGATTATAGCGATTGAAAGTTTGATCCAAAGTCTTTTCAGGATTTTTTATAAACACTCCAAACATAGAAAGCAATAGAGTCTGAGTAGAGTGCTCGAGATCAGCATCAGTTGAGTATAGTTCCTTAAGCCTATCCCAGATGGCTTTTGCTGTGTCGTACGAACTAACCAAACGGAAAGTGTCTGGTGACAAGGCAAACCAGATGATCCTCATTACTTTAGCATTGCTTATCAGCCTGTCTTGCTTGTCTTGTGATACATCTTTAACATGAAGAAGAAGCTTGTTGTAGTCAGCTTGAGTTTTGATTTCTCTTCTTGTTCCTGTATGAGTAAACATCTCAACAGTAATGGCCTCCCAAATTAAATAGACATTGTCTTCAAGCCCAAGGACGTAGTCTTCAAAATGCAATGCCCACACTTCATAATCGTTGGGATAAAGAATGGGAATTCTGGTTGTAGATCCAATGCTGATTAAAAGATTTATTGAGTTAACATGAGAATCGCCTGTCATGTTTAGAGATTGACAAAACCTGTATGAATCAGATGTGTAAACTAAATGGTTTTTGGGTAATATAAAGATCAAAGATCAGCGTTGATAACAACGATGACGGCTGAACCAGATCCTATAATAGCGGAAGCCCTAAAAACATTTTCAATAGAAGAGATGTGTATAGATTACACAGTCTCCTGCTCTGATACCAATTGATGAGTTTAAAACTCTAATGATCGATTAGATTCAAACAATTATAACCAATTAAAGACAAAATATGAATCAAGAATGTGTCGAATGATTATAAATCATAGCCTCAGAAGAGCTCGATAAAGAACTGCTACTGTAGAGGTGTGTAGGGTTTACAATGACACGATTTACATTTAAACGATGCATGCATGCACCTTAAATAGTAAAACCCTAATCATTAAACATGGGTGGACAGGCCCAACCCGGATACACAAAAAGACTAAGTAAAAGGCCCAAAAGACGCAACACTTAAATACTCAACACTTACAGGACATCAAGGATGGGAAGATAAATCCCACCTTTGCAGGTATTTATACTATTTCGTCTAAAAACTCATCACATGATAGTTCTTGGGTCCTTGATACGGGATGTGGTTTCACATTTGTACTGACTTGCAGGAACTAAGAAGAAGTAGGGATGTGGAGCATGGGCCGATGAACCTGATAATGGGAAATAGGAAGTCGTCACCTGTTATCAAGATCGAAGTTTACTCTTTAGTGCTTAGTAGTGGGTTAGTTTTAGATTTCAATGATTGTTGCTACTCTTCAGAAATGACGAGGAATATTATTTCTTTTCATGGTTTGTACAAACAAGGCATTAGATATTCATTCATTAATTAAATTGGTTCTATAAATGCTTATTATAATGGTAGTTTTTATTTTGAAGCATTGCCTTGTAATGATGTATATGAAACTATGATGGTTGTAGATAACTTAGGAAATAATATGTTGCATATTGATTCATCTAATGGTTTGTACAAGACATGCTTGTGGCATTGTCTTCTTGGAGATGTCAACAAGAAGCGCATTGCCCAACTCCAAAAGGATGGAGTGTTGGAATAATTTGACCTTAGGTCAGATGAAACGTGCGAGTCTTCTTTTCTTGGGAAGATGACTAAATCACCTTTCACTGGTACTTATGAAAGAGGTGAAGGATTGGTGGATCTCATACACACAGATGTGTGTGGGCCCTTCAGATCCACCACAAGAGATGCAAATTGCTTTTATGTGTCTTTTACTGATAATTATAGAAGATATGGTTATATCTACTTAATCAAGCATAAGCCAGAAACCTTTGAAAAGTGTAAAGAGTTTAAGAAAGAAGTAGAGAATTAATTGGGCAGGATGATAAAGATGCTTAGATCTGATAGAGGTGGTGAGTATCTTAGTATCGAGTTCCACGACTATCTTAAGGAATGTGGAATTGTTTCACAATTGACGCCACTTAGGACACCATAACTCAATGGTGTCGCTGATAGGCGTAATCGAACATTGTTGAACATGGTTCGCTCTATGATGAGTCGAGCTTCACTACCAATCTCATTCTAGGGGTATGCCTTAGAGACTGCCGCCCATATCCTTAATCTAGTCCCAACTAAGAAGGTTACCAAAACACCTCACAAGATGTGGACAGGGAAGGTTCCCTCATTGGCACATATCAAGGTTTGGGGTTGTAAAGCTTTCGTTAGACGCAAGACTCACGACAAGATTAAACCTCGAAGTGAGCAATGTATTTTCATCGGCTACCCATAGAAATACTTTGTATACTTGTTCTACAGATCTTTTGAGAACGTGGTCTTTGTAGCACGAATGGGAGTCTTTCGCGAGAGAGAACTCATATGCCAAGAGTACAGTGGGAGGACAATTGATCTTTAAGAAATTCAAGAGTCAAACGATGAAGGAACCTATAACACTAGCGATCAACCTGAGGAAGATATTCCTGTTGAACCAGTTGATGGGTCGTTACCTCTTAGACGTTCCAGTAGAGTTAGCGTTCCACCTGTATTATATGGTTTCCATATAACTGAAAAAGGTGATACGTTTATCAGTGATAGTACACTGATAAATTTTAACGAACATGCTAACTACAAGGAATGGCGGGCCCAGAGTCTGCCAAGTGGAAAGAGGCAATGGACCGAGAGATCCAGTGTAATGCCCGTGTTTCTAGGCTAGGCATTAATATTGACATTATAGTCTAGGTTAACCTTTGTAACTCATTTTGAAGAAATGAAAAGGAATTATGTGAATATTATGTGTTTTATGTGTTTTATGCTTAATTATTAGGGTTTAATTAATTAAGAATAAAAATGAGCGTCAAAAATAAATATTAGATAAAGCTGATATCTATTAAGAAACTTGTAGTGGGCATGACAAGGATTACGGATATATAAAGAATGCCGAAATCCGAGTTATAACGAAGAAGTTATGACCTGTCGAAGTTTCGCGACAAAACCGGCACGGTGCCGAATGTCGTAAAAAGTGAGTTTTTGATAAACTACTTTTTAGCCTTGGTGATCTAAACGAAAGTCGTAGTGTTCGTTAAACCGAGAGTATGTATAAAAAGAACACCCAAATCTGACTTCGTATGAGGAAGTTATGATTTTTCAAAGTTTCAGCTTAACACTAGACAGCTAAAAACTCGAATTTTAGATCGAGTGATTTTTAGCCAACACAACCTAAACGAGAATCGAAGGTCTCGTAAATAGTAGTACAACGGTAAAAAGACAGACGAAAACGGACGTCGGATGAAGAAGTTATGAATTTTTAACGGATTTCCTGTCCCGGTCTGTTAAAATTAATAATATAAAAATGAAATTCAAATTTAGCCGACGAAGTCTAAACGAAAGTTGTAGAGCGTAATTTTACCTACGCGTGCATATAAAGAACGTCAAAAACGGAGCTCGTATGCGAAAGTTATGGATTTTAGAAGTTTTGGCGCAAAAATCGAGAAATTATTTCAAAATCCGAGGAATTTTGCATAGGCCACGTCACCTTCGCTGTATGAGTGCCACGTGTCCGAAATTGATGAGTCACCTCGCATGAACAGTAGCCACGTGCTCGCTTCTGATTCGACCGAAGGGAGGCCCAACCGAAGCAAGTCGCGTGTCGCCCCTTGTTCCGATCTGTTGACGAGTCCGAAGTGGTCCAATAAGGATCCGACGCGTGTGCCTTGGTGGCAAGCCCTCGCATGCGAGACGTGTCCGACGCATGTCCTCCTCTGGATCCGACCATGTGCCTTCGCCTCCTGATGTCACCTGCCTCGCTGCTGACTCCTTTCTCTCGGCCGACTTCGGATCTCACCCTATAAATAGAAGGGTTGCGAGATCTTCCGGCTACTTTTGGTAATGGGCATTTTTCACCCCTTTTTCAATATTTTAGCTATTTTAACTTCCCCCGATGGCCCGAGATCATTTCCAACGCCCGGAACACGTCCCGGAGTGCCCGTGAAGCCCGGGAAATTTATTTTTTCGGTTTCGAAGCCCGACCCTCGCAGAGCCCGGTTTCTCAATAAAACTCCCGGTTTTATTAGAAACGACCGTTTTAGGCAACGAAGTGCTGCCCGATTATCGTTAAATCATGTGAGTGTATAGTCACTTTCACCTTACACATATATATGAAGTATTTTCTTTAAAATACGTGCTATGTGTAATTATATTAATTGTTTAATCAAGGTGACTGTTGAATACATGTTTTATACAAGTTTTAAACTGTGTATATATTTTTATCTACAAATATGTTGGGTAAAACATGGGTAGATAAATTAGATGATGTGTGATGAAATAAAAGTGATGAGAGATATCGATGTTTAAGATGATCTAGTCATCTAGCAGAGTATAGACAACGGCCACAGACTATTTTAGATAGTCCAGTGGAACGTTAGCAGACTTGTAATCGGTAGGTATGTTTGAACTATATGTCCATAAGGTGTTCTCGAACTATATGTTCATTAGGTGTTTTTTTGAACTATGTGTTCATCCGTTAGTTCTTCTTTTTGACACTATTACGTGTCGGGGTACGGGAGCGTACGGGAGTACTTTATTAGTACTTTCCCTATACTTTTATTTTGAAGAGCTTTGGAGTCTTTGTGTCTTTTATGAAGTGATCGGACGAGCTTCATGAGTCAGTGATATAGATCGTGAGTTAAATAGTGGGTGTGTGATGAATGGTGAGTTGGATAGATGAGATGATCAGTGATATAGATCATGAGTTGAGAGTGAGTGGTGAAATATGAGAAAAGCCTTACCCAAACATTAGCGTGAGTGGTGCAATATGAGAAAAGCCCTTACCCAAACGTTGGCTCCCGTCATTCAGCAGAGTAAGGATGACTACCATGGACTATTCTAGACGGTCTGTGGAACACTAGCAGGCTTGCAACCTATAAGTGGATGAACTATATGTTCATCAGCTGTACTCTAAAAACCCATTGACATGTATTGCGGGGGGGAACTCCCGTGGGAAATACCGTCGATGAATAAGAGTTATGGACTTAGCATATGGAAAACCCATTGACATGTATTGCGGGGGGGGGGGGGGGGGGAGGGGGGGAACTCCCGTGGGAAATACCGTCGATGAATAAGAGCTATGGACTTACCATATGGAAAACCCATTGACATGTATTGCGGGGGGGAACTGCCGTGGGAAATACCATCGATGAATAAGATCTATGGACTTAGCATATGGAAAACCCATTGACATGTATTGCGGGGGGGGGGGGGGGGGGAGGGGTACTCCCGTGGGAAATACCATCGATAAATAAGAGCTATGGACTTAGCACATGGCGACGATGTGACTTCGTGCCTATTTGACATAAATTGCTGAAGGAAAGCAATGTTGTCACCCCAATGTTTGTCTTATTTGACATAAATTGCAGAGGGAAGCAATGTTGTCACCTATTTGGTTGTTTTATGTTAGGATGTCTTGTTTGACATAAATTGCTGAGGAAAGCAATGTTGTCACCCCTAGTGATAATCCTTAGGCTAGGTCCCTTGTGATTGTTGTTTTAGGGACGTAAAGTGAGGATAATGGGAATGGGTAATTAGGGTTTTTTTGGTTGATGAAATTAATAAAGTTATTGTTGATTGAGAACTTAATAAGTTTATTATTTATTGTGGGTTGAAAACCCTATATGCTCACCAGGCTCCCAAGCCTGACCCACTCAGTTTAATTGTATCACAGGTATCGATACGAAGTTGCTTTACACTGAGAGATTTAAAGAGAAGTAGATCACTAGTGTAAATGAATGTAAGTTTTGTTTATGCTTATGTTTTTGTATTGACAATGACATCCCAATGGTTTAAGTAAATAAAATACATTTCTTCAGAAATGATTTGATAACATATTTATCATGTTTTTCTAGGAACAAATTCCGCAACACTTTTAATCAAATGATTACTCTGAAATTATTTTAAAAGCATAAATTAAACCGGTCTTTTCTGGCCGTGAAATTGGGGATGTCACATCCAGTCCATGTATGACAATCAAGTTGAAACTTGGTTGACAATGTACCAGGTCGTAAGTCAATTGGGTGCAAATGGATCTTCAAGAAGAAGACCAACATGGATGGAAAGATATACACGTTCAAGGCACTACTGGTTGCGAAGGGCTTTACTCAAACCCCGAGGGTTGACTATGATGAGACCTTCTCACCAGTGGCCAAGATCAAGTCTATTAGGGTTATGTTAGCCATAGTTGCGTTGATGATTATGAAATCTGGCAGATGGATGTCAAAACTGCTTTCCTTAATAGGAAGCTGGCTGAAGATGTTTACATGTGTCAACTAGAGGGTTTTGTGAATGCTAACTACCCCAATAGAGTGTGCAAGCTTGATAAATCCATATATGGATTGAAGCAAGCTTCTCTCAGATGGAATCTTTGCTTCGACGAGAAAGTCAAATAGTTTAGTTTCTCTAGGAGTGAGGATGAGTCTTGTGTATATATTGCAGTTCATTAGAAGTTTGTGCTGCAAAACATTTATATGATTTCTAATTAAGATGTCGTGTGGAATTCTTGATTCTTAGTAAGCCAAAAAAAAAGGTTTAATTTTGACCTAATTTCATATCTGTTTGTTGTTTTGATCAGTTGTTTTGATCTCTTGATTTAAGTTTCTTATAATAAAAATGATAAATAATGTGATTTTTTTGTTTTGTGGTGAACAAAATATTGGGTCAAATATCACCAAAATTTTAGACGAAAATACCCATGATCAATTTTTTTCTCAAAGATTATTGTATTTTTCAATGTTTTTGGGCATCCTTGATTGTTATTATATACCGTATATGTTGGTTGTAAAAAATTTTATGCTAAATTTCATCGAACGGATAGATGGCTTCTGAGAATTGGTTGGCTTCTGATAATTGGCTTCTGGCTTCGTTTGTGAATATTTTGTTCATATGGATGTAAGCCGTTTTTTACAAAATTGTTGATGATCATAAGTATAACAAAACAAGAAACTATTCAATTTTTTAAGCTTTACAGTATGTTTTTTTAATAGGGTTAAATGCAAGATATACAGCTTAGTTTCGTTTATTTGGTTAAATGCAAGGATCATCTAAAGCTGGTAAATGGGCTTCGTAAATGGGCTTGTGCTATCTCAATCCCCTACCTTTAGTGGATGATGATGGATTTCCTATTTTATCTTAACTAGAGGGGGAACCCCGCGTTGCAGGGTCGGAAGTGATGTTTTTTTTGTCGTAATGCAATAACATAAATATTTGTTATAAACTCTTTGTGCAAAATACATCCATTTAACATTGTTATCTTGTGGTTTACAACTTTGGACATGTCATCGGAATGCATATGAAAGATTTGAAATGTATAAATGTTAGCCTTCCTTAAGCGTAAATGTTACTGTGTATAACCAGTTTCGTTTCTTTTGGATGCATCGTTTAAAAATAGAATGTCAGGGGATTATAGTGGTCATAGTTTGTATTGTATCACATCAGAATCAGATAATAAACATAAACCCATGGATTATATTTCTTAGTGATGCTTACAACTTCGAAACCAGCTGGTACATTATAAACATAACATCAAAAGACGAAATCATTGGCCATATGAGACAGTACAAAAGAACAAAAGAGAGGATGGTTTCGTTACTGCTGATCAGTCCATATATGGCTGATCATTTTCTGGAATCTTTTTGAGTAGGCTTTTCACCTTCTCAATGGTCCCCTCTGTTTTTTTCTTCAGGCGGTATATGGTCCGGATTCTTTCTGACAGCTCATAACTGCTACTGTTGAGGACGTCCTTCATCTGGAGGTAGTTCGTAAACTTGGGGCGGCGGCTCATGTTGTCTAGAACTTCCTGCTTCATCTGTTGGTGGAAGAAGAACTCCTCCTCAACGTCTCTCAGGGTTGTTATTGTTGGATTAATGTCTAAGTCCATAACCTATAATTGGTAAGACTTGACCCGACCCGGCATGGTCCATTTAGGTTGCATGTCATCATGCATTTGGATAGACTATAATGAGAGAAATAACACTTAAGGTTTGTTAATATATTATAAGTTATAATATATTAATAAGATTATTTAATTAGTATTGATCAAGAATTTATCTAGAATTAATTAAGTGATCAAAAGAAGACTAATTAAATATATGGGTTGATTGTGTAAATCACCCATACTTGTATAGTGGGCTAATGCTCCATGGATTGTCAAGTTGGGCTAAAACCCATAAGATGCTCCATGGCATGTTTGAACCCATGGATCCAAGGAAATGGAAAGCCATGACAATTAGGGTTTACCCTAATTGTCACTAACTATATAAGCATCTTATTGTTGACAAAATCGGCCACTAGAGTATGAACATGAGGGCTAGCCGATTTTCATGAAGTGTGTATGTTCTTTCAAGTTATTCCAAGTGTATTTGGTGTTGTGTGAACCATTTGAGGTGTCACACTTGGGGCACTACGCACTCAAGCTTCATGAAGTCATTCTACATCAAAGAGGTATGTATTCTAACTTGTTATATTTCATATGAATCAAAGTTTTGTATACTAGTTAGTATAATACCTTGGATATTCATATTTGTATGTATAATAGAGAAAACATAGATCCAAGGTATTTAGGGTTGCATGTACACTTAGGAGTGTTAGAATGCTCAAAACCCAACAGTGGTATCAGAGTCTAGGCTTGTTTTCTTGTTATACTTGCAAAAATGGCTGAAAAATCGAATTTTGTTGTAGTCTGAACAACAGACTCGCCGAGTCCATAAAGGGACTCGACGAGTCCAAGGCAAAAAGCATCCAACTCGTCGAGTTTGTTCATGCACTCGACGAGTTGGACCCCCAGACAGCATATATTTGACTGTTTTTGCTGGAATTGGACTAGGAACATTACCCTAAGCTGTTTTTGACCTTATAAACTTGTTTTTGATGTGGTAATGTTCATGCTAATCCAAATTCAAAGATAATTGTCAATAGATTCATGTTTTGTGTTAGTTTAAAAGTTATGCTAATTAGATGAAAAAGATTGATGTAAATTATCTTTGTTCATATGAGTTGCTTAGATTAATAGAAAAAGTTAATTGATTATGTGTCTTTAATCCATTTTAATCTAAGAGTTGATTCTAAAATGTGTTTGTGTAACTTGTCCTCAAGTTACATGAAAGGTCACATTTAAGTTTCTTAAAACTCATAAAAGTTGGCAAAGGTTACAAAATGAAGAGTCTTGTCCTCATTAAATGGTTTTATGACTCCATAACGTGTCCTCAAGTTATGGAGGTTCAAGAGTCACTTCATTAAATAATAAAAATGTGTAACCTTAATTAGTTCCATAAGTTACAAAAGAAGAAGAGTTACATTCTTTAATAGTTTAAAGTCTTCCATAACTTGTCCTCAAGTTATGGAACTTGAAGAGTTTTCTTATTTAAAACTACTTTAAGCTCATAAGTTATGGAATTAATTAGTTTTGAATAGTTTCAAAACTTGCCCTCAAGTTTTGGAATTTGTAAAGTTTCTCTCATGAATACTTTAATTCCAAGTTAAGCCCTTAGAATTTTAAAAGTAAAATTCAACCCTTATACTTTATAATATTATAAGTTAATAATATATATATATATATATATATATATATATATATATATATATATATATATATATATATATATATATATATATATATAAGAGCAAGTCAGTCTTACCATTAGTAGGCCTCATTCATGAAGCCGATCTATAAGGGGGGTATAAGGTTGTTGCCTATAAAATGACAGCTTAATGGGTGTCCACTCTCACCCACCGCTTCCTTGACTGGTGGAGGGTCGTTAGCCGAACAGGTAGGACAAGGACTATAATTCTCCCTTCATTAAAAGTATTAATGATAAATACTAAGTAACTAAACATTTTATTAATTCCCAATCTTAGTTACTTAGGAAAATGTGAATATGGTGCTAACCCATGAAATTACACTTTGCACTTTGTTTAAACCGTTAGTGGACCGTGTGTGGTTAACCGGCACACTAACATTGGATTTAACAAGGTAGGCAAAGGGTAACTTAATATTTATCATAGTATCGGTGGAGCTCGTGTGGTTAACCGACACATCGATTGAGGGGTAAATATTAAGGGTACCAAGTAATTTGCATGGTTACTTCACACCTTGTTTTGTGATCCTCGGCATCCCAGTCACAAAACCTGAAGGGCACACTCGAGATTCAAACATGCCATTGAAAAGTTCAATGAATCTCAAAAGATCTAGGAGTTTCAAATCCAATTAAAACTTAATTATATTTCGTTTTTCATGGTGGAAATTGGTAAATCGTCATTTACCTACCTTCAACTATTTTATAACTCGGATTACGACATCCCTCTTCCAGTTATAAATAGTTTGTTGGATCCTAGCTTTAATATTTCATATTGGGTGTTATATTAAGGACTTTAAATCAACTATCTTGAATATCTTCCAAAAGATGTCTAGCTCAGATATCTATGATCTTCCCAAATCTCTTGGAACTTTACTTCCTCCAACTCCTCCAATTATTCTCCCTAACCCACAAGTTCAAGGTCACTTAACCCCTAATGGCAAGCAAGATCTATGTGTGGTCACATCTTAGAGATGAAGTCACATATTGACAAGCCGGGAGAGTGGGGTGTCAAAGTCTTGAGAAAGTTGGATGTTCAATCACTTTCTAAGTCATATAGTGAGTTCCTTTGGGACTACTATGAAACAGACTATGACATGAACCTTAATGATCATATCTATTTGCTTGGTACTACTGAATCAATAATGATTTGGAGGACTAGTAAAGCAAATTTTATTAGAAGATTAACTTCCCAAACTTCCATGGACTTTGAAAATGGTAACATTGGATATCCAGAAAAGCTTTCGCTTCCCAATGGAAAGGGATTGGCCATAGTCAACTCGGTTGACCAAATGGTAAAGAGAAATGCTAAGTCTGAGATTGTCCCTTGGGGTCCATATGGTTCTATTGCCAAAAGGAAAGGGCATTGATTGCAAAGCTGCCTATTTACCTGAAAGATCATAAGGTTGATCAAGTCAAGAAGATTGACTCTACTTCAGGTAAAGTCCACTATCTAACTCTATTAAGTTTCTATTCTGAGATTCTTATTACATGATGTGACTGGGTCACATGTTGATGTTTTAAGAATCAAAGAAAAGTGAAGAAACTTAAAGGAAGTATATGCTGATTCTGATCGCAAAGATAGATTTCAATCGCATGGTTTGGTGATCAGAATTTTTTGAGCTACTGCCTAAGAGTTGTCATAGATTGCTTAAGAATAGATAACAACATAGTTTTCATATGCACTTGCATTGTAAGGATAAGTTTTTTCGCAAGTTTTAAATAAAAGAAAATTTTGTTTTATTTATTTTATATATATCCTTACAGTGGCATTTGTGGAAAATTGTTGTTTATATGATTCCATTGATAGCAACATAGGAATATGAAATTGATTCTTTCGTTTGTGGTAGTGTCATAATTTACCAAATAAGGAAAGATTCTCATTCCCAAGGCTTCAGTTGGATAGAAACTTGGAATCATGCAAGTTAAATAGTATGATGAATGAGAACTTTCAAGCATTGGAAAATTAAGACTTGTTCACATAGATGTGTGAATCAAGTGAAGGACTAAAGGGATCGAGTACACATTCTTGTGCACTGGTCATGTCCACCACAAAGCTCGTTAAGACTATTCATCATGATTTACTAAAGTTTAGTAAATATGGTTATACTTATAAGTTTAAGTATAATTTTGAAGCATTGGAAAAGTCTCGATGTATGGCAGAACGAATGGGAAGAATCAAATTAGGCAGACAGATAAAAGTTTCTCGAATCTGAAAAGATGGGAGAGTACCTTAGTATCATGTTTTATGATCATCTTAATGATTAAGAGACCTTATCACAATTCATCCTCTAAGTGCATTCTTATGACTAAGAAAAGGAGTCATGAATTGTTGAAATTGTTAAATCAAGAAGATGAGTCATACTTCGTTCCAAAACAATTCTTAGAGTGATACTCCAAGATTGTAACTTGAGTGACATATCTTAAAGAAAGGTTTAAAACACTTGTCAAATGTAAGAGTAAAAGTGTCCTACTCTTGTACATTTGAAATTGGTAAGTTGTGATGTTTTGGATAAAACAAAGACCAACTTAGGCCAATTGTGTGAAGTGTTTGTCTTGATAAAGAATCCACACTATCTCTTGAATATTTGGCAAGATAGTCTTATATGTCAAGAGGACAGTGGGAGTCTTAAAGATCCTAAAAAGAATTTCAAGATCTAATCAAGAATAAAAAACCTGTAGTTTAACACTAGCACACGACGTGAGGTTTATAACCTATCGTGTTGACATATTTCGATTTCTGTGCCCATTCCAGTTAAAGTTGGCTTTGCATATGAGTTCTTAGAGTTCTCAATTGGTTGCATATCAACTTGGAAGCAATGGCAGGCCCTTGAGCTGCCAGGTGGCAAGAATGTAAGATTGCACAAGTTTAGTCCATATGAATTTGGAATTGTCACTAATCTTGTCTTGTGATTATGGTTTTGACAAAAATTCACATGGAAAGGAACACATATACCATAAAATCTAAGGGTCATAAGGTTTCTCTCCGATTCATGAAAATGATGGTGAGAAAACACTTCCACCAAGTAGATTTGAAGCAGATAGTAAAGATTTAAACAATTGAGACTATGATTATGGCATCCCTTTTCATAGTTCTGAAATTGTTTAGACACACCTGTGAGCTATCTAAGAGAAGGTGTATAATTTTGATAAAGCCTTATCAAAGCAATCTAGTATCAGAAATCTGAACTTTGGTAAGAAAGTCAATAAAGTATTGATTTCTAGAAGTCCAGTAATTTCTGGATACATGTTAAAGCTAGTGGGAGCATAAGTGTTATGCTAATAATCATCATGTTAGTGGGAGCATGATAATTATGATAAGTATTGCATATTAGCAATGTTAATTATAGAAAACAAAAGTTTCAATTCGTGAGGTTGCAGGGGTTGAAAAAGTTGGTTTGCTATAATTAAGGGAGAGGATATACTTCATTTCAGTTCTAAAGGCTTAGATTGAGACCTTAATCATCTTTAGTCAAGAATATATATATGAATTTCATGTTGGATTGGTTCAACTTAAGGAAATTCTATATATTGCGTTCTCAAAATTCGATTATGATTACGGCATCCCTCTTCATAGTCAAATTTTGAAAACATGGCAAATAAAAATATTGTAGCAAAAGACTGGTCTAGAATCATGTCTTTATGTGAGACATCATGAATCGTGTCCCATTTGCTTTGGGTACAGGATCGATTGCATGTGCTATAATATTTTTCCTTTCTAAATTTTCCAAATGCCAAGAGGCATTAAGAAGGGAAAAGGTCTAGAATTGGATATGACTAAAATGATTAAGCAATTGTCGAGGACAATCTACGGTTTACCAAAGATTGGTTGCTCAGGGACAGTTGGAAGTATAGTGTTTAATTTTGGAAGGACCATATTGACATATTCTGAAAAGAGGCATCTCTTGTTCAGAAGTGATAGTCAAAATGAGAATATGGAGTTGTCTCCATAGGTGGAAGTTATCTGTGTAAGATTAGAAAACTTAATGCAAGAAGCATGTTCAAAGCAATGTACTTTGAATATGAGACTTAGTTTCCATGGAGTTGAACTCCATTGGAATACCTTATAATGACTGTTGACAAGTCTTTGTGACTTTGTACATATTCATTACAGGAGGGTCAGTGCATATAAGTTTAAAATCTAAACAAATTTCGATAAATGATAGGAATTTAAAATTCTCACATTTTTCGATAAGGATTTGGAAGTGTGAAATTAGAATCATTGAAATTATGTTCAATTGGTTTATTTCACAAAGTAAGGATCATAGAAAAACATAGAATGCATACTTGGTGTATGGCAAAGCTATTGTTTTGAAAAACATAGTGTACTTGCTTGGAGCATGGGACAACTAGTGTTTTTAATTCAAGTATAAACTTGATAAAAACCGAAACAATGAATAATGAGTAATCAGTATGGTGATAAATAAAAGTGTCTTATTTATATTCATAGGTTTTGATACCATATTAGATTCAATTATTCTTCTGTTTCATTTTGCATGTTTTGACTTCCAGAATAAACTAGGTCATTCTTCCTGAATGACTAAGTTATTCAAACTATCCATAGTCAATCATATGTTGGAAGTAGATATGAATCAAGACTGTCATAGGTTGGCTTGTAGAGATCTAAGATGTTAGACAAAGCGGTGCTACAACACTCATGAGTGCTCATAAGTTCTGAGTATTGGATTCAACGCACGCTCATTTGAATCACTTCATGGATTTTATCACGAGTGATCATGAGACGATAATATCTTATATTCTTCAAACCTAGAGATATGAGTTGTTACTATGAGTTGGTTATACATTGATTGCACGAAAACGCATTGGTAACTAGATGTTATAAAGCGTGTCTTTGTGTATGATTCAACAAGTAGTAGAACAAGCCATATGAGTCGAAGTTTATCCATTCCTTTTACCTTTCGGATAAAAGCGATATCTGTGGGCCCCTCGATGATTTAGCGATGACACATGTGAGTGCTTGGCCAAGCCAGGACTGATTTGATCTGTTCAATCAGTCAGTCATCATAAATCGGAAATCGGGAAACAACAAATGGACTGAGAGAATGATTGATAATCCATATCTCAGTCCATATGATATCTGGAATGGAGGAATATATGATCACTTATCTAATGGACAAGTCATTGACAAAGGTCAGAGATCATCGGCAAGGTCAGAGTTCAACGGAAGCTTTTGAGAGCTACGATTGCCAGTCGGTTCTTGAAGTCATACGCAATAATAGTTTTAGACTTATCCAAGTGGGAGACTGTTGGATTAATGTCTAAGTCCATAACCTATAATTGGTAAGACTTGACCCGACCCGGCATGGTCCATTTAGGTTGCATGTCATCATGCATTTGGATAGACTATAATGAGAGAAATAACACTTAAGGTTTGTTAATATATTATAAGTTATAATATATTAATAAGATTATTTAATTAGTATTGATCAAGAATTTATCTAGAATTAATTAAGTGATCAAAAGAAGACTAATTAAATATATGGGTTGATTGTGTAAATCACCCATACTTGTATAGTGGGCTAATGCTCCATGGATTGTCAAGTTGGGCTAAAACCCATAAGATGCTCCATGGCATGTTTGAACCCATGGATCCAAGGAAATGGAAAGCCATGACAATTAGGGTTTACCCTAATTGTCACTAACTATATAAGCATCTTATTGTTGACAAAATCGGCCACTAGAGTATGAACATGAGGGCTAGCCGATTTTCATGAAGTGTGTATGTTCTCTCAAGTTATTCCAAGTGTATTTGGTGTTGTGTGAACCATTTGAGGTGTCACACTTGGGGCACTAGGCACTCAAGCTTCATGAAGTCATTCTACATCAAAGAGGTATGTATTCTAACTTGTTATATTTCATATGAATCAAAGTTTTGTATGCTAGTTAGTATAATACCTTGGATATTCATATTTATATGTATAATAGAGAAAACATAGATCCAAGGTATTTAGGGTTGCATGTACACTTAGGAGTGTTAGAATGCTCAAAACCCAACAGTTATCTCCTCCTCCGCTTGACCGATGAGCATGTAAATTATCCTTTCCATCTCTGTTGGTTTCATTTTGCGATGTTTTGTTTCTGTGGGTTTCTTTTCGACTGATGTTGTGAATGGGTGTGGTGTAGGACGGTACGACGGTGTATGGATTTATAGGGAACTGTTTAATGTTCTTAATTGGGGTTGATATTGCCATATTTAATTTAGTAATGATGGCGGAAGTGAAAGGTTGGGGTGGTGTAATCCTTTTGTGTACGTTACATTTTTCTAGAAAGATAGAAGAGTGACAGTAGTTTAATTAATGGATGTGATGGTGGTAAGCAGCCAGTTGGTATACATAGACGTAATCTGGTGACAAATGTTCATAGTTATCCACATTACGTGCTGATCTTTTTATATTACATGATTTTTTTTCCTTTGCTACTATTTTATGGCAGTAAGAAAACGGATAGTCATAACGGTTTCAAATTATTTATTTCTATGAACTATTTGTTTTTAAGATAATTGTTACCTATTCATATATTCATATATATTAAGGAGGAGCACCAATTTGAAGAATGGTCCTTTATGTGTTTGTTTTGTTAAGATTATGGGTGTGCCCTTTTTTGGTATTGTCATAATGTTGAACTGTATATAATATTGACGAAATATTTTTTCAGTGAGTGGGGAAAATGTATCCTATGTGTAACTTTCCTGTTTTTTGGTCAACTGATTGGGTAATGCATGTGTTTTTTTTCATAAACTCATAGAAATTTGATAGGCCTAAGCTATTGTTTTGGAGATTGGGCCTATTGGGTAGTATTTGGATTTTTGTTTTATATGGGGATGTTGGACCATGGTTATATTAAGTGTCATAATGGGTCATGGTTATATTAAAGTGGCAAATTGGTACATAGAACGTATAAGTTTTAGTTTGTTTTAAATTTTTTGGTTTCTATGTTCATGTGTGTAAGAAGTGTAATGAACGGGATTTTCAACATTTTTGTAAATTATAGTGCGTAATGGATTAAACTATATATGGATGAATATATTTGTACCATTTGGTTTCGATGTGTAATTGGTTTTCTGTGTGTTTCATTTTTGTAAGGCATGTAGAAGAGTGGTAAACTTGTCTACTGTTGAAGGACATACATAGTAACGTGTTAAAATTTAACACAAAACCATACGAAGTCAAACGTTGTTCCATTACCAGACATTGAAATATCGCTAACACATTAGAAGACTATTGTTTCCAGGGATTTTTACAGCTACCAAAAGGGAAACATCTTACAAAAAGGGGAACATGTTAGCAAGGAACAACGTATGATTTTGTGTCAACTTGTTTATTTCTTTCGGGTTCGTTTCATATCCCATGAAGGTGCCGGTTCATCTGTAATGTGTCAAATGAAGATATCATAAATTGTAATTTAGTCTAGCTCATATTTGTATTTGTGTGTGTGTACATACCATCCGTGTTGAATGTTAGGGTCCTTGCGGCTTGTCCTGTGGTTATCTTCGATATGGATGGGTTGTGTTGGATTTTGGACCTTGTCACCGGTGGCTGTGATGGAGTCACAGGTACCGATGGATGTGCAAGTGTCGTTGGCATCTCTATGTCGATTATGATGAATCGCAGATTTTCCTCACTGGATGTTCTTAGCATTTGGATGGACATTGTTTTTATTTCTCCTTTGTGCTGAGTAATTACCTGTGGCAGGCTCTTCTTGCTGATAGATGTATTATCAGATAGTATATCTTCGAAAGCCGTCTTTAGCAGTTTCCGAAATGACGTGTCGGATATGATTGCTGGAATTGTGCCTGTGGAATCGGTTATTGTAACACTGAACTTGTGCCTGCAGAAACATTTGCTTGTTATTATCTTTCGTAAGATATTGATATGTTGTATGATTTGGGGATGGTACATACGTTAGTAAGGGTTTTTCTATCTTGGAATGTGCGCTGCAGTACCATTCTGGACCTCTTTTGAATATTGGATCTCTGCAGGTTGGGCATGTCATTTGGTACCAGTTGTCCTGGAACACAAACTCTGCAATAGATGCTCTTACTAAAAAGGTTTTGTCCTGTGTGTATGCAATGGTAAAGTCTTTTAATATAGGGTGTTTATAAGAGATATGGGGTCAGATTTGAGGTAACAACTGTAGATCTTTACCAGCATGTCCAATTTTTTTTTTGTCTGATATCTTTCAAGGTTGCTGGTATCCCTGAAGGTTTTGATGATGGACAATTTGGACCACTGTACCTGCAGTATTGTTCAATCTAATGTTATGGTTCTTTTTTTATAATAGGATTTCGTATATTTTATTTGATTTGGAAGGTTTACAGGTTCATCAACGATCTCGTTTCTGGGATCTGTGGATTTACATATACATGGGTAGCATGTGATGAACCGTGGCGTAACGATCCTGCAATAAGGAATTGAATTGCAAAGATTACCATGTATGATAGTGTGTCTATCTTATATATAGTGAATTGTGCCTGAGCTGCAGAAACAGACGGTTTTAAATTCGTGACTGCTACTACTGTCATTGCAGGTGGTGGGGCAAGTAGGCTGCGATTGAATTTTGTCGGGTTCGTAATGCATTCCTTCCACAGATTAATTGGGATTTCATCACCACTATAAGTATGGGACATTAAACTGTTAGGATACATGATATGAATTTATTGGCAATGATTGTTAGGTGTTATACGATATACCTGCTATCAGTGAGAATGATAAGAACGTAGGGTTGTCCATCATGTTTTGTGCAGTCTCTTATCTTCGATAGCATCCCAATAAAATCTTATCACAGATATGCATAGGTGGTCAACGGATATGAGTGAAAGGTATTGAACACATTATGTTGGTACCTGGATAGTATGGTGGGTGTTCTCCAAGTTCTAGTAGTTGTGGTTTAGAGACAAAACGAAACGAAGTCGTTGGGATGGTTATTGTATTTGGAATTGGTTTTATGACGGAACTGAGACCAACATCAATATAGAAATCATTTTCCAACACCTTTTGATATTTGTCTAATTCGGGACAGCTGTAATCTGAGATGGTATAACAATTTGACACATTCAACACCGATTCTATGTAATCTTGACTTGTCCGTTGTCTTAGGATCTGTATCGCATCTCCCTGTGGAAAAAACAATAATATGGTTGGAAAATGTGATGGATTTATATATGGGACTTGTATATACTTATTTGATGCTAGTTATTGTTTTTTGTTAACTTACGAATCTATCAACGCCAACAAACCAGGTCTCATGCAGACGCACATCATGCCTCCATTTCCGAATGATTCTCAGGTCTATTGGACTCCCAATCCCATCATGCTTCAACTCGGATATGCTGGCCATTGGTCACTGTTGATTTCTGATTGAAGATCAAATGTGTTAGTAAGTTTCTATTTTGAATGGATATAATAAAATTATGTAAACTATTAATAAGATGTAGTGTGGTTTGGTTATGGATGGAATAACGGTATGCGGTGATGATATGATACATCTCATTTTGTCAGACTTTCTGTAGTAAATCTCTATACACAACATTTTTTGTTTCGTTGTATGGGATAACATCATTTGTTTCTATAAGTATTTTCAACGAAGCTGGAGAAGTTGCCCTTGAGAGTGCTACATACAACTGCCCATGTGAAAACACTGGTTGAGATAGATAAACACCAACTCTTTTGAGTGATTGCCCTTGACTTTTGTTGATCGTCATCGCATACCATAGTTTAACGGGGAATTGTTTTCGTGAAAAAGATATTGGTAAATCCAATGGCCTATGGATGAACTTTATGCGACGGATATAGACGTGTTGTCCGATACAGGCCCCTGTAATTATAGTGGCCTCAATAACTGTTGGTAGCAGTTGTGACACGATAAGTCTTGTTCCATTACATAAGCCATCTCGTTGCCTGATATTTCGCAACAGCATTATAGGGGGGTTTAGTTTTAGTTCCAATGTGTGCGGTGGTATTCCTGGGAAGTTCAACTGATTTAGGTACTCTATAGGGTACAAAACCTCTAAATCTGATGTGTGCTTTCCATTCGGTTCCATTGCATCTGTGCTGCTATATATCCTGCTGTACGTGTTGACCAATTTGAGGATGATAGTATTGATAGAATCGGCAGCTTCGTTGGTTGGACAAACAATTGCTCGCACTGACAGATCATTTTCAGTCGGTGCATTAAGTAATTCTGATCCGTATACGAAATCAATGAGACATTGTAGCGAGTCGTGCATTGGAGTTATCAACAGTGAATAAGGGATTTGTATCCAAGAGCTGTCTCATGGATCATCCGGATCAGGACGACCAGTTGTGTCATTGCCAACATGAAGCAACCACTCGGTAAAGGCGGCCGTCGACAATCCACACACATTGCTATCATTGGTAGAAAGCACTCTCATGTTCTGTGTCAGCATCTGAATCTGGAAAAGAGTCCATAGGTATGAATGTGGTAATGTAAGATCCACAATCTCCACTCATTTAGCCTTTGGCGAAACAGGTAGTGTTTGTCGAAAGTCACCACCAAGAAGTATCGTAAAGATCTGTCAAGATATTCGAAACATCATGTATCACTCATTGGTGCTTCATCCCATATGATAAGTGATGTATGGCGCATAAGCTCCCCTAGTGATGTTCTCTTTTTTATGTCACATGACCTCTTGCTTGTTAGATCAATTGGTATTTTAAATCTTGAATGTGCTGTAGTTCCGGAAGGCAAAAGTAACGATGTTATCCCAGATGAAGCAACCGCAAGGACAACTTTTCCAATTGATCGAAAATATGAGAGAATAGTTATCCAAAGGAATGTCTTTCCTGTACCGCCATGACCATAAACAAACATAAGAATCTGTTTGTTAGCTTGAATGGAAGAGACAGAGTTTTCATAGATTGCCATTTGATCACTATTTAGTTGTGGAAGCAACTGGGCATGATGATCGGCTAACAACTTTTTGTCATAGCTCGTCTCTTCGAGTAGGAGCCGATTTTGTAATACAGAAAGCATAGCAGCTGACGGCATTGGCAAACCGAAATCAGCAAGCGACCTTGACGGAATAGAAGAGGAAAGGGTGTCTTGTAAATCAGAAAGTAACTGCTGTTGAACTGCATCATCGACGGCGTAAAAAGTCCTATCGGGCAATGTCACTTTCAATCTATAAATGTAGTCGTCCGACATTTTTTCATAAGCTTCTTCCCACAAAAGTTTTGGATCAGTAACTTCACAAAATAATAACAAACTACAGAAAAGGTTACGGAGTTGTAATGGTGTTGCCCATATGCAAGCCTCACTGAACGCAATAAGCCACTCAGTGTCATCACCTATAATTTTCAATGCATTACATGCAGATCTATATGTTGGGTGAACCTGGCCTGAGACGGTACGCACATCTTCAAAAGAAGTGCATCCTTTTCGATGACACAACAACAAACGGAGATAAAACAACTCGCCAGAAGATGGATGGACAAAGACAAGCCTACCGACCATGTCAGATGAATCATCAGCTCTCCTAATCCAAGATTTGGAGGGTGAATCCCATTTGTAATACTTTGGGTACTCCATATATGTGTATTTGCGACCTGTTGGATCCCTTGCATTGCTTTCAAACCATGCAGAAAGTGTTGTCTTAGTAGCAGATGGATTACGCAAAACATCTATTATTCTTGTGTTTTCTTTGAAGACAATTGGTTGCCTATTCTCTTCATGGACTGCAAGTGACTGAACGGCTGGATGCCGGTGATGTATAGGAAAATCAAATATTCGCCACGCTGCTTCATGCGGACAAATATACCTACCTTCTAAATAGTTTTTTATCTCTTTGATGCATTCATTTTCTTCAGATATGATATCCGTTTGTCCACTCGAACTGTTACTTGATCCAACATCACTGTCAGGCACATCTTTTTGAATGACATATCTCACGCGATCAGTTCCTTTTGAGATGTACTTAAACATGTATTTTATCATAATGTTCCATCCATAATATTCAACATTTATATGAGCCTGAAATCGGGAACAAAGTCTTTTGTTACAAGGCACTACATATCCATTGTGAATAACAATTCCACGTGAAGTTGTGTGGTACACATCTGATATGCGTTTGTAGCGTGCATAGCCCTATGTATCAAAAAGAGTAGAATCCAAGAATGGTTTTGGGAAACCTTTTGTGCATTTTCCATCCTTCATACATGGAGCTTTTTTGTTCAACAGCCCACACGGACCATGTTGTTGGGTTATGAGCATTCTAACACTCCTAAGTGTACATGCAACCCTAAATACCTTTGATCTATGTTTTCTCTATTATACATACAATTATGAACATCCAAGGTATTATCCTAATCTAGCATACAAAATAATAAATATAACAAGATAGAATACATACCTCTTTGATGTAGAATGTCTTCATGAAGCTTGAGTGCCTAGTGCCCCAAGTGTGACACCTCAAATGGTTCACACAACACCAAATACACTTGGAATAACTTGAGAGAAACTTGAACACTCCTTGAAATCGTCTAGCCCTCACACTCACACATTAGTGTACGATTTCTTGAGCCATGGGATTCTTTTATATGGTGGCTATTAGGGTTACACCATGCAACTCATAACTTTACCCATTCCTTATGCTCCATGGATTTTAACCTCCATGGAGTATCCATGGGTCACCCCATGGACTTAGTCCAACATAAGGAATCTTGGATCACAAGCCCACATATATAAGAATGAATGATTTACACAATCAACCCATATATTTAATTAGTCTCCTTTTGATCACTTAATTAATTCCAAATTAATTCTTGATCAATACTAATTAAATAACCTTATTAATATATTAGAACTTATAATATATTAACCAACCTTAAGTGTTATTTCTCTCATTATAGTCTATCCAAATGCATGATGCCATGCAACCCAAATGGACCATGCCGGGTCGGGTCAAGTCTTACCAATTATAGTTATGGACTTAGACATTAATCCAACAGTCTCCCACTTGGATAAGTCTAAAACTATTATTGCGTATGACTTCAGGAACCGATCAGCAATCGTAGCTCTCAAAAGCTTCTGTCGAACTCTGACCTTGTCGATGAACTCTGACCTTTGTCAATGACTTGTCCATTAGATAAGGGATCATATATTCCTCCATTCTAGATATCATATGGACTGAGACATGGATTATCAATCATTCTCTCTGTCCATTTGTTGTTTCCCGATTTCCGATTCATGATGACTGACTGATTGAACAAATCAAATCAATCCTGGCTTGACCAAGCACTCACATGTATCATCTTAAAATCATCGAGGGGCCCACAGATATCGTTTTTATCCCGAAGGTAAAAGGAATGGATAAACTTCGACTCATATGGCTTGTTCTACTACTTGTTGAATCATACACAAAGGCACGTTTTATAACATCGAGTTACCGAATGCGTTTTCGTGCAATCAATGTACAACCAACTCATAGTAACAACTCATATCTCTAGGTTTGAAGAATATAAGATATTATTGTCTCATGATCACTCGTGATAAAATCCATGAAGTGATTCAAATGAGCGCGGGTTGAATCCAATACTCAGAACTTATGAGCACTCATGAGTGTTGTAGCACCACTTTGTCCACCAACTTGGACCTCTACAAACCAACCCATGACAGTCTTGATTCATATCTACTTCCAACATATGACCGACTATGGATGGTTTGAATAACTTAATCATTCAGGAAGAGCAACTTAGTTATTCTGGAAGTCAAAACATGCAAAGTGAAACACAAGAATAAATGAATCAAATATGGTATCAAACCCTATGAATATAAATAAACACTTTTATTTATCACCATACTGATTACTCATTATTCATTGTTTCGGTTTTATCAACTTTATACTTGAATTAAAAACACTAGTTGTCCCATGCTCCAAGCATGTACACTATGTTTTTCTTAAACAATAGCTTTGCCATACACCAAGTATGCACTCTATGTTTGTCTATGATCCTTACTTTGTGAAATAAACCAATTGAACATAAATTCAATGATTCTAATTTCACACTCCCAAATCCTTATCGAAAAACGTGAGAATTTCAAATTCCTATCATTTATCGAAATCTGTTTAGATTTTAAACTTATATGCACTGACCCTCCTGTAATGAATATGTACAAAGTCACAAAGACTTGTCAACAGTCATTATAAGGTATTCCAATGGAGATCAACTCCATGGAAACTAAGTCTCATATTCAAAGTACATTGCTTTGGACATGCTTCTTGCATTAAGTTTTCTAATCTTACACAGATAACTTCCACCTATGGAGACAACTCCATATTCTCATTTTGACTATCACTTCTAAATAAGAGATGCCTCTTTTCAGAATATGTCAATATGGTCCTTCCAAAATTAGCACTATACTTCCAACTGTCCCTAAGCAACCAATCTTTGGTAAACCTCAGATTGTCCTCGACAATTGCTTAATCATTTTAGTCATATCCAATTCTAGACCTTTTCCCTTCTTAATGCCTCTGGGCATTTGGAAAAATTTAGAAATGACAAATATTATAGCACATGCAATCGATCCTGTACCCAAAGCAAATGGTACACGATTCATGATGTCTCACATAAAGACATGATTCTAGACCAGTCTTTTGCTACAATATTTTTATTTGCCATGTTTTCAAAATTTGACTATGAAGAGGGATGCCGTAATCATAATCGAATTTTGAGAACGCAATATACAGAATTTCCTTAAGTTGAACCAATCCAACATGAAATTCATATATATATTCTTGACTAAAGATGATTAAGATCTCAATCTAAGCCTTTAGAACTGAAATGAAGTATATCCTCTCCCTTAATTATAGAAAAACAACTTTTTCAATCCCTGCAGCCTCACGAATTGAAACTTTTGTTTTCTATAATTAACATTGCTAACTTGCAACACTAACAATAATTATCATGCTCCCACTAACATGATGATTATTAGCATAACACTTATGCTCCCACTAGCTTTGACATGTACTCAGACATCAGCTGGACTTCTAGAAATCAATACTTTATTGACTTCCTTACCAAAGTTCAGATTTCTGATACGAGATGCTTTGATAAAACTTTATCAAAATCATACACCTTTCCTTAGATAGCATGCATGTATGTCTAAACAATTTCAGAACTATGAAAAGGGATGTCGTAATCATAGTCTCAATTGCTTAGACCTTTTGCCATCTGCTTCAAATCTACTTGGTGGAAGTGTTTCCTCACCATCATTTTCATGAATCGGAGAGAAACCTTATGACCCTTAGATTTTATGGTGTATGTGTTCTTATCCATGTGAATCGTCAAAACCATAGTCACAAGACAAGGATAATGACAAATCCAAACTCATATGGACTGAACTTATGCAATCTTAACTTCTTGCCACGTGGCAGTACAGGGCCTGCCATTGCTTCCAAGTTGTTATGCAACCAATTGAGAACTTTCAGAACTCCTATGCAAAGCCAACTTTAACTGGAATGGGCACAGAATATGTCAACACGATAGGTTATAAACCTCAAGTCGTGTGCTAGTGAAGAACCTCAGGTTTTATTCTTGATTAGTTCTTGAAATTCTTTTTAGGATCTTTAAGACTCCCACTATCCTCTTGACATATAAGATTATCTTGCCAAATATTCAAGAGATAGTGTGGATTCTTTATCAAGACAAACACTTCACACAATTGGCCTTAGTTGGTCTTTGTTTTATCCAAAACATCACAACTTACCAATTTCAAATGTACAAGAGTAGGACACTTTTACTCTTACATTTGACAAGTGTTTTAAACCTTTCTTTAAGATATGTCACTCAAGTTACAATCTTGGAGTATGACTCTAAGAATTGTTTTGGAACGAAGTATGACTCATCTTCCTGATCTAACCATTTCAACAATTCATGACTCCTCTTTTTAGTCATAAGAATGCACTAAGATGACCTTTAGAGGACTAATTGTGATATGATTTCTAAATAATTAAGATGATCACAAACATGATACTAAAGTACTCTCCCATCTTTTCAGATTTGAGAAACTTTTATCTTTCTGCCTAATTTGATTCTTTCCATTCGTTCTGCCATACATTGAGACTTTTCCAATGTTTCAGAATTATACTTAAACTTGTAAGTATAACCATATTTACTAAACTTTAGTAAATCAAAAAGTCTTAACGAGCTTTGTGGTGGACATGACCAGTGCACAAGAATGTGTACTCGATCCCTTTAGTCCTTCACTTGACTCTCACATCCATGTGAACAAGTAATTAGTCTTGATTTTCCAATGCTTGAAAGTTCTCATTCATCATACTATTCAACTTGCATGATTCCAAGTTTCGGTCCAATTGAAACTTGGGTTATGAGAATCTTTCCTTATTTGGTAATATTAGACACTACCACAACCGAAAGAATCAAATCCATTTTTCCAATATTGCTATCAATGGAATCTTATAAGCAACAATTTTTCACAAATGCCATTGTAAGGATACTTAAAATAAATAAAATCAAAACCTTTTTCTTTTATTTTAAAACTTTGCGGAAAAACTTATCCTTACAATCCATATGAAAACCTTGTTGTTATCTATTCCTAAGCAATATAAATATCATAACTCTTAAGTAATAGCCCAAAATTCTGATCACCGAACCATGCGATTGAAATCCATCTTCGCGATCAGAATCAGCATGTACTTAATAGAGTTAGACAATGGACTTTACCTGAAGTAGAGCCAAACGTATTGACTTTAACATCCTTAGGTAAATTTGGCAGCTTCGTAACCAATGCCCCTTCCTTTGGCAATAGTTACCTATGGACCCTTGATAATGGGACTATCTCAGACTTCGCCTCTCTCTTTACCATTGGGTCAACCGAATTGACTATGGCCGATCCCTTTCCATTGGGAAGAGAGAGCTTTACTGGATATCCAATGTCATCATTGTCAATGTCCATAGCGTTTTAGGAAGTTGATCTTAGCAAATAGATAAGATCATTAAGGGTCTTGTCTTAGTCTGTTTCATAGGATTCCCAAAAGAACTCACAATGTGACTTAGAAAGTAGTTGAGCCACCAACTTTCTCAAGACTTTGACACCCAATTCTCCCATCTTGTCAATATGTGACTACATCTCCAAGATGTGATCACAGCTAGACCTTGCCTTGCCAATAAGGAGAGACCTTAAACTCTTTAGGAACTTGTGGGTTAGGGAGAATAATTGGAGGAGGTGAAAGAAGTATGATATCCATGGGACATCATCTTCATTTAGGAAAGCTTGTTTCAAGAGATTTGGGAAGATCATAAATGTCTAGACCAGACATCTTTTTGGGAGATATTCAAGATAGTTGATTTAAAGTCCTTAATATGACACCCAATATGAAATATTAAGGCTAGGACCCAACAAAATATTTTATAACTTAGAAGAGGGATGTCGTAATCCAAGCTATAAAATATTTGAAGGTAGGTGAATGACGATTCACCAATTTCCACCATGAAAAACGAAATAATTTATTAGGTTTTAATTGGATTTGAAAGTCCTAGATCTTTGAGATTCATTGAACTGTTCAAAGGCATGTTTCAATCTCGAGTGTGCCCTTCAGGTTTTGTGACTGGGATGCCGAGGATCACAAAACAAGGTGTGACTAACCATGCAAATATACTTGGTACCCTTAATATTTACCCCTTAATCAGTGTGCCGGTTAACCACACACGCTCCACCGATACTATGATAAATATTAAGTTACCCTTTTCCTACCTTGTTAAGTCCAGGTTAGTGTGTCGGTTAACCACACACGCTCCACTAACGACTTAAGCAAAGTGCAAAGTGTAATTTCATGGGTTAGCACCAAATTCACATTTTCCTAAGTAACTAAGATTGGGTATTAATAAGAGTTTAGTTACTTAGTATTTATCATTAATACTTTTAATGAAAGGAGAATTATAGTCCTTGTCCTACCCGTTCGGCTAACGACCCTCCACCAGTCAAGGAAGCGGTGGGTGAGAGTGGACACCCATTAAACTGCCATTTTATAGGCAGTAACCTTATACCCCCCTTATAGACCGGCTTCGTGAATGAGGCCTACTAACGGTAAGACTTACTTTACTCTTATACATATATATAAATATTATTAACTTATAATATTATAAAGTATAAGGGTTGAATTTTAACTTCTAAAATTCTAAGGGCTAACTTGGAATTAAAGTATTCATAAGTGAAAACTTTTCAAATTCCAAAACTTGAGGGCAAGTTTTGAAACTATTCAAAACTAATTAATTCCATAACTTATGTGTTTAAAGTAGTTTTAATTAAAAAAAAACTCTTCAAGTTCCATAACTTGAGGACAAGTTATGGAAGACTTTAAACTAATAAAAGAATGTAACTTTTCTTTATTTTTGTAACTTATGGAACTAATTAAGGTTACACATTTTATCATTTAATGAAGTGACTCTTGAACCTCCATAACTTGAGGACAAGTTATGGAGTCATAAAACCATTTAATGAGGACAAGACTCTTCATTTTTGTAACCATTGCCAACTTTTTATGAGTTTTATGAAACTTAAATGTGACTTTTCATATAACTTGAGGACAAGTTACAAAAACACATTTTAGAATCAACTCTTAGATTAAAATGGATTGAAAACACATAATCAATTAACTTTTCTATTAATCTAATAAACTCATATGAACAAAGATAATTCACATCAATTTTTTTTCAAGTAATTAGCATAACTTTTAAACTAATACAATTCGATTTTTCAGCTAATTTTGCAAGTATAACAAGAAAACAAGCTTTGTCTCTGATACTACTGTTGGGTTATGAGCATTCTAACACTCCTAAGTGTACATGCAACCCTAAATACCTTGGATCTATGTTTTCTCTATTATACATACAATTATGAACATCCAAGGTATTATCCTAATCTAGCATACAAAATAATAAATATAATAAGATAGAATACATACCTCTTTGATGTAGAATGTCTTCATGAAGCTTGAGTGCATAGTGCCCCAAGTGTGACACCTCAAATGGTTCACACAACACCAAATACACTTGGAATAACTTGAGAGAAACTTGAACACTCCTTGAAATCGTCTAGCCCTCACACTCACACATTAGTGTACGATTTCTTGAGCCATGAGATTCTTTTATATGGTGGCTATTAGGGTTACACCATGTAACTCATAACTTTACCCATTCCTTATGCTCCATGGATTTTAACCTCCATGGAGTATCCATGGGTCACCCCATGGACTTAGTCCAACATAAGGAATCTTGGATCACAAGCCCACATATATAAGAATGAATGATTTACACAATCAACCCATATATTTAATTAGTCTCCTTTTGATCACTTAATTAATTCCAAATTAATTCTTGATCAATACTAATTAAATAACCTTATTAATATATTAGAACTTATAATATATTAACCAACCTTAAGTGTTATTTCTCTCATTATAGTCTATCCAAATGCATGATGCCATGCAACCCAAATGGACCATGCCGGGTCGGGTCAAGTCTTACCAATTATAGTTATGGACTTAGACATTAATCCAACAGTCTCCCACTTGGATAAGTCTAAAACTATTATTGCGTATGACTTCAGGAACCGATCAGCAATCGTAGCTCTCAAAAGCTTCTGTCGAACTCTGACCTTGTCGATGAACTCTGACCTTTGTCAATGACTTGTCCATTAGATAAGGGATCATATATTCCTCCATTCTAGATATCATATGGACTGAGACATGGATTATCAATCATTCTCTCTGTCCATTTGTTGTTTCCCGATTTCCGATTCATGATGACTGACTGATTGAACAAATCAAATCAATCCTGGCTTGACCAAGCACTCACATGTATCATCTTAAAATCATCGAGGGGCCCACAGATATCGTTTTTATCCCGAAGGTAAAAGGAATGGATAAACTTCGACTCATATGGCTTGTTCTACTACTTGTTGAATCATACACAAAGGCACGTTTTATAACATCGAGTTACCGAATGCGTTTTCGTGCAATCAATGTACAACCAACTCATAGTAACAACTCATATCTCTAGGTTTGAAGAATATAAGATATTATCGTCTCATGATCACTCGTGATAAAATCCATGAAGTGATTCAAATGAGCGCGGGTTGAATCCAATACTCAGAACTTATGAGCACTCATGAGTGTTGTAGCACCACTTTGTCCACCAACTTGGACCTCTACAAACCAACCCATGACAGTCTTGATTCATATCTACTTCCAACATATGACCGACTGTGGATGGTTTGAATAACTTAATCATTCAGGAAGAGCAACTTAGTTATTCTGGAAGTCAAAACATGCAAAGTGAAACACAAGAATAAATGAATCAAATATGGTATCAAACCCTATGAATATAAATAAACACTTTTATTTATCACCATACTGATTACTCATTATTCATTGTTTCGGTTTTATCAACTTTATACTTGAATTAAAAACACTAGTTGTCCCATGCTCCAAGCATGTACACTATGTTTTTCTTAAACAATAGCTTTGCCATACACCAAGTATGCACTCTATGTTTGTCTATGATCCTTACTTTGTGAAATAAACCAATTGAACATAATTTCAATGATTCTAATTTCACACTCCCAAATCCTTATCGAAAAACGTGAGAATTTCAAATTCCTATCATTTATCGAAATCTGTTTAGATTTTAAACTTATATGCACTGACCCTCCTGTAATGAATATGTACAAAGTCACAAAGACTTGTCAACAGTCATTATAAGGTATTCCAATGGAGATCAACTCCATGGAAACTAAGTCTCATATTCAAAGTACATTGCTTTGGACATGCTTCTTGCATTAAGTTTTCTAATCTTACACAGATAACTTCCACCTATGGAGACAACTCCATATTCTCATTTTGACTATCACTTCTAAATAAGAGATGCCTCTTTTCAGAATATGTCAATATGGTCCTTCCAAAATTAGCACTATACTTCCAACTGTCCCTAAGCAACCAATCTTTGGTAAACCTCAGATTGTCCTCGACAATTGCTTAATCATTTTAGTCATATCCAATTCTAGACCTTTTCCCTTCTTAATGCCTCTGGGCATTTGGAAAAATTTAGAAATGACAAATATTATAGCACATGCAATCGATCCTGTACCCAAAGCAAATGGTACACGATTCATGATGTCTCACATAAAGACATGATTCTAGACCAGTCTTTTGCTACAATATTTTTATTTGCCATGTTTTCAAAATTTGACTATGAAGAGGGATGCCGTAATCATAATCGAATTTTGAGAACGCAATATACAGAATTTCCTTAAGTTGAACCAATCCAACATGAAATTCATATATATATTCTTGACTAAAGATGATTAAGATCTCAATCTAAGCCTTTAGAACTGAAATGAAGTATATCCTCTCCCTTAATTATAGAAAAACAACTTTTTCAATCCCTGCAGCCTCACGAATTGAAACTTTTGTTTTCTATAATTAACATTGCTAACTTGCAACACTAATAATAATTATCATGCTCCCACTAATATGATGATTATTAGCATAACACTTATGCTCCCACTAGCTTTGACATGTACTCATAAATCAGCTGGACTTCTAAAAATCAATACTTTATTGACTTCCTTACCAAAGTTCAGATTTCTGATACGAGATGCTTTGATAAAACTTTATCAAAATCATACACCTTTCCTTAGATAGCATGCATGTGTGTCTAAATAATTTCAGAACTATGAAAAGGGATGCCGTAATCATATTCTCAATTGTTTAGACCTTTTGCCATCTGCTTCAAATCTACTTGGTGGAAGTGTTTCCTCACCATCATTTTCATGAATCGGAGAGAAACCTTATGACCCTTAGATTTTATGGTGTATGTGTTCTTATCCATGTGAATCGTCAAAACCATAGTCACAAGACAAGGATAATGACAAATCCAAACTCATATGGACTGAACTTATGCAATCTTAACTTCTTGCCACCTGGCAGTACAGGGCCTGCCATTGCTTCTAAGTTGTTATGCAACCAATTGAGAACTTTCAGAACTCCTATGCAAAGCCAACTTTAACTGGAATGGGCACAGAATATGTCAACACGATAGGTTATAAACCTCAAGTCGTGTGCTAGTGAAGAACCTCAGGTTTTATTCTTGATTAGTTCTTGAAATTCTTTTTAGGATCTTTAAGACTCCCACTGTCCTCTTGACATATAAGATTATCTTGCCAAATATTCAAGAGATAGTGCGGATTCTTTATCAAGACAAACACTTCACACAATTGGCCTTAGTTGGTCTTTGTTTTATCCAAAACATCACAACTTACCAATTTCAAATGTACAAGAGTAGGACACTTTTACTCTTACATTTGACAAGTGTTTTAAACCTTTCTTTAAGATATGTCACTCAAGTTACAATCTTGGAGTATGACTCTAAGAATTGTTTTGGAACGAAGTATGACTCATCTTCCTGATCTAACCATTTCAACAATTCATGACTCCTCTTCTTAGTCATAAGAATGCACTAAGATGACCTTTAGAGGACTAATTGTGATATGTTTTCTAAATCATTAAGATGATCACAAACATGATACTAAAGTACTCTCCCATCTTTTCAGATTTGAGAAACTTTTATCTTTCTGCCTAATTTGATTCTTCCCATTCGTTCTGCCATACATTGAGACTTTTCCAATGTTTCAGAATTATACTTAAACTTGTAAGTATAACCATATTTACTAAACTTTAGTAAATCAAATAGTCTTAACGAGCTTTGTGGTGGACATGACCAGTGCACAAGAATGTGTACTCGATCCCTTTAGTCCTTCACTTGACTCACACATCCATGTGAACAAGTAATTAGTCTTGATTTTCCAATGCTTGAAAGTTCTCATTCATCATACTATTCAACTTGCATGATTCCAAGTTTCGGTCCAATTGAAACTTGGGTTATGAGAATCTTTCCTTATTTGGTAATATTAGACACTACCACAACCGAAAGAATCAAATCCATTTTTCCAATATTGCTATCAATGGAATCTTATAAGCAACAATTTTTCACAAATGCCATTGTAAGGATACTTAAAATAAATAAAATCAAAACCTTTTTCTTTTATTTTAAAACTTTGCGGAAAAACTTATCCTTACAATCCATATGAAAACCTTGTTGTTATCTATTCCTAAGCAATATAAATATCATAACTCTTAAGTAATAGCCCAAAATTCTGATCACCGAACCATGCGATTGAAATCCATCTTCGCGATCAGAATCAGCATGTACTTAATATAGTTAGACAATCGACTTTACCTGAAGTAGAGCCAAACGTATTGACTTTAACATCCTTAGGTAAATTTGGCAGCTTCGTAACCAATGCCCCTTCCTTTGGCAATAGTTACATATGAACCCTTGATAATGGGACTATCTCAGACTTCGCCTCTCTCTTTACCATTGGGTCAACCGAGTTGACTATGGCCGATCCCTTTCCATTGGGAAGAGAGAGCTTTACTGGATATCCAATGTCATCATTGTCAATGTCCATAGCGTTTTAGGAAGTTGATCTTAGCAAATAGATAAGATCATTAAGGGTCTTGTCTTAGTCTGTTTCATAGGATTCCCAAAAGAACTCACAATGTGACTTAGAAAGTAGTTGAGCCACCAACTTTCTCAAGACTTTGACACCCAATTCTCCCAGCTTGTCAATATGTGACTATATCTCCAAGATGTGATCACACCTACACCTTGCCTTGCCAATAGGGAGAGACCTTAAACTTTTTAGGAACTTGTGGGTTAGGGAGAATAATTGGAGGAGGTGAAAGAAGTATGATATCCATGGGACATCATCTTCATTTAGGAAAGCTTGTTTCAAGAGATTTGGGAAGATCATAAATGTCTAGACCAGACATCTTTTTGGGAGATATTCAAGATAGTTGATTTAAAGTCCTTAATATGACACCCAATATGAAATATTAAGGCTAGGACCCAACAAACTATTTTATAACTTAGAAGAGGGATGTCGTAATCCAAGCTATAAAATATTTGAAGGTAGGTTATATAAGTTATATATGTTATATAAGTAATGGAAAAGGACTGAAACTATATAATAACGAAAAGGCACTATTTAAATTATCTGAAAGGGTTACATGGCATAAAAGATATGACGACAATGTATAGAAAACAACAATATAGAAGATCATAACAAATATTCAGAACAATGAAAAGTAGATTTTAAAGTCGGATGATAAAAGCAACATACACGCATCAATCTGTCCAAAAGGTTTATCTTCTTTGAGAAATGTTATGAACGATTGCACTTTCAGTTTAAAGACCCTGGCAATGATATCTGCCCTGCTTTGCGGGTCCTTCTGATCATGAGCATCCGTATAACGCGTAATCTCTGGCCATTTAACATTGCATGTAAATGTGATGAAATACTGTGGATTACCATATACCCTAAAAATTGCTAAAGCATCCTGGTAGTGACTATACATGTAGCGAGGACCACCGGTGAAGGACGCTGGCAAGAAAATCCGTTTCCCAACTGATCGTGACTCCCTGTCACCTTTCGAAAGAGCATCAAACAGGTCGCCAACAATTTCGGACCGAAGATTTTCCTGATGTGTAGCAAAGAAATGTAGCCGACCATCCTCAATACATGTAAACGCATCTACCAAATACTTCTGAAACAGCCGAGAAGAATTAAGAATAATGGACCATATGTGCTGACGACAATGAATATGGTATGCATAATACATATTAACAGTAAGATTTCTTGCCCCTGAACCAACTTCATTACATAATTTCATACTTGGAGACCATCCAGGCTCACCATACGGAAACAAAATTGGATAATGTAGAGGCATATAGGTAGGATGGAGTTTGCTAATACGTTGAGGGGGACCAGAATTGGAATGAATGACAATGTCGTAACGTGCACCAACACTATCATCGCTACTCACAATACAGCCCAATGACCCAGGTGTAGGTAAATCATACCTCCGCTCACGAACATCATTAAACAACCAAACGGAATATGATGGCATGTTCATCTCGTCAGCAAGCTGTTTCGCAGTCTTGAAAGGTCCGCACATATTCATTATTCTTTTTGAGAAAATACACTAAAAATCTAACAATGCCCTCATCCAAAACATTTGCGCGAGGATTTTGAAACGATTTCAACCTGTTCTGAACCTCATTAGCCGTATCAAACAGATATAACTGAAGAAATCTAGGCCCTTTTATAGGATCCAGACAGAGAGAACCTATCTTATGGCTAATCTGACCCGAAACCTTGAAGACGTACGGGCCACGACTGTCATTTATCGCCTCTCCACATTAGCCCCAAAAGATGTCATGGAGAACATACTATTATAAGCCCTAATGTCCCTCAAAAAAGTATCATTCCTGAAAAGCGACATGTAATCAACCAGAAACGTAGAAGGATAGGGCAAAATGACATCACCAGATTTGCAACAGCGACTATATCTGGGATGACCAGCTGTAGATAGCTTTAAGCTCCTTTCGGAAACCCAAAAATACGCGCCACAAAACTGGCAAACACAATTACAATCCCCCAGGTCAACATAGTCTAGAAGAACAGCTGCGGAGCCGAGACGCCGTCGGGGCCGACCACGAAGGGTAGCGGGCCGAGCAGGAACAGCTGACGACGTGGTACAACCGGCGGCAACAACCAAGGGTCCAACATCACCAGAGGAACGCTTCCGCAGATTGTCCATAACCAACCTCACAAGGGTAAAATACATAAACGCAACAAAAAAGAAGAAAACAAACAACAGCAACCGAAGTAACAGAAAAAACCGTACAGAAAACCGAAGAATTTACCTGCAACAACAAAGAAGAACAGAACAAACAAAACGGAGAGGATGGATGGAGCGAAGTAAGAGTCATCCACAGTTTAGAACAACGCAGGTCGGTGAAGAAGGAGTCATCCATAGTTTAGATAAGGATGAGAAAAGGAGGACACGTGGGATAAGGTTTATAAGAAACAACAAATACGACCCCAAACCCAAAATCATAACATGAAGGACCAAGCTTGCCAAAAAAGACAACAGTTTACTATTCAAATTCATGCTCTTCTTTAATATATATATATATATATATATATATATATATATATATATATATATATATGAATTGTAATGCTTAAAAATGATTTAAAAGTGATTACTCGACAAATTGACTATTAATTCCATCCATAAGGACTATATTTTCATTTTTTAACCTAATAATATTATATTGTCAACATTTTCCCCACTAGGATATCAAAGCTTGCATTTCTTATTATTTTGTAGAGTTTTCAAGCTCAAAGACGCTAATAAAAAGATTTTTGATTTTTCCTCTGTTGTGTGTTAATATACTTATTTGCAGGTCAACTTTTGCATCAAAATGTCAAGGTATTGATACATCCACAACACAACACTACCATGGATAGAGAATTTTTTAGACGTATTAAGATGACATTAATGTTATCAAACAAATAGATACAAAGCAAATTATATTATTTCGCGGACAATATTATCCACAAGAAATGAGTGTCACATAAGATTAATGATTATTTTATCAGATTAATGATTATGATTAATGATTATTTGATGGACCGATTCCATGGAGAAAGAGAATTTACTATAATTTTGATGAAGCATAGACGATATAATAACTTCTATCCTGTGGGATTTTAATAACTTCTATCCTATGGAATTTTAATAACTTCTATTCTTGAACACCGTCATTGTTAGTGTTGAATTTTTTAGCACGCTCATTATTAGTCCTTTACCCCCTCATTACCTTTGACTGAAAGTTGAATGCGGATAATATTGTTACATGATTTTTGACCCATAAAATGGACACCTAATTGATATGTAAAGTTTTCCGCACTATATTATTGATGTCGAAATAGTAGTTGTTGGGCAACATGAAGGATTCCTCTAAATAAATCTTAGGGACAAACAATTCCAAATGTAGGTAACTATCTTTTCTAGAATCAGTTTTCTTCATGACCAACTTTATGTGACTTACCGTGTAAATACAAAAGTTTCTGTATTAATAAAGTCTGAGGAACAATTTAGGAACAATTAAAATGACGAACGATTCAAAACAGAGGTGTATAAAGAAGTGTTTGTGTTAATAATGCACAACTGATCTTGTGTTCATGTACATTTGTGAACAATCCCAACTTTTCATTTTTAATTCTTATTGAATTTGTTTATGCTATCATGACTCTCATAATTTTTTAGATGTTTAGATGTTGTAACTATATTAATGATAATTGTTTACATATGTAGTAACAATATACACAAAAACCCTTATCATATTAAGAAACTGATTTTTGAAATAAATTATTCACACACATACACACAGATATATATATATATATATATATATATATATATATATATATATATATATATATATATATATATATATATATATATATATATATATATATATACAGAGAGAAAGAGAGAGAGAGGGAGGGAGAGTTAGGTTCAGATGTTTCTACTATCTATTGTGTGTATATAGGATTGATTCTGGACCAATCATTTTAGTTATTTTAAGAAAGTAATTAATGCATATTAAATGCTGAATATTTAATTAATACTCATTATATCTTCAACATGTAATATGCATTAAATACTCTTAAAATAACTAAAATGATTGGTCCACAATCAATCCTACATGCACATAATACATAGTTATAACACAATAACCTAACCCTATATATATATATATATATATATATATATATATATAGGTCTGGTAATCACGGTGGCTAGGGGTGCCCGCCTAAAGATGGCCAAAAAGTTGTACACCTCGCAAGAACTTAGTGCGAGTCGACTTGCAGGATATAGCGGTAGCAATTTGCACGATATGGTGGTAGCGATGGGTGATGATTTTATGGATGCAGCCATGATGAAGAAGTAGAGAGATACTCTTTGGAAGGAAACCAGAAGTGTCGGAGATTGAGGAAGGGTTTCGACGCAGAGACATACAGATCCATCTAGCTCTCATACCAAGAAGAAAAGTATATTTGGCATGAATAACCCTACGTGTGAATTGTGGGATTTTAATCTTGATAGGTTAGTTTATTTAATTAGTATTTTAGTTTGGTTATTTAGAAAAAATAAATTGTTTGAGTTTTTTTAATTCATGTGGACCAAGTAATAGTGTTGGAAAATTGGAAAATGGGAACATGGGAACACAAAGTTCCTTTGTTTGATTTTGATTTATTTTAGTTCTATAGATTATTTAATTATGATTAATGAATTTTTTTTATTTACAAAAATAGAAAATCAAACATAATAAAATCTCAATAAGAATATATATATATATATATATATATATATATATATATATATATATATATATATAGGTTAATTAGGATATAAAAGCCTTCAATAATATTAGTAGCAGTTTTTTCTGCATCACAATTACTTCTTCTCCCCTTTATTTCTCTTCCTGAAAATCACATATCCGGTTTTTTTGCATCACAATTACTTCTTCTCCCCTTTATTTCTCTTCCTGAAAATCACATATCCGTTTTTCTGCATCACGATTACTTATTCTCCTCTTTATTTCTCTTCCTAAAAATCACATATTGAGTGTTGTGTTTGTTGCTGCAAAGAAGTGTGTATACAGATCCCAATTGGTATCAAAGCCTAGGCTCAATTAGAAGAAGGCAGAGGTGATTTCATGGAGAATTGAAGATCACCATGTTGTAGAAGTAAAGACCGACAAAAAGAAGAAAAATAAAGAAGAAAGAAAGAAAGCATGAAAGCAAACAAGAAATAAAGAAGAAAGAGAAAGAAAGAAAGTCAAAAAGAAGAGGTTAGGATCAAACAACCAAGGGGGATCAAAAGAGGTTGTGGCTCATGGTATTATGATTTGATTGAAACTGTTTTGAGGGCATATCGACATTGGGATGCAATAAGGATGTAGTTGATGAGAAGAAGAATTATTAAACACAAGAATGCAAAAGATGTTTAGGAATCAATCAAGTTTGGGTATAGAAAAAATCAGGGTGAAAAAAGAAAGGCAAAGCAAGGTTGCAAACCTTAAGAAATGAATTGGAAGAAATTAATTAAGATCAATGACTTTTCAAAATAAGTTGGCAAAATAAGTGGTATTGTTGTCAAGTTCAAAATATTGGTTCAACTCTTGAAGAGGGGGTGATTGTAAGGAAGTTTCTCAATTCAGTTCCAAAGAAGTACTTGCCTGAAAGGCTTCAAACTCATGAAGAAAAGGAGGAAGAGCAAGGTCAACTCATCAAAGTCAAGTCATGAAGAAAAGGAGGAAGAGCAAGGTCAACTCATGACGGCAAGTGAACCAAGGCATGGTGATAGTAGTGGACATGGAAGAGGGCGTGGAATGAACTATGAAAGAGGTAGAATGAACTATGAAAAAGGTGGAAGAGGTGGAGGTCACAAAAATAGCTTCCGGTGCTTTAACTGTGGAGACTTTGGGCATTTTAGCTATGAGTTCACAAAGTGGAATGACAAAGACAATGTCAAAGAAGCCTTGATGAAGAAACCTATGAAGATTAAGGGGGTAAATGTGGGATTTTAATGTTGACACGTTAGTTTATTTAATTAGTATTTTAGTTTTGTTATTTAGCAAAACTAAATAGTTTGGGTTTTTTAATTGAATGGGTCATGTGGACGAAGTAATAGTGCTGGAAAATGGGAAAATGGGAAAATGGAAAATGGGAAAATGGGAACACGTGGGCTTAGTAGTTCCTTTCCTTTGTTTGACTTTAATTTGTTTCCTTTGTTTGAGTTTGATTTGTTTTAGTTCCCTTAGGTTAAGTAGGCTATAAAAACCTTCACAATCTTAATAATATTAGCAGTCGTTGCATCACGATTACTACTTCTTCTCTGCTTTATTTCTCTTTCTCCCATTTATTTCTCTTCCTGAAAATCATCACATATTGAGTGTTGTGTTTGTTGCGGGGCCTAATCCCAACATGAATAACCCAACCCTTTGAGTACCCTTTGGCTATTTTTCTCATTATATAGTAGTACCTTTGGCTATTGTTCTCATTATATAGTAGTACCTTTGGCTACTGTTTTCATTATATAGTAGTGATTACAACAATAGATCCTAAGATTATGGATCTTATCAATACAACATATCATATCCCATATTCAAATATGTAAATATACCGTTTATTTTTGTACAAGGGTATACTTTTATGCATAATAATATTTTTGTACAATGGTATACTTTTATGCATAATTATATTTTGGCCCTGGCTCATATAATCATATAAATTGTCAAATGATGTCACATAAATTGTGAAATCATATATCCACTCACAAGGTTCAACGGGAACGATTAGTACGTATAGAAATTCCGGCCCTAATATTTTATCACAAATATATTTTACGTTAAAGGTTAAAGATTAAAGTTACATTAAAGGTTAAAGTTACTTACTTGATGAATTTGTTGCAAGCAGAAGGCACTCTTTGGGCAGAAGGCACTCTTTGGCGCTTCTGTGGAGCTGCAAATAGAATAGAAACATAGAAAAATGAGTATTTTGTGGACACTCTCCCGTCCCTCTCCTTCTCCTAAAGAAGAAGAGGGAAAGGGAAGAAATAAAATCTAGAGAAAGTGAGTTTTTCTTCTTACCAAAACTAATAATATAAGATCCCAATTGATAAACTTCAAAAAAAAAGACCTAACTGAGTGTAAACTTTTATGAAGTATGAACACTGAAGTATTTTCTCAAAAGTACTACTCTACTTTAGAAAATAGTATATTGTAATGCACCATAAATTAATGATATGAATATCGTCTGTTCTTAATTCTTAAAAGATGTGAGGTTCTTAAAAGATGTGAGGTGAAGTTAATAGAATAAAAACGGAACAAAAGGACTTATAGCTCATGTGAGATGAAGTTAATAGAATAAAAACGGAACAAAAGGACTTATAGCTCTTACCTCCTCTGTTTTCCACCGGAGGTTTGGGAAGCTCATCAATTCGAACCAAATTGGATGGAGCGTTCATCTCAGGATTTGGATTTGGATGGTTGATCGCCAAATTGGATGAAGCCTTCATCTCAGGATTTGGATGGTTGATGAACAAATTGGATGGAGTGTTCATCTCAACGTTCATCTCAGCCAGAAAATGTTTTGAGATGTTAAGTAAAATGTTTTGAGATGTTAAGTGAACATATATATACATTACTGTAGAGGATTGGGTTTATATACAATATCAACACTTATGGTTTTCTCGAAATAGAAAAACCTATGTTCTATTCCATACATGCCAAGAAGTACTAGGGAATCGAAGCCAAAAAGTTAAACTCATCTGAAAGATTACAGAATACACATTCTATTTTTTCATCAAAGATTTAGTTACTGGTGAAAAACTCATCTGAGTTTTCTCTCTTTTGAAATCTATGAGTTTTCTCTTTTTGAAATCTATGATCCCAGTAGTACAAAGTTAATATTGTTTTCACTAAAAATAAGAAGTCATATATGGCCAAGATGTACAGAGGCGTTGGCGGCCACAGGTGGTGCAGAAGCAGGAAACAGATTAGTGCAATGGCCACATCGAACAGTAACGGTAGTGAACAAATTGAACAAACTGCTGCAAGGAACGCTCACCTACAATAGAAAAAAGTTAGGAAAATATTATAGTATAGTCTATTTCTAAAAATAAATAACATTTTTACCAAAATACCCCTCATTATTACTTAACCAACTAAACATTTAATATAAATGTAAAATAAAGACAAAACTGTCATTTTATTGTATAAAGTTAGTGCTAATTAATGCTTCTTTTTTGTATAAAGTTAGTGGTAATAAATGCTTCTTTTTTGTCTGTGGACAATAGTTTTATGACGGAGGGAGTATTATTTCAGCATAAGTAATAAAAATCATGAAAATTTGAGTTAAATTAAGATCATCACAAAGATCGATTATGGTAACGTATAACAAATCATAGTTTATTAAGATTAACCTAGCAGATCAAGGAAATCAAAGATGTTTGGTACTGCGAGTACAGTATCACAGAAGTTGCATTGGACACAGCAGAGCTGCTCGGAGAGCTGCTCGGTGGGAGGAGAGAGGTGGTGGTGGTGGTCCAGTGCTGAAGATAACAATTTTTCCTTTTGTCGTTTCTACTATTATCTCTCGTGTTACTAACTATCTCTCGTGTTTTAAGGACTATCTCAACTTTGTCAACCTTCATTCACCTACCTGTTCCATTTAAATGCAGATATTCAATCAAAAATTTAAATGCACGAATCATCTCCCGAAATTTTCATTTCTATATATTCGCTTTTTCTGTTTTTGTCTTTTTTGTTTTTTGGTGTTTTTTTTGTTTTTTTATATTTTTTTAATATTTTAAATAAATACATAGTATTGTTTTTTCCTTTATTTGTGTTTTATTTATTTACTTTTTTATTTATTTTGCTTATTTTTTGATTTCATTATTTTTAATAAATATATAATAATAATAATAATAATAATAATATTATTATTATTATTATTATTATTATTAACATTAAAAATATATTTTTTGTTGGTTATTTTTATTTTCATTTACACTTTTTTTCCTACTAACTATAATAATAATAATAATAATAATAATAATAATAATAATAATAATAATAATAATAATAAGACAAAAGAGTCAAAACAAAAAACAAAAAAAAAAACAAAAAACACATTAAAAAGTAAAAATATATATATCTAAAAGACCACAAAAGTGACGTGACAAAGGGTAACGAATGGATGGTTTAAGGTTGTTAAGCTAGGAATGTGTGGTTTAAGCTTGTTAAGGTGGTAGGTTGAGAAAATGTAGGATAATTATGAGATATTTATGGGAGAGAAAAAAGATGGTTGATGGATAGAAAGAGTATAGTGATCTATGCATGGAAGTACAAAGCTACTATTGATTATGTGGAAGTACAAAGCTACTATTGAAATTTGAAGACATTTGAAGACTTCCGTGAAATTACAATTCCGTAATTTATTTTAGACCATTGGGTATGGGCAACACCCATACCCACCCATAACGTAGCCACATCACCGTCTTCTCTCTACAACGAGATTAGGGGGTGGTGTTTCATGTTATACCGCCATTAAGGTTGTGAAAAAGAAGAAGAAACAAAGGAAGAAAGAAGAAGAGGAAGGCGCTGAAGAAGAAGAAGAAGACGTTGTTGTTGTAGGTGGTCGTTACCACAAGAAGCCCCATAACGAGCAAGGGGGCGGTGTCCTTTGCTTTATAACAGCGTTATGGTCCCTCCACGTACGCAATAATGTCATGAAGGTGACCCATACTCACTGCTCTTAGACATTATAACTATTTCTATTTTTGTCTTATTTTGTACAATTTCCAGCTATGCGTTGGATTTTAATTTATATCTACATATATTGCCCTTTCAAAAAAAAGTGACCTAGGCGTGGAGAGACAATATTGGTTTATTATTATTATTACTATTTTTCTATTTTTTAAGCTTTTTTTTTATTATCTTGAAATTTAAATGGAACTAAAAAAGTACACATAGAAAACTTATCTTTAATTAAAAAAAACATATTTTGTGTTTTAAATGTTGAACACAACTTCAAGTAAAATATATAAATACTTGGGTTAATTAAAAAAAAAGTTAAATATAAAGATTAAAATATTTAAGAACTTTGAATTTATAAGAAAATAAGAAAAATAATAAATTATTATAATAGAAATGTTTTTTTATCTTTTACATTTAAATAAATAATACAAACTATTTAGCTTTAATATTAAGAAACTTGAAATTAAAATAAGTTGTCCATTTATTACTACATTTATTACAATTATTATATTAAAATTTTATATGGAATTTAATAAAATAGAAAAAGGTGGGAAAAATTAATTCAAAATATACATTTCGCAAATTGAATAAGAATGTAAGAAATGGCAAAAAAGAGGATATATTCTACATTTAAAATAGATAAACATCTATATAAAAAATTTTAAAAATACTTAAATATGTAAAAATACATATAAATATATAATTAATTGAAAAATACATATAAATATATAATTAATTGAAAAACACATAAAAATACTTAAAAAATAATAGCCAATGTGAAACTAGGTTAGTTGATAGTTTTCTTAGATGGAAACTCTCCACTTCTATTCAATAAAAGCACAAAAAAATACATAAAAAATAATAGCCAATATTGAAATAGTGTAGTAGTTGGTAGATTGAAGGTTTTACTTCTATTCTTGACCTTCGTTATCTATTTGGAGTCATGCATTCCAATTATGCATTGGAAATGTGTATCCAAAAACCCAAAAATTACATTTTTAATTTATGTAAGAGTAAATTAAACGAATGGTCTTTATGGTTTGGATAATTTGCACGTTTGGTCCCTAACTTATTTTTTTAGCTCGGAAGGTCCCTACAGTTTGTTTTTGTTGCGTGCTTGGTCCCTATCTTACCTAAAAAGACTATTGTGCCCTTGATTTTTTAATTTATTTAAATAAGGTGGGGTAGGTTAAAATGAATAAATTTGGTGCGTTCAAAAGCTCAAAAATGGTTAAAATGAATAAATTAGGCAATTTCTTAGCTTTTTTGTTCTAAAATATTAATTTAGCACTTTATTTAAAATTTTCCTAGGAATTTTTGAGATTTCCCTTATATATTTATACATTTTTCTATAAAAATACTTTTTATATATTGTATTAGTTTTTTTATGTGGAGAAATATATAATACTCCATCCGTCTCAAAATTATAGTCCATCTTTCATTTTTGGTTTGTCCCAAAATAATAGTCAACTTCATAAAATAAATAACATTTTTACCAAAATATCCTTCATTATTACTTAACAAACTAAGCATTGAATAGAACATTAAATGCAAAGTAAGGACAAAACTATCTTTTATTGTATAAAGTTAGTCGTAATTAATATTTCCTTAATATGTGTGTTTTTTGTCTGTGGACAATAATTTTGGGATGGAGGTAGTATTAGCTTGTCTTTGTGGGCCTAAAAAGGGAGTATTAGATGTTTTTGACCTAAAAAATAAATATATCTTTGTTTTTTTAACTTTAATTTATTAGAACTTTATTAATTAATGATTACCAATTTCGAAAAAAATTACAATACTTTAAGAAAAAAGTTCGAGACAAAAGAGAGATTTATATAAATGTGAAAAACTAATAATATTTACTTATATTTTTTAAGCCAAATTTTGTAAAACATTGTTTTTAATTGATTTAATTGAAAAAGTAAAATGAAGTTTATTTTTATATACTAAGTTCTTTTATCGTAATTTAATCTTGAGGTATAATTTGCCACGAAAGTTGTTCCCTTTTATCAAATATATTGGATCTTCGGTTCTTATACAATATTTCATAAAACTTTATGTAGACTTCTCATAAAAAAACACTTTCAACTTAAAAACCGAGTTCATTTAGATTTAAGTTTATTTTAATAGTATTTTAAAAAAAATAATTTAGCATTTTTTAAAAAAAATTCCGAAAATATTGGGTATTTTCTATGATTTTCCTTATATATTTATACATTTTTCTACAAAAATAATTTTCATATATTAGTTTTTTTATGCACACAAATATATATTAGGTTGTGTTTGTAAGTAAAGTGTGAATGGTGTATATTAGGTTAATTAGTTAGTTTAAGTAGTTACTCATATATTAAATGCATTAATTTAGAAAAAAAAGTTAAATATAAAGGAGAAAATATTTGACAACTTGGAATTTATAAGAAAATAAGAAAAATAATGGACTATTATAAATATTTGAGAACTTGGAATTTATAAGAAAATAAGAAAAATCATCTAAAAATATTTTTTATCTTTTAAATTTAAAGAAATAATTTAAATAAAGAAAAGAAACTAATAAACTTTAATTTTTGGAAATTTGAAATTAAAAGATAAGTTTATTAATGAAATTAATATTTATTTATTACTATATTTATTGCAATTATTAGATAAAATTTAATAAAATAAAAAAAAAACCATCAAACGAAATTTGGAGAAAAAAATTAATTCAAAAATGACAAAATAACATTTAGGAAAACAAATTAATTCAAAATAAACAAAATAAGATTTGGAAAATTAAATGAGACTACCAAAAAAACCATTATTTATTATTTATTATAAGAAGAAAGCATTAGTTATTTTACTCTTTAAAAAAAAAAGAAATAAGAAAAAATTTGTGTTGGCTTTTTTGTGTTGCCACCACACAACCTTTTTTTAGATTATACAAACCTAAAAGTTTGTGTTTGTTTCTTCTTCTTATTTTTTTTGTATTTTGGTTTATTATTATTATTATTATTATTATTATTATTATTATTGACTAGCTGCATATATTTTAACCTTTTCTATCGGTTATCTTGAAATTTAAATGGAATTACAAATGTAAATGATAATTTATACACATTATATTTAATTAAAAAAACAAACATATTTTGTGTTTTAATTCCATTTTATGTAGAAATGTTGAATACAACTTGAAGTAAAAATATATAAATGCATAAAATTATAAAAAAATAATACGCTTCTACATTTAAAATACATAAACATCTATATAAAATTTTTTAAAAATACATATAGGTAATATATTCCAAAACATATAAAAACATAATAGGCAATGTACAACTACCCTACTTGGCTTTCTTAGATTGTTTTTATAAAAGAAAACCTTAAATTCTAAAATCTGAAGAAAGAAGGGCCCTCATTACATTTCACTTCTTTGGATTAGGTGTCTAAGCTCATAACTATAATTGGTATGTACTTGATTTGATAGTAGCATGGTCCTTTTGGGTTGCCTTCACACTGGAAACTAGACAAGATGAATATTGAAAAGAGCGGCTGATTTTATTATTGAGAATAATAAATCGGTGCATAAATATGATTTATTAATATATTATAAGAATTAGGGTTTCCATCTTAAAACCCTAGCTAGCCTCAAGTATATATAGAGCCTATTGGCTCTTGATTTCGTGCACACTCTTGAAACCCTATAAGAGCCGAATTTATGAGCAAATTACTCCTCTCTCCTCTCTCTCATATTCATCCTCTTGCCCTAGTGTGTTTGTGAGCCATTAGAGGTACTACACTTGTGATACTTGTTCTCAAAAGCAAGGATCTTCAAGTTTAAGTTGTTATTATTATATAGAAACAAAGGTATGTAATCTAATCTTTCATATGTAAATTTCGAATTATTAGATGAATATTAGGGTTTTCTATTTGTGTTCAATACTTGTATGTCTAATAGAGAAAACATAGATCCAAACTAGGGTTGCATGCACACATATGATTGTTTGTATAAAACCCATCAGTGGTATCAGAGCCTTTGATTTTGTTTTCAATTAGATTTGATACAATAGGTTGAACTTGACAATTTAGGGTTTATGGCAATTAAACCCTAGGGATTGGATTTTTCGAAATTAGGGTTTCAAAACCCTAGGTTCGAAAATTGATTAGGGTTTTTGAACCCTTTCCTTTGACCTCCATATTTTCGATTTTTAGGGTTTACAACCCTAGAATTTTCGAAAATGCCTTCCCCAAGATTAGATTTCGAAAATCTAGGGTTTTGGGTAGGTATTATCTTTTAAATGTTTGAATGGATAATTGATGATTTTGAAATATCCCTTCGCAAAAATTTTGAAATCTAGGGGATTAAGGGGTTAGGTTAAATTATTTATTTAATTTAATGGATAAACCTATGAGATTTACTAATTTAAATTAATTGTTTAATTTTGGATAATTATTAAATCAAGGTTTTTAATATTTAAGATTTTAAATTAAAAGGTATTAATTTCAAAAATTTTAAGTTAGATTAAAAACCCTAGTATTTTGAAATGTTTAAAATACACCGTTATACTATATATAATTAAAAGTTCAATATTATATATGTATAAGAAAAGTCAGTCTTACCGTTAGTAGGCCTCATTCACGAAAGTGGTCTATAAGGGGTGTTTAAGGAAACGGCATATAAAATGACCGTCATTAGGTATCCACTCTTACCCACCACATTCTTGACTATGGAGGGTCGTTAGCTGAATGGGTAGGATATGACATTAATCCTCTCATTAATAAGAATAATGATAAATATAAAGTAACTGAATGTTTTATAAATTCACAATCGTAGTTACTTTAGGAAAATGTGAATTTGATGTTAATCCATGAAATTGCACATTGCACTTTGTCAAGTCATTAGCGGAGCATGTGTGGTTAACCGGAACAGTAATCTGGACCAATAAAGAGTGACAATGGGTAGCTCGTAAATTATCATAGATCAATGGAGCGTGTATGGTTAACCGACACATTGATTAGGTGGTAAATGACATCGAGAGTACCAAGCTAATTTGCATGGTTATTCACACCTTATTTGTGATCCTTGGTATCCCAGTCACAAACTTGAAGGGCATAATCGAAATTAAACATGTCATTGAAGATTTCAATGAATCTCAAAGATCTAGGAATTTCATTTAATAAAACCTAATTATTTAATTTCGTTTTTCGTGGTGGATTTGGTAAATCGTCATTTACGTACCTTCATAATAATTTACAATTGGATTACGACATCCCTTTTCTGAATTGTGAATTATTGTGTTGGGTCCTAGCCTTAATATTTCATTTGGGTTTTATATTAAGGATTTCCTATCTAACCAAAACTTGTTCTTCTTTTTCAGATGTATGGCCCAAACAATGCTTCTGGCTCTAACTCCTTGAACCCACTCTCACTCCTAAACATTTGTGGGAGGGTTACTTTTGATGGATAAAATTTTAATGATTGGATCAGAAAAATCAGAATGGCCCTACATTATGAGGATAAGGAACATATTCTCGGCAAGGAACTGGGCGAGAAAGATGAATCCACTTCTACTCCCGAAGGAATAGCTGAGTATAGGGCCAAATGCAAGGAAGCGACCAAAATGTCATGCCTTATGGTGGCCACTATGACTCCTGAGCTGCAACGGTTCTATGAGGACTATTGGCCTTACGAGATGTGTCGGGACTTGATGGAAAAGTACCATCAAAGAGCACGTCAAGAGAGGTATGAAATAGTCACCTCATTTATAACAATCAAGATAAAGACGAACCACCTACAAAGGATGCAGAGGCATGTGGATCGTTTTCTCAAGTTGAATGTCAACTTTGATGAAGTGCTAGCTATAGAAATAGTCTTGCACTCTTTACCTCTCTACTATGATCAGTTCAAGATGACTTATCATCTAAGCAAGGAGAAAGTCACGTTGATCAAACTTCAAGGTTTGTTAAGAACTGCTAAAAGTGGAATAAAAGGCAAGCAGTTGAATCCACTCCTACTGCTGCCCCAGTCCTGGCTATTGGACATGGAAAGGGGAAAAAGAGGAAATCTCCCTCTAAGAACTGGAAGGGAAAGTCTCATGATGGATCTTCTTCTAGTGGATCCAAAGGAAAAAACAGTTATGCCCCTCCCTCCTTTGATCCAAAAGAAGCAACATACTTCTACTGCCATGATAAGGGGCATTGGAAACGAAGCTGCCCGAAGTACTTGCATGATATCAAGGTTGGGAAGATAAAGCCCACCTTCGCATGTATTTATACTATTCTATATAAAAACTCATCACATGCTAGTTCTTGGGTCCTTGATACAGGATGTGGTTTTCACATTTGTTCTGACTTGCAGGGACTAAGAAGAAGTAGGGATATGTAACATGGGAAGATGAACCTGATAATGGGCAATAGGAAGTCATCACATGTTACCAAAATCGGGGTTTACTTTTTAGTGCATAGTAGTGGGTTAGGTTTAGATTTGAATGATTGTTTGTCACACCCCCAAACCAGAACAACGGAAACGTTCGGGGGCGGAGGACTTCAGGTAAGTATCACAACACATGCAATATAGTAATCAAAGTACAAACAACCATTGCATTAATAAGTATAAGTTTTACATAAGTGTTTAAACATTACATATTCAAACACCAAAGTAGGTACAGTAGAAGACAAGAGTCGCGGTACGATACTAGATAGTCTTCTCAAAAGCTTCGGGAGTGTACTTGTCTACTAGATTCCTGAGAATACAAATTATTTGGAAAGAGTAGATCAGCATTTAAGCTGGTGAGTTCATAAATATTCTAGTTCTATAAGTATACTCTAAGTTCTTGGAAAAGTTCGTTGGTTCCTCCAGAAAATCCTATATTTCCTGAGGTGATAAACTGATAAACTCAATAGTTCCCTCTGCAATTACTTAGTTTATACTAATTATACATAACCTAATATCGAATGGATAGTTAAATGGGTGTATCTGCCCTAAGCCCACAACCAAACAAGGAACAGGAAGTAAGGCGGAAGTCACACATTTCACTGTCAATCGGATATTACTTATGTATAACTCTGATGTAAAAACTAAGGAATTATAGAATTAACCACTAAAGGTCCTTTATGTTATACTAGTTTACAATGAATGACTAAGTTCCAATTGTAAAAGTAGTTTAATCCCACAAACCGTTTCATTTGTCAAAGTAGTTTAATCCCATAAACCGTTTCATTTGTAAAAGTGATTTAATCCCATAAACCGTTTCATTTGTAAAAGTGGTTTAATCCCATAAACCGTTTCATTTGTAAAAGTAGTTTAATCCCATAAACCGTTTCATTTCTAAAAGTATTCTTAGTTATATCCGTTCTACAATAAAACATTAGTATTAATCCTGGAAAATATTATATTATCCGTAATACTGCTTTGTGGTTTTAAATGTTCCAAAACCAGAAGTACAAGTATATTTGCCATACTTGATTTCATGATACGTAGTTTTTACTGTAAGTAAAAACTAACAGAAGGTATATTTGGTTAGGATGTAATTATCTTTTCGTACTGTTTTAAGAGAATTATATTACTTAGTAATTTACTCGTTGTTTTATCCATGTGAGTTCTATTAACCATACTAATATGACTGATGTGCCTGCTGCGACGTTCTTCAGGCGTCAGAAACGATATGATATTTGACACCCAAGGCCTGCCTGCCAAACTATAGCGAACAGGAAAGGTGCCGGATTGTCAGTCCCATATAGATCTATACACAAATTCACGCCCTCCCTACAGGAGATTCTGGTTAATAAGTCAGGACTTAAGGTCGTACTTAGATAAGTACACCATGAAGAGTCTCACAAATTTATTGTTTTAACGAGATTTACAATGTATTATTAACCCGTGATTGCTAACCCTGGTACGTTGTATTGTAAAACCCGGTATGATGTATTATTACCCCGTGATTGCTAACCATGGTACTCTGTATTGTACCTTTGTTAATGCAAAACCGGTATGATGTATTATTACTTCTTTAATATGTTGTTCATATATTAAAGGTATTATACATATCCTGGTATAGTTAAGTGAATTTTGGTAATTTCCTTGGAAAGTATACAATCGTGAATCATACTTGTATATTTAGTTTTGAATCATAAATTATACATATTATAATTTATATGTTCTATCTGATTAGCATGATTTCTCATGGATGAACACCTTTGCTCAGCATGATACAAAGGTAATGATACCGAATGAAGTAACCTTTTATATTCATATATATATATATATATATATATATATATATATATATATATATATATATATATATATATATATATATTTAAGAAGGAAACAACCTTCGGACAAATAACACCACCTTAATTCCACACCCAAACAAGGAAAAGGAAATAAGATAATTCATTAGTCCTAAGCCCTTCAAATCTTATTTATATATTTATACATATATAAACATGATTTTGGCAATTATAATTTGAAATAGTTTATAAAACCTTTTTCAAATAATTTAACGGAGTTTACATGACTTTAAAGATTTAACATGGCTGTAAGTCATTTTGGATGTATTTGGTAATCTTTAAAAACATAAGGAAACCCTTTGTGTGATTATTATCACATATAATTATTAACACAATTTATATTGTGTTAAACTTGTATTCCCCCCCCCCTCCCTAAAAAGCATTTAAAAACCATTAAAAAGGTAAATTATAGGGGTATGAACTCACTTTGATAAGTGGTGATTTGGGCAGCGTTTCGTTTCTATAGATGATCTTTCTCGAAGAAACCGCGAGTTTTTGATTAAAAATCGGGCTTTATGCGGGCAGCATTTCGACTGGAAAGAGGCTATCTTCTCGAGAATTCTGGGGCTTTGGGGTTTGCTTCGGGTTTTAGATACGATACCGGGGCCTTGGGGGGTCGTAAGAAAGTTTAGGGGGTGAAAAGGTGAAAAAGGGTGAAAAATGGGGTGAAAAACCTCTCAAATCCGAGAAGTCTTGGACCCTATATATAGGGGTGCGAGGGTTCGGCCGAGGGGATGATTCATCGGACAGGTGGCGAGGGGGTGGCCTCGATTCGGACACCTGGTGAATGCGAAGGCGATTCAGCAGCCACGCGTCAGAAGGAGAAGCGAATAGGGTGGTAGTCTCGGATGCGTGTCGGACCAGGAGAGGACCGAACTTCGGTCTAATCAGGAGCTAGCACAAGCATCATCGGACCAATCAGAAGGTGACACGCGAGACTTCGGTCCAATCAACAGACGACACGTGGAGGACACGGGGAAGCCTCGCATGCGAGGGTGACGTGGCCGAAGAGGGTCCATGCGATTTTTCCTGGTTTTCAACATTTCTCGATTTTCGTGCCAAAAACTTGCGAAATTCATAACTTTCGCATACAAGCTCTGTTTTTGGCGTTCTTTATATGCACGTGTAGGTAAAATTATACTCTACGACTTTCGTTTAGACTTCGTCGGCTAATTTTGAATTTATTTTTAATATTATTATTTTTAACAGACCGGGACAGGAAAGCCGTTAAAAATTCATAACTTCTTCATCCGACGTCCGTTTTCGTCTGTCTTTTTACCGTTGTACTAATTTTGACGAGACCTTCGATTCTCATTTAAGTTGTGTCGGCTAAATATCGATCGATTTATATTTCGAATTTTTAGCTGTCTACTGCTAAACCGAAACTTCGAAAAATCATAACTTCCTCATACGAAGTCAGATTTTTACGTTCTTTTTATGAAAGTTCTCGGTTTAACATATTCTACAACTTTCATGTACATTGTTAAGGCTAAAAAGACTTTTATCGAAAATTCACTTTTTACATTGAACAGTGTTTTGCCGGTTTGTCGCGGATTTTCGATTGGTCATAACTTCTTCGTTATAACTCGGATTTCAGTGTTCTTTTACAATATCTACCACTTTGTTCATCCCAATTACGATTATTGATCAATTTAGTTTTGATCTAAATTTGACTGGTGTCACATTATCCCCCGTTAGAGGGAATTTCGTCCCGAAATTAAGTCTAAAAGTGATACTCATGGACTAGGGGAAGGATATAGATATTTTTCTTTCATCTAAACTTCCCTTTCCCAAGTGAATTCAGGTCCCCGATTTGTAATCCAGCGAACCTTCACTAACGGATAAGACTGTGCTTGGTTCTTTTGATTTCCCTATCCATGATTTCCATTGGTTCTTCTACAAAGTGTAGACTTTTATTTAACTTGATTTCATCGAGTGAAATAACAAGTGTTTCATCGGGTAGACACCTCTTTAGATTAGATATGTGAAAGGTGGGATGAATGTTTTTAAGTTTTTGTGGTAGTTTAAGTTTATAAGCTACAAGACCGATTCTGGTAAGAATCTCAAATGGTCCTATGTACCTTGGATTTATTATTCCACGCTTTCTCAAGCGTATCTTGTCCTTCCAGGGTGAGACCTTCATATGACAAGGTCATCAACCTGGAATTCCAAAGGGTTTCTTTTATCGAAGTCGTAGCTTCTCTGATTAATTCTGGAAGCTTTATGTCGCTTCCTGTTTCGTATTTTCTTTTTGGTAGTTTCTTGGATGAATTCCAGATCAGAGAAGGTGTTGTGTGGAAATTGGACCTCTAGCTAGTTGTGTATTTACCTAATTTAGTTCAGTGCAGATAGGATCTGCACTTGTGACCACAGAAGGTTTCGAATGGAGCAACTTTACTTGCTAGCATGATAAAGGACTCGACTAATTGGTAAATGGGTATTCCATACTTTACCATAGTCGATCGCATATGCTCAAGACTACTCTAGTTCCCAGGGATTTCTGAAATGACTGCTTGTACTGGGAGATGATTCTATTATCTCAATGGAGATAACAGATATTGGAACACCGTGCCCTATGACTAATCTCTCTATCACACGTTCTAGTTATGTTCTCTATTTGCATGTTTCCTCAAAATTGTAGGAAGTGCACGGAGTTGGCTAATCTGTCGACGATCACCAAAAATGGTATCAAGTCCACCTGTTGCCTTGGTAACTTGATTATAAATCCCATTGTAATCCGCTACCACTTCCACTCAGGTATCTCCGGTTGTTGTAGTAAGCCTACGACTTTTGCTTTGGAATTCATGATAAGACTCATACTTGGCTCATCCACCATCACCTCGTGTATACAAGTCGTATATGATTTAGATTTCACAAAACGTTCGGATGGGTGACTCTGCCCTGTGACAACCGTCAATTTTTGGCCAAGTCAAAGTCAACTAAAGTCAACAAGTCAAACCGGTCAACTCATCTAACCCTTGTATATTAGGGTGTCCATCACGACTCTTATTGTACCTACTCGCAATCTTAATATAAAGTATCACTTAGAGTTTTCACGTGTTCGGAAATTCTAAACCCTAATCAGGGTAAGTGATGAATCCACTCGATAAAACATTATTCCTTAACCCTCGGGGGCATATAACAATCATAACAAGACTTAACGAGGTTTACAAACCTTGAATTACGGAGCCAAACACTCAAAAGGGTCACAAAAGAAGTCTCTCCCAATCTCTTCCACTCTAACTCTCCCAAAACTCTCTAAGTAGGAGAAATCGCTACAAGTGTGTGTAATCTCTCCCAAATCTCTCCAAGTATGTGAAATCTCTCCCAAATCTCTCTCTGTATGAGAAATCTCTCCAAGAATGTCAAATCTCTCCCAAATCTCTCTATGTATGAGAAATCTCTCCAAGAATGTGAAATCTCTCCCAAATCTCTCTCTGTATGAGAAATCTCTCCAAGAATGTGAAATCTCTCCCAAATCTCTCTCTGTATGAGAAATCTCTCCAAGAATGTCAAATCTCTTCCAAATCTCTCTAAGTATGTGAAATCTCTCCCAAATCTGTCTAAGTATGCCAAATCTCTCCAAGTATGACAAATGTCTCCCAAATCTCTCTCAAAATCTCTCTCAACTTTTTATAATCACTTGGGGCATCCCGACCCTCGAATTTGACGAAAACAGCTCGAAAACGGAAGTCTACGCGAAAAACAGCCTTAAGGAGCCGAAACTCCTCTTAGGAACCGAAACTCCTCTTAGGAGCCGAACCTCTTAGGAGCCGAACCTCTTAGAGACGAACCTCCTGAGAACCGAAACCCTCTCAACCGAAATGGACCGAGCGGTCGGTCTATTTCGGTCCCCTGACTAATCAGAACCGAGACCTGACTTTCGGCTCTTCCCTTCCAACCTTCGGTCCGAGGACCTGACCTTCGGTCCGAGATCCTGACCCTCGGTCCCTTCTGATGAGCATGCCTGCGAGACCTCTCGGTTCCCATGCACAACCGAGCCTCACCTTCGGTCCGAGAGGCGACCCGCGCAGCCGAATCCCTCTCTCTCGGTTTCTCCTCCTACTTTCTGTTCTAAGGACTAGGACCGAACCTCCGGCCCCAAATTTCGAAATTTGACAGTTTTTGCCCGGTTTTCAATATTTTTAGCGTTTTGAGCCCGTTTTTCGAGATTTTAACGCGGGATTTTCACCCAAACTCGTATTTTAACATAATAAACCCCAAATATTCATATTTCAATTATATTTTGGGGAAAATCCTTGCCTAAGAATAAAATCTAGTAGGTGAGATTTATGGGTGGAGTGTTGACTTTGCCTTAGTGTATGACACAAGCAACCTCCCCATACCTCCATAGTACAACCCCTTGTCCCTTCCACCATACCTGGTCATTCAAGAGTGCTTTCCCCACCATTTGACCAGCCACACTCTTGGTCAGAGACTGAAAACTCCTATCTCTCCTCACTTTCCTCTCATTTCTCTCATTTTTCCTCCAAAAGACAAACATCATTCTCTCTCATTCTCTCTCTAGATTGCAAGATTCAAGACCATTCCCCAAGCTTTTCTTCTACTATTGGTAAGTATTGTCATCCTCCACAAGATTATTTCACTTCTTTCTACTCAAATCATAGATATCTTACATAAACATCATCACATTCATGTTAGATCTTCGAACCTTCAAGGCATCTTCTTAGTGTTCTTGAGTAGAACACTTCTTTTCTTCAACATCCGTCCACTAAGAACACACAAGGTGAGTTCATACCCCTATCTTTTCATGTTTTTCTTAAGTTTTAAGGGGGGAATACAAGTTAAAACACCAAGAACACAACTAAACTCATTTAACAGCCTTCATCAGAAACGTTCAACTCCATTCACGGACTATTTTTGTCAACTTAAATATTTTAGTTTTCAAAAGTGTATTAGGTGCAAATTGTTCAGGTTCATACCTTTAAAATGACTATTTGCACATCTCCATACGAATTTTCTACGATTTATGGTGATTTTTACAAAACTGCCTATCATTGCAGAAACAAATTCGGACCAGTCTGTGAATATGAACATTTTAACACAAGTTAAAGATTTCTAAAAATCATAATAAAAACTATGAATAAACTAGACACATTTTGTGAACTCTCAGAATTTACGGAATCAGTTTTTGACTTCGTATGATTTTTATAGGATTTTTCTAAAACCGTGTAGAAAGTTAAAAATCTAGATAACAGCTTATAACTTTCATCACACTTTGTAACTTGTTGAGCAAAGTGTTAATATTTGAAGATTTCATATTTTACATGTGTTTCTTGTTGTGGTATAATTATATAACAGAAAATACTCACTAAATTGTAAGAATCCTCCATTATTACCATTAGTACAAAAAAATAAGGCATGATAACACATAGTTATATTTTGCTATACATTCGACTTACATAGAAAAAGGTCCTTATACATCACAAACAAACACGCTAGAACTAAAATAGGTATAGTTTAGGTTCACTACCACTACCACTATTTGATAAACTATAATATGCATAATTCATGTTCACTATCACTACCACTATTTGGTGAATTATGATATGTATAGTTTATGTTCACTACCACTACCACTATTTGATAAACTATAATATGCATAATTCATGTTCACTATCACTACCACTATTTGGTGAATTATGATATCTATAGTTTATGTCCACTACCACTACTTGATGAATTATGATAAACATAGTCTCGGTCTTTGGTTTTTAAGACTACATTCTATCTAGCATTGTTAGTTTTTAGCCATAATTACTAAGTGTATATGCTAGAGTTATATAGAATTTAGTCATGATCGACCTAAAATTGGTGGGTCCGCTTTATTTCCTGTTCCTTGTTTGGTTGTGGGCCTAGGGCAGACCCATTACATTCGACAGCCTATTTAACTTAAATTTTATATAACTTATATACACTTAGAGATTATAGAAGGAAACTATAGGAAATTCTAGGATGCACTATTTATTAATATAGAAACTTACGATTCACTCTTTAAGGAAAAAAATTGGATTTTCTTTGGAAACACATCTCTATTAAAACTATTTCATCTAGAATTGTTAGACTTCAGCTATAATTGCTAAGTGTATATGCTAGAGTTATATAAGAATCTTGTCACAATCGACTTAGAATTGGTGGGCCCGCCTTATCTCCTGTTCCTTGTTTGGTTGTGGACCTAGGGCAGACCCATTATATTCAATGGTTTATTTAACTTAAATTTTATATAATTTATATACGCTGGACGATTATAGAAGGAATCTACGGGTCTTTCTAGGGTTCATTATCACATAACATAGGAACATTCTTTTCGCACTTAACTAAGAAAATATTGGATTTTCTGGAAATCAAACTCTATCGCTTTTACAAGAACAACAGTTTCTTCCTCAAACAAAACTCTTATGAACTCACCAACTTAATTGTTGACACTTTTTCAAAACTACTTGTATTCTCAGGAAATCATTGAAACAGGAAAACCAACAGCATTTTGAGGATGGGACGATAAATCGTCAAATAGTTCATTTTGTCATCATAATGTAATTGATTTTGAAACATGTAAACTTATTCTATGGTGTAACCTTTTCAATTATATTTATGATGGTTGTATTTACTTTGAGCACTATTATACTTGTTGTTGTGATACTATACATGAAGTCCTCCACCCCCGGACGTTTCCGCCATCCTTGGTTTGGGGGTGTGACATGCCCCAAGTCCACAACCAAACAAGGAACAGGAGATAGGGCGGAATTACACATCCTTAATCTTGTTAAGTCTAAATTATATACCACTCTCGTGTATACACTTAGCAGCGATAGATTAACCTAATGAGTTCTTAGTCTCTATTCTTGAACTTGACCTGCGGTACAATGATTTTCCTATGAGATCTATTAGGGTACTTCGGTGGTTACTGACTTCTAAGACTACTTCGGTGCTTTTCGTTTGAAGTTTCCTGTCTACTGAGTAGGCTAAAAGGGCGTGGTACCCTTTGCATGGGTACTTCTGAAGTTTGGAAATGAGAGACAACCTAAGGGTTTGCATTATGGATTGGAAGAATTTCATCTTACGGCTAATTAAGGAAAAAGTTCTTTTACACAGCATAATAATTTTCACATGGTAAGGGCCAGGCCAAACCATGTCGAATGAGGATGTTGGAATTTTATCGACAAAATAGATATTAAGTCGTTCTGGGGAAAATGATTACTTAGGATAATGAACTATCCTATGTACTTAAGTTTTCAACGCTTCTGGTTACGAATCCCCTTTTTGATTTGAAATTGGTGGGTACTACCAATACGAGGGTTCTGATAATTATGAACATCCATGAAATGATCCTTACTAGGTCTCTCTATAATCGCTTGGTGTATACAAGTTATGTATAATTAAGATTGGTAAGACCTTTGACTGAGCACCCCTGCTCTAAATTCACAACCAAACAAGGAACATGAAATAAGGCGGGATTACTCACTCTAAGTCTACAAATCTTAATTATAAATGACCCTTACGTATACACTAAGTCATCATAACTTACCTGTTAGGGTTTCAAATTTTATACGAATGTTGTGATTTAATTTGAATGGGAGAGTAATCATAATTATAGATAATTATCAGGGTTTGGAAGCGTACCAAAATATAGCAGGGTTCTTTGATGCCTTCCCATGCATTGGGGTCAAACTCCTCTTACTCTCCCGTCGTTCTTCTCTGTTGGATAGTCCCTCTTGTAATGTCCTATTTGACCACAAAGGTGACATATGGGAATGGTTCCAACATTGGTAGTTGACGTGATGAACTCAACCGGAGTTCTACAGATGCGGTCGGTATGCCCCTTCATGTTGCATCTATTGCAATGCAGCTCTCGGCAACCTCCATGATGATGGTAGTTGCACTTGCTGCAGTGGGGGAGGTTTCCTAAGTACAGCGTGGTCGGTGCTGGAATAACAAGGTTGATGGGGGCATTGACTGCCCCAGTTCGTTGCCCTCTGTTAGGTTCTTGAGTTGAACAACTCCCTTTCTTGTTTTCAAACTTTCGTTTCAGGATATTAGGCTTAAGGTTCGAAATGTCCTTACAAATAGACACTCGTTGTTGTACTTAGCCATCACCACGATCAGGGTTACCGATAACATTACCACTAACATTTGCGTTGTTAGTATTAAGTTGTGCCATGACAGCTGCTACAGTTGCTATGACTGCAGCTTGAAACGTAGCCGCATCTATTTGAAGGATTGGTGTTTTGTTGGTGGGTTGGTTACGTTTCTTTGGAGGCATGATTCTGTTACATGATAAGAAAATGAGCTCGTGAGCGACTATCATTGTCTCTAGATGTATTCTAACCATTTGTATCTATGTATAAATCTTTCGTTTTGTTATATTGTTCTCAATGATTCGACCTGCATCCCTGTGATACAGTCCTGGTAAGGAACATAAATAAGTTTCTAGAATGGTTATGAACCGAGTATCATCCGAACTAAGTTACCTTCGATTGGTGGATATCGTTTTCCAACTTTCGAAAATATTCGAAAACAATTCATAACAGTGTCTACATAAAATAGACTTATGAATTTGAGAAGTAATCACTATCAATTGAGATTTTGTGATCTGATTTATTGTTATTAGATGTGACAGGAAAAGAAGATAAGCTCAAAACCTAATGTGAGTAATGTAATCACTAACTCACTAGGTTGTATCATTTATTAGTTATTACTTAAATGAAAAGGCGCTCAAACACTTCACATGAATCACGCGTGGTTTTCCTTTGTTCTCTGTTCTATACTGGGTGGTAATGATTTGTTCTCTCCTGGTATCTATAGGGTATCCTTCTCCTCCGTAGGTATATTGAATTCCTAAGCTGTCTTACTTCCGATTCTGACACTGATCCCCATTACTTCGTAATGAAGATTTTGAATCTCGGAAGTTCATGCGAATCTCTCATTGGTGTCCTTAATAGGGTAAGGGCACTAAATGATTTCTATAGTTTATTTACTTATCATCTGTTTCTTTCTCGGAATTCTCCTAATGAAATTATGTTGGATCCTCCTTGACTCTTCTATTGATTGTTGGAGTAACTACATCTATCTAAGGGGTTTATACGAGAATGGGAATGTCTAAAGAATCTATGAGAAAATTTAAATTTTTACGAAGGTGGTCCTTTCTGGTCCTTCTATAATCATATGGTGTGTACCGATTATATATAATGCAGATCAAATAGACCTTCGAATAACACATCCAAACAAGGAAAAGGAAGTAGAGTGAAAATCACATATTCTAAGTCTATAAAATCTCAACTATATATAACCTTAACGTATCCACTTAGTAATTATAGACTTATCAGAGAAGATCTTTTTAACATTTCCCCAAAGTTATTTATGATATCTAAAATAGTTCCATAGTATTTTAATTATAAGTTTGATTCTTGGACTTCTAGATATAAGAACTTGACAAGTTTTCATTTTTCTTGTTATAGTATCCTAAAATACTCCTATAGTATTTTAACCTTTATGTTTGGTTCTAGAATTATTCTGGTACCTATGTAAGTTTTAGACTTGTTGAAACACTACAATCACTCCCAAACACATGTTGGTCATATCTCAAATGAATATAGTTGATCAGGCTATATTGATCTCAGATATGATTACATCACTGTCTAGTTTAACTGTAATGTCCAACATCCAAATACTTTTGTTTTGTTCTTCTTGTGATACTCATTCTAGTATATATATTCTGCATGTACTTATACTTTTATAAAATATTGTTATATTTATAAAGTATAACTCTTGGTCAGAGTGTTTTTATCCCAATGGGTTTATAGTTGTATATCTTTTATGACTGATATACTGAGTTCACTATAAACACTGCTCTGATACCAATCTGTCATACCCCCAAACCAGAACAGCGGAAACGTTCGGGGGTAGAGGACTTCAGGTAAGTATCACAACACATGCAACATAGTAATCAAAGTACAAACAACCATTACATTAATATGTATAAGTTTTACATAAGTGTTTAAACATTACATATTCAAACACCAAAGTAGGTACAGTAGAAGACAAGAGTTGCGGTACGGTACTAGATAGTCTTCTCAAAAGCTTCGGGAGTGTACTTGTCTACTGGATTCCTGAGAATACAAATTATTTGGAAAGAGTAGATCATCATTTAAGCTGGTGAGTTCATAAGTATTTTAGTTCTATAAAGTATACTCTAAGTTCTTGGAAAAGTTCGCTGGTTCCTCCAGAAAATCCTATATTTTCTGAGGTGATAAACTGATAACCTCAATAGTTCCCTCTGCAATTACTTAGTTTATACTAATTATACATAACCTAATATCGAATGGATAGTTAAATAGGTGTATCTGCCCTAAGCCCACAACCAAACAAGGAACAGGAAGTAAGGCGAAAGTCACACATTTCACTGTCAATCCGATATTACTTATGTATAACTCTGATGTAAAAACTAAGGAATTATAGAATTAACCACTAAAGGTCCTTTATGTTATACTAGTTTACAGTGAATGAATAAGTTCCAATTGTAAAAGAAGTTTAATTCCATAAACCGTTTCATTTGTAAAAGTAGTTTAATCCCATAAACCGTTTCATTTGTAAAAGTGGTTTAATCCCATAAACCGTTTCATTTGTAAAAGTGGTTTAATACCATAAACCGTTTCATTTGTAAAAGTATTCTTAGTTATATCCGTTCTACAGTAAAACATTAGTATTAATCCTGGAAAATATTATATTATACATAATACTGCTTTGTGGTTTTAAATGTTCCAGAACCAGAAGTACAAGTATATTTCCCATACTTGATTTCATGATACGTAGTTTTTACTGTAAGTAAAAACTAACAGAAGGTATATTTGGTCAGGATGTAATTATCTTTTCTTACTATTTTAGGAGAAGTATATTACTTAGTAATTTACTCGTTGTTTTATCCATGTGAGTTCTATTAACCATACTAATATGACTGATGTCCCTGCTGCGACGTTCTTCAGGCGTCGGAAACGATATGATATTTGACACCCTAGGCCTGCCGTCCAAACTGTAGTGAACAACAAAGGTGCGGGATTGTCAGTCCCATATAGATCTATACACAAATTCACGCCCTCCCTACAGGAGATTCTGGTTAATAAGTCAGGACTTAAGGTCGTACTTAGATAAGTACACCATGAAGAGTCTCACAAATTTATTGTTTCAACGATATTTACGATGTATTATTAACCCGTGATTGCTAACCATGGTACGTTGTATTGTAACCATGTTAATGCAAACCCAGTATGATGTATTATTACCCCGTGATTGCTAACCCTGGTACTCTGTATTGTACCTTTGTTAATGCAAACCCGGTATGATGTATTATTACCCCGTGATTGCTAACCCTGGTACTCTGTATTGTACCTTTGTTAATGCAAAACCGGTATGATGTATTATTACTTCTTTAATATGTTGTTCATATATTAAAGGTATTATACATATCCTGGTATAGTTAAATGAATTTTGGTAATTTCCTTGGAAAGTATACAATCGTGAATCATACTTATATATTTAGTTTTGAATCATAAATTATACCTATTATAATTTATATGTTCTATCTGATTAGCATGATTTCTCATGGATGAACACCTTTGCTCAACATGATACAAAGGTAATGATACCGAATGAAGTAACCTTTTATATTCATATATATATATATATATATATATATATATATATATATATATATATATATATATATATATATATATATATATATATATATATATATATATATAAGAAGGAAACGACCTTCGGACAAATAACACCACCTTAATTCCACATCCAAACAAGGAAAAGGAAATAAGATCATTCATTAGTCCTAAGCCCTTCAAATCTTATTTATATATTTATACATATATAAACATGATTTTGGCAATTATAATTTGAAATAGTTTATAAAACCTTTTTCAAAGAATTTAACGGAGTTTACATGACTTTAAAGATTTCACATGGTTTTAAGTCATTTTGGATGTATTTGATCATCTTTAAAAACATAAGGAACCCCTTTGTGTGATTATTATCACATACAATTATTAACACAATTTATATTAAAAAGGTAAATTATAGGGGTATGAACTCACTTTGATAAGTGGTGATTTGGGAAGCGTTTCGTTTCTATAGATGATCTTTCTCGAAGAAACCGCGAGTTTTTGATTAAAAATCGGGTTTTATGCGGGCAACACTTCGACTGGAAAGAGGCTATCTTCTTGAGAATTTCGGGGCTTCGCGGCTTGCTTCGGGTTTTAGATACGATACCGGGACCTTGGGGGGTCGTAAGAAAGTTTAGGGGGTGAAAAGGTGAAAAAGGGTGAAAAATGCGGTTATAAACCTCTTAAATCCGAGAAGTCTCGCACCCTATATATAGGGGTGCGAGGGTTCGGCCGAGGGGATGAGTCATCGGACAGGTGGCGAGGGGGTGGCCTCGGTTCGGACACCTGGTGAATGCGAAGGCAAGTCAGCAGCCATGCTTCAGAAGGAGAAGTGAAGAGGGTGGCAGTCTCGGATGCGTGTCGGACCAGGAGAGGACCGAACTTCGGTCCAATCAGGAGCTAGCACAAGCATCATCGGACCAATCAGAAGGTGACACGCGAGACTTCGGTCCAATCAGCAGACGACACGTGGAGGACACGGGGAAGCCTCGCATGCGAGGGTGACTTGGCCGAAGAGGGTCCATGCGATTTTTCCCGGTTTTCAACATTTCTCGATTTTCGTGCCAAAAACTTGCAAAATTCATAACTTTCGTATACGAGCTCCGTTTTTGGCGTTCTTTATATGCACGCGTAGGTAAAGTTATACTCTACGACTTTCATTTTGACATCGTCGGCTAATTTTGATTTTATTTTTAATATTATTATTTTTAACAGACCGGGACAGGAAATCCCTTAAAAATTCATAACTTCTTCATCCGACGTCCGTTTTCGTCTGTCTTTTTACCGTTGTACTACTTTTGACGAGACCTTCGATTCTCGTTTAAGTTGTGTCGGCTAAATATCGATCGATTTATATTTCGAATTTTTAGTTGTCTACTGCTAAACTGAAACTTTGAAAAATCATAACTTCCTCATACGAAGTCAGATTTTTACGTTCTTTTTATGAAAGTTCTCGGTTTAACATATTCTACAACTTTCATTTAGATTGTTAAGGATAAAAAGCCTTTTATCGAAAATTCAATTTTTACACTGAACAGTGTTTTGCCGGTTTGTCGCGGATTTTCGATTGGTCATAACTTCTTCGTTATAACTCGGATTTCAGTGTTCTTTATATTTTTGGAAACCTTGTTACAATATCTACCACTTTGTTCATCTCAATTATGATTATTGATCAATTTATTTTTGACCTAAATTTGACTGGTGTCACATTGTTGCTACTCGTCAGAGATGACGAAGAATATTGTTTCTTTTCATGGTTTGTACAGACAAGGTTTTAGATACTCATTTAATAATGAAAGTGGTTTAATTAATGCTTATTATAATGATACTTTTTATTTTGAAGCATTTCCTTGTAATGGTGTATATGAAACTGTGATGGTTGTAGATAACTTAGGAAATAATGTGTTGCATATTGACTCGTCTAATGGTTTAAACAAGGCATGCTTGTGGCATTGTCGTCTTGGACATGTCAACAAGAAGTGCATTGCCCCACTCCAAAAGGATGGAATGTTGGAGTCATTTGACCTTAGGTCAGATGACACGTGTGAGTCTTGTTTGCTTAGAAAGATGACTAAATCACCTTTCACTGGTACTTGTGAAAGAAGTGAGGGATTTTTGGATCTCATACACATCGATGTGTGTGGGCCCTTAAGATCCACCATAAGGGATGCAAATCGCTTCTATGTGAATTTTACTGATGATTATAGTAGATATGGATATATCTACTTAATCAAGCATAATTCAGAAACCTTTGAAAAGTTGAAAGAGTTTAAGCAAGAAGTAGAGAATCAATTGGGTAGGAAGATAAAGATGCTCATCTCTGATAGAGGTGGTGAGTATCTTAGTATCAAGTTCCACTACTATCTTAAGGAATGTGTAACTGTTTCACAACTAACACCTCCTAGGACACCACAACGTAATGGTGTGGCTGAGAGGCGTAATCGAACCTTGTTGGACATGGTTCTTTCCATGATGAGTTGAGCTTCGTTACCTATCTCATTTTGGGGGTATGCCTTAGAGACTGCCGCCCATATCCCTAATCTAGTCCCAACTAAGAAGGTTGCGAAAACACCTCACGAGATGTGGACAGGGAAGGTTCCCTCGTTGGCTCATATCATGGTTTGGGGTTGTGAAGCTTTCGCAAGACGAGAGACTCACGACAAGCTTGAACCTTGAAGTGAGCGATGTATTTTCATCGACCACCCATAAAAATCCTTTGGTTATCTGTTCTACTAACCTAGTAAGAACGTGATCTTTGTAGCACGAAGGGGAGTCTTTTGCGAGAAAGAGCTCGTATGACAAGAGGAAAGTGGGAGGACAATTGATCTTGACGAGATTCAAGAATCAACCGGTGAAGGAACCTTTAACACTAGCGATCAACCTGATGAAAAGATTCCTGTTAAACCGGTTGACCATTCACTACCTCTTAGACGTTCTACCAGAGTTAGCATTCCACCTGTGTTGTATGGTTTCTATATAACTGTAGAAGGTGATAAGTTTATTAGTGATAGTACACTGATAAATTTGGATGAACCTACTGATGGGTTTTGAGCATTACAACATTCCTATGTGCACATGCAACCGTAATTGCTTTAGATCTAAATTTTTCTCTATTGAACATGAAAATACAAGCACCAAAGCAATAACCCTAGGTCTAGCATATATAATTCGAAATTCAAATATAAAATTAGGGTTTGATCATTACCTCACTTGTTATATTGTAATAACAAGAACAATCCTTGCTTGATCTTGACTTCTAAAAGCCTAGTGCCCCAAGTGTTGCACCTCTAATGGAGTCACAAACACCCAATGCAAATAATGACTTAGGAGAGAGGTGAAAATCGGCTACTCTAGGGTTTCATAAGCATAGGGCCGATTTCACAAAGTATGAGGGTCTATTTATAGTTGTGGCTGCTAGGGTTTTTAGGTGGAAACCCTAATTCCTTCCTTAAGGCCTAAGCAGCCCATGGACACCTCCTTATGAGGCCTTGGACGAAATATATAGGGCCTCTCTGTATGATTTCGTCCACTCCTAATTAAGGAGTCCATTAGCCCAATTTTGCAACTATCAATGATTTGCAAAAGAGTCCCTCCATTATTAATCAGTTCCTTTAATCCCAAAATTAATATCAAATTAATTTCTGATTAATCACTAATTAATAATATGATTTCCAAATAATATATTAATCTTTTAATATATTAATAAAAACCATTTTGAGTACCAATTTATTATTCATATAATAAATCCTACTCTGTCAAGTTGCATGAGTGAAGGCAACCCAAAAGGACCATGCTACGTATCAAATCAAGTACATACCAATTATAGTTATGGGCTTAGACACCTAATCCATCAGTCTCCCACTTAGATAATTCTAATAACTATTATTGCAAGTATGACTTCAGAATTTGACTAGAAATCATTGCTTTCAAAAGCCGTTGTAGAACTCTGATCTTGTCAGTAACGCGTCCTTTAGATAACTGATCAAATATTCCTCCAATATTCAAGATATCGTATGGACATGAGACATGGATTATAAACATTCTCTCTGTCCAAGGTTTGTTTCCCGATTACTGATTTATGACAACTGACAACAGACTACAATTAAACACAACAACTTAGTCCAGGCTTGGCCAAGCGCTTAGGGTGTCATCTCTCAATCATCGAGGGGCCCACAGATATTGCTTTTATCCCATTTAGGATAAAAGGAATGGATAAACTTCGACTCATGTGCTTGCAGAATTTACTCATCAAATCACACACAACAATACGTTTTATAACAACAAGTTACTGATGCGTTTACGTATCATCAATATGCAATTGACTCGTAAACAACAACTCATACGTCTCTGTTTCAAGAATATAAGATATTATCATCTTAAAATCACTCGTGATATAATCCATGAAGTGATTCAAATGAGCATGGGTTTAATCCAATACTCAAACCCTATTTCAGGAGTACCCATGAATACTGCAACAAACTTGTGCCATGTCTAATCTCTTAGACAATCTATAGTCGGATTCATGACAGTCTTACCTCATTACTTACTTCCAAAGTATGATTGACTGTGGATTTTTGAATAACCTAGTTATTCGGGAAGTAAAACATGTGAAGTGAAACACAAGAATAACCTAATCCAATATGGTCTCAAAACTTTTGAATATAAATAAAACACTTATTATTTAATCACCATATTAATTAGACATTATTCATTGTATAATTTTTCGACTAACCAACTTAATACTTGAATTAAAAACAATAGTTATCCCATGCTCCAAGCATGCATACTATGTTTATTTATGGTCCTTCCTTTGTGAGATAGATCAATTGAACACATTTCCAATGATGCTTATTTCACAACTCCAAATCCTTAATACAAATGTAATAATACCAAATTCTTGCCACTACTAGAATGTGTTCGATTCTAAACTATCATGCAACGATCCATTTGTAATGTCAAGGCACCAAAGTCACAGAGACTTTTCCAATGATATTACAAAGCATTCCATTGGCACTACAAGAAAAATACGATTTTGGTAGGGAATGTCGCTATGGAACGTATTTTTGTTGTTAATCTGCAGTGGATCGTGCTATGGAATGTCGTTCCATAGCAATGCTGCTACCACATTGTATACGAGTTTTATTTCTGGTAGCGAGAATGGGACTTGCTAGGGAAAATGCTACCGGCTCCATATCCGTTGGTATTATGCTACCGATATTTCTATGGAACATAAATTCGTAGCAATTTCCCAATGACATTTGTTACGAAATCAGTTTCCGTTGTACTGCTGCTACGGAATTAATTATCGTGGTTACTATGCAACGGAGTTTGTGACGGAAACCAATTCCATACTTGATTTGCTATGTAAGTACCATTCGTAGGTATTTGCTAGGGAATTCTGCAATGGAATATGATTTCGTTTTCTTGTTTTGCTATGGAACAAAACGCGTAGCTAATTTGTGACGACATTTGTTGGGATATTGTATGCTTAATTAGTTTTCTTATTCTATGGATTAATTATTATTATGATCAATAGAATTTGTAAGATATGGTTTGAATGATATGTTTTTGAATTGGTAATATATTTTGTTTGTTTTATTGTATTTTATATGTATTTAATACTAGGAAACAACAAACATTTGCTATTATATATGTTGATGTTATGTTGAATATTTTTTTAGCATTTCAATGTAAAAAACTGGATTATAACATAAACGATTACTTAATTGGATATTTAATGAAAATATTTTACATACAAATGAAAATATTTTACATCATTATGGATTATTTAATACCAGGTTAGAACTCATTTAGTGTACAGGTAATTTTTAATTTAAATAACATTCATAATAAATATAGATATAGAGCTAATTAAATTGCTGACGTTTTGATTTTAAGGACCTTGTACGAAAAACAAAATGGGCCCCTTCATATAAATTTTAAATAAATAAAAAAAACCTTTGATTTATTACTAATTGTTGCTAACTTTTATAAATTTTATAAAAGTTTAGGGGCTAATCAAGTACCCTCTAGAAACTGTCAAAATGATTTGTTTAAAAAAGTTGGAAGGAAGGGTTTCATATGAAATATGTGGCATAAACTAATGGCTAAAAATGTAAAAATGAATTATAAAAGTAGATATTGCTGGCAAGCGGACTCGAACTTAAGCTTATGCTAGAAAAGGGCGCGGTTAAGCCAGTTGTGCTAATCAAGTTGTGTATAATTTCTTGAAAAACATAATACATAAAGACTAATTAACTATATAATTTTATTAGAACTCGGGCCCTATTTTTTCCGGGGCCCTGTGCGGTTGCACCTCTTGCACACCCTTAAAACCGGGCATGTTAAAGTATATAATCTATGTAGATTATTTTCCTTAATAAAGAATTCATTAGAAACTTATTTTTAATTCCATTAACTATACTTCATCTCAAAAATAACATGGGTTTTACCTATACTTCATCCTACTCAAACAACATAGCAAGCAAAAATAACTAAAATGCCCTTTTAACAGAATGATGTAAACATAAAACCAAAATAAAATTATATACAACTTCATATAGAATACAATATGAATACTAATATTCAATGTCAAATCTATTAACAACCATTTATATTTTTAAGAAATATACAAAACCTACCATACTCTACATACCAACGACAAACCATGCAATATCTTTGTCGAACCTCATCCTCTTCATGGCCTATCGCAAATGCCCCTTTAACATAATGACGTGGGTCTTCACATTGGAATGTGATGTTGTTCGTTGTAAGTCTATGAACAACATCAACAGCCCGCAACAACTCTTTGGCACTATCAACAACACCCGTGTACTCCCCATCATCCGGAACTGTCCATCCAAAATAGGCATCAAGTAATTGTAAACCTAAACATTAAAATAACCATCAATTAATCCAATGTATCCTTTTCAACACAACAGTAAATATTATACAACACAACACAGCTAAATACTAACCCCAAACTACAAACATGCCTTAATTAACTATATATATACTTTAATTTACATATATACCATACATACCTTCATCATATTGATGAGACCCTCTTGAAATGTAGATCATTCCAAGCAAATAAATTGCCTTAAGATGATCTTCATTTGCTGCTTGTCTCAACAAAGTTAATCCTAAATCAAAATTGCCATAATAAAAGCAATATATAACATCAATGACACTAAATATTAGTAAATGGCATAGATTACATATAATTACTGAAATTACTCATACAATTCCTTGTTTGGACATGGCTTCAATATTATTATGCAATGCACATGTGCGTATAAATGAATCAGCTTTCAAATTTTTGGGACCCATTCCTTCAATCATGTCAATGCATGTTGTTCTGAACACTTGAGGATCACCCCCCGCTTCATACATCTTCTTTGAACTTCAAAACTTTAAATACACAGTAAATAACAAATAAATAAAGTTGTATTTCATCAAATATACATTCATTAGTTGATGTTTATTGAGAATTACCAAAGTCTTGCAGAGACGATGTCTTTCGCAAATTCTGACCCTGATACTACAAATATCCGACTCAAAATCTCTAATGGGAGATCATCTAAAGAACGACGACTTCTAGTATTCGACATTCTACTTACAAAATACACATTGGAGTAGTTGATTTCAATTTTTTTTAAAAAAATTAAGCGTAACTATGAAAAACAGTGTAACAGGGTATGGAAAAAACTTACTTTATGATGAACAGGTCGCGATGAGTACAGGAGTCTCTATTATCAGAGAAAATCGATTTGAAGAACGATTACCCTTCGGAGATTTGGGGGTTTTAGTGTTTATAGGCAGATTTATCGTCCGGAAAAGTTAAGACATTCTGAATGGTTGAAAAACTGATAACGCCGGTGTGACGTCAGAGGTATGATGGCCCCTTAACGATTTAGAGTGCAAAAAGACCAAAGTGCCCTTGAAATCATTCCAAATATGTGAATACTAAGGGTATTTGCGTCAAAACTATAACATCCCAAAATTCAAGACCAAAATTTTCATTTTTAGATAAGTTATTATAAAAACATAAGTGTAAAAACATCCATAATAACCTCTCATGTCAAACCAAAGTGTTAATAGTCAAGCATGTTATCATAAAATAATATCAGAGTGTAATCCCAAAGATCTCATGTGCGGAAACATAGTGTGATGCGTTGCGATCGAGCCGGCTCCTTTCTTTTGAAAATGAACCAAAACTGAAAATCGTAAGCACGAAGCTTAGTGAGTTCCCCCATCATACCATATATCCAAAATTATGGTTTTCTAAAGCCTAATTAGGGTTTCCAACCCATCACAACCCAATTAGGCCTACAAGCTAAATCCTTAGGCCCATTAGGGTTTCATTAGGACAATTAGGGTTTTCCTAAGTCGGGAACCACCCACTACCACCTCGGGTAGTGGTGGTCAACGACGGCTCACGGCGGCAGCCACCACCTTACGGTGGTGGTTAGGGTTCTAGTCCAAGCATCCCAAAAGACACCCAAACATAAACAAGCACACCGCCACCCAACACAGCGGCTGGTGGCGGAAGCCACCACCTCACGGTGATGGTTAGAGTTTCTTTTCATTATTCAAAATTCTAATTACATTTTACAATGCTAAGTCTCAAATAAACACACACACTCACTAAGATACAGACACACGGTGGTACATGGTGGTAACCACCACCTCACGGTGGTGGTGGTGGTGGCTGTTCTTGCGATTTCCGGCAAAACTAGGCACACACAGAGTGTACAGTTGTAGTAAAAGCACAAATATTCGTCCTTTGCTCAAAAAATGAACCCAAATCACTCACATGTGGTGACCGGCGACGACATTGGTGCAACAGCCGGCAACAGTGGCGCTTGGTTCAGCATCAGCGGCAGTAGGAGCGGCGGTTTGTGATGTAACAGCAGAAGATGATGGTGGAGGGCAACCGGAGTGGCAAGCACGAACGGTATAGACGACGACGGACATAAGAAGGCGGGCAGCATACCTAGCGGCCACGGCGATCCTATCTGTCGGTTCTCGTCATCACCTACGGTGGGTGCAAAGATCAGAGAACGGGAGGGAGTCGGGTGGTGGTAGTGGAAGGCATCATGTATGGCGGTCCTCTCTTGACTGTTCTCGGTGTTAGGCAATGGAATAGTAGCAGCGGTGTCGACAGCGACAGCAGCTCACAGTGGGGACGACGGTCTTTCCGTCTCCAACAACTGTGGCAGCGTTGGTGGTGAAGGGTGGAGTATGGGCGGTGCGGCGCCGGGAGTTGAAGAGATGAGAGTGGCGGCTGATGTTCATATTAGGGTTAGGGTTAATGTATGCGACGAGGGGTGAGGGAAAGGTTGTGACGGGTTTAAACACCGACTCCATCTAAACTTTATTCCATTTGTACGAAATCAGTCTCTGTCCCACAAATTCCTTTCATATCCACTCTAATAATTACCATTCGGCCCCCGGCAAATCCAAAACCTTTTCAATTTAAGTTTAATAGTTACCAAACAGCCCCTCATGTACAAATTCTATTCAACTGAAGTCCATATGTTACCATTCAGCCCCTAAGCCTCAAAAACCTCTTCGAATTAAGTCCCAATAATTTACCAAGTAGTCCCTGCCTTTATAATTATTTACGAAACCAATCTGAAACTTACACTTTTACCCCCGACTTCTAAAATTGTAACATTTGGCTCCCGAAAACCAACACCCCACTAAGAATTATGAATTTTAGGGCCAAAATTCATATTAATTTTTTTTATCTATTTACTTATTAAATAAACGGGGTGTTACAACTCTCCCCCACCTAAATTAGATTTCGTCCTCGAAATCATTCTTTACCATTCCTTACATGTCAAACCACTCAAGTAGCATGGCCACAATCTTGGGCACACCCTAGCCTTCCCAACGTAACCATAACCAACCCTCACAGGGTTCTAAAACCTAAAGATGAATGAATTCCTTGAAACATGATCACGTTTACTCCGTCTGAAATCTGTAGTCTCGAGATGGTATGACTCCCTAACGGACTGCCTATACTAAATCGTTGTCGCTGAATCTAGTCCACTTGTCTCTCAACTGACTACTCAACTTCTGAACTCGAGGTTTCCACTGGAAAACAAAGTCACATACCTAATTATCCTTGCATATCACTTATACTTAGCCAAGGCTCCGATAATCTCGTTGTGATTGACTTAGTATAACCCAAGCAATCTGTTACCCATCCATACCTAAAATTCTAAAACAATAATACTAATACTGCCAAAATACTGAAATTGTTCGAAACAGCATGCTGCCACATGACGGCTTTCCAAAATCTACCGAGACCTTCCTGGTCTCAATTCTTTCGTTAGTCATCTGAAATATCGGGTTCCAACCCGATTGCGGAGCCCAAAAGACTCATACGCAGTCGCTCCACACGACTTCTGAACGAAATCATTGTATGTCAATAGATGCCATTAGTTATCTTACCACTATGGCTTTAACAACCTCCTGATCCAACCAATCGGGTCCATGCATCAAATCCTGACGTCACCAAACCCAAGGCTAAAAGTGATTGCTACTTGACCAATGGTAGCCTTATATTACAAACGACCTTAAGCAGTCCATTGCTTCCCTGATCTCATAACTGTAGTGGCTCTCCTACAATCTTATCACTGGCTCAACCAGATCTAATCCATCTCGGTAATTCCGAAATCCAATCCGTGGACTTGCCACGTAATCATTATTGTACCCGAACTGGTGGGTACTACTGTTCCTTACGCGATCTAACAACAGACTCACACTATCTACCAACGTAGTGAATGCTACGGCTACACCCGCAGTCTTACAACACTCTAGAACTATCTGCCAACCCTTGTGAATGCTACGGCTACAACCGCAGACTTACAACACTTTCCACACTACCTGACCGCTAGTGAATGCTACGGCTACACCCACAGTCTTACAACACTTTCCATAATAACTGATCGCTAGTGAATGCTACGGCTACCCCCGCAGTCTTACAACACTTCCATAACGGTCGAACATGCACTTGACCTAACACACAACTGAACTTGAGTCCTAACTGGAGCTCTGACCTGGTTCCCGAAACCTGCTATCCGATGCTAACGAAAAGCGTAAACCAAATGTTGGAACGTCCTCTGAACTTCCAACTCACCCAATCCTCGATCAAGACGGTCACTCGAACGCCTTCCTCCCTGATGGGGATGCTAAACTCATCCTAGTTCCATATCAATTTCTGCTCCTGAATCCCTGATCGATTCTCCCCCACTTAGATTTGCATAAGTCTTCACAATACATGAAAAATGGAAGAAATCCCAATAATACTGATAACTCCAGGTGCCATAAAATGATACCGTACTCAAATGTTGGAGTCCAATTACCCGATGCTCAAGTCAAAACTTCAGTAATAGCCCACTTCCCTTAGCGACCCCATGAGCCAATCTGAGCAGAATGAATGAACCCACCACACCCTGTCGATGCTGGATAACCATCCTGCAGAACCCTGACTACAGACCTTCCACAGAACACCCATGATCCGATATTGGCCATAAACCAAGATGACGTTGTACACTCCCAATCCCGCAATTAGGGAAATAACTTTTCGCTATCCGATAACAATTCTCGGTATGCAAATGGCATATGACATCACTTGTCTTAAGTCCCTTCCCATATACTTTAATCCAACCATTAACTTTTTGAACCAATGGTCATTATGGATAGCGATATTAGGAATTGAAAACTCCTCACTCGCCCGATTGCTATGTATGTTTATGAAACTTGAAACATGAGGCCTTATCGTCTTAAGTCCCTTCCCCTATTTTTGGTTTTTAAATATTTTGGGGTGGAAAAGCATGACCGAAAATCTATTTATTGTTCGTTGTATTTAAATTGATTTGTATCAAAATTGATTTCTATATTTTGCTATGTATGTTTATGAAACTTGAAACATGAGGCCTTATCGTCTTAAGTCCCTTCCCTTATATTTTAATCCAACCATTAACTCTTTGAGCCAATGGTCATTATGGATAGCGCTATTATGAATTGACAACTCCTCACTCGCCCGATTGCTTGAGTGCATGATACCATATAATCTATGGAACGATAAGCATAGATCTTGATAGGGCATCACTCATAGGCTTGGTTGGGAACTCATTGTTTGCTCATATACATACAAACTCGTTTATTAATTATAGCAATGAACTTTGTTTCTCATTATAGCAATAAACTTTTTTATCTCATTATAACAACGAACTTTTGTAACTAAATACTGATTTACTTGTTTTTGCAACGAACTTGGTTGCTCCTTATAGTAACAAACTTGTTTGCTCCTTGTAGCAACAAACTTGATTGCTCATTATAGCAATGAAACTTGTTTACTCATTTTAGTAACAAACTTTATCTCCCATGAGAATATGAACATTTCATCTCATTTTGACAACATACTTTATCTCTCATGATGACAACGAACTTTGTTTATGCAAACTTATTACTCAATTTTTTTTTTCAATATATTTCTATTTATGGAAACTTTATTACTCGCTTTAGCAACGAACTTCTATTCATGATAACTTATTTACTTATTTTAGCAATGAACATTTGTTTATGGAAACTGTTATCAATATTCAGATTATCATGAATTTCAAACTATATTATGTTATAAACTTGTGAGTACTCTCCAACTATTTTTATAGTTGACGCTCGTTTTACATGCTTTTTCAGGAATCATCGAGTAAGTGGCACTTAGGGACACTTCACTTTTAGGAGCATTCGCATGTGTTGTATTTCAATTTACGTTGTAATTTCTTTTAAAAGTTGTTCAAACCCATTGTAAATTTGTAATGATTTTAATACTATGGTTGGTGTTGTCTTTTAACTTTTGCTATGAAACCCTTTATAATGCCATGCCTCGTGTTTCCTCTTTAGCGGGGTGTGACATGCCTTGACTCCACCAAGTCCTTTCTACCGCTACTGTTGTTCTCATGCTAATCTCATCCTAGGCTTGCCCTAGGGTAACCACCAAACCACTCTCCGCCACCAGTTGCATAAGAAGTCCCTGCTATCTTTCCCTAACCATCTCGTGAATACCATTACATAGTACTCAGACTAGATAATTCTTTGAATGAAAGGTCCTACCCTACAACGGTTGGACTCAGACAAGAGCTGCGAAATAGAGCAAAACCTAACCTTCTGAAATTATTTAGTCCATGCAATATGTAACTTAACGTATTCGTTTACTAGTTAGTTGAAGATAACTAGAACTCCTAAAAGCACAAAGCAAGCAGCATTCGAGCATTGAGTAAAAATAATCAAGCATATTCTAATCAGGCCATCATATCACTGACTAATCAGTACTAGCATATAGCTCAATAAGCTCATACAATAGGCACATAAGACGTCCTTCCTAGATCATTAGCCCTAAACTAGCATGCAATGCTCATACATATAACAGACATATAAGGCATCATTCCTAGATCCTTAGCCCTAATCTAGAATGCAGTTCTCATACTCAATTCATAAAATAACATAGCATAACATGTATGGGTATCTTGGGGAAAACTTACTTTAGCTCGGCCGATTGACACATTACACACTTTGTTCTTTTCAAGTTCTTTTTCTCTTTTCAAAATTCTTTTTATACAAAATGATTTTCCTTTGAAAATTTTTCATACCAAGTCCTCAGTTTGAGTCCAGACACACCCGAGAGTGTGCTCGGATCCCTCAAACCAAGGCTCTGATACCAACTTGTAACATCCCAAAATTCAAGACCAAAAATTTCATTTTTAGATAAGTTATTATAAAACCATAAGTGTAAAAACATCCATAATAACCTATCATGTCAAACCAAAGTGTCAATAGTCAAGCATGTTATCATAAAATAATATCATAGTGCAATCCCAAATATCTCATGTGCGGAAACATAGTGTGATGCGTTGCGATCGAGCCGGCTCCTTTCTTTTGAAAATGAAGTACCTGAAACCAAAACTGAAAACCGTAAGCACGAAGCATAGTGAGTTCCCCCATCATACCACATACAACAGAATACCCTCGGTATCTTTCAACCAGTAACTTTCCTTGGTATCTTTCAACCGGTAACTGCCTTCGGTATCTTTCAACCGGTAACTGCCTTCGGTATCTTTCAACCGGTAACTGCCCTCGGTATCTTTCAACCGGTAACCGAGGACTATTTCACCCCTACCACTATCACATAATAACATATCATAAACATACTAATCACATAATAACATATCATAAACATACTGATAGGGATGCATGGGTTCTGTCTACCTCTTCAGTATCTTTCAACCGGTAACTGCCTTCGGTATCTTTCAACCGGTAACTGCCTTCGGTATCTTTCAACCGGTAACTGGGGACTATTTCACAGCCTACCACTACCACTATCACATAATAACATATCATGATCATACTGCTAGGCATGCATGGGATCTTTCTACCCCTTCGGTATCTTTCAACCGGTATCTAGGGTCTATATCACCCCTACTACTACTAACACATATGTCATAGCATCCTAGAACATAAAGCATATCAGATAGTGGAATACCAGACAATTATCACATAGACAATTATCTAACAAACAACTCTTACTAGTGGGCCGACATTGTGGCCTTAGACTCACTTCTACTGGAAGGTAACTCACCTCACACTGCTGAACTCCCGCGGACAAAGCTCTAGCTGTTGGATGACAGATTCCCAAACTGTCAATCATCAAAATAACACCCAATCAATAATTGGGTTCCAACACATAACCATAAGTACATGAGTGGGGTAAAATACTACTTTATCCCCAACTTAGCTTGATTCAAGCCTAAGGCCCAATCCAAAGGCCCAAAATTCGACTATGAGTCAAAGCCCAACATATGGCCCAATTTTCCAAATTGGGCCCCAAACGTCTACATGGTCTTCCCTTAAGGCCCAACCATTTAGTCCAGTCCAAACATGTGGCGTTACAATGGCACAATATCTCATAATCATCAAGGCCCAGCTATGACCCATCTATGGCCCAATTTTCCAAATTGGGCCCAAACCCCTTACATGGGCCTTACCCTAAAGTCCATTAAATTATTCTAGTCCATTTGATTGTTCTTGGATGGCCTATTATTGGCCCAAATCACCAAACCCAATAGAAAGGCCCAACTTAAGGCCCAAGTGAAATTAGGGTTTCACATAAAATGATGATTAGGGTTAACTGTTTCTCACTTAACCCGTTACGGACTTAATCCATTAAGTCCATTACTCTACTAGATGAATCATATGGTATAGTCGAGCTTAATACATAATCCAATTCCAACGGCCCAAAATGCGGGTCCCAACAACCCAAAGCCCATATATCCAAAATTAGGGTTTTCTAAAGCCTAATTAGGGTTTCTAACCCATCACAACCCTATTAGGCCCACAAGCTAAATCCTTAGGCCCATTAGGGATTCATTAGGACAATTAGGGTTTTCCTAAGTCGGGAACCACCCATTACCACCTCGGGTAGTGGTGGTCAACGGCGGCTCACGGTGGCGGCCACCACCTCACAGTGGTGGTTACGGATCTAGTCCAATCGAGTCCAAGCATCCCAAAAGACACCCGAACACAAACAAGCACACCGCCACCCAACATAGTGGCTGGTGGCGGCAGGAGGCGGCAGCCACCACCTCACGGTGATGGTTAGAGTTTCTTTTCATTATTCAAAATTCTAATTACATTTTACAATGCTAAGTCTCAAATAAACAAACACACTCACTAAGATACAGACACACGGTGGTACATGGTGGCAACCACCACCTCACGGTGGTGGTGGTGGCTGTTCTTGCGATTTCCAGCATAACTAGGCACACAGAGAATGTACATCTATAGTAAAAGCACGAATACTTGTCCTTTGCTCGAAAAACAAACCCAAATCACCCACCTGTGGTGACCGGCGATGGCAGTGGTGCAACACCCGGCAACAGTGGCGCTTGGTTCAGCATCAGCGGCGACAGGAGCGGCGGTTTGTAATGTAACAGCATAAGATGATGGTGGAGGGCAACCGGAGTGGCTAGCACGAACTGTATAGGCGATGACAGAAACAAGAAGACGGGCAGCAGTCCTAGAGGCCACGACGGTCCTATCCGTTGGTTCTCGTCACCGCCTACAATGGGTGCAAAGATCGGAGAACGGGAGGGAGTCGGGTGGCGGTATAGGAAGGCATCTCGTATGGCGGTCCTCTCTCGACTGTTCTCGGCGTCAGGAAATGGAACAGTAGCAGGTGTGTTGACAGCTACAGTAGCTCATGGTGGGGACGAGGGTCTTTCTGACTCCAACAACTGTGGCAGCGCCGGTGGTGAAGGGTGGCGTAAGGGCGGTGCGGCGCCGGGAGTTGAAGAGATGAGAGTGGCGGCTGATGTTCATATTAGGGTTAGTGTTAATGTATATGACGAGGGGTGAGGGAAAGGTGGTGATGGGTTTAAACCCCGTCTCCATCTAAACTTTATTCCATTTGTACGAAATCAGTCCCTGTCCTACAAATTCCTTTCATATCCACTCTAATAATAACCGTTCGGCCCCCAGAAATTCCAAAACCTTTCCAATTTAAGTCTAATAGTTACCAGACATCCCCTCCTCTACAAATTCTTTTCAACTGAAGTCCATATGTTACCATTCAGCCCCTAAGCCTCCATAATCTCTTCAAATTAAGTCCCAAAAATTTACCAAGTAGTCCGTGCCTTCATAATTATTTACGAAACCAATCCGAAACTTACACTTTTACCCCCGACTTCTAAAATTGTAACATTTGGCTCCCGAAAACCAACACCTCACTAAGAATTATGGATTTTAGGGCCACAATTAATATTAATTTTTTTTATCTATTTATTTATTAACTAAACGGGGTATTACAAAAACACATTATTCAAATATTATAACCTTTTATAGGTAACAGTGGACTTTTGATTGTTGAAATGGAAAAGAACAAAATAACATATATATCATAATCCATAATGTAATACATTTATATTAACATTTCACCAAAGTACTAGTATATATTCATGTATTGATATTAAACCAAATTACAAATTAATATATATTAGCATTTGCTTTAGGTTTTTGCCACAAATGTTTGATGAATTTGACATTTTTAGTCCTCGAAGTGATAACTTTTACATTTTTAAGTTTTGATTAAGTTTTTGTGCCTTTTGATTTTTACCATGTTGACCAATGACCCATATGACATCCATGGGTGATACCATGACACCATAAGCAACTACCATGTTGACCAATGACCCATATGTCATCCATGGGTGATACCATGACACCATAATCAATTACCATGTGACCAATGACCCAAATGGCATCCATGGGTGATACCATGACACGATAAGCAACTAACATGTTGACCAATGACCCATATTTAATCCATGGGTGATAGCATGACACCATAAAAAACTACCATGTTGACTAATGGCCCATATGTAATCCATGGACACCATAAGCAACTACCATGTTAACCAATGACTCATATGTCATCCATGGACACCATAAGTAACTACCATGTTGACCAATGACCCATATGTCATCCATGGGTGATACCATGACACCATAAGCAACTACGATGTTGACCAATGACCCATATGTCATCAATGGGTGATACCATGACACCATAAGCAACTACCATGTTAACCAATGACCCATATGTCATCCATGGGTGATACCATGACACCATAATCAACTACCATGTGAACAATGACCCAAATGTCATCCATGGGTGATACCATGACACCATAAGCAACTATCATGTTAACCAATGACCCATATGTCATCCATGGGTGATACCATGACACCATAAGCTACTACCATGTTGACCAATGACCCATATGTAATCGATGGACACCATAAGTAACTACCATGTTAACCAATGACCCATATGTCATTTATGGACACCATAAGCAACTACCATGGTGACCAATGACCCATATGTCATCCATATATGATACCATGACACCATAAGCAACTACCATGTTGACCAATGACCCATATGTCATCAATAGGTGATACCATGACACCATAATGAACTACCATGTGACCAATGACCCAAATATTATCCATGGGTGATACCATGACACCATAAGCAACTACCATGTTGACCAATGACCCATATGTCATCCATGGGTGATACCATGACACCATAAGCAACGACCAGGTTGACCGATGACCCATATGTCATCCATGGGTGATACCATGACACCATAATCAACTACCATGTGACCAATGACCCAAATGTCATCGATGAGTGATACCATGACACCATAAGTAACTACCATGTTGACCAATGACCCATATTATTGGATTAGTGTCTAAGCCCGTAACTATATTTGGTATGTACTTGACCCGGTTGTGCATGGTCCTTTTGGATTACCTTCACCAAAGCAACTTGATAGGATGATTTATGAGGAGAGAGGATTAATTATGATTTATTAATATATTATATGAATAATATATTAAAGGAGAAATCATATTGTTTAATTAATATTAGTCAAGAATTAATTAATAGTTAGTTTTGTGACTAAAAGACATTAATTAAACTTAGGGGACTGGAATTGTATTTATAAGATAATTGCAATTGGGCTATGAATCAACTTGGAACATAGGTTGGATGAATTCTATGGGAAGCCCATAAGGAATTCGTCCAAGGGGTGTTCTAAAGGGAGTCCATGGGCTGCTTAGGGCCTAAGCAGTCAAATTAGGGTTTCCTAGTTGAAAACCCTAATAGCCTCACTATATAAAGACCCCTATGGCCCCAAAAACGTGGTGAACTCCCTTGGAAGAACCCTAGGTTGTTTTTGGTGCTCCTCCTCCTTCTCATAAGTCATTCTCTTGCTTGTGGTGTTTGTAAGCCATTAGAGGAGTGACACTTGTGAAGGGCCAATATATATGGTTTGGGCTAGGCAACAATGTATAAATGAGTTAGGGCATTTGACAATGTAATTTGGAGTCTTTTGTGTGTGTTTGACGTTTTCGATCTAGGCAAGCTTTCGGTTGGGAAGTGACCGAAAACAGGCTTTCGGTCAGCCTGACCGAAACCTGTTTTCGGTCCAGTTGAGTATTTATAGGTTGTCAGGTGTCATTTGTCAGTAGTCGATCTACAATTGTTCACTGCTAGTTTTCGGTCCGTTGAGTTGTATCAGACGGTTTCATGTGTTAATCGTATGCAAGCTCAAGTTTCATTCATCTTCTACTCATTTTCTTCTTTATTTCATTTGATTGATTGATCATTGGTGAAGATCCTTCCATCAAGGACCTTACAATTGGTATCAGAGTAAGAACCGGTGTTAATCAAGCTTATTATTCAGTTTTCAGCTTCACAGTTTGTGTTCATCAAGTTCTCGGGCAATAGAAGCCTGTTTCTGCTTGAGTTTTGAAGATCAGATTGTAGCTTGTTTGGTGTGGAATCGAGATCTGCTTGGATTTCAGCTTTTCAATTGAAATCTTATTGTTTTCGGTTTGACCTTCATTAACCGAAAACATATATTCAATCGTTTTCTGTCCAGATCTATCTTGTTTGAAGGCTGTGTTTGAGGTTTCAGTGTGTGGAAATCAATTTAGGATCAAAAATCTAAGTTTTTCATTGAAAACTGTTAGTTTTCGGTTCAATCTTCAGAAACCGAAAACTGTTCTTCAACCGAAATCTCTTGAATCTTCAGAAACCGAAAATTGTTCTTCAACCGAAATCTTTTGAATCTTCAGAAACCGAAAACTGTTCTTCAACCGAAATCTCTTGAACCTTTAGAAACCGAAAACCTCCTTAATCTTCAGAAACCGAAAACCCCTTATCATTCAGAAACCGAAAATCTTCTCTCTCTTTAGAACCGAAAACCTTATTTTCCTTTCAACCGAATCCCTTCACCATACCGAATTCCTTGTTTTCGGTCATCACCACTCAACCGAAAACCTTCATTCCTTGATCATTTTGTTTATTTTTCAAGTTAATTTTTATTAAAAATTTTAAAAAAATCAAAAACAAAAAAATCAAAAACAAAAATGGAATCTCAAAGCATGTCAGCTCATCACGAATTAGATGCCATTATGGGAACCACCTCTCGAATTCCACGACTTTTATCCGCAGAAGGATTTCCAGAATGGAAATATCGGATCGAAAAGTACATCAAAATGAAAGATTTCAAGATATGGCGAAGCATTCTTAGAGGTGCAATCCGCATCACAATCACATTGGAAGATGGAACCATAACTGACAAGCAGGTTGAAAATTACACGGACGATGATTTTGAGAGAGTCGAGGAGCAGGAAAAGGCTCTTGCCACACTTACCATGGCATTATCTCCGGAAATTGCTCAAGGTTTCCGTGAGTATACATCAGCAAAGGCCTTATGGGAAGCACTGATTGAAGTCTATGAAGGCAATGAAGACATGAAACAGAGTCGCCAAGACATGCTGCGACAGAAGTTTAACATGTTTAACCATGTCTTGGGAGAAACACTTGAGAATCAGTTGCAGAGGTTTATCACACTTACCACAGAAATGAGCTATGCCGGTGTTATGGTGACAAGATCAGAGATAAACAAGAAGCTGCTAAACTCTCTACCAAAATCCTGGGATATGAATGTCTCAGTGATTAAAAAGACTAAAGATTTGAACCGTTTGAGTTTGGTGGAAACAATGGTGATCATTAAGGCTTGCCATCTCGATGATAAGCAAAGGGAGATTAATCATGTTAATTCATACTCCTCAGCAAATCTTGGGATCCAAACCACCAACAACACTGCTTTCTCAAGCTTTTCTACTCCTCAAGCTCCTCAAGTTCATGTTCCTCAAGTTCAACCCTATGTGACTCATCAGCCCACCTCATACGTTATACCTTCAATGCAACACATTCAAGTTCCTCAACCTCAAACTTCTCTTCAACAAGTTGGTTCTATTGTTGGTTCATCCTCAAATGCACCCATTGAATCTCATGGAATAAATTCTCAAGCTTCATCTTTGAAAGAAAAGGAAGAAAATCTGGCCCTCGCCACTGGTCTGGTGAACTATTACAATGCTTTTGTGGCTGGAGAACTTTCCCCATAATTATCATTTGCTGACCTAGATCAGATCCATCCATAGGATGTGGAGGAGATGGATATCACATGGCAAATGGCTATGGCTGTTTTTAGGGCAAAACAATTCTCCAAGAAAACTAGAAAGAATAACTGGAGTGTGAACTCTAACAAGAAAGTAGGGTTCAACAAAGGAAAGCTGAGGTGTTATAATTGCCATGAACCTGGACACTTTGCTCGAGAATGTCCAAAGCCAGATCGAAGGGAGAATTCTGAGCGAACCATGGTGCCGGTGAACAATGTCAACATAGGATCATCTTCAAGCAATCAGACTGCTAACTTGGTGATGGTGGCCCAATCCTTTGATTTGGGAAGATTAAATTCAGGCTCTGAATATTTCAGGACCTGAAAATGCGCATCTTGCTCAAATCAAGGATTGTGTGGAGGAAGAAGCAGAGAAGGATCCTGAAGAGGAGGTGATGAATCTTCAGTTTGCATTCATGGTGCAAACCACTCCAGAGCCTGCTAAACCTGAGGTCAGTGAATTAGGTTGCTCTCAGTCTTGTATTAAAACTGTTAAATTTTTGCGTGAACAAATTGAATTAATCAAGAGAGAGAACGAGGACCTTAAATATGAGGGATACACTCTTAGGAAAAATCAAAAGCCTTTAAAGACACAATTAGAAAATAAAACAAAGGACTTTAGGAAACTGCAAGAGGATTATAGCAACAAATGCGAGAACTATGATCATATCAAAAGAAAATTTGCTGCTGTAACCGCTGAACTTGACGCATTGAAAAACCGATTTGAAAATACTGAATTTAATTTTAAAAAATTCGATGGGTCAAGTGAAGTAGTTGCAAAAATGATCGAGAAACAAATGCAGTGGAAGGACATTACTTGTGGTAACCAGATAAAAGTAGGATTAGGATTTGAGAGTGTCCCTCCTCCCTTCAATCATAATTACACTACTATTCCTCTATCTCAAGAAGAAATTGACAGAGAACCTTTCATGGTTTATGGGAAATCAGCTTCTGAACAAGCAACACGGTCTAATGATAAAATTTTGGAAACTAACATTTCTACCTCAAGTGCAGATATGTCAGTAGTTCAGGGGGAGCAAGAAGCTGAAAAGTTTGAGTCGAATAATTCAGTGTCTAAATTTGGTGTTGAATTTTGTAATGAGTCTGTTTTAAACTCTAAAACTGATGTTTTTGTTTCTGGTGGTGTGTTGTTTCAGACTGATAATTTTAAAAATTGTGTTGTTTCTGATAAAGATGTTATGTCTGATACAAATGCTTCTACATCTTCTACGTTTGCTTCACAATCTTGTGCTTGTTCTTGCAAATGTGAAAATACTAGATATATTAATAAACGCAAGAAATCTGACAAGAGCAGTACCATTTCCAATGATAATAAACAAATTTGTTTCAACTGTGGTACTGCTGGTCATATTGCCAGAAATTTTCTAAACCGGATATTTGTGCATCACATGTCAAAAAGGGGAGAGAATGAGTCTAGAGGACGATCTTTAATTAGAAAATTCTCCAGAACTCGCTCTCGAGATGATGACTGGAAAACAAATCAAAACAAGAAAATGGCAGGTTTTCAAAAGAACAAACATGTTTTCAATAAATTCACAAACAGTTTGCCAAAATCGACCCAAGCTAAGCCAAAGTCGATTTCGTCAAAGAGTAGGTCTGGATCTTCAAACTCTTCGAGTAGAAAATCCACCGGCTCGAAGCAAACTCAAAAGGAAGTTGTTTCAAAACCTAAATTTCAATGGGTGCCAAAATTAAAATCTGATCAGTCATCATCATCCTCTGTACCTATTGAAAAAGAGAAATCAAAGGAAAAATATGTGAAAGTAAAGGGTCAACCCAGGACTGTACTGACCTGGGTTCCCAAATCTAAATGATTCCGCTCATCGTGCGGGGACAGTTGCAGAGGAATGTCGTCAGACCCTGGTATGTCGACAGCGGCTGCTCCCGGCACATGACTGGAGATATCTCCCAACTGCACGACATTCAGACATTTAATGGGGAATATGTCTCCTTTGCGGGCGGAGAACGCGGAAAGATCACGCAAAAGGGAACGGTGACCAACGGAGTGCTTAGTTTTGAAAATGTCAACTATGCTCCTGGGTTGAAACACAGTCTGTTGAGTGTTTCTCAAATCTACGACAAGGGTTACTTAACACACTTCACCGATAAAGAATGTCTAATCTTAAAGTCGGGCATTGTCATTCCGGAGGAGTGGATTCTCTTCAAATCTAAGCGGGATGGGAATGCCTACATTATCGACATGAACAGCAATGTACCCGATGAAGTCACTTGTCTCTTTTCCAAGGTCTCATAACAAAACGTAATGTTGTGGCATCGTCGACTCGGCCATGCAAATGCAAAGAATCTGAACCGTCTTGCCAAGAACGAAATGGTCCGCGGTCTACCCGTCAGAGATCTTATTACTTTTGAAAAATCTGTTTCCTGTGCTCAAGGCAAACATCATCGGAAACCACATCTGCCAAAGCAGGTCAACTGCATCAGTTAGGTGCTCCAATTGTTGCACATGGACTTGTTTGGTCCGGTCAACGTTCTCAACATCAACCGAAATTTGTACTGTCTCGTTGTGATAGATGACTTCTCTCGTTTCTCGTGGGTCTTCTTTCTGTCCAACAAAGCTGGGATCGCTGACCTCATCAAGAAGTTCATTGTAATGATCGAGAACGAAACCAACCAACGAGTGAAAGCGCTTCGTACAGACAATGGAACAGAATTTAAGAATGCTGTTCTTGATCATTTCTGCGCTAAGAAGGGTATTGTGCGTCAATTCAGTTCTGTTCGGACACCACAACAAAATGGTGTTGCTGAGCGGAGGAATCGGACATTATAAGACGCAGCAAGGATGATGCTATGTGATTCTAAACTTCCAGTTTTCTTTTGGGCGGAGGCGATCAACACCGCGTGCTACGTTCAAAATCGTGTTCTGATTAACAAAGCCCAGATGAAAACCCCATATGAGATTCTATATGGACACAAGCCATCTGTTAGCCATTTCCGAGTATTTGGCTGCCCTTGCACCCTTCTCCACTTGGAATCCAACCCAAAGTTCAATGCAAAAGCTGATGATTGCTACTTTGTCGGATACGCTGCTCGTACTGTTAACCGGGTATACAACAAGAAGATGAAGCAAATCGTGGAGTCTTTCGATGTTTGCTGGCTTGAAGAGAATGAGACGGACGCTAGGGTGGGTCCTGATTGGCTATATTAATACACATCGCTATTCAAATCCTTTAGTGTGTTGTCTGATAACCAAGCTGGGTCTACCTCTGGCTCGAAGAATATCATTGAAGACGAAGATGAAAAGGTTGTCTACAGACCACCATTGGTTTCTACTACTGATCCTCCGGTGGAGTCTACTGTTCCAATCGCCTCTCCTGAGTCATCAACGCATCAATGTGCTCCAGATGCTGATGCTACTCCTCTAACTTCGGTTGAAAGAGAGTTCATGAACCAAGATACTTCCGCTGTCACTCAAAATTTGATGGAACTTCTCTTTCCCGAACAAATCGCTGATGAGTTTGTAGCAAATCCACCAAACGAAGCTGGTACATCTACTGTGGATTCTTCAGCACACGACGGAGCTATTAATATCCATAATCTTCCCGTTTCAATCAATGACATCAGTCACGAAATCCCCTCTAGCATACAGCGCGATCATCCGATAGAAAACGTCATTGGCCAATTGGGCGACGGAGTTCGAACGAGAAGCCAGAGTGGAGACGTCAACACATGTCTTTATTCTTGCTTCATTTCTCAAATAGAGCCCAAGAACGTCGAAATGGCTTTGAATGAGCCCAGCTGGGTGGATGCCATGCATGACGAGCGTAATCAATTCGAAAAGCTCGGGGTTTGGAAGTTGGTGGAGCTGCCTAAAGGCAAGAAATCTCTCGACACTAGATGGGTGTTTCGGAACAAGCAAGATGATTTGGGTGTAATTGTACGTAATAAGGCGAGATTGGTGGTCCGTGGGTTCAGGCAAATTGAGGGTCTTGATTATACAGAGGTCTATGCTCCGGTGGCACGCTTGGAGGCTATTCGTATCTTCCTCGCCTATGCTTCCTTCATGAACTTCACCGTCTATCAAATGGACGTCAAGACGGCTTTCTTGTACGGCAAGGTGAAGGAGGAGATTTATGTTGACCAACCTCCTGGGTTTGTTAACTCAAAACTTCCCAACCATGTCTACAAGTTAGACAAGGCTTTGTATGGGCTGCATCAAGATCCTAGAGCCTGGTATGCTACTCTCACAGAGCACTTGCTCAATCATGGCTACTCACGCGACATTATCGATCAGACCCTATTCATAAAGCATGTTGGTCCAGATCAAATTCTTGTCCAAATATATGTGGACGATATCATTTTCGGGTCGACGAGTCCTCAGCTATGCAAGGAGTTCAAGGACGTCATGAAAAAGCGGTTCGAGATGAGTTCGTTGGGGAAAATGACCACGTTTTTGGGGCTTCAGGTCAAACAATCTTCAGCCGAAATCCTGATTCATCAAGCCAAATATGTGGACGATATGCTCGAGAAGTTCGGGTTCAGAGACGCCAAACCTGCCTTGACGCCCATGGCGGAGAGACCACTGCTGACTCCTAATCTTGAAGGCGAATCCGTAGATCAAACGTACTACAGATCGATGATCGGATCGCTGATGTATCTGACTGCAAGTCGCCCAGACATTATGTTTGCGGTTTGTCAATGCGCGCGCTACTAGGCTAATCCTAAACTGTCTCATCTTATTGCTGTTAAAAGGATTTTTCGGTACCTCAAAGGCAGCCCAAACCTGGGTCTTTGGTATCCGAAAAATTCCGAATTTGATCTTTATGCTTTTGCAGACAGCAATTACGGAGGCTGCGAGCTTGACAGGAAATCGACTTTAGGCGGATGTCAATTTCTCGGAGATAGGCTGGTGTCTTGGCAATGCAAGAAGCAGAATATTGTCTCGACCTCAACAGCAGAAGCAGAATACGTAGCTGCGTCTGCCTGTTGTTCTCAAGTCATATGGATCCAACATCAGCTGTTGGACTACGGTTTGAATTTTCAAGAAACCCCTATCTTCTGTGATAATGAGGCTGCGATCCAAATTGCTAAAAATCCGGTCCAGCACTCAAAAACCAAGCACATCGACATCAAAGTTCATTTTATCAGAGATTGTTATGAGCGCTCGCTCATTCGGCTAGAACAGGTTCCCACTGCTAATAATGTGGCGGATCTGTTCACCAAGCCGTTTAACAAAGCTCGATTCGATGTGCTGGTAAACTTTTTGAAAATGATTCGCTTTGAGGATTAATTTTTTTAGGTTAGTTTAAATTTGCGCATTTTAATTTCATTCTCACCCATGCACAAATTTAGGGGAGAAATAATCAAAAACCAAACAAAAATTAAAAAATTAAAAATCCAAAAACAATAGAAAATCAAAAAATCCAAAAACAATAGAAAATCAAAAAATCCAAAAACATTAGAAAAACAGAAGAATCAAAAATATTACTGAGAAGTGATGTGATGGGAAGTGATATCAGCCTGTGATAACAGACAATCTGAGTCTGTGTAAAGTACCAAAGCTAAATTGTCTAGGCTCTGTGTTCTATGCGCTACTAGGCACGAAAAAATTTAATGGACTTGACTAGGTGCAGATGAACTTAAGGAATCTAGAGATTTGACAATTTCTGATCTGGATAGTTCCATTTAGCCTGACAATACGACGCTCGGATAGGTTGAGCAGGGAGATATACATGAGAATCCACCAGTCACATTAAAGAATCTGTATCTAGAACCGTGGTTTAACTTTTCCTTGATGTTCGGATTTTGTCCTTAATTCTGATATTGACGAGACGACTGGGGAATTCCGATAAAGTAGGTATGTAGGAAATTATTTTCTTTCTCTCCTTCTATTAGTCATATGTTGCCTCCTCTGTGTGATTGAAAGATCCGACCTGGACTGCAGCATATGCAACTCTATTTCTCTGCATCTTCTATCTATGCAATTCTTCCTATCTGTTAGCCATATGCTGTCTCCTTTGCGTGATTAACAATCCGACCTGGTACACAGCATATGCAACCTTCTACTTCTCAATCCCTCTGAAATTCTAGTCAGTCATATGTTTCACTCTCTGTGTGATTGAAAGATCCGACCTGAGTGTACAGCATATGCATTCTGAATCTATCCTCCCTATTAATAATAGTCTGCTCACCTAAAGTAAGGAGTATCTCGAAAGTTCTTGATTATTGGGGTACTTCAGGAAGCGGGAAACATGTTCTAGTACACTTAAAATTGAACAATTCTAGATTGTCTGTAGATCTCGCTGCTCAATTTAGGTGGACAACAATATCCTTGGTCGTCGTCAGATAAATGGTCCTTAGCTATTTTTATCTATTAACTTAGGATCAATCTGTCCTGTCACTGATAGAATTTCTAAAAATTGTCACAATTTTTCGTGCTAAAGTGGACCACAATACCGGCGATCGACCAGATCTATTCATGAAAGGAGAGGTACTGATAAATGGAAAATGATTGTCTAACAACTTTGATCCTATATCACAAAAAGTTTATCAATTTCAAGATAGAGGATTAAAATTAGTTTGAATTAAAAATTTTGGTATTTTTATTTTATTTTATTTTATTTTCATTTTTTAGGATTGATAAATTTTAGAAAATGTTTTTTATTTTATTTTTATTTTTATTCTTTAAATTTTTAGGATTGGTAAAATTTAGGAAATTTTATTTTATTTTATTCTATTTTTTCTTTTAAAGTTAATCCTCAAAATGATTTATTTTTAAAATTTTTGAGTATTGGGCTTAATGCTAATTGAAATCGTGATCAGCCCATGGGTGAAGAACCGGGTTTGGACCGGATATATAAAGGAAAAGGCTCCTCCGATTTCGGTTCCCATCTCATTTTACTCCTCTCTGACCGAAAACCACCAAGATTTCTCTCAAACTCTCAAAAAAAATTTGTGATTTTTCGTTCAATCGACCCCATAATCTTACAGGTATGAAGATTCCGACCATGCCTATGTGTTTTTTTACCGAGAATCGACCAAGAAATCGAGGCTAAATCGTGAAAAAGGGACTGTCGGAGCTTTTGGTCGGTCGAGCCATTTTCGGTCCATCGTCTAACCGGCTTTCGGTCAAGCCGAGCCGTTTTCGGTTCACCGGCTAACCGGCTTTCGGTCAAGCCGGCTTTGACGGCTTTCGGTTGAGTTGTATTCGGTCCCAAATGGCTTTCGGTCTATACTCTATTCGGTCCTAGGGCTTTCGGTCTGACTGTCTTGACCGAGAACCCATGTTAGACTAATAAAATTCAAATGAAATGGCCAAAATTAATTGATATAATTGAGAAAATAATTTTTAATTTATTATCATCAAATGTTTTCTCACTTGGCTAGGGTTTATGCACGTTCAAATGGCAAGTCTCAAAGTTGCAGACAGTCACAACGTGTCCATTCTTCTTGATGATCCACCAGTAGCACACAATGAGTTCAAATCAATGATGTACAGGCTAAGGGAATGTTGCATCTCAACTGCACTGACCTGGAACCCCATCATTTATCTGAACCTGATCAATGAATTCTGGAGATCTGCATGTGTCAAGAATGGAGACAATGGATCAGTGACAATTGAAGCTTCTGTCAGGGGATGCAAAATTGTTATCTCTGAGCAATTCATCAGAGATGTTTTAAAGATTGATGACAAAGCTGCTTACCCGACTGACGTCGATCTGAGAATTGTTGATGAGTATCTCGAGAAGATGGGATACGAAGGAGTCTTTCCACCAACCCTAAAGAAGTTGTTACCTCCCTACTGGAGGTTTCTAGCCCACGTTTTTGTCAACTGCATATCTGGGAGAAAGGGTGGTTCAGACGAAATATCCTCGAGAAATACTCAGGCGATCGTTGCATTGGCTGCCAGGATTGACTTTAACTTCTCAAAGTTTATCTTGGAGGAGATGATTACTAATGCTAACAAGAAGTCGAAGGATCAATTCCTGCTCTATCCAAGATTTATTCAAATCTTCATCAACAGCCTATTTCCTGATTTGGTCAAGACAGGAGAGATTCTTGACATGAAAGCCTTCGGACCAAACACTGTGAGCCTAGTCAAAACATAATCGTAAAGGGAAAATCATGTTCCAAGGGAAGTACCCTCTCGTGAAATTTGGAAAGTTTGCTGAGCTGTCAGACTCTTTAGAATCCCATGGGTCGTCTGAACAAATGTCAACTGATCAAGCATCGTCAGAACATGCAAATGTGAATGACGATGTTATCGATGCTTCAGACCATGAAATTGAAAATGTTGCTCCGTCCACCATTGTTACTGAAGAGCATGATCTCACAAACGTGGCGGTTCAGAGTGACTTCAGTGAGGGAACTACAGAAGAATTTACTGAGACCGAAGGAGAAGGAGAGGATGAGTATGAGAATCTTGATCTGTCTGGTTACGACAGAGATGATGTTTCGGTGCATTTTACTGGACTTGAGCACCCATGGTCAAATGAAGACCTCGATGACTTCCTCAAAGATATCGATGATGGTGCCAATTCAACACCGGAGATAAGGGAGAAAGCTGACGATCAAGAAGTTGAGCCTCCGGTTACCGTTCAAGTGGCTGATTCTTCAACTCATATGGACACATCATCAGGGATTCCTCCCCTTGATAATGTGGTTCCTACATCCAAGCCAATTACAAGTGATACCCAGACAATCCTGACCTCCCAGCCCCCGATGAAAAGACGCAGAATTGATCCAAGGGTGGGAGTAATTTTTCCTGATCCAACTCAAACCACAAAGACTCCTCCATCTACAACATTTGCTTCTTCCTCATTTGTGCCCATTCAAGAGAATCCCAGCTCTATCCATGAAGCTGGTGGTTCGTCTGCTGGCCTGAGATCGTCTCCTCCAAGGCCTTATCATGATGCTGTCTCTAAGAGACTAGCCATTCATTTGGCCCAGCAATCAAGTCCAACTCACTCCTCACGCGGAAAAGGAATATCCTTTGAGGAAGGTATATCTGGAGATGATGATGCCTCAGTGCCTGAGCTGAGAAAGGAGATTGGTGTGCTGAACCAGAAAAATATCGAGCTTGATATCAAGGTTGCAAACCTTCAAACTGAGAACGCCAAGCTCAATATTCAAGTTGCTGATCTTCTTGAAGATAAAGCTCTGAAGACAAAGCAGATCACTGATCTTCAGACGCACTTTGATTTGTTGACCGCTAGCTATTATGATTTGAAGAAAAAGCTGGAAGAAGAACTTGGTGACAAATTCAAATCATATGTCGATGAGCCAAGGGTCTATCTTCCCAATCAAGACGCTCCCGTAGTTCCACCTCCTACAAGAACAACCACGATTGTCGATCGTTTTGACAAAGAACCAGCGCAGGCTCCAAATGTCGTGGCGTTAAAACGTGCTAAAATAGCCAAGTCTGCTGAGAAGGGTCAATTTTTGTTCAAGAGGAGCTCGGATAAGAATGCTCCTGGGGGTCAACCAAACATCACCTTTACGGATCTTGGAAAAAATCGCTTCAGGGACGTATAAGGTGATAGGTCAGGGATCATCTCATGGGGATTCCACGACAGTCTGAACATGTGGATCGTGAGAAGGAATAGTGGAAATACTGAATTGTATAAAGATGCTCACGACTTCCACTCTTGGACCAGGGTTGATCTTACGGAGTTGTCTAAGGCTCCTTTTGCAAATCCATCAAATGAACCCAAGGCGACACAGTTCAAGTTATTTTTGGAAGATCAAGTGGCAAAGGGCTTTCCCTCAATGAAGACTGCAGAGTCTATCATCAAGATATACCCGAGTGTCATTGATCCCAAAACCAATCAGCCTCTTCGGTCTGTGAAGTGGCCTGCTACTAATCAAGTAAAGCAGATTCCTATCCTTCAGAACCATCCAGATGGATCTCTAAAATCCATGCAATACTGGGTGTTTGATGAAACTACAGCTTCCGCTGTCATCAAACTTGAACATGGATGTATTCGTTTGTATGACAAGAGGGATCTGCTATAGTTTGGAAGGTGGGATATACATCAGCTTTCTCATCATCAGATCAAGGTGGCTGAAGACCTTTTTGAGTCTGCTGCTAAGGAGTACACTGCCATGGTTGCTGATATTATTCAAAAGGAGATGTGGAATGGAGCTATGGGAAAGTCAGACGTGTTGGTGATTGATAAAGACTGAGTCCAAGCTAGCACCAAACCAAGGGGGAGATTGAAGGGCCAATATATATGGTTTGGGCTAGGCAACAATGTATAGATGAGTTAGGGCATTTGACAATGTAATTTGGAGTCTTTTGTGTGTGTTTGACGTTTTCGGTCTAGGCAAGCTTTCGGTTAGGAAGTGACCGAAAACAGGCTTTCGGTCAGCCTGACTGAAACCTGTTTTCGGTCCAGTTGAGTATATATAGGTTGTCAGGTGTCATTTGTCAGTAGTCGATCTACAGTTGTTCACTGCTAGTTTTCGGTCCATTGAGTTGTATCAGACGGTTTCATGTGTTAATCGTATGCAAGCTCAAGTTTCATTCAACTTCTACTCATTTTCTTCTTTATTTCATTTGCTTGATTGATCATTGGTGAAGATCCTTCCATCAAGGACCTTCAAGCCATTGAAGAAGAGGTAATCATCTAGATCTGCTCTTATGTGATAAGGTCGAAATGTATATGCTAGATTAGGGTTCTTAAGTCTTGGATGAATTGCATGTACAATAGAGAAACCTAGATCCAAGCAGTAGGGTTTTCATGAGCACATAGGATGTTCTTTCGTATAAAACCCATCAGTGGTATCAGAGCCTTGATTGGTTTCTGTTGTATGTGATGCAATGCTTGTTTATCTGCTGAAAAGCGAGTTTCTGGCCTCTGCCCGACCCGACTCGGCAAGTCAGTATCTGGACTCGGCGAGTCAGCCCAACTCGGCGAGTCCAGGTAGTGACTCGGCGAGTCCGGGAGTCAGGCAGAAGATATTACGGGATTTATTGTTGTTTTGCTGAAGGATAATTTCTAAAATCGTTTTCTTATGATAAAATCCGAATTTTATTATTTCTATGTGATTATCCTTACCAAAACAAAAGATAATTTCAAATTGTTTGAATAATAATTTCCTTATATGATAAAAGTTGATTATTTAAATTATTTGGTAAATTATCTTGTAAATAATATTGATTAGGTCAAATTTAGATATTCATTAAATTAATTGTTTAATTTAAAATTATTTTCTATTTGATCCTTTGCATTTTGAAAAGTTTCAAAACTTGCCCTCAAGTTTTGGAATTTGAATTTTGATTAAAAGTTAATTTTTAATTAAAAGTTTGATTTTTGAAATTTTAAATTCTAAAACCCTAGTTTTGAAAAAGTTCAAATTACACCCTTGTTGTTTTATTAAGTTAATTAAAAGTATAATTAAGAGAGTTAATAAATCCATAATGATATGGTTTATATTTGATTAAATTAAAAGTGTAATTTATAAAATTAAACCACCTAGTATTTTAAAAGTATAAAATGCACCCTTATACTATATATAACATTAACATTCTAATAGTATATATGTATAACTTAAACTGCTAGTTTTACCGTTAGTAGGCCTCATTCACGAAGTTGGTCTATGAGGGGTGTTTAAGGAAACGGCCTGTAAAATGGCCGCCATTGGGTATCCACTCTTACCCACCGCACTCTTGACTAGTGGAGGGTCGTTAGCTGAACGGGTAGGATAGAGCAAACCCTTTCCATTAAAAGTATAATGGATTATAAAGTAACTAAATGTTTTTATAAAATTCCCAATCTTAGTTAATTTAGGCAAAAGTGAATTTGATGCAATTCCATGAAATTACACCTTGTACCCTTGCTGCGACGTTAGTGGAGCGTGTGTGGTTAACCGGCACACTAAATGGGTTCTAAGCAAAGGTAGTGAAGGGTGACTCGATGTTTGTCATAGATCGATGGAACGTGTGTGGCTAATCGGCACATCGATTAGGTGACTGTAACATTGAGGGCACCATGTAAGTTTGCGTGGTTATTCACACCCTGTTTTATGATCCTTGGCATCCTAGTCACAAATCGAGAGGCATATCGAGATTTAAACATGCCATTGAAAAGTTCAATGAATCTCAAAGGATCTAGGAGTTTTTCAATACATTTAAAACTTAATCTCCTTTTCATTTTCCATGGTGGAAAATTAGTGAATCGTCATTCACTTACCTTCAAATGTTCTGCAATTTGGGTTACGGCATCCCTATCCCAAGTTGTAGAGTATTATGTTGGGTCCTAGCCTTAATACCTCATTTGGGTGTTTTATTAAGGACTCAATCAATCAACTAACATGAATGTTCTCCCGTTTTGTAGATGTCAAAGTATGACAACTATGGTCTTCCCAAATCCCTTGGAACAAGCTTTCCACATGAAGATGATATTCCACGATTCGATTGAGGAACAAGAGATCATGCTTCACTTCCTCCACCTCCTCCTATTATTCTCCCTAACCCACAAGTTCAAAGGCTTGAAAAGTTCAAGCTCACTCAAGCCCTTTTGGCAAGTAAACATGAAGAAGGAAAGTCAGTGTGTGCACACGTCTTAGAGATGAAGTCACACATTGATAGGTTAAGAATGTTGGGAGTCGTTGTCTGTGAGAAGCTGGCTATTGACTAGGTTCTTCAATCGCTTCCTAACTCATATAGTGAATTCGTAAGAGAGTACTATATGATAGACCACGACGTGACCCTCATCGATCTCACCTATTTGCTTGTTGCTGCTGAACCAGCAATGATTTGGCGCACTAGATAAGCAAAGTTGATTGGTGGATCTGCCTTCCAAACCTCTATGGACATAGGCAATGGCAACGAAAGGCATGCCATGGTCGAAAAGTTTGATCATAAGAGAAAGGCAAAGTCTGATGTAGTTCCGTGTGCTGTTCCAAAAGAGTCAATTTGCTTTTATTGCCAAGAGAAGGGGCATTGGAGACGAAGCTGTCCTGTCTACCTGAGAGATCTAAGAGATGGGAGAGTCAAGACGTATGGCTCTGCTTCAGGTAAAATCCATTAACTAACTCTATAAGTTCCTATTTTTTATTCTGATACATTATGTGATAAGATTACATTTTTGATGTTTTGTAGAATCGAAGAAAAGAAAGGAAGCTTAAAGGAAGAAGCGTGTTGAATCTGATCGTGAAGAAATGGATTTCGATCGCATGCATTCGAAGATCAGATTTTTTGAGCTGCTACTTTAGAGTTAGGATAGAATGCTAAGAAATGTAATAGCATAGTTTTTCAATTGAGTTGTGTTGTAAGGACAAATTTTTCCGCAATAAAATAAATTTTGAATTTGTTTTATTTATTTATTCTTGCAATCATGTATGAAAAATTGATGTTTGTGTATTAGCAATGTTGAAATGGATGTGATTCTTAGTTATTTTATTTATGGCAGTGTCATAATTTTCTAAGTAAGGAAAGATTCCCATCGCCTAAGTTTCAATTGGACAGAAACTTGGAATCATACAACTTGTATTGTATGATGTACGGAAATCTTGGTACTTAAGTAATTAAGACTGATTCCTTGTTCACACAAGTATGTGAGTCAAGTGAAGGACTAAAAGAACTAGTACACAATGTTGTGCACTAGTCAAGTCCACCATAAATAATAATAACATTATTCGTCATGATTTACTAAAGGTCTAGTAAATGCGGTTATACTTATAAGATTAAGTGTAATTCTGAATCATTGAAAAGTTTCAATGAATGGCAGAACGAATAAGAAGAATCAATTAGGAAGAAAGATAAAAGTTTCTCCAATCTAAGAAGAAGGGAGAGTAATTTTGTATCGTATTTTATGATCATCTTGTTGATTATAAAACCATATTACAATTCATCCTCTAAGGACACCTTAGTCCATTAGTTTGGCTAAGAAGACGAATCGGGAATTGTTGTAGTGGTTAAGTCAATAAGATGTATCGTACTTCGTTCCAAAATCAAGTCTTGGAGTCATACTCCAAGATTGTGACTTCAGTGACATAGTCTTAAGTAGGAATGTTCTTACACTTGCACATTTTGGTAAGTTGTGATGTCTTGAATAAGACAAAGACCAACTAGTACCAAATTGCGTGTAGGTTTTGTCTTGATATAGACACACACTAACTCTTGGATATTTGTTTTTGTCACGAAAGGTTTCTTGATAAGAGAATCTAATATGACAAGAGGTCAGTGGGAGTCTAAAGATCTTGAAAAGTTTCAAGAACAAATCAAGAAGTAAACCTATTAAACACTAGCACACGACTTGAGGATTGTAACCTATCGTGTTGACGTATTCTTGCTTCTATGCCAATCCAGTTGAGTTGATTATGCATATGAGTTCAACGAGTTCTCAATAGAATGCATAAGGAAAGCATCTTGTTTAATGAAAGTACATTGTCTGGCATAGGTGAGCTGCTAAATAACTTGGAAGCAATGGTGGGACCCTTGATGGCAAAGAATCAAGTATGAACAAGTTCTGTCCATAAGAGTTTGGATTTGTGTCAAACATTATCTTATGATTATGGTTATGACAAATTCACATGGATAGGAACACATGCACCATAAAATCTAAGTGTCATAAGGTTTCTCTCCTTCATGAAAATGATTGTGAGGAAACACTTTCACTAAGAGCGATTTTAAGAAGATAGCGATTATGTAAATTGCATTCTCAAATTCGATTATGGTTACGGCATCCCTCTTCATAGTTCGAATTGTGAGATTTGGTCATTAGTCTGAACATTTGGGACTTAGTAATATAAATTCTGAATTAGTTTAGACACACATGTGAGCTGTCTAAGGAAAGTGTGTGAGTTTGAGAAGCTTAGATAAAGGCTTATCGAAGCACATCGTATTGGAAATATGAACTTAGGAAGTCAATAAGTATTGTCTTTTAGAAGTCCAACTATTTTCTAAATACGTGTCAAAGCTAGTGGGAGTATAAATGTTATGCTGGAATGGATATAATCATCATGTTAGTGGGAGCATGATTATTATTTTAAGTATTGCAAGTTGGCAATATTAATTATAGAAAACCAAAAGTTTCACTTTGCAAAGTTGTAGGGGTTGAAAAGTTGTTTTTGCTATAATTAAGGGAGAGAATGTTATACTTCGTTTCCAATCTAAAAGCTTAGATCGAGAAATTTTAATTGAATTTAGTCAAGGATATATTTATTAATTGCATTCTCAAAGTTAGATTATGATTACGACATCCCTCTTCATAGTTCGAATTTTGAGAACACGGAAAATAGAAATATTATGGCAATATTATAGCAAGAAACTGGTAAAGTATCACGTTTTTCATTATGAATCGTTTCCCACACGCTTTGGGTATAGCATCGATTGGATATGCTGTAATATTCGACTGTTCTAAAATTTTCCAAATGCCTAGGGCATTTAGAGGGAAAAAGGAAATAGAACCGGGTTTGACTAAACTAATTAAACAACTGTCAAGGACAATCCAAGGTTCTAAAAGGATTGGTCGCTTGCGGACAATTGGAAGTATAGTCATAGATGGAGCATATTGACATTATTATGAATAGATAAGATTCTATTTAGAATGAGTTATCATATGGCAAATATGGAAATGTTTCCTTATTGGGAGTTGGACATTAAGGATATATGTCTAGATTAGAAACTTCTATGCAAGAACGATGTTCAAAGGAATGTACTTTGAATGTGAGACTTAATGACTATGGAATTGTCTTGTAAACAATCTCCAATAGAGTACTTTGTAATTTCATTGGCAACGTCTTGGTGACTTTGGCGCTGTGATATCACGAAAGGACCGTTGCATAAAATGTTAGAATCTAACATATTCTAGTAGTGGCGAGAATTTTGTATTCTTACACTAATGGATTAGGAATTAGTGTGATTGAAAATGTTATTCAATTATACTATTTCACAAAGTAAGGACCATAGGTAAACATAGTGTGCATGCTAAGAGCATGGGACAATTGTCGTTATAATTCAAGTAAGAAGTTGATTACCCGAAACAACAAATAATGAGTAATCAATATGGTGATTAAATAAAAGGTGTTTTATTTATACTCCTAGGTTTGGGGCCATATAGGATTAGTATTATTCTTGTGTTTCACTTTGCATGTTTTGACTTCCCGAATAATAAGATTATTCAAACCCTCCACAGTCGCTCATTCTTTGGAAGTAGGAATGAATGAAGACTGTCATGAATCCGTCTGTAGACTGACTAAAGCGTTTAGTCGTAGCACAAGTTTGCTACATAGTTCATGAGTGCTGCTATAATATTAGAGTATTGGATTAAACCCACGCTCACTTGGATCGTTTCATGGATTTTATCACGAGTGATTGGTGAGACGATAATATCTTATATTCTTGAAACCGAGATGTGTGAGTTGTATCTTGCGAGTCGGTTGCACATTGATAATATGTAAACGCACCAGTAACTTGGTGTTATAAAACATATTGTTGTGTGTGATTTGATGAGTAGGTACAAGCGAGCATTCGAGTCGAAGTTTATCCGTTCCTTTTACCCAAAGTGGGATAAAAGCGATATCTGTGGGCCCCTCGATGATTTAGTGATGACACCCTAAGCGCTTGGCCAATTCGGGACTGAGTTGATGTGTTCAATTGTAGTCTATTGTCAGTCGTCATAAATCGGAAATCGGAAAACAACACATGAACAGAGAGTATGATTAAACTCCATGTCTCAGTTCATACGATATCTAGAATGGAGGAATATATGATCCCTTATCTAAACGACAGGTTGCTGATAAAATCAGAGTTCGACAGCGCCTTTGAGAGCTACAATTGCTAATCGGATTGTACTTACATTATAGTTACTAGACTTATCCAAGTGGGAGACTGTTAGATTAGCGTCTAAGCCCGTAACTATATTTGGTATGTACTTGACCCGGTTGTACATGGTCCTTTTGGGTTGCCTTCACCAAAGCGACTTGATAGGATGATTTATGAGGAGAGAGGATTAATTATGATTTATTAATATATTATATGAATAATATATTAAAGGAGAAATCATATTGTTTAATTAATATTAGTGAAGAATTAATTGATACTTAGTTTTGTGACTAAAAGACATTAATTAAACTTAGGGGACTGGAATTGTATTTATAAGATAATTGCAATTGGGCTATGGATCACTTTGGAACATAGGTTGGACGAATTTTATGGGAAGCCCATAAGGAATTCGTCTAAGGGGTGTTCTAAAGGGAGTCCATGGGCTGCTTAGTGCCTAAGCAGTCAAATTAGGGTTTCCTAGTTGAAAACCCTAATAGCCTCACTATATAAAGACCCCTATGGCCCCAAAAACGTGGTGAACTCCCTTGGAAGAACCCTAGGTTGTTTTTGGTGCTCCTCCTCCTTCTCATAAGTCATTCTCTTGCTTGTGGTGTTTGTAAGCCATTAGAGGAGTGACACTTGTGACTCTAAGCTCCAAAGACAAGAAGATTCAAGCCATTGAAGAAGAGGTAATCATCTAGATCTCCTCTTATGTGATAATTTCGAAATGCATATGCTAGATTAGGGTTCTTATGTCTTGGATGAATTGCATGTACAATAGAGAAACCTAGATCCAAGAATTAGGGTTTGCATGAGCACATAGGATGTTCTTTTTTATAAAACCCATCACATATGTCATCCATGGGTGATACCATGACACCATAAGCAACTACCATGTTGACCAATGACCCATATGTAATCCATGGACACTAGAACCAACTACCATGTTAACCAATGACCCATATGTCATCAATGGACACCATAATGAACTACCATGTGACCAATGACCCAAATGTCATCCATGGGTGATACCATGTCACCATAAGCAATTACCATGTTGACCAATGACCCATATGTCATCAATGGGTGATACCATGATACCATAATCAACTACCATTTTACCAATGACCCAAATGTCATCCATGGGTGATACCATGACTGATGGGTTTGAGCCATAAGAACTTTCCTATGTGCACATGCAAACCCTAATGCTTGGATCTAGGTTTCTCTAATTGAACATGCAATTTATCCAAGTCTTGCAAACCCTAGATCTAGTGTATACAATTCAAATTATACATAAGAAACTCAGATCTAGATGATTACCTTTTGTAGCTTGCTTGATTCTTCTTGTCTTGGAGCTTAGAGTCACAAATGTCACTCCTCTAATAGATCACAAACACCAACTAGCAAGAGGATGATTTGGAGAGTGGATGTAGGCACAAAATCGGCTCTAGGAACTCCTTAGGGTTTTTGGTAGCCGATTTATGTAGCCCTTGGGGTCTTTAAATACTTGAGTTGCTAGGGTTACATCCTGAAACCCTAATTGGATACTTAGGCCTTAAGCAGTCCAAGGATCCTTCTAGAGTAAGGCTTGGACGAATTCAAGGAGTCCATACGCCTTAATTTCATCCATCCTATAATCCATAAGGATCCACAGCCCAAAACCAACTATCACACAATTGACAGTTTCAGTCCCCTTTATTTAATTAATCTCTTTTAGTCACCAAATTAATTCTTAATTAATCTATGACCAATATTAATTAAATAATATGATTATTCCTTTAATATATTATTCTCATAATATATTAATAAATCATAATATCTTCTCCCTCTTCATAAATCACCCTGTCAAGTTGCTATGGTGAAGGCTACCCAAAAGGACCATGCACAACCGGGTCAAGTACTTACCAAATATAGTTACGGGCTTAGACACTAATCCAACGGTCTCCCACTTGGATAAGTCTAGTAACTACAAATGCAAGCTTAATCTGATTAGCAATCGTAGCTCTTAAAGACACTGTTAAACTCTGATCTTATCAGTAACATGTCCTTCAGATAAGGGATCGTATAATCCTCTGTTCTAGATATCATGTGGACAATCACATGGAACATAGTCATACTTATTGTCCATCAGTTAGTTTCTCGATCTCAGATTCATTTGACATAGAACTTAATTGAACACATCAATTCAGTCCTGACCGGGCCGGGCACATAAGTCAAATCAAATCATCGAGGGGCCCTGATATCGCTTTTACCCTCTTAGGATAAAAGGAATAGATAAACTTCGACTTATATGCATTTACTATCCACTAATCAAATCATACACAACAATTCGTTTTATAACATCAAGTTACTGAAGCGTTTACGCATTATCAATGCACAACCAATCAGCAAACAATAAACCATATATCTAGGTTTTAAGACCATATGATATTACCGTCTTGCGATCACTCGTGATGAATTCCATGAAGCGATTCCAGCAAGCGTGGGTTTATTCCAATGCTCAAATCAAGTTCATAATCACTCATGAACGTTGCAGCAAACTTTTGCTATGTATAATACACTTTAGACAATCTACACACCAATTCATGACAGTCTTCATTCATATCTACTTCCAACATATGAACGCCTGTGGACCGTTCGAATAATTTGATTATTATCAAATAATTCAATTATTCAGGAAGTCAAAACATGCAAAATGAAACAATAGGTAAATGATTAACATAAGACAGTAACATTACTAATAAATAATGCTCTTTTACTTAATCATCAAATGTTAATTACAATTTATCTATTACACATTCCTAAAATATCTAATCTAAACTAATATCGTCCTTCAGCCCGATGCTCCTAACGTGTTGCAAGTGCTTAACCCTGCTCAGTCCCTTCGTAAGCGGATCTGCTGGGTTATCTTCTGACGATACTCTCTTTACTACAAGGAGTCCTTCTTCCACCCGATGTCGAATAAAGTGATATTTTATGTCGATATGTCGAGATCTACCGTGATCTCTTGGTTCCTTGGTCAAGGCAACCGCTCCTTCATTATCACAGAAAATCTCCATGGGCTCCTTTATGGCTGGCACAACTCCAAGGTCTCCAATGAATTTCTTCAACCATATCGCCTCCTTTGACGCTTCGCTCGCCGATATATACTCTGATTCGCACGTTGAATCAGCTACGGTTTCCTGTTTGGAACTTTTTCAAGTCACTGCTCCTCCATTGAGGGTAAAGACCCAGCCCGACTGTGAACGGTAGTTTTACCTGTCGGTCTGAAAACTGGCGTCACTGTACCCTCGCACCTTTAAGTCACCACTCCCACCGAGGACTAGAAACCATTCCTTGGTCCTCCGAAGGTACTTAAGAATATTCTTGACTGCAATCCAATGTGCTCTGCTAGGGTTCCCTTGATATCTGCTGACCATGCTCAAAGCGAAGGCCACATCAGGGCGAGTACAAGTCATAGCATACATGCTTGAGCCAACTGCGGAAGCGTAAGGTACTCGGCTCATTTCTGCTATCTCGACTTCAGTACTCGGACTTTGAGTCTTACTCAACTTGGCATTACTTTGGATTGGTAACTCCCCTTTCTTTGAATTCTCCATACTAAAACGTTTTAGTACCTTGTCCAAGTAAGTATTCTGACTAAGTCCTATTAGTCTCTTACTTCTGTTTCTCACTATCCTTATTCCCAAAATATAGGAAGCCTCTCCGATGTCCTTCATAGCGAAGCACTTCCCGGGCCAAGACTTAAATTCCTGCAGTGTCGGGATGTCGTTTCCTATGAGTAGTATGTCGTCGACATACAATACGAGGAAGCTTACTACACTCCCACTGGCTTTGACATATACACATGATTCATCTTCGCTTCAAAGAAAACCAAACTCTTTGACCTTTTCATCAAAACAAAGATTCCACCTGCGAGACGCTTGCTTAAGTCCATAAATGGACTTCTCAAGCTTACACACTCTATTGGGATGTTTCGCATTGACAAAACCCTCTGGCTGAGCCATGTAAACATCATCAGCCAACTTCCCATTAAGGAAAGTGGTTTTGACATCCATCTGCCATATTTCATAGTCATGAAATGCAGCAATGGCCAGCATCACCCTGATAGACTTTATCTTCGCAACTGGCGAGAAGGTTTCGCCGTAGTCAACTCTAGGAGTTTGAGTGAAACCCTTCGCAACCAATCGTGCCTTATAAGTGTGCACATTCCCATCCACGTCAGTCTTCTTCTTGAAGATCCACTTGCACCCGACCGTCTTACGACCTGGTACATTGTCAACCAAATTCCAAACTTGGTTGTGACACATGGACTGAATCTCACTGTCCATAGCCTCTTTCCATTTCACAGACTCCGGGCCTGCCGGGCCTGCCATTTCATCCAGATTCACTAGTGTACTATCACTAATGAACGTATCCCTTTCCATAGTAATATGAAAACCATAAAACAGGGGTGGAACACTAACCCTTTCGGAACGTCTAAGAGGTAAGGACTCGTCAATCAGTTCAACCGGAGTTTCCTCCTCAGGTTGAGCGCCAGTGTTAGAGGTTCCTTCATCGCTCGACTCTTGAAGCTCTTCAAGATCGATTTGCCTCCCACTGTCTCCTTGGCTTATGAGTTCTCGCTCTCGGAAAACCCCTCTCCTCGCAACGAAGACAACATTGTCACTCGGTCTGTAGAAGAGATATCCAAAGGATTTTTGCGGGTAGCCGATGAAAATACATCGCACACTATGAGGTTCGAGCTTTTCGTGAGTCTCTCGTCTTACGAAAACCTCGCAATCCCAAACCTTGATATGTGCCAACGAGGGAGCCTTCCATGTCCACATTTCGTGAGGTGTTTTCGCAACCTTCTTCGTAGGGACTAAGTTAAGGATATGGGAGGCAGTCTCTAAGTCATACCCCCAAAATGAGATAGGTAGTGAAGCACGACTCATCATGGAACGAACCATGTCTAGCAAGGTTCGATTACGCCTCTCAGCTACACCATTCAACTGTGGTGTCCTAGGGGGCGTCAATTGCAAAACTATTCCTCATTCCTTGAGGTAGTCGTGGAATTCAAGACTTAGGTACTCTCTACCTCGATCAGATCGAAGCATCTTGATTTTCCTGCCCAACTGATTCTCCACTTCTTGTTTAAACTCTTTGAACTTTTCAAAGGTTTCTGACTTGTGCTTGATTAAATAGATATACCCATATCTGCTATAATCGTTTGTGAAAGTCACATAGAAGCGATCTGCATCCCTTGTGGTGGATCTAAAGGGTCCACATACATCTGTATGTATGAGATCCAATAAACCCTCACCCCTCGCACAAGTGCCAGTGAAGGGTGACTTGGTCATCTTTCCAAGTAAATAAGACTCGCACACGTCATCGTCCCTAAGGTCGAATGACTCCAACACTCCATCCTTTTGGAGTTGGGCTATACGTTTCTTGTTGACATGTCCAAGACGACAATGCCACAAGCATGCTTTATCCATACTATTGGAAGAATCCACACACAACACATCATTTCCTAGGTTGTCTACAACCATCACAGTTTCATATATTACATTACAAGGAAATGCTTCAAAATATAAAACATTATTAAAATAAGCATAAATAGAACCCTTTTCATTATCAAATGAATACCTAAAACCTTGTCTATATAAACCATGAAATGAAATGATGTTTCTAGCCATATCTGGCGAATAGAAACAATTATTCAAATCTAAATCTCATCCATTACTAAGCACTAAGGAATAAACTCCAATCTTGGTCACAGGCGACGATCTTCTGTTTCCCATGATCAGATTCATCCTTCCATGCTCCACATCCCTATTTCTTTTTAGTCCCTGCAAATCAGAACATATGTGAAAACCACATCCTGTATCAAGAACCCAAGAAGTAGCATGTGATAAACTATTAGATTTAATTGTGTAAATACCTGCGAAAGATGGCTTGATCTTCCCATCCTTGATGGCCTGCAGATATTCCGGGCAGCTTCTCTTCCAATGCCCTATCTTGTGGCAGTAGTGGCACTCTGCCTCCTTAGGGTTAGAGTTGGGTTTAGCATAACCAACTTTGGTTCCACTAGAAGAGGTGCCATCTTGGGACTTTCCCTTGTGGTGGCCCCTTGAGGGAGCCTTCCTCTTCTTACCCTTCCCTTGCCCTATTGCCAAGACAGGGGCAGCAGCAGGATTTGGAGTTGATGCAACAGACTTATCCTTTAGGTTGCTCTTAGTAGTCCTCAACAAGCCCTGAAGCTTGATCAAGGAGACCTCTTCCGTATTCATGTGATAGGTCATGCGGAACTAGCTATAGCAGGAAGGCAATAAGTGAAGGATGATGTCAATTGCCAGCTCTTCATCGAAGTTCACATTCAACTTCAGCAGGCGATCGACATATCTCTGGATCTTTTGCAGATGAGCGGTAAGGGACTCTCCATTACCCATTTTGGTAGTGATCATCGAAGTGATGATCTCATACCTTTCTTGCCTCGCGCTTTGGTGGTAGCGTTCCAGCAGATCCTGATGCATCTCATAGGGGTACTTGTCCTCATAGGACTTCTGGAGTTCTGCAGTCATAGTCGCTAGCATGATGCAATGGGCTTTCGTGGCATCACGCTCGTGGCCTCACAGGCTGCGATTTCTTCGGCGGTAGCAGTGTCGATGTCAATCTACTTTAGCTTTTCATCGAGGACATATTCTTTGTCCTCGTAGCGAGTGACCATGCGAATGTTGCGGATCCAATTACTGAAATTGGTCCCATCAAAGATCACTTTCCCACACAAGTTCATGAGTGAGAATGAACCAAAGGAGTTTGAACCAGAAGCGTTGTTGTTTGCATTCGACATCTGAAAAGAAAAAAAGAACAAAGTTAATTAGAAAACGAATTTCCCCAATTAATCACCCAAATGAGAAATTAGAGCTACGAACCAACAACATTATTCACAAATTAGAAAAGGGATGTCGTAATCTAACAAGTAAATAATTTGAAGGCAAGTGAATGTCGATTCACTAATTCTCCACCATGAAAAACAAAAAAGAGATTAGGTTTTAAATGTATTGAAAAACTCCTAGATACTTTGAGATTCATTGAATTTTTCAATGGCATATTTAAATCTCGATATGCCCCTCTAGTTTGTGAATGGGATGTCGAGGATCACAAAGCGGGTGTGAATAACCACGCAAATGTACATGGTGCCCTCATTGTTATAGTCACCTATTCAATATGTCGGTTAACCACACACGCTCCATCGAACTATGACAAACAATGAGTCACCCTTTTCCACCTTTGCTTAGAACCAAATTAATGTGCCGGTTAACCACACACGCTCCATTAACGTCTTAGCAAGGGTACAAAGTGTAATTTCATGGAATCGCATCAAATTTACTTTTGCCTAAAGTAACTAAGATTGGGAATTTTGTAAAAGTATTTAGTTACTTTATATAGATTCATTATACTTTTAATGAGGAAAGGTTTGGCCTATCCTACCCGTTCGGCTAACGACCCTCCACCAATCAAGGAAGCGGTGGGTGAGAATGGACACCCATTAAACGGTCATTTTATAGGCAATAACCTTATACCCCCCTTATAGATCGGCTTCGTGAATGAGGCCTACTAACGGTAAGACTAGCATTTAAGTTATATATATATATATATATATATATATATATATATATATATATATATATATATATATATATATTAATCTTATAATATTATAAGTATAAGGTTGAATTTTAAAACTTATAAAATTCTAAGGTTTGAAATTTAAATAGTTCAAATTAAAAGTTTTCATCACAAAACTTAAATTTCAAAACTTGAGGACAAGTTTTGAACTTTTCAAAACACAAAGGATCAAATAGCAAATAATATAAATTAACCAATTAATTTAATGATTATCTAAATTTAACCTAGTCAATATTTCTTGCAAGATAATTCAACAATTAATTCAAATAATCAATTATTATCAAATAAGGAAATTATTATTTAAACAAATGGTAATTACCTTTTGTTTTGTCAAGGATATAGTCAAACTGGTGATAAAATTCGGATTTTATTAAACCAAAACGATTTAGGTAAGAATCCTTAAGCAAAACAGCAAGAAATCCCGAAAATCACTCTAACAGACGATCCGACTCACCGAGTCCCCTTATGGACTCGTCGAGTTCATCCTACTCGTCGAGTCCACAATGGGACTCGCCGAGTCTATCAGTCAAGGGCGGAAAAAATCGATTTTTCAAGGCTTGAACAATTAAACAATGCACCAATTCAATAGAAATCAATCAAAGCTCAGATACCACTGATGGGTTTGAGCCATAAGATCTTTCCTATGTGCACATGCAAACCCTAATGCTTGGATCTAGGTTTCTCTAATTGAACATGCAATTTATCCAAGTCTTGCAAACCCTAGATCTAGTGTATACAATTCAAATTATACATAAGAAACTCAGATCTAGATGATTACCTTTTGTAGCTTGCTTGATTCTTCTTGTCTTGGAGCTTAGAGTCACAATTATCACTCCTCTAATAGATCACAAACACCAACTAGCAAGAGGATGATTTGGAGAGAGGATGTAGGCACAAAATCGGCTCTAGGAACTCCTTAGGGTTTTTGGTAGCCGATTTCTGTAGCTTGGGGTCTTTAAATACTTGAGTTGCTAGGGTTACATCTTGAAACCCTAATTGGATAACTTAGGCCTTAAGCAATCCAAGGAACCTTCTAGAGTAAGGCTTGGACGAATTCAAGGAGTCCATACACCTTAATTTCGTCCATCCTATAATCCATAAGGATCCACATCCCAAAACCAATTATCACACAATTGACACTTTCAGTTCCCTTTATTTAATTAATCTCTTTTAGTCACCAAATTAATTCTTAATTAATCTATGACCAATATTAATTAAATAATATGATTATTCCTTTAATATATTATTCTCATAATATATTAATAAATTATAATATCTTCTCTCTCTTCATAAATCACCCTGTCAAGTTGCTATGGTGAAGGCAACCCAAAAGGACCATGCACAACCGGGTCAAGTACTTACCAAATATAGTTACGGGCTTAGACACTAATCCAACAATGACACCATAAGCAACTACCATGTTGACCAATGACCCATATGTCATCCATGGGTGATACCATGACACCATAAGCAACTACCATGTTGGCCAATGACCCATATGTCATCCATGGGTGATACAAAGCATCTACCATGTTGACCAATGACCCATATAACATGACCCATACGTCTTTTATATATAAATTTTGCTTTAAACATAAAAGCATAGGGATGTATAGTTTATTAATGTTTAATCCTAGTTTATAATTTTAAATTAAAATTATACTATGAACACCTCGTTAGTCTATGTTCTTTCTTGACGTTAGATGTATATACCCTATCTATCAATCTGGAACTACTTTAATAAATTTAAATTGCTAAATATTTAGCGGTAATTAGCACAGTTCGAATTTTTCATTAGCGGAGTTTCAAAATATTTCGCAATTCCTTTCCCTCCAGCCTAAACATGTTTAGGCTGCATATTAGGATAAGTTTACTGATTAGAAATAGGGTTTACATTTTCTGTAATCATCATCTCTGGCGGCTAATTGATCGAAATCTCTGTTCATTGTACGTTTGTGCACTGACTTTGGCTATATAGGTTGTCACTCATCTAAAATTTATTTTTATTTAATTTACTGTTGTTGTGATGATCGTTTCTTGTTCTCTGATCATCTTCATATATATTATCATCTTAAATTACAAGTAAATTGGTTTTGATATTGAATAGTTTGCATGCGTAGTAATGCCTTCATATATAATTTATTTTTATTGTTTGTTTCTCTCTTCTCATCAGTAGTTTATCATCTTTAATACATTGGTATTGACTACAGTTTTTTGTTTATTTTTAAGCAAGAAACATGTCGAACTTAAAAGCAGAAGGAACAGGCGGTGTGAAGCCAACTAAACTCATTGCACCACAGGTTTTGAACCGCAACAGGACTTCAACGGCAAAATTCATAAGCAGAAAATTACAAGATGAAGAAATCGACTTCCCAATACCAACAACCACATCCAATGCACCTATAACATCTACCAACAAAACCCCTAAAACTAAATCATTAACACCAACCATGACTACCACTTCATCGGCATCACTTACAACATCCACACCATCCTTAGAAAATACATCTAAAACTTCAGTAACTGGAACAATACAATCCTCAACACTTACATCAATAACCAAAACTTCAACAACTACATCATCTAAACCATCCTCAACACCGACACCCACTACCACATCAACAACACCTATATCTACTACCATAACCTCAAAACCTGCATCTACAACTACAATAACTACCACATCGTCCTTAAGTAAAGGAACTACCACATCTACATCTATCCCAAAAACTGTTGGGTTTTGATCATAACAACATCCTATGGTGTACATGCAACCCTAATTGATTTGGATCTAGGTTTTTCTAATTTGAACATACAACATTGAATACCAAAGCAATAACCCTATGAACTATCATGTAATTCGAAATTGACTTAAGATTAGGGTTAGAAACATTACCTTGATTGTTATGTAGCAATAACAATCCCAATCCTTCTTGATCTTGACTTCTGAAAGCTTAGTGCCCCAAGTGTTGCACCTCTAATGGAGTCACAAACACCACTAGCAACAAGGATGAACAAGAGAGAGAGTAGGAGGCTTCAAAAACGTCCAAGGTACTCTATGAAGGCTTAGGGACGTTTTCTGGGAGCCTTGGGGTTCCTTTTATAGGTGAGGAATTAGGGTTTCGATCAAATACCTATTTCGGTTAGTTAGGCATTAAGCAGCCCATAGGAATCTTCCAGAACCATATCCTTGGACGAAATCCTTATGGGCTTCCATAAGATTTCGTCCTTCCCTTAACTTAGGGATCCTCAGCCCATTTAGTAATTATCTTATAATTAAAATATTAGTCCCCTTAATTTAATTGATCTCTTTTGATCACAAAATTAATTCTTGACCAATATTAATTAAATAATATGATTTCTCTTTTAATATATTATTCACATAATATATTAATAAATTATAATTAATCCTCTTTCTCCATTATTCATCCAATCAGTTGCTATGGTGAAGGCAACCCAAAAGGACCTTCCTCATAATCAAATCAAGTACATACCAAAAATAGTTATGGGCTTAGACACCTAATCCAACAGTCTCCCACTTTAATAAGTCTAATAACTATTATTGCATATGACTTCAGAATTTGATTAGCAATCGTAGCTTTCAAAAGTCGCTGTCAACTCTGATCTTATCAGTAACCTTCCTTTAGATAAGGGATCATATATTCCTCCATTCTACAAGATATCGTATGAACTGAGACATGGATTATAATCATACTCTCTGTTCATGTGTTGTTTCCCGATTTGCGATTTAAGAAGACTGGGAATAGAATATAGTTGAACACATCAACTTAGTCCAGGCTTGGCCAAGCGCTTAAGGTGTCATCACTAAATCATCGAGGGGCCCACATATATCACTTTTATCCCACTTTGGGAAAAATGAACGGATAAACTTCAACTCATATGCTTGCTCTATTTAGTCATCAAATCACACACATCAATATGTTTTATAACACCAAGTTACAGGTGCGTTTACATATTATCAATGTGCAACCGACTTGTAAAATGCAACTCATATCTCTCTGTTTCAAGAATATAAGATATTATCGTCTCACTAATCACCCGTGATAAAATCCATGAAGCGATTAGATGAGCGTAGGTTTAATCAAATACTCAAATCTTATTTTAGGATCACTCATGAACACTTCAACAAACTTTTGCTATGTCTAAACGCTTTAGACAATCTACAGTCGGATTCATGACAATCTTACCTCAATACTTACTTCCAATGTATGATCCACTGTGGATGTTTGAATAACATATTTATTCTGGAAGTCAAAACATGCAAAGTGAAACACAAGAATAATACTAATCCTATATAGCCCCAAAACTTTTGAATATAAATAAACACCTTTTATTTAATCACCATATTGATTACACATTATTCATTGTATAATGTTTCGGATAATCAACTTATTACTTGAATTATAACAATATTTTATCCCATGCTCCAAGCATGCATACTATGTTTACCTATGGTCCTTACTTTTTGAAATAGGTCAATTGAAAACATTTCCAATGATGCTTATTTCACAATTCCTAATCCTTATCATTAGTGTAAGAATACAAAATTCTTGCCACTACTAGAATATGTTAGATTCTGATATTTTATGCAATGACCCTTTCGTAATGTCATAGCACCAAAGTCACATAGACTTTGCCAATGAAATTACAAAACACTCTATTGGAGATTGCTATAAGACAATTCCATAGATACGAAGTCTCACATTCAAAGTACATTCCTTTTAACATCCTTCTTGCATAAAAGTTTCTAACCTACACATAGATTCTTAATATCCAACTCTCATTTATGGAAACATTTCCATATTTGCCATACGACAACTCATTATTAATAGAATCTTATCTATTGATAATAATGTCAATATGGTCCATCCATTACTATACTTCCAACTGCCCACAAGCGACCAATCATTGGCGAACCTTAGATCGTCCTTGACAGTTGTTTAATTTAAAATTAGTTATATCCAGTTCTGGTCATTTTTTTTCCTCTTAATGCCCTAGGCATTTGGAAAATCAGAACGGTCGAATATTACAGCATATGCAATCGATCTTATACCCGAAGCGTATGGGATACGATACATAATGTCGTACATAAAGACGTGGTACTTTACCAGTCTCTTGCCATAATATTGCGATATATAGAATTCCCTTATGTTGAATATTTTCAACATAACGTTCATATATGTCTTTTTGACTAAATTTGATTAAAATTTCTCGATCTAAGCTTTTACATTTGAAATGAAGTATAATATTCTCTCCCTTAATTATAGAAAGACAATCTTTCAACCTCTGCACCTTTGCGAATTGAACATTTTGTTTTCTATAATTAATATTGCTAACTCACAATACTTAACATAATAATCATGCTCCCACTATGTGACATCCCCATTTTCACGGCTAGAAAAGACCGATTTTTGTTTATGCTTTAAAAAAATCAGAGTACTTCTTTTGATAAAAATGTTGCGGAATTTATTCCCAGTAAAACGTGATAAATACGTTATCAAATCATTTCCGAAGAAATGTATTTTTATCAAAAGAAGTACTCTGATTTTTTTAAAGCATAAACAAAAATCGGTCTTTTCTAGCCGTAAAGCGCTAATTCCATAGCTGCTAAAGTTCATTCATCGGGTACTAAATCCATAGCTAACAGTGTTTAGCTAATAGGTACTAAATCCATAGCTACCAACGTTTATTTAACAGGTACTAAGTCCATAGCTACCATCGTTTATCTAACAGGTACTAAGTCCATAGCTACCAATGTTTATTCGATAGGCACTAAGTCCATAGATGCCGATGTTATTTGTTAGGCACTAAGTCTATAGTTACCAGTGTTCACTCATATCATCTTTCATCTCTCATCATTCACCTATCCATGTTTTACCCAACATATTCGTATATATAAAATACATATACAATTTAAATTATTTAAAACATGTATAAAATCGTTCATCCAGCATAGAAAGCAGGTATTCAAATAATATGCACACATAGCACGTAATTTATATAAAATACTTCATATCTATGTGTAAGATGAAAGTAACTATGCACTCACTTGATAAGGTGGTGACTCGGTACTCGGACAGCGCTTCGTTTACTTTAAAATAATTTCCTTCGATGAAAACTAGTATTATTACCACTAGATTTTAGTCTAATATTTATCATGACTAATTATTAGTCTTATTATTATTATTATTATTATTATTATTATTATATAAGCGTTTAAATAATATTTTCCAACCACTATGTACAGACAGGGGCCAAACATAAAACAGCGGAGGGCAGGACCATTTTGGCATATAGCACTTCTGAAATCCAACAACCCTATGCGGCCCTTTAAACCAGATTCCCCGTACCGCGAGTAGTTAAAAAGATATTATAACGACACTTATATAAGTCATAATAATAGCCCAAATAATTATTATAAGGTCCTAATAACGTTACTATATTTAAATAAAAGCTATATTAAAAATTAGGTAGGCGTATCTTACCTACGAGGGGGTTTTCCTAGAAGTCGTGCTCTGCAGGGGCAGAACTTCCAAGCCGAAAGCTCTTCTTCTCGGAGCCGTCGAGCGCTCCGGGGCTTTCTCCTAGCGTTAGGGGAGTTTTGAGAGGTTTAGAGAGAGAGTAGAGAGAGAAGGGTGGAGGTGTGAAGAAATGAGGGTGGAAGGCATTGTATTTATAGGGTGAAGTATGGCTGAAGTTGGTGCCACATGTCACCATCTAGTGGCAAGCCTTGGGGAGAAAGCAATGACCAAGATTGTGCCACGTCACCCCTTTTGCAACAGCACCCTGCAGACTTCTAAACCCCGTACATTCCGCATACGAGCTCCGTTTTCGACGTTCTTTATATCCATGCGTAGGTAAAAATAATATCTACAGCTTTACTATTGACTCCGTCGGATAATTCTCGACCGATCTAAAATTTAACAGTAGGAGAAGATTATACTGTCAAATGACCACGAAAAATTCGTAACTCTTTCATACGGACTCCGTTTTCGTGTTTCTTTTAATCGTTGACTTCCTATTAATGAGATATTCAAATCTCATTTAGGTCGCTTAGGCCAAAAACCGCTCGATCTAAAATTAGAGTTTCGGGTCGTGCACTGCTATGCCAAATCTTAGAAAATTCATAACTTCCTCATACGAAGTCAGATTTCGGCGTTCTTTATATGTACGGAACCCTTGTAACATATAATACCACTTGGTTAAGATTAATCCTTATAAATAATATTCCATAAATAACTCATTTTTGATGCTTATTGTCTCTAAATTGACTAGCCCGAATGTGCGGACGTTACACACTATCATGATAATTATATCTTTAGCAGCATAACACTTATGCTCCCACTAGCTTTGACACGTGTTCAGAAATCAGTTGGACTTCTAGAAATCAATACTTATTGACTTCCTTACCAAAGTTCATATTTCTGATACGAGATGCTTCGATAAGACTTTGTCTAAGCTTCTCAACCTCATACACCTTTCCTTAGATAGCTTATATGTGTGTCTAAACTATTTGAGAACTCACAGCAGTAACTCCCGAACGTTCAAAATAATTGCCAAATCTCACAATTCGAACTATGAAGAGGGATATCGTAGTCATAATCGAATTTGAGAATGCAACTTACACAACAGCTAACTCCTTAAAATCTTCTTAATGAAAGCGTTTCCTCACAATCATTTTCATGAAATAGAGAGAAACCTTACCACTTAGATTTTATGGTGTATGTGTTCCTATCCATGTGAGTTTGTCACAACCATAATCATAAGATAATGTTTGAGACAAATCCAACTCATATGGATAGAACTTGTTCAATCTTAATTTCTTGCCATCAAGGGTCCCACCATTGCTTCCAAGTTATTGAGCAGCTCACCCCCACATATCAATGTACTTTCCATTGATCAAGGTGCTTTGCCTTTATGCAGTCAAATGAGAACTCATAGAACTCACATGCATAGTTAACTTAAAAAACTAGAATGGCACAGAAACAAAAATATGTCAACACGAAAGGTTACAAACCTCAAGTCGTGTGCTAGTGATTAAAAATACGTTTACTCTTGATTAGTTCTTGAAACCTTTTCAAGAACTTTGAGACTCCCACTGACCTCTTGACATATAAGATTCTCTTGTCAAGAAAAATTCATTGACAAATCAAATATTCAAGAGTTAGTGCGGATTCTTATCAAGACAAATACTACACATAATTGGTCTTAGTTGGTCTTTGTCTTACCCAAGACATCACAACTTACCAATTTCAAATGTGCAAGAGTAAGAAATTTTTCTAATCCACATTTGATAAGTGTTATAAACCTACTTAAGACTATGTCACTTAATTCTCAATCTTGGAGTATGACTCTAAGACTCGATATTGGAACGAAGTATGGCTCATCTTTTGATTTAACCATTTCAATAATTCCCGATTCCTCTTCTTAGCCATACTAGTGCACTAAGGTGTACTTAGAGGATCAATTGTGATATGGTTTCATAATCATTAAGACGATCATAAAACATGATACTAAATTACTCTCCCTTCTTTTCAGATTGGAGAAACTTTTATCTTTCTACGCAATTAATTCTTATTATTCATTCTGCTACACATTGAAATTTTTCCAATGATTTAGAATTACACTTAATCTTGTAATCATAACCATGTTTACTACACTTTTAGTAAATCGCGACGAATAGTCTTATCGTTCTTTTTGGTGGACTTGATCAGTGCACAACATTATGTACCAGATATCCTAGTCCTTCACTTGACTCACATACTTATGTGAACAAAGAATTAGTCTTAGTTTTCCAAATACGAAGGTTCTCATTCATCATACAATACAAATTGTATGATTCCAAGTTTCTGTCCAATTCACACTTGGGCGATGAGAATCATTCCTTATTTGGTAAATTGTCGACACTACCACAAATAACATTATGAAGAATCACATCCATTTTTCAATATTGCCAACAATAGAAATACACAAACATCAATTTTCATAAAATGCCATTGCAAGGAAATATAAATAAGACAAAAACAAAATTTATTTTATTTATAAAATGCGAAAAAACTTGTCCTTACAACGCAATTACAAATGAAAACTATGTTACTAGATATTCCTAAGCAATCTATCCTAACTCTTAAGTAGCAGCTCAAAAATCCGATAATCGAACATCGAAATCCATCTCTTCGTGATCAGACTTAACTTGCTTCTTCCTTTACGCTTCCTTTCTTTTCTTCGATCCTACAAAACATCAAAATGCACTCTTATCACATCATGTATTTGTTGGATAAGGTGTCTAAGTCCATAACTTATTTGGTATATACTTGACCCGACCCGGCATGGTCCATTTGGGTTGCACTTCACCCGAACTATTTATATGGATAACATTATGAGAAGAGTATATTTACGGCCTACTAATATATTATAAGTTATAATATATTAATATGAAATTGTATTATTTAATTAGTATTGATCTTAAATTAATTATGAATTAATTTAGTGATCATAAGGTGACTAATTAAATAATGGGCTATTGTACTTATATAGTGTGGGCTAACACTCATTAGGGAATGGGCTAAGCTTAAATGGGAGTCCATGGATGATCCATGGAGCTTTTAACCCATGGATCCTTGGAATAGGAAAAGACATGGGTTATTAGGGTTTGCATGGTTCATAACCCTAATCATCTACACTATATAAAGAGGCTTATGGTGCTTGATAAGACACTATGTGTGTGTGCATAAGGTGTGGCCGAATTTCTAGAGTGATTGGATACTCTCTCATAAGTTTTCCAAGTTTGTGGTGATTTGTGATTTCCATTTGAGGCATTCACATTATTGGTGCTTGGGTCTCAAACTCTCAAGGAATCAACTCACTAACAAAGGTATGTAATTCTTCTAGTATCTTTTATGTTTAAAAGTACCCCATGTATGCTAGATAGGTTATGAACCTTGGAAAATTATTTTGCATGTATTTTAGACAAACATAGATCCAAGGTTTCTAGGGTTGCATGAACACCTTAGGAGTGTTAGTTTGCTCAAAACCCAACAGTGGTATCAGAGCCTAGGCTTGTTTGTTTGATACTTGATGCAAACTTGTTGAAAAAACTCAAGTTTTCTGCATTCTGCAGCATGAACTCGCCGAGTCCATGAGTAAATTCATCCTACTCGTCGATTAGGTTCGTGCACTAGACGAGTAGAAGCCTCAGAATGCAGATTTTCGAGTTTTGCTGCTTGAAATGGACTAGAAACATTACCCTAAACTGCTTTGGTGTTATAAAACCTGTTTTAGATGGTGTAATGTTTATGCTAATCCATTTACAATGGCTTATATCAAAATTGCATGATAATATGTGTTCATATGTTCTTGGAATTTTTGATATGATGTTCATGTTCTTATGAATTATTGTTAGATCATAGGAATTATTTGCTAAATTGTTTATTGATAATTCTTGATCATTTATGTGTTTTAATGGAGTCCATAATTTGTCCTCAAGTTATGGATTTCCAAAGGTCACTTTCATTTATGCACACTTAAAACACATAAGTTACATGAAAATGAAGAGTCTTCATTTTATGAACCTTTAATTCATAAGTTATGAAATGAAAAGTTTTGAATAATTTCAAAACTTTTCCTCAAGTTTTGGAATTTGTAAAGTTACACACACTTTAATATACTTTAATTCCAAACCCTTAGAATTTTAAAAGTTAAAATTCAACCCTTATACTATTTATAACATTAATGGTTAATTATTATATATATGTATAAGATTAAGTCGTTTTACCGTTAGTAGGCCTCATTCACGAAGCCGGTCTATAAGGGGGGTATAAGGTTGTTGCCTATAAAATGGCAACTTAATGGGTGTCCATTCTCACCCACCGCTTCCTTGATCGGTGGAGGGTCGTTAGCCGAACGGGTAGAACAATGACTTTAAATTCTCATTAAAAGTATGATGAATATTATAAAGTAACTAAACCTTTAATAAATTCCCAATCTTAGTTACTTTAGGAAAATGTGAATATGGTGCTAACCCATGAAATTCACACTTTGTACCTTACCAAGTCGTTGGTGGAGCGTGTGTGGTTAACCGGCACACTAACTTGGACTAATAAGGATCACGAAGGGTGACTTAATGTTTATCATAGATCGGTGGAGCGTGTGTGGTTAACCGGCACATTGATTAGGTGATAATATTAAGGGTACCAAGTGAATTTGCATGGTTATTCACACCTTGTTTTGTGATCCTCGGCATCCCAGTCACAAAACTTGAAGGGCACAATTGAGATTGAAACATGCCATTGAAAAGTTCAATGAATCTCAAAAGAATCTATGAACTTCAAAACCAATTAAACCTAATAATTCATTTCGTTTTCATGGTGGAAATTGGTGAATCGTCATTCACCTACCTTCAAATATGTTATAGCTTATATTACGGCATCCCTCTTCTAAGTTATAATATATTGTGTTGGATCCTAGCCTTAATATTACATTTGGGTGTATTATTAAGGATCTGATATATCTAATCTAAACTTGTTTTCTTCTTTTTAGATGTCTTCCAACAACAATGCTTCGGGCTCTAACCCTACTGGCTCCTATTCCCTCATGAACCTTTGTGGGAGGGTCATCTTTGATGGTTCCAACTTCATGGATTGGATCCGGAACATCAGGATGGTCACTCGTTACGAGGACAAGGAATATGTCATCGACAAGGAGCTAAAGGAGCTTGATGAGTCCACTGCTACTCCTGAGGAGGTCGCTGAGTATCAGGCACATGAAAGAGATGTCACCAAGGTGGCATGCATCATGATGGCCAGCATGACAGCTGAACTCCAAAAGTCCTATGAGGACTACTACCCTTTTGAGATGCATCAGGATCTGATGGAAAGGTACCATCAGAGTGCTCGTCAAGAGCGGTACGAAATAATCTCCTCCATGATCACTACCCGTATGAAGGATAGCGAACCAATCACGAGCCACATGCAGAAAATGCAAAGGTATGTGGACCGTCTAATGAAACTGAATGTGAACTTCCCTGAGAAGTTGGTAATTGATATCATTTTGCACTCCTTGCCCTCGTGTTATGATTAATTTCGTATGACATACCACATGAACAAGGAGGAAGTCACACTCAGTAAGCTTCAAGGACTTCTGAAGACTGCCGAAAGTGGTCTTAAGGGTAAGTCGGTTGCTACTCCTACTCCTACTACTACCCCTGTTTTGGCTATCGGTCAAGGCAAAGGGAAGAAGAGGAAGCACCCTTCGAAGGGTACCAAGGGAAAGTCCCTTGAAGGCTCCTCATCTGGAACCAAAGGTGGTTCTATCACTCCTTCTGCCATCCCTAAGGATGCTGAATGCTTCTACTGTCAAAATAAGGGGCACTGGAAGCGAAACTGCCCAAAGTACTTGCAGGATGTCAAGGATGGGAAAGTGAAACCATCCCATGCAGGTATTTACACTATATTGTCTAATAACTCACCATATTCTCATTCTTGGGTTCTTGATACAGGTTGTGGTATTCACATCTGTTGTGACTTGCAGGGTCTAAGAAGAAGTGAGGATGTGGAGCACGGAAAGATAAACTTAATCATGGGGAACAAGAAGGTTGCACCTGTTGCCAAGATTTGAGTTTATACTTTGTTGCTAGATAGTGGGTTAAAGTTAGATTTGAATAAATGTGTGTCCTCGTCTGAAATGGCGAGGAATATTATTTCCTTTCATGCTTTGTACAAACAACGTTTTACCTTTTCTTTTGATAATGAAATTGGTAGTATTAATGCTTTCTTTAATAATGTTCTTTATTTTAAAGCATTACCTTGTGATGGTGTTTATGAAGCTATATCGGTTGTAGATAATTTAGGAAATAATGTATTATGTATTGATTCTTCTACTAGCTTGGATAAAGCATCTTTGTGGCATTGTCGTCTTGGACATGTAAGCAAGAAACGCATAGGCCAGCTCCAAAAGGATGGAGTCTTGGAGTCGTTCGACCTCAAGTCGGATAATAGTTGTGAGTCTTGTCTACTTGGAAAAATGACAAAATCACCCTTCACCGGTACTTGTGCAAGGGGTGAGGGTTTGTTGGACCTTATACATACTGATGTATGTGGACCATTCAAAACCGCCACAAGGGATGCTAATCGCTATTATGTGACTTTTATTGATGATTTTAGTAGATATGGTTATGTCTACTTAATCAAACATAAGTCAGCAACTTTTGAAAGGTTTAAAGAGTTTAAACAGGAAGTAGAAAATCAATTGGGCAGGAACATTAAGATGCTTCGATCCGATCGAGGTGGTGAGTATCTTAGTACTGAGTTCCTCGACTATCTTAAGGAGTGTGGGATTGTCTCACAATTGACACCTCCCAGGACACCACAGCTGAATGGTGTAGCTGAGAGACATAATCGAACTTTGTTGGACATGGTTTGCTCTATGATGAGTCGAGCTTCGCTACCAATCTCTTTTTGGGGGTATGCCTTAGAGACTGCCGCCCACATCCTTAATCTAGTCCCTACAAAGAAGGTTGCCAAAACACCTCATGAAATGTGGACTGGGAAAGTTCCCAATTTGGACCATATCAAGATTTGGGGTTGCGAGGCTTTCGTGAGGCGTGAGACTCATGACAAGCTCGAACCTCGAAGTGAAAGGTGTATTTTCATCAGTTACCCACAAAAATCCTTTGGTTACCTCTTCTACAGACCCAGTAAGAATGTGGTCTTTGTGGCAAGGAGAGGGGTCTTTCGAGAGAGAGAATTTATAAACCAAGGAGACAGTGGGAGGCAAATTGACCTTGAAGAAATTCAAGACTCAATTGGTGAAGGAACCTCAGACACTAGCAATCAACTTGAGGAAGAAATTCATGTTGATCCAGCTGACGAATCTATACTTCCGAGGCGTTCCACAAGGGTTAGGAACACACCTGAGTTTTATTATGGATTTCATATTACTACGGAAGGTGATACATTTATCAGTGACAGTACACTGGTAAATCTGGATGAACCTAACAGTGTTAAGGAAGCCATGGCAGGCCCAGAGTCTGCTAAATGAAAGGAGGCTATGGACAGCGAGATACAGTCCATGTATGACAATCAAGTTTGGAACTTGGTTGACAATGTACCAGGCCGTAAGATAGTCAGGTGCAAATGGATCTTCAAGAAGAAGACCGACATGGATGGGAAGGTGCACACTTATAAGGCTCGACTGGTTGCGAAGGGTTTTACTCAGACTCAGGGTATTTATTATGATGAAACCTTTTCACCAGTAGCAAAGATTAAGTCTATTAGGGTTATGCTAGCCATTGCTGCATTTCATGATTATGAAATATGGCAAATGGATGTCAAAACCGCTTTCCTTAACGGAAAGTTGGCTGAGGATGTTTACATGAATCAGCCAGAGGGTTTTGTCAGTGCAGAGTACCACAATAGAGTGTGCAAGCTTGAGAAATCCATTTATGGATTGAAACAAGCATCTCGAAGTTGGAATCTTTGTTTCGATGAGAAGGTCAAAGAGTTTGGTTTCTCAAGAAGTGAAGATGAGTCCTGCGTGTATGTCAGAGCTAGTGGGAGTATAGTTAGCTTTTTGGTACTGTATGTGGATGACATACTACTCATAGGAAATGACATCCCAACCTTGCAGGAGGTTAAGTCCTGGCTTGGGAAGTGCTTTGCTATGAAGGACCTTGGAGAAGCTGCCTATATCCTAGGGATAAGGATATTAAGAGAAAGGAGTAAAAGACTAATTGGACTTAGTCAGAGTATCTACTTGGATAAGGTGTTGAAAAGGTTCAACACGCAGAATTCCAAGAAAGGAGAATTACCGATCCAAAGCAATGCCAAACTGAGCAAGGCTCAGAGCCCGAGTACAGAAGATGAGATAGCTGAGATGAGTCGATTACCTTATGCTTCCGCTGTTGGCTCGATCATGTATGCTATGACTTGTACCCGTCCTGATGTGGCCTTCGATTTGAGCAAGGTCAGCCGATATCAGGGGAACCCTAGCAAGGCTCATTAGACTGCGGTAAAGAATATTCTCAATTACCTGCGGAGGACTAAGGATTGGATCCTTACCCTTGGTGGGAGTGATGACTTGAGAGTAGTAGGGTATAGTGATGCCAGCTTTCAGACTGATAGGGATAACTTCCGCTCTTAGTCGGGCTGGGTCTTTACCTTAAATGGAGGGGCAATCACTTGGAAGAGTTCCAAACATGAGACTGTAGCTGATTCGACTTGTGAATCAGAGTACATAGCAGCGAGTGAAGCGGAAAAGGAGGCGATATGGCTGAGGAACTTCATCGGAGACCTTGGAGTTGTACCAGCTATTAAGGAGCCTATGGAGATTTTCTGTGACAGCAATAGTGCGGTTGCCTTAGCCAAGGAACCAAGAGATCATGGCAGATCCCGACACATTGACAGAAAATATCACTTCATAAGACACAAGATAGAAGAGGGACTCCTCGTGGCAAAGAGGGTATCGTCATATGAGAATCCTGCGGATCCCCTTACGAAGGGACTGACGAGGGTGAAGCATTTACAGCATGCGAGACGCATCAGGCTGACGGACGATATTAGTTTTACAGACTAGATAGTTATTACTGAAACTTGTAAAATGTAATCGACGTTTGATGATGAATAAAAGTTGTGATTTATTCATGAGTAAGGTGTTGCTATCATTGTCAATTATTTACTATTGTTTCAGCTTTGCATGTTTTGACTTCCAGAATAATAAATTTATTCAAACTCTCCACAGTCGGTCATATGTCGGAAGTAGGTATGAATCAAGACTGTCATGAATTGGGATTGTAGATGACTAAAGGTGTTTAGCCATAGCAATGGTTGCTACAACATTCATGAGTACTCATAAGTTATGAGTATTGGAATAAACCCACGCTCACTTGTATCACTTCATGGAATTTATCTCGAGTGATCGTGAGACGGTAATATCATATAAGTCTTCAAACCTAGAGATATGAGTTGTTACCTATGAGTTGGTTGTGCATTGATTGCACGTAAACGCATCAGTAACTTGATGTTATAAAACGTGCCTTTGTGTGCAATTCAATAAGTAGTAGAACAAGCATATGAGTCGAAGTTTATCTGTTCCTTCTAGAAATAGAAGCGATATTTGGGCCCCTCGATGATTTTGTTTTGACCTATGTACCGGGCCCGGTCAGAACTAAATTGATGTGTTCGATTAAGTTCTTTGTCAAACAAATCGGAAATCGGGAAACAAACTGCTGGATAATAAGTAAGACATTGTTCCATGTATTTGTCCGACTGATATCATGAGAGCAGAGGATTATGTGATCACTTATCTAAAATGGCGATTCATAGTTCAACAGAGTTTTCGAGAGCTACGATTGCCGGTTGGTTCCTAAAGCTATATAGGCAAATACAGTTATCAGACTTATCCAAGTGGGAGACTGTTGGATAAGGTGTCTAAGTCCATAACTTATTTGGTATATACTTGACCCGACCCGGCATGGTCCATTTGGGTTGCACTTCACCCGAACTATTTATATGGATAACATTATGAGAAGAGTATATTTACGGCCTACTAATATATTATAAGTTATAATATATTAATATGAAATTGTATTATTTAATTAGTATTGATCTTAAATTAATTATGAATTAATTTAGTGATCATAAGGTGACTAATTAAATAATGGGCTATTGTACTTATATAGTGTGGGCTAACACTCATTAGGGAATGGGCTAAGCTTAAATGGGAGTCCATGGATGATCCATGGAGCTTTTAACCCATGGATCCTTGGAATAGGAAAAGACATGGGTTATTAGGGTTTGCATGGTTCATAACCCTAATCATCTACACTATATAAAGAGGCTTATGGTGCTTGAGAACACACTATGTGTGTGCATAAGGTGTGGCCGAATTTCTAGAGTGATTGGATACTCTCTCATAAGTTTTCCAAGTTTGTGGTGATTTGTGATTTCCATTTGAGGCATTCACATTATTGGTGCTTGGCTCGCAAACTCTCAAGGAATCAACTCACTAACAAAGGTATGTAATTCTTCTAGTATCTTTTATGTTTAAAAGTACCCCATGTATGCTAGATAGGTTATGAACCTTGGAAAATTATTTTGCATGTATTTTAGACAAACATAGATCCAAGGTTTCTAGGGTTGCATGAACACCTTAGGAGTGTTAGTTTGCTCAAAACCCAACAGTATTAAGAATCTACAAATAGGAACTTAATATAGTTAGATAGTGGACTTACCTGAAGCAGAGTCATACATCTTGACTCTCCTATCTTCACGATCTCTCAGGTAAATATGGCAGCTTCGCATCCAATGTCGCTTCTCTTGGCAATAGAAACAAATAAACTCTTTTGGAATGGTATACAAGACTATCTCAGACTTAGCCTTTCTCTTGCATAGAGAAAACTTTTCTGAACTTCCAATGTTGCCATTGTCAATGTCCATGGAAGTTAGGGAAGTTGATCTACCAGACAAATTTGCTTGACCAGCGCGCCAAATAATTGATGATTCAGCAGCAACAAGCAAATAAGTCAAATCAATGAGGGTCATGTAGTTGTCCATCATATAGTAATCATTAATGAACTCACTATATGAGTCATGAAGTGATTGAAGAACCCAGTCAACAACCAACTTCCTTGTGACATCGACACCCAACATCCTTAACTTGTCAATGTGTGACTTCATCTCCAAGACGTGTGCACACGCAAACTTTCCATCTTCATGTCTTTTTGCCAATAGGGCTTGAGTGACCTTGAACTTTTCAAGTCTTCAAACATGTGGGTCAGGGAGAACAATTGGAGGAGGTGGAGGAAGTGAAGCATGATTTCCAGTTCCACGATCCTATCTTGGAACTTCATCTTCATTTGGAAAGCTTGTTCCAAAGGATTCAGGAAGACCATAGTCATTAGAGTTTGACATCTACAAAAGGGAGAAATTCAAGTTAGTTAATTGAGTCCTTAATATGACACCCAAAATGAAATATTAAGGCTAGGATCCAACACAATATTCTACAACTCGGAAGAGGGATGCCGTAATCCAGTTGCATAACATCTAAAGGTAGGTAAATGATGATTTACCAATTTCCATCATGAAAAACGAAAATTGAAAATTAGGTTTTAACAAAACTGAAACTCCTAGATCATTTGAGATTCATTGAACTTTTCAATGGCATGTTTAATCTCGATTATTCCCTTCAAGTGTGACAACCCGAAACTTTTTCCGTTTCCGTTAATCAACTTCCGTTAATAAAAATTTGAATTTTTATTAAGTCTCGTCAAATTCCTTTGGTTTGGAAAATCATTAGTTATATAATTGAACTTATATACGAGTAGGGACCAAAAACCGCGTGAAATTCGAGTTTTCCTTCGAACAAAACAACAGTTCACTGCCTGAATGGAGTTCACGGCCGTAAACCTGTTTACGGTCGTAAACTCGTTTGTGGTCAATGCCAGGTGGACCCCACCCACCGACCACAAAATCCCTATAGATATGAGACCCCCACCCTCATTTGAACACTTTTGACCGGAAACTCTCTCATTCTCTCTCTAGAACCCCTGGCCGTAAACACCAAAAACACCCTTATTCTTCCGGAAATCATCGAGAATCACCATTGGGAGTCATTTCGGAGCATTCAGAATACATTTTCATCGAAATCCAACATCATTGTTCTTAAGTTTATGGTTGTACACACTTCAAATCTTCAAATCTTCAAAGGCCGTAAACCCATTTACGGCCGTACACTCATCGATCTTCAAAGGCCGTAAACCCAGTTCACGGCCGTAAACTGCCTATCGGCCGTAAACCACTCTTCACGTCCGTACACCCTGTTCACGGCCGTACACACCTCGTAAGCAGTGAAAAGCTCGTTTTCTCGATTCAATCAATTCTCGGTAACGTTCCTTAACCGAGAACAAGTGTCTTTCTAACACTTTACCTAGCGAAATCGCTAATTCAGATACATATATGTATTTATTTGTTATTAGGATTCCGCAAACTGCCACACACTACAACTCGAGGGTCTTCATTTCAGTCCGTTGATCCGACGCTTGTACGCAACTAACAGTGAGTTCATACCCCTACGTTTTTATGATTTTTAATGTTTTTAGGGGGGATACAAGCCAAACACAAACGATTTTTGTGAAACAAAAACAGAAGGATTTCAACGAGTTTAAAACTTATGAAATTGATACAGTTAAATGATTTCCCACGATTTATGAAAGATTTAGACATTTTATCCCTTTTGTATTATGCTGAGCATAAGGGATGTCTTCTACTTGGAAACATAATTGCATAGTTTTCAGAACAATTTACAAATAAAGAACAAAAAAGTTTCGAGCAAACTATAGTGGGTATAGTTTGGGGATTTCAGTACATAGCTTTTACCGATTCAGATTTCTTTCATGGGTAAACATATAAACTACGACCGATTTAGTTTATGATATACACTACTACAAGAGTACAACATTTAATAATTATTTAAGTATAATTATTACTCTTTAAAGTATACACACGGATTCAAATACAAAGGAGCCATGCAGAACCACACGTAAACTAGTTAATACATGATTGTGAGACAACTCTTCACTTGTACCCTTTTGGGTATTGGTAAAACCCTCAACGTTTAGTGTAACCAGAGTCTCCTGGAGGGAGAGCGTGAGATTTGTGAATAGATCTATTCGGGACTGACAATCCCACACCTAAACTGCTAGCTACAGTTAGGCAGGCATGCCTAGGGTGACAAATATCATACCGTACGACACCTGAAGAACATCGCTGAGGTCATCAGTCATATCAAGCATGGTTATACGAGCTCACAATAGTATAAACTAACCTTTTGTTTACGGGATTTCATTCTTCAATAGTTTTATTTTCATTAATAGAACTACTACATACTACAACTGGAGGATTCCAGGGATTTCATTTCATGGTTTTATTTTAAGTAATAAAACTACTATACATACCGGTGTTAGCTCGGGTTTCATACTATACATACTGGTGTTAGCCATGTTTTCATACTATACATTACTTACATTACTGGTGGTAGCCATGGATTTCATACAAGAACTTTTATACAAAACAACACCATACAGCTGGTGATACCAGGCATACATATAAGTACTTTCAGACACAAGAACAGAATTCAATAATGAATTTACAATTGGTCTTAGGGTTTAAGACTACTTTTCATTACTTAAGAAAATATTGGATATTCTTGGAAACATACAACCATTTTCACGGATTCATCAACAGGTTTTCATTACAAAAACATGCTTATGAACTCACCAGCTTTATGCTGATACTCTTTCAAAACTGCTTGTATTCTCAGGGAATCAGTAGACAGGTACCACCTAGAGTTTTGAGAAGACAGAGCGTTTAGAGTCACGTCTTTATATTTTGGTTATACTTTTGATGTATGCAAACAAGACTTAAACAGATGTAAACCTTTTTCATATATGTATTCAATGTAATGGTTGTGTTTACTATGATTGCTATGATACAATTGTTGTGATTCTACACATGACGTCATCCACCCCGAACGTTTCCATCGTTCCGGTTTGGGGGTGTGACATCAAGTTTGTGACTGGGATACCGAGGATCACAAAAAAGGTATGAATAACCATGCAAATTTGCTTGGTACTCTCGAAGACGTTTATCGCCTAATCAGTGTGTCGGTTAACCACACACGCTCCATTGATCTACGATAATCTACGAGCTACCCATTGCCATCCTTCATTGGTCCCATATTAGTGTGCCGGTTAACCACACACTCTCCACTAACGACCAACAAGGTGCAATGTGCAATTTCATGGATTAGCACAAAATTCACATTTTCCTAAAGTAACTAAGATTTGAGAATTTGTAAAAACGTTTAGTTACTTCGTATTTCATTATACTTATAATGGAAGGTTACGTCCTATCCTACCCGTTCGGCTAACGACCCTCCACTAGTCAAGGGTGCGGTGGGTAAGAGTGGATACCCAATGGCGGTCATTTTACAGGCTGCTTCCTTAAACACCCCTTATAGACCAGCTTCGTGAATGGGGCCTACTAACGGTGAGACTGACTCCTTACTTATACATATAATATATTAGACTTCTAATTTTATACAGTATAAGGGTGTATTTTACACTTTTAAAATACTAGATGGTCTAATCTAATAAATTATACTTTTAATTTTATTAAATATAAACCATTACATTATGTATTTATTAATTCTCTTTTTTTTACACACTTAATTAATTTAATAAAACCATAAGGGTCCAATTTGAACTATTCAAATTACTAGGGTTTTAGAATTTAATATTTCAAAATTAAAACTTTTTAATTAAAATTTAAATTCCCAAACTTGAGGACAAGTTTTGAAACCTTTCAAAACATTAGGGTTTAACTATTTAAATTTCAAAAACTAAAACTTTTAAGTTCAAATTTAAACTATAAAACCTAAATTGTGTAATTTAAAACTTTTTCAAAATTACTAGGTTAAATATTTGAATCAAAATAATCCTATATTATCCGTATTTAACTAAATCCATTAATTTTGATAAAGATAACTATACCAAACATAAAAAAATCAATTTTAGGCAAGAAAACGAGTTTTGGTAATTATTCTAATAAAAAACTGGCCAATATCCGAAAAATATTTTGTCAGTCGAACCGACTCGTCGAGTCCATTTATGGACTCGTAGAATCGGCCCAACTTGGTGAGTCCGTCTGTCAGACAGCAAATTTTCGACTTTTTGATCCTTTGGCTATTCGCTTTTGCATCTATTCAACTAGAAAAACGACCTAGTCTCTGATACAACATTGAATACCAAAGCAATAACCTTATGAACTATCATGTAATTCAAAATTGACTTTAGATTAGGGTTAGAAACATTACCTTGATTGTTATGTAGCAATAACAATCCCAATCCTTCTTGATCTTGACTTCTGAAAGCTTAGTGCCCCAAGTGTTGCACCTCTAATGGAGTCACAAACACCACTAGCAACAAGGATGAACAAGAGAGAGAGTAGGAGGCTTCAAAAACGTCCAAGGTACTCTATGAAGGCTTAGGGACGTTTTCTGGGAGCCTTGGGGTTCCTTTTATAGGTGAGGAATTAGGGTTTCGGTCAAATACCTAATTCGGTTAGTTAGGCATTAAGCAGCCCATAGGAATCTTCCAGAACCATATCCTTGGACGAAATCCTTATGGGCTTCCATAAGATTTCGTCCATCCCTTAACTTAGGGATCCTCAGCCCATTTAGTAATTATCTTATAATTAAAATATTAGTCCCCTTAATTTAGTTGATCTCTTTTGATCACAAAATTAATTCTTGACAAATATTAATTAAATAATATGATTTCTCTTTGAATATATTATTCACATAATATACTAAAAAAACATAATTAATCCTCTTTATCCATTATTCATCCTATCAATTGCTATGGTGAAGGCAACCCAAAAGGATCATACTCATAATCAAATCAAGTACATACCAAAAATAGTTATGGGCTTAGACACCTAATCCAAAAACAACTACCCCAGAATATACCCCATCAACAACCCTTATCCCAGAATCTACCCCATCACCAACACAACCAACCATGAATGGATCTGTAGTGGAAAATGTACAAGGTGAAAACAATTCCTCTAAAGATTGTGGACCAGATGGACGTTTAATTGTTCATGTTTGGAAAAAAAACGTGAGTTGCCAATAATATCTTACAACTTTTTCTATGTATAACCTTTTCATTTACACGTACATATCAATTCAAAAATTAAACCATCACATGATTACTTGCAGGCTCATGCCACTAGGCCCTTGTGCACACTTTATTAGTCAGTCCTTTTTACAAAGAGTAGATCCACAAGGGTACACTTGGGGAAAAGTAACCAAAGAAATGAGTGAATTATATTGGGAGGAGTTTCAGGTAATTAAATATATGTGATAAATTGTTGTTTGGTAAACATTAACATTTAAACTTATTTTTACATTGTTAATGTGTAGAAATAATGTTGTTGGGATGAAACAATAGACTCGCTGGTGAGGCAAGATTGGGCAAGGAAAGCGGCACAAAGTTATGGTCAATATCTCTTCAACATGCAGAGCCCAAAAAGAAACAAACATGGCTTTAAACCAGCTCATATTCCACATGAAGCCTGGAACTCCTGGAAATTAAAATGGAATACTGATGAATACAAGCTAAAATCTGAGCAGAACAAGAAAAATAGGCGTAACGGTGTGGCTGATGGAGTAGCAAAACCTACACATAACGTTGGATCCGCAAGTCATTTGAAGATAGCTTCTGATTTGGTAATTTTTTTAATTGTACATCGTATCAATGTTTATATATGTTTATCTGTATATTTGACATTTTATGGTATTTATGCAGAAGAGGAAATTAGGACGTGATCCACCCCATAGTGAATTGTTCTTGTATACACACACGAAGAATCACGATGGAGTCACTTTCACAAATGAAAAAGATAGACAAATTCATGTAATATTCATTTCAGTGTTAAACTTTTATATAGTAGCTAGTCCATATTATCATTCATAACTTTGATATCTTTTAACTTATATTATATTTTTTTGTAGGCGGCCTATACAGAAAAACGGGAAGAGTTGGAAGCTGAAGGTGCTGAATTTGAGGAGGACAAGCTATTTTATGATGTTGTTGGTGTTCATGACAAAAAAAGAATACTTTATGGATTAGGCTCTTTTGCAAAGGCGGTTCCCAATAGGAACGGTAAAACGGATGTATCTTACATTCCGTAAAAAAAATGATGAAATGGAAGAAACGAGGGAGCTTGTTGCTAAACAAAAAGAGCAAAACGAAGAGCTTAAAGAAACGATGAACGCCCAACAAGAAAACAAAGAAAGGGTCGGGCATCTTGAAAAACAACTTCAAACGGCATTGAATGTGATTAGTGTCTTTACAAAACAACAACACTAAGCTAGTAGGTCATAAAGTGTATTGATATATGTTTATTGCAGAGTATTTATTTTAGATTAACAACTTTCCTTTTTCCATGTAATAAATAATTATTGTATTATTTTATGATCTAATCTTTTGATTTTTTTGTTTTTTTTTTCATATATTACTACAAAATAATTTGGATATAATTTATAAATCAATTATCCATCGGTCCATATGGAATCTGGTATATAATATACACCACGGAAATTGCTAGGTATTCATGACCACAGAATTTGCTAGGAAGTCATCAAACTGAATTTGCTAGGAATTCAGCACGATGGAATTTGCTACGGAATCACCACCACAGAATTGACTAGGGAATGGACACCACTGAATTTACTAGGGAATGACCACCACGGAATTTACTAGGGATTCACCACTACAGAATTTGCTAGGGATTCACCACCACGAAATTTGCTAGGGAATCACCACCACGGAATTTGTTATGGAATAACTACCACGGATTGTGTGATGGAATCCTACTACGGAATACACGACGGAATACCGTCTACCACGGATTTCATTCCGTTGTCACATTTGTGACGGAATTATTGTTTTCGTTGCAAACCCTCGCTATGGAGTTTTTAGGGACGGAAATGGGTCGTTGAAAATTCCATAGCAAATCATCTTTTGCAACGGAATTTCAGCTTTTTGCAACGGATTCCTTCCGTAGCAAAATCGCGTTTTTCTTGTAGTGTGGAGAATTTTTACAAAACAATTCCACGGAAATGAAGTCTCATCTTCAAAGAAAATTCCTTGAACATCCTTCTTGCATTAAGGTTACTAATCTTACACACTAATCATTATGACCAACTTCCACTATGGAAACATTTCCATATTCCATATGACTATAAATTCTGAAAAAGAGTTACCTCTTCTCAGAACATGTTAATATGGTCCTTCCAAAATTATACTATCCTTCCAACTGTCCACAAGTAACCAATCTTCAGCGAACCTCAGATTGTCCTTGACAATTGTTAAATAACTTTAGTCATATCCAGTTCTGGTCCTTTTTCCCTCTTAATGCCCTTGGCATTTGGAATAACTGAACGAGTGAACTTTATAGCATATGTGATCAATCCTATATCTTAAGCATATGGGATTCGATACATAATGTCTTCATAGAGACATAATACTTGATCAGCCTTTTGCTATAATATTTCCATATAATGAATTTCCTATGTTGAATCATTTCAAAATGATATTCATACATGTTCATGACTAAATTTCATTAAATTTTCAATCTAAACTTTTAGATATGAAATGAAGTATTAGTACCCTCTCCCCAATTACTTTATATAGCAAAATAACATCCAAAATTGCAACTTGCAAATTTGTAACTTTTGTTTCCTATAAATAGCATTGCCTACTTGCAACCCTAAGTATAATAATTATGCTCCCACTCGCATAACAATTATACTCTTGTCAACGTAACAATTATGCTTATAACAGTTATGTTCTAACTTAGCATAACAATTATGCTCCCACTAGCTTTGACATGTACCCAAAAATCAGTTGGACTTCTAGAAATCAATACTTATTGACTTTCTTAACAAAGTTCAGATTTCTGATACGTGGTGCTTTGATAAGTCTTCATCTAGACTTCTTAAGCTCATACACCTTTCATTAGATAGCTTATGTGTGTGTCTAAACCCTTTCAGAACTTATAGCACTAAGTCCCGAATGTTCAAACTATTTTCCATTTCTCACAATTCGAACTATGAAAAGGGATGTCGTAATCATACTCGAATTTGAGAACGCAATTGTCACAACTGCTAACTCTAATCCTTTAAAAACTACCAGTGGAAGCATTTCCTCACAATCATTTTCATGAAGTAGAGAGAAACATCTTGCCACCTAGATGTTATGGTGTATGTGTTCCTATCCATGTGAATTTGTCATTTCCAACCACTATCATAAGAGAAGGTTCATGACAAATATGGACTGAACTTGTTTAATCTTATTTTCTTGCCTTCCGGCAGCACAAGGGCCTACCATGTCTTCCAAGTTGTTGAGTAGCTCACCCATACAGATCAATTTACTTTCATTGATCAAGGTGCTTTGCCTTATGCAATCAAATGAGAACTCATAGAACTCACATTCATAGTCAACTTACTGGAATGGGCACAGAAAAGGGAATATGTCAACACGATAGGTTATCAACCTCAGGTCATGTGTTAGTGATGACTAAAAGGTTTATTCGTGATTAGTTCTTGAAACTATTCAAGACCATTAAGACTCCTACTGACTTCTTGACATATAAGATTCTCTGTCAAGGAATATTCTTTGACAAACGAATATTCAAGAGTCAGTGTGATCTCTTATCAAGAAAACACTTCATGTAATTGGTCTAAGTTGATCTTTGTTTTAACCAAAATATCACAAATACCAATTTCAAATGTGCAAGAGTAAGAAAACATTTCTTCTCCACATTTCATGAGGCGTTATAAACCTATTCATAACTTGTTACTCAAGGTACAACTTGGAGTAACTTAGATTATGACTCTAAAACTTGAACTTGGAACGAAGTATGATTCATCTATTGATTGAACTATTTCAACAATTCCCGATTCCTCCTCTTAGCCATACAAATGTACTAAGGTTACCTTAGGGGTTCAATTGTGATATGGTTCCATAATCAATAGGATAATCATAAAACATGATACTAAAGTACTCTCCTTTCCTTTCATATTGGAGAAACTTTTATCTTTCTGCCCAATTTGATTCTTCTTATTCGTTCTGCTATACTTTGAATCTTTTCAAGGTATCAGAATTATACTTAATATTGTAAGCATAACCATGTTTACTGTACTTTCAGTAAATCATGATGAATAGACTTTATCGTCCTTTGTGGTGGATCCGACCAGTCCACATCAATGTGTACTAGATCTCTTAGTCTTTAACTTGACTCACATACATATGCGAACAAGGAACTAGTCTTAATTTCCAAAGATCAAGATTCTTATACATCACACAATTCAAGTCGCATGACTCCAAGTTTCTGTCTAATTGAAACTTAGGTGATGAGAATTCTTCATATCTTGGTAAATTATGACACCACCATAAGCGATATAACTAAAACTCAAATCCTTTTTCAACATTGCTAACAATAGAAATATAAACACCAATTTTCAAAAATGTCATTTGCAAGGAAACGTAAAATAAGATAAAATCAAAATTTACTTTATTTATAAAAATGCGGAAAAACTTCTCCTTACAACGCAAAAAGATATGAAAACTATGTTTCTAAATATCCCTAAGCAATCTAACATAACTCCTAAGTAGCAGCTCCAAATCCTGATCATTGAGCCATGTGACCGTGATCCATCTCTTCAGATCAGAATTAGCCATTACTTTCCTTAAGCTTCCTTCTTTCTCTTAGATTATGCAAAACATAAATATGCAACTTTACATCATGTATAAAGAATCTATAAATATGAACTAAATAGAGTTAGATAGTGTATGTACCTGAAGTGGAGTCATATAATTTGACTTTACCATCTCTTAGATCTCTCAGGTAGTCAGGGCAGCTTCGCTTCCAATGTCCCTTCAATTGGCAATAGAAACAGATGAACTCTTTAGGAGTGACATGTGGAACTATCTCAGAATTTGCCTTTATCTTATGGTAAAACCTTTTAACCATGGCCAATTTCTTTCCCGTAGGAGAACAAATCATTTCTGGAGTATCGTTGTCAATGCCTTCGTCCATGGAAATTAGGGAGGCAGATCTTTCAATCAACTTTGCTTTACCAGTGCGCCAAACCATTGCTGATTCGGCAGCGATTAGAAAATATGTCAGATCAGTAAGGGTCACGTCGTGGTTTGTCATATAGTAGTCTTTTACGAACTCACTATATGACCCTGGAAGTGATTAAAGAACCAAGTCAACAGTCAGCTTCCTGGGGAACACAACACCCAACATTCCCAGTCTTTCAATGTGCGACTTCATCTCGAGGACATGTGCACACACAAAACTTCCATCTCGAGGCTTGCATGCCAATAGGGCTTGAGTAACCTTGAACTTTTCAGGTCGACGAAAATGTGGGTCAGGGAGAATCACTGGAGGAGGTAGAGGAAGAGAAGTATGATTTCCAGCTCCACTATTGCACGAAGAAGGGATTGATCTTTCACCTCGATCAACACGTGGAATGTCATATTCATGAGGAAAGCTTTTTCCAAAATGATAATGAAGAAGATAGTTGTCAGAACTAGACATCTACAAAAGGGAGAAATTCAAGTGAATTTAATCCTTAATATAACACCCAACAGAAATATCAAGGCTAGGACCCGACACAATAATTTACAATTCAGAAGAGGGATGTCGTAATCTAATTGCAAATTATTTGAAGGTAGGTAAATGACGATTTACCAATTCCACCACGAAAACAAAATTTTAACGAATTAGGTTTTAGATGAAACTCCTAGATCTTTTGAGACTCATTGAACTTTTCAATGGCATGTTTAATCTCGATTATGCCCTTCAAGTTTGTGAGTGGGATACCGAGGATCACAAACAAGGTGTGAATAACCATGCAAATTAGCTTGGTATTCTCGATGTCATTTATCATCTAATCAATGTGCCAGTTAACCACAAACGCCCCATCAGTAAACGATAATTTAATCGAGCTACCCATTGCCATCCTTCATTGGTCCCTTATTAGTGTGTCGGTTAACCACACACGCTCCACTAACGACCAATAAGGTGCAATGTGCAATTTCATGGGTTAGCATCAAATTCACATCTTTCCTAAAGTAACTAAGATTGGGAATTTTATAAAAGCATTTAGTTACTTTATATTTCATTATACTTTTAATGAGGATTTAAGTGTCCTATCAAACCCGTTCGGCTAACGACCCTCCACTGGTCAAGGGTGCGGTTGGTAAGAGTGAATATCCAATGGCAGTCATTTTACATGATGCTACCTTAAACACCCCTTATAGACCAGCTTCGTGAATGAGGCATACTAACGATAAGACCGACTTTTCTCTTATACATATAAGATATTAGACTTTTAATTTTATATAGTATAAGGATGTATTTTAAACCTTTAAAATACTAAGTAGTTTAATCTTTTAATAAATTAACCTTTTAATTTAGTTAAATTTAAACTTATATGTGGATTTATTAATTGTCTTTTAATTAAAACACTTAATTAATTAATTAATTAAATCCATGAGGGTTTATTTTTAAACTATTCAAAATACCAAGGTTCTAAATTTAAGATTTCAAAATTAAAACTATTTAATCAAATTCTCAAATATAAAACCAAAGGGTGCATTTTGAAACTATTAAAAATATTAGGGTTTAACCATTTAAATTTCCAAAAATTAAAATTTTTTAATTTCAAATTTAAACTATAAAACCAAAAGGTGTAATTTGAAACTTTTCAAAATCTAGGTTAAATCTTTGAATCAAAATAATCTTATATTCTGCATATTTAACCAAATCCATAAATTTTGATAAGGGTATGATGATACTAATCAGAAAAATCGATTTTAGGCATTAAAAACGAATTATGGTAATTATCCGAATCAAAATCTGATCAAAAAATCGAAAAATTAGGAAACTGACGAGTCAACTCGTCGAGTTGGATTCTGAACTCGTCGAGTTCATCCAACTCGTCGATTTCATACTGAACTCGTCGAGTTCCTGCTCTGGACAGCAAAATAATTCGATTTCTTGATCTTTTAGCAGTTCACTCTTGCATCAATTCACTTGAAAAACATCCTAGGCTCTGATACCACTGATGGGTTTTGAGCATTACAACATTCCTATGTGTACATGAAACCCTAATTGCTTTGGATCTAAGTTTTTCTCTATTGAACATGCAAATACAAAGACCAAAGCAATAACCCTAGGTCTAGCATATACAATTCGAAATTCAAATATAAAATTAGGGTTTGATCATTACCTCACTTGTTATATTGTAATAACAAGAACAATCATTGCTTGATCTTGACTTCTGAAAGCCTAGTGCCCCAAGTGTTGCACCTCTAATGGAGTCACAAACACCCAATGCAAAGAATAAATTAGGAGAGAGGTGAAAATCGGCTACTCTAGGGTTTCATAAGCATAGGGTCGATTTCACAAAGTATGAGGGTCTATTTATAGCTATGGCTGCTAGTGTTTTCAGGTGGAAACCCTAATTCCTTGCTTAAGGCCTAAGCAGCCCATGGACACCTCCTTATGAGGTCTTGCACGAAATCTATAGGGCCTCCATATAGAATTCCGTCCATTCCTAATTAAGGAGTCCATTAGCCCAATTTTGCAACTATCAATGATTTGCAAAGCAGTCCCTCCATTATTAAGCAGTTCCTGTAATCCCAAAATTAATATCAAATTAATTTCCGATTAATCACCAATTAATAATATGATTTCCAAATAATATATTAATCTTGTAATATATTAATAAAAACCATTTTGAGTATCAATTTATTATTCATATATTAAATCCTACTCTCTTTCCACTTGTCACCCTGTCAAGTTGCATGAGTGAAGTGAACCCAAAAGGACCATGCTACATATCAAATCAAATACATACCAATTATAGTTATGGGATTAGACACCTAATCCAACACTTGCTAACTACAAGGAAGCCATGGCGGGCCCTGATTCTGCTAAATGGAAAGAGGCGATGGACAGCGAGATCCAGTCTATGTATGACAATCAAGTTTGGAGCTTGGTTGACAATTTACCAGGTCGCAAGACAGTTGGGTGCAAATGGATCTTCAAGAAGAAGAACGACATGGATGGAAAGGTGCACACCTTCAACGCTCGACTAGTTGCGAAGGGATATACTCAAACCCCAAGGGTTGACTATGATGAGACCTTCTCACCAGTGGCCAAGATCAAGTCTATTAGGGTTATGTTAGCCATCTTTGCGTTTCATGATTATGAAATCTGGCAGATGGATGTCAAAACCGCCTTCCTTAATGGGAAGCTGGCTGAAGATGTTTACATGTGTCATCCAGAAGGTTTTGTGGATGCTAAATACCCCAAAAGAGTATGCAAGCTTGAGAAATCCATCTATGGATAGAAGCAAGCGTCTCGCAGATGGAATCTTTGCTTCGATGAGAAAGTCAAAGAGTTTGGTTTCTCTAGGAGTGAGGATGAGTCATGTGTATATGTCAAAGCTAGTGGGAGTACAGTTAGCTTTCTAGTATTGTATGTTGATGACATACTACTCATAGGAAACGACGTTCCAACCTTGCAGGAGGTTAAGTCCTGGCTAGGAAAGTGTTTCTCTATGAAGGATCTCGGAGAGGCTGCTTATATTATGAGAATAAGGATTTTGATAAATAGGAGTAAAAGACTAATTGGACTTAGTCAAAGTACTTACTTGGACAAAGTGCTAAAACGTTTTAGTATGGAGAATTCCAAGAAAGAGGAGCTACCTATCCAGAGAATACCAAACTGAGTAAGACTCTGATTCCGAGTACTGATGCGGAGATAGCGAAATGAGTCGAGTAACTTATGCTTCGGCCATTGGCTCGATCATGTACGCTATGACATGTACTCGCCCTGATGTGGCTTTTGCATTGAACATGGTAAGTCGATATCAAGGGAACTCGGGTAGTGCTTACTAGATAGCAGTCAAGAACATGCTTAAGTATCTGTGAAGGACTAAGGACTGGGTCCTTGTGCTTGGTGGCAGTGATGACTTAAGAATCATAGAGTATAGTGACACCAGCTTTCAGACCTACAGAGATAACTTCCGCTCTCAGTCGGGCAGGGTTTTTACCCTTAATGGAGGAGTAGTGACTTGGAAAAGTTCCAAGTAGGAGACCGTGGCTGATTCAACGTGTGAATCAGAGTACATAGCAGCGAACGAAGCGTCGAAGGAGGCTATATGGTTGAAGAACTTCATTGGAGACCTTGGAGTTGTACCGGCCATAAAGGAGCCCATGGAGATTTTCTACGATAATGAAGGAGCGGTTGCCTTAACCAACGAACCAAGGGATCATGGTAGATCCAGACACATCGATAGAAAATATCACCTCATCAAACATCGGGTAGAAGAGGGACTCATCATCGTCAAGAGGGTATCGTCAGAAGAGAATCCTGCAGATCCCCTCACAAAGGGTTTGAGTAGGATTAAGCACATTCAGCATGCAAGGAGCATTGGTTTGAAGGACGATGTTAGTTTTAGTGATTAGATAGACAGTTAGAAACTTGTAACAATATAAATGTAATTTACATTTGATGATTAAGTAATGGAAAATTTATTTATGAGTAAAGTTTACTATCTTTTGTCAATTGTTTATTTTATGTTTCACTTTTGCATGTTTTACTTCCTGAATAATTTGATTGTTCAAACTATCCACAGTCGATAATACTTTGGAAGTAAGTAATGAGGTAAGACTGTCACGAATTGTCTTGTAGATTGTCTAAGTGTTTAGACATAACAAAGGGTTGTTGCAACGTTCATGAGTACTCCTCAAATAGGATTTGAGTATTGGATTAAACCCACGCTCATTTGAATCACTTCATGGAATTTATCACGAGTGATTGTGAGACGATAGTATCATATAATCTTTAAACTGAGATATATGAGTTGTTGTTTACGAGTTGGTTGTGCATTGATAATGCGTAAACGCATCAGTAACTAGATGTTATAAAACGTATTGTTGTGTGCGGTTTGATGAGTAAATAGTACAAGCATATAAGTCAACGTTTATATGTTCCTTTTATCCCAAGGGGTAAAAGCGATATCTTCGGCCCCTCGATGATTTTGTGTTGACTTATGTGTCGGGCCCGATCGGGACTGAATTGATGTGTTCAATTAAGTTCGTTGTCAAACAAATCAGAAATCGGGAAACAAACTGTTGGACATTGAGAATGATTTTGTTACATGTCTTTGTCCACATGATATCTTGCAGAACGGAGGATTATATGATCCCTTATCTAAAGGACGCGTCATTGACTAGGTCAGAGTTCGACAGCGGATTTTAAGAGCTACGATTGCTAGTTAAATTTTAAAGTCATACTTGTAGTTATAGTTATTAGACTTATCCAAGTGGGAGACTGTTGGATTAAGTGTCTAAGCCCATAACTATAATTAAATGCAAACTTCACTCTAAATATAGACTATGAAAATCATAATGGCTCCTTTTATCCCTATCCTCTCTCTACTTAACCATACCCCTGATTAGTATGTATTTTTTTCCTTACATAAATATAATCATTATATCATAATTACTTTTTAGTATAACTATAAACTAATTATTAACATTGATTTCATTCCCTTTAAACTATAATCACTATGTTTTTTCTTTTATTTTATTGTAGATACTATTTTTTTTTAAATCTTATTATTTATTATTGGTTTTTATTTAATTTATTTATTTATTTTTGTTTCTATGATTTAAAAATATTTTAATCTTTTTGATGTTTAGTTTGAATACATTGTTTAATGTTTTTGTTGACTTTAAGATGATATTCAATATTTCAAAATCTCAAAATTTAGTGATATCACAAAATTTAGTATTCAGTATCCTCGGTACGGGGCTAATACTGAATCAATATTTGTAAGGCGGTAATATAAGTTCAATTCGACACTCTCTAGTATAACTCGAAAAGGAACATGTATTTAAATCAAGTAATCAAATATAAGATAACTTATTAATAAAATCTAACACACTCATTTTTTTAAGTAATATCTCAATTTAAATTAAGATATATGAATCTTAACGTTAGACCTATGCAATTTTTAGGATCGATATGTTACTATTTATTATTTAATTATTGTGTCACTTTCTTGATAAAGGCATTTTTACTTTCATTTCTAGAATTTTCATATCATAAAACTATTAATATCATGTATAATAATCAATGTTCGAAGAGTATATATTTCTTGAAAGGTTGAAATCGTTGATCAAGGTAACACTTGTTTGTTAGTTATTTTGGTATTTGTGAATTTGATTACCAATTTATAATTTGACCCTTTTTTTGAATCTTGGTTAGCTTTTTGTGGTTAAAATTAAATGTTTCGGTATTTAGAGAAAAAGTATTAAGAATCTACGAATAAAAAAGAAGTCCTGTTGGGCATTGATGATTCATAAATAAAATATGATGTTATAAAAGATACATGATACATCAACCATACATGGGCCAAAAAAAGCTGAAGAGAAATAGTGAAAATATAACATCAAGACAAATATACTTCTATAGTCACATGAACTTTTTTTCAACATGGATATGTAACTTTTAATTACGACTACTCTATTAAATTTATTGTTGGCCAGCTTTTTGGTTCTTGGAAATAGCGTACAAATTGAAACTAACAATTTTTATTTATGGGCTAAAACACTAAAAAGCTGCAAAAATAAATAAGAGATAAATGTGTCGACCAATAAAATAATGATTAAAGGCGTAGGGTATGTATAACAGTCACATTTGCCATTCACGGCCACCTCCTCTCATTTAAGGTTGCTGACGTGAGCAAGTGACGTGATCACGTGACAACGGAGTAATGATTGCTGACACAAAGTTAGAGTATTGGATTTTGTGTAGTGGTTTAAGGTTGTTTAAGATGGTGCGGTAGGTGGTAGGTTGACAAAAAGTCTGATATTTATGAGATATTTATTGTTTTTTCCAGCTTTTTTTTATTTTTTATCTTTTTCATGTAATTTTTAAAAAAAAATGCAACAACAGTCCATGTGGTTTGCAAAATTTTATAGTTTTGGTCTAAAACGAAATGTTAGTGGACGCTTGTGTGGTTTTGGTGGTTGTATTTTCTTGTGTTTTTGGTCCACATCCCACCTAAAATGACTAATATGCCCCTTAAATAATTATATTTTAATTTCTTTTATTTATTCTCTTATTCTTATAATAAAATGAAAAACAAAAACAAAATAAACTCACCTCTCTCTCTCTCTCTCTCTCTCTCTCTCTCTCTCTCTCTCTCTCTCTCTCTCTCTCTCTCTCTCTCTCTCTCTCTCTCTCTCTCTCTCTCTCTCTCTCAACAAAATAAACCCACCACAAAATAAAAATTTCTTATACAAAACTACACATAAAGGAAACACGTTTCCTTCCTCAAATAAAGCTGTCAAATAAAACACTCAAATAAGGTTGTTCTTCATTCATCTTTGATCACTGTCAAGAACACACACCATTAGAGTGACTCATTACATGTGAAATCAAGAAAATGGCACCATTTTCCCCATTTCCATTGTTGTTAATTAAAACAAAGATGGAAAAAATTTCTTACCTTTCTTCCCTGATTTTCGGCCTGTTTCTTCGTCCTCTCTCATGAACCACCGGCTGTAGTGGTGCTTCAGTGAGCCATCGAGACAGCAGCCTCACCTCTCGCACATCTCTTTTTCTCTCGAACCACCTGCGACGTCGTGCTTCTCGTCTAAACTCTTTTTTGGCCTCCTTCCCTTCGAAACCCCTAGCCACACCGAGCCTCATTCCTTCGCATCCTTCTTCCGAGACAAAAGAGCACAAGAGCTGCTCAAGCAGCCATTGCTGTCCTCGCTTCATCCTCCGCTCCGGATGAGTAAAACACCGAGAGGCGGCGATTTCTCTTCCCGATGAACGATAAGAGGCGATGGCCTCTTGTGTTGCTCGCCCCTACTCGCGAATTCGGCCACTGGACCATCGATCGGCCTTAGGGCTGTTCCCATTCGTATTTCTTTTTCTCTATCAGACGAGGATCTTCATAATTTTGTATGTTTTGTGTGTGTGTGTGTGTTTAAGAAGACGAAGTTAAAAACCCCATGAAGATTTAGTTATAGAGAGATAGAGAGAGAGAGAGAGAGAGAGAGAGAGAGAGACGGGATGGTGGCGGGTGTTTTTTTTATTTTGAATAAAAATAGATAATAAAAAATGGAAAAACAAATTATAAGGACATAATAGTTTTTTAAGTAGATAGGGACTAAAAACAATAGAAATATCAAACATTGGACCACCCCAATTTTGGACCAGTGGTGCACCAACATTTCGTTTTGGACCATCGTTTTGGACCAAAAGCACATAAAATTGCCAACCACAGGGACCATTTTTGCAATTTTGTCTTTTTTTTTTGGTTTATTATTAATATTAATATTAATATTTTTCAACTACATCCTTATATTGTAGCTTGGTTATCTTGAAATTTAAATGGAATTAAAAAAAGAAAATGATAATTTATACATTTAGAAAACTTATCTTTAATTAAAAAACAAACATATTCTATTTTCTAAAAATATATAAATATAATACTCCTATATATTTATAATACATAAAAAAAACATAAACATGTATTTAAATTTTTTTTAAAATACATAAATACGTAAATATACATATAAATACGTAATAATACCCCAACCACTAACTAACCATTAAAAAAATACATAACAATAATACATATAATTATGTAAAGAAATACATAAATATCTATTTAAAAAAACTTAAAAATAATACATATAAATATCTAATACATAAAAAATAACACATAAAAGTATATAAAAAATATGTAAAAGACCTAAAACTCAGTAAACCGCGACAACCCAAGTCAACTCGTCAAGTTGCTAGCCAACTCATCAAGTCCATTCTGTGTCCAGAAGATCGGGGAAAAACTCTAATCACTCGTCGAGTTGTCCCACCAACTCGTTGAGTTCACTCTGAATCCATAAACAGCAAAACCCAACTCAACTCGTCGAGTTGGATATCCAACTCGTCGAGTTTCTCAGCCATTACACATATAGCTCATTCCAGTCGATTCCAATGCTCCATACTTCAGATCCAACCTCCTAGGATGAAGTTACCACGTAAAGTTGCTACCTTTACGTGCATGCAAGGCCTCATATGGCTAAAACACCCAAAACTAGGCTCAAGAAGGGTTTAGGGCATGGAGAAGGGCCAAAGCTTGATAAAGTTGGTGACTTTATGACTAGGGGGACCTAGAGGAGTCCAGATCTGAAACCATCTTTGTGACAAGCTCAAACGCGAGGGTGACTCCATAATGTCACAAAGATGGCCATAAACACCCCCAATAGAAGATCTAAGTATAAAGAAGTCAATGTACTTTGATCGCCAAAACACAGAAGATAATGGATCTACAACCTCCTTCTTAATCTAAGCTTCTCAATCTTCAAATCTCTTTCCAAAACTCCCCAAAAGTCACATTTTAAGCTCTCAAACACACACAAGAGGGTACCAAGCTCGATCTGCGGTTTCTCTGGCTGAAATGATGATGAAGGAGGCTACAATATATTATAAGTTCTTTAAATATGGTGCAAAACCCTGAAAGTTATGGTTTTCAATAAACAGTCTCAACTCGTCGAGTTGGGTCCTCCAACTCGACGAGTAGGCTTCATATTTCGCGCGTCCTGATCAACTCTTACACGACGAGTTGGAGCAGCCAACTCGTCGACTAGGTCCTATAATATGCATGAAATCCTCGAATTTCACACCTGGGAAATCGGGGTGTTACAATTCTCCCCCACTTAAATTAGATTCCGCTCTCGAAATCTCTCCTTATCAACACGCAGATCGAAACAAACAACCCGAGAAGCGCAACCGAAAAATCTCAAAACATACAACGGTCCCTCCCCCCCAAGACATCCGAGACCAATCAGGAACTTCCAACCCGAAGAAGGACGGACCATTTTCCGTTGCAGAGCTAGCTCCGACTCTCCCAAAACTAGGAATCTATAGTGGTTTGTCTCCCCGTCAGACTGCCCATGCAGAAAATCACCATGTTGATCGCTCATCGAACAACAGACTTGATAAAACACTTCCAACCCTGATTATGATGGAAACAAGTCGTTGACCATAATCGGCTGTTGATCACTTATGCCTGACATACTAGTCGATCCAGGTCGAAACTCAAAAGGAACGGAGGGGTCACCTCTCACCAAAGACCAACCACCGGTACTGCTAACAGAACCTATCTGAAGAATGAACCTCAATACTCTGGCCTCAAACACTAAAAACCTGCCGATCCAAATGGAAATTGAAGCCCTTCACTAGGTCTGACCTCCCTTCAGACTGAACCATCCCACTACCAATCCCAGGACGATTCAACTCCGGCCCCGAACTGAGTGACCCTGCCCAAAGGAAACTACCTACCGATCTCTAAAAACATATCCTCGGCTACCTTCCAATGTTGAACACCAAATCCGAATACCGATCGACTTCCGACCCAAAAGTTGGACCGCCAAAGCTACCCTAGCACACCCGGCAATACGACTCCACAATCATTCAATCCAACCGATTTGTCTCTACCAATCACACTGTACTCACAATCACGAAGTTCGCTTTACCCCAAGCAATTACTACAACCGAAATGAAGTCACACATCACCTCCGACCTCTGTCGTCTACTACTTGCTCATTCATGTGTGTCGTGGTCCTCCTCAAGCCAACGGACCGATCCACCCAGGTCTAAAACATCAGATGGAAACCATCCCCACTCAGAATAAAACCCATCTGAAAAATCCAAATCCCAACCTGCCTATCCTTTACACAGATAGAGCCAAACTCAGAAAAAAGAGCCTGATCCGACAAAAGAATTAGAACCACTCGTATCCAATCTGATACTCAACTCATGACCCGAGATCCACAAATTTATGCACACATTACTACTCCAATCCTTCTGATTTGCGACAACACCTCCCTAAATCAAGATATAACAGTTCCCGACCATTACGGAGACCCCAGTCTCACCCATGGTCCAACCACCAGGTTCCCAAAGACTCAATAGACAAGGCTACCCAACCCTAAAAGCCCCTCTATGTCATTCTCTGACTAGTGAATGCTGCGGCTCCCCGCAGTCTTACAACACTCCCTCACTGACCAATGACTGCTACGTCTCCTAACACTCTCTCACTGACTTGTGAATGCTACGGCTCCCTGCAGTCTTACAGCACTCTCTCACTCCCCATGAGTTCACCCCCATGGTTTTCCTTGATATCCCTAAGTGATTACTCCCCACCATCTCGTTATCAAGCCATCACTATATTAAGTTCACTGAACTCATGCTCCACGGTCCAACATGGATAGGTACACACACCCACCCAGATTAAGCATACTGCTCCTGTCGACAATTACCACAACAAGGCACTTTTCCTTGATACAATTTACATCCTTGGACAATCCCCGTCTGGCAAAAATTAACTGATGGGTCCACAACTAGAAATATAGTCGCTCAATGTTCCACTTGTCGTCTAACAAACCCAAATCTCATAATAATCCAACAATTTAGGACATCATACTCGAATACCTCGATACACCATCACAGAATCTCATGATAGCTTGCCAAGACCACTGATCTTCAACTTACACAACTCGAAACCTTGAAGTACTTCAACTCATAATTTGAAGTACGGAGGAATCGTCAGTGATTGAGAACGTGTTGATGACAATCCAAAACCCCATCCTCTACTGATCAAAACCCATGCGAAACTACTCATACCGACTCTGAAGTTGATTGACAAATCAACTGCTGTCCTTCCCATAGTATAAATAACCATTTATACATTGAACAATCAAATCTTTCAGCAATGAAACTTGACCTCAACGACCCAACCGCCTCGAAACTCGAACATTGGTAAACTCGAAGAAACCCTGACCCCAATAAAATCCTTGACCAACAACTACCTGCCGTGGAGACACTAATTCTTTCTTGAGCACATACCACATGCACCATCTCACTCTGTACCTTGCTTTGTCTACCACAAGACCCAAGTCTCATATACCCGGACCGCAGATCCCCATAACCCAATTTTCTGAACCGCAACTTAAATAGATTACTGATCCTCTCAACAAAATACTCAGTTCTCCCCCACTCGGGGTTCAAACCATCGTCAATTGGTATGCCAAACAGGCTTCACTACAAACTGGCTCACCAGATATATCGTACTAGACTCTTGGAACGTACCACGATAAAACTCGATGATCTTCTAGACAAAAAAAACAAGCAACTCCAATTATTCTGAATCTCAGATGGAAACCTCGGAAACCTCCCAATGTGACTATCTTCAGTCACCTAGAATCTCATCCGGCTGCTCATGCAAATATTTCGACAGTCCTAAAATAACACTGACTCTTTCTCTGGAAATAATGGACTATCACACACTTTATTCTTTAAACCCCCAATCAGCACCCCATCGCAAAAATCGACACAGATCGGGAGACCTCACTCTTACAGTCGATTCGCAGCATAGACACGAAATTCGTCGTTTCGATATACTCCTCTCGTTTTCCTGAAACAGTTTCTTGTATACGACTTACCAAACTCAATCAAGGCATACCCTGGTCCTCGTTGGTCACAGTCCCCACTGATGAATCCTTCCCGACATAAGAAAGTAACTCAAGGCTCTCATACCACAAAAATCTTTTTGGTGCAAATATCGCAACTATTTGGTACCCTACGGGGTCTTCCTTTAATCTCTGACATCAGAAGCTCACTCACCCATCCTCCCAAAACGGAAAGCAGGAATGATATAATCCTCGACATAGAATTTTGCCATCACAAGCCATCTGCCGACCACTCAACTCAGACTGTAATCCTCCACAGCGCATCATCTCCACCTCCTCTTTGAGTCCTGCGACTCCAACTGGCACCTCACCAGTCAAATCCCTCGAGATATAAACTCAAATTTTCCTCAGAAGGCATACTCCATTTAATCTCAACCGACATGGCCCTCTGGCCCCATAATTTCTCATATCCACTCCCATTCTGAACAACCACAATCGAATAACTGGTAAAGGCGGAAACACACTCAGCTACTAATCATGGTACCCGAACCATGTTATTTCCCCTCTTCCTGCTACTTAGAACTTCTGGAATTCTCCTTGTTTTGAGTATGGGTCCTCTTCTTTCAGTAGTACGAGCCCAATACTACCTTCCACATCTACCCATACTTTCCACAAGGTTCGTCCCGAATTTCCTAAGTAACTGCTCAACCTTCCCAATTGACCAATCCCATTCCACATGCTCGTTCCCCAGCAAGTACTCACCTCTAAACAACGTACTCATCAGAATAAAATTACTCCATAGGCTCTCCTAGGTTCTCACACTTCTCTGCCATGAGCTACTGAAGAACTCACCGCAATGTGCATTAGCTATTCTAGCTAACTCACATCACGCGAGAGTTCCACAAAGCACAAAGCAAGCAGCATCCAGGCATCGAGTAACCTCCACCAGCACATGAACGCACTCTGGCATACAACTCCACTTGCTCTATCCACAACACAAAAGGCATCACCGAACTCAGGCAATCGTACCTCTCATGGATATCTAACTACCCTCTTAGTAGACTCCTCAAACTGCACATCTAGATATCCCTCCTAGATTACTCTTCGACTCAAAACTATCTCTCAATGATTTCCTGCAATGTACCGCTACTCAGCACACACACAAAGCATATAGCAGATAATGTCAATCAGTAGCATCCTCCTAGACTAAGGCATCATGAATTAGGCAACTCTAGCTCTAAATTCCTAAAATACTTAGCCTACCATCTATCATGCAACTCTAATATCTCATAAGTATCTCATCTCATAATATAAACAAGTAAGGGTATTTTAGGAAATCACCGTTCGGTCTCTGGCTGATTGGACACACCGCTTCATCTTGTTTCCTCTTAAAATATTTTGCTCATTTAGAAAATCATTTCTTTTTAGAAAAATTCCTCAAATCCTTAGTTTGAGTCCAGACATACCCGAGAGTACATCCAAATCCCTCAAACCAAGGCTCTGATACAAAATTGTAACGCCTCAAATTTCAGGACAAATTTTTCATTTTTATTTCTCAAAATATTACACATAAATTCACGTCATCACATAAGTTGTAAGTTATTATCAAGACATCATCAGAGTATCCCAAAATCCTCAAATCTCTATAAGTCGACGGATGTGTATTATCATGACTTCGCCTTCCGGGAATCTATAGAAGTACGTGAAACACATTTACACAAACACTGTAAAAACGAAGCTTAGTGAGTTCCCCAAAATATCGCACACAAATAATTAGCCTCTCATGGCTAAGGACCCTCCGGTCATGTGTGTCAGTGAGGACCCTCCGGTCTCACGGCTCGGTATAGACCCTCCGTTCATAGCTCAACATATCCACAGAATAATATAATAGCATAAGTCATAAAGACAAGATGTGTAACAACACTTATCATAGTATAAGCAAATAAGACCCTCTAGCCAATAATGTAACAAGATCCTCCGGTCATAGCTCAACATATACACAGAATAATATAACAACATAAGTCACAAAGACAGGATGCATAATAACACATATCACATTATAAGCAAATAAGACCCTCCGGTCAATAATGTAATAAGACCCTCCGGTCAGTAATGTAAATAAGACCCTCCGGTCAATACCATGAATAATACCCTTCGTTCAATAGTGTAAATAAGACCCTCCGGTCAATAACACGAATAAGACCCTCCAGTCACACATAAATTACCACACATGTAAGTATACTGAGAAGACTCGCCTCGCAAGGTAAAGCAAGTATATCCCTTACTCGAACTGTTGGTCTAGACTCCGCCTAACATATATCATATGTTTCTCTAATTAAAATCTCATAACAACATCCTGAAAATGTTAGATAAGTCTTTATAACAACCTTAGAAAAGGGGAAAAGACTATTTTACCACTCCATGGCCTCCAAAGTCCACAACTAAACCAGGACCCTAAAGTCAACGGAATCAACAATCAACTCGGCGAGTGCAGATCATGGACTCCTCGAGTCCCTTCAAAACTTAGTAAACCGCGAAAATACGAGTCAACTAGCCAACTTGCTAGCGAACTCATCGAGTCCATGCAGTGTCTAGAAGATCGGGGAAAAACCCTAAACACTAGTCGAGTTGTCCCACCAACTCTTCGAGTTCACTCTGAATCCATAAATGGGAAAACCCGACTCCACTCATCGAGTTGGATATCGAACTCGTCGAGTTTCTCAGCCATTACACATATAGCTCATTCCAATCGATTCCAATGCTCCACACTTCATATCCAGCCTCCTAGGATGAAGTTACCACTTAAAGTTGCTAACTTTACGTGCATGCAAGGCCTCATAAGGCTAAAACACCCAAAACTAGGCTTAAGAAGGGGTTTATGGCATGGAGAAGGGCCAAAGCTTGATAAAGTTGATGACTTTATGACTATGGGGACCTAGAGGAGTCTAGATCTGAAACCATGTCCTTGTGACAATCTCAAACCCGAGGTTGACTCCATAATGTCCCAAAGCTGGCCATAAACACCCCCAATAGAAGATCTAAGTATAAAGAAGTCAAGGTATTAGCTTTATACCTCACTTTGATCGCCAAAACACAGAAGATGATGGGTCTACAGCCTCCTTCTTCATCTAAGCTTCTCAATCTTCAAATCTCTTTCCAAAACTCCCTAAAAGTCACCTTTTAAGCTCTCAAACGCACACAAGAGGGTACCAAGCTCGATCTAGGGTTTTCTCTGGCTGAAATGACGATGAGGGAGGCTACAATGGATTATAAGTTCTTTAAATAGGGTGCAAAACCCTGAAGGTTAGGGTTTTCAATAAACATCCTCAATTCATCGAGTAGGCTTCATATTATGCGCGTCCTGATCAACTCCTACACGACCAGTTGGAACAGCCAACTCGTCGAGTAAGTCCTATAATATGCATGAAATCCTCGAATTTCACACCTGGGAAATTGGGGTGTTACAAAGGCGAAGGTGTGATTGTACACGAGAATTTATTAGTAGGATATGACCTTTTATGTACTTTGATAACTATGACACTCGTGGTCTTGGGATTCACTTGTACTTGATATTTGGTTGTCAACTGTGTTTTTTGGAGGTTTTAAAAATGAAAATTTTGGTCTAAAATTTGGATTGTTGGAACTGTTTTCATTGATTTTGATATGTGCCCTATCTCCACAGCTTACAAATATTTTTTTTAGTGCGAAACAAACACACCTTTCTCCTTGCCTAGACTAGAGAGTAGTAGGTCAAATTTTTTATTTAAAGAATTAATATAAGATTTGACTTCATTTTTCTAGTTTTTGTCTAGTCAAACTAATGCAACTATTTTCTTAGCTGAGTAATTGATTTATTAAGCACTACTCAATTGCTCTAAGAATCGCCAAGCGTCTTCACTCTCTTGTGTTATGATAGTGTCGTGAGACGAGGCATTTATCATTGTTTGGTTAGCATTGTCGACTACATCATAAAAGAAACGTACAAGTTGCTAACGGGTAAATTCATGATGAACGTAAATTCATGATGAACGGGTAAATTCATGATGGGGGCATGAATGCAATAATTCATTGAGGCGTTCAAAAGCATCATGAAATTCTTTATTAGGATTTTATGAAAAGTCTTATTCTTCATTGGGTTTTTTGTGAAAAGTCTTATTTCTCTGGTTTTACTTGTAGGGTAAAACTCTTTCAAAAACTTGGTTTTTAATTGCTCCTACTATTGGTAGCAAGAGTAGTCAACTAGTGCTTAGCTTTCTCTTTTCTCTTTTAATGTGAACGGAAATAAATGAAGTCTAAATAAATCTCTATTGGTTCTTGTGGAGATGATTGTATATATTATCAAGTTTATGACATATAAAACCCGTAAGACACTAATGAGTTATGGTCTTACTTCCACATGGTAGACACTAATGAGTTGTGGTCTTACTTCCACATGGTACTCATTTCCTTCGAGAAAAGTATAGGTGAAGCATCATCATACTCTCCTGGCTGAAAATGGGACGCTACAGATGGTGAGGGAATCGGTTACCTTCATTGTAATAACCTCCATTTTCATTGTTGAATCCACTGTTTGGATTTCTTTGTTATTGATTACCAAATACATTCATTGTAATCCTTCTTACTACCATTGCGGAAATTCTGATTATTAGTTGTTGTTTTTGTTTTCCTATTACCACTGTTCTGGTTCGGGTTCCAACCATTTCGACCTAGATTGCCTTGATTCAAGCAATAAATATCCCATAAATATCCTACCTTTTGTCAAAGTTATATAAATGGTCCATGTGGCTTGAACAAATTACATAAAGGGTAAATGTGTCATTTCACAAAGGACTAAACTCGGTTAACAAAAATGACTGTCTTTGCAACATTTTGAAACCACAAGGACTATCTATGCAAAAAATTATTCATAAGTACTAAAGTTGGTCTATTCTCTCAACCACAACACCATTTATGTGATTTTGTCTATCTTAATTGAATTGAGAATTATATACACATGTCAAAATCCTAGATCTTTTAGGTTACAAGACTTTTTTTTGGAGGTTAGAATATTTATGAAGAGGTTAGAAATGCCAGAGACCTTTTTAGGTTTGTATAATCTACAAAAAAAAACAAAAACAAAAACAAAAACAAAAAACGAAAAAAATTTGTGTTCTAACAATTTGTTTTGAAACACCAAATTAACTTATTAACCTACTCCTAAATAAGCACCCCGTGTCTCTTTGAGAGTTAGTCCCGTAGGCCTTTGGTAATAAACACAACCTAATATATATTTCTCTTCATAAAAAAAACTAATGTATAAAAATTTAATTTTATTGAAAAATGTATAAATATATAAGGAAAATCAAGAAAATTCCCAATATTTTGTGAATTTTTTTAAAAAAGTGCAAAATTATATTTTTTGAACAAGAAAACCAAGAAACCACCTAATTTATTCCCAATTTTTAGTTTTTCATGAAAACCTTAATTTTCCTAAAATAATACAAAATTTGTATGTAATGTATAAACATATTTTTTAAGTATTTATATCTAATTTTATGTATTTATGTACTTTTTTTTTTGAAGTTTTTATATGTATATGTTTATGTATTTTATTTATTTCAAATGTATAAAGTTTTTTTTTTAGTATTTTTAGGTATTTTACATATTTTTTATGTACTTGTATGTGTTATTTTTTATGTATTAGATATTTATGTGTATTATTTTTAAGTATTTTTATATAGATATTTATGTATTTGTTTACATATTTATATGTATTTTTAACTATTGTTCTTATTTTTATGTATTTTTTTAATGGCCCACGGTATTATTACGTATTTATGTATTTTTAAAATTTTTTAAATAGATGTTTATGTTTTTTTATGTATTTTAAATATATAATAGTATTATATTTATATATTTTAGTTAACATTTCATCAAATTTTATGTAGATAAACATGGATTAGAAAACAGAATGTTTGTTTTTTAATTAAAGACAAGTTTTCTAAATGTATAAATTATCATTTTCTTCTTTTTAATTCGATTTAAATGATTTAAATGTCAACCTACCCCACGATCTTAAACAACCTTAAACCACAAAATCCGATCTTTTATCAACCTACCTCACCATCTTAAACAACCTTAAACCACAAAATCCCAGTCATTACTCGATCTTAAACAACCTTAAACCACAAAATTTGATACTCCAACTTACCACAACTTTGCGTCAGCAATCATTACACTTGCTTCTGCTCCTGTCAGCACCTTAAATGAAAGATGTCACGTGAGTAGCAAATGGTAAATGTGACTGATATTTGTTTGCATTTATTATAAATAGGTGGTGTAAAAATACAAACCTTGTTCCTAACCAAACCACCAATTAATAATCAAACCACCAATTAATATTCCTAACTAAACCACCAACAAATACAAACTTTGCTTTTTTGTAAAGCTTTTTTGTATAGCTTTTGTTCCCTGTTATATAGTTTTATATGACTTTATATAGCTTTTTATGTCGTCCAAATTTTATATTTTAAAATGACATCTAATTTTAAAACTTAAGATTAAAATAAAAAAATTAAAAATTAAAAACAACAAAAAAACATTATAGAACCTAGGATATCAAAAAGAAGTGGATATTTCATGATCAAGTGTGTCTTCCACAATATGAATTCCACAATGTGATGGGGTAGTTGATTAGCAAGGGTACACAATATCAAAACCTTCTTAAAAAAGAACTTCAAAATGCAGTTAAGTAACATTCTGACAACATGCTTTAGGATATCAAAAACAAGCTAGAACCTAGGCACAACTCCTAGAGAATAGGACACATTCTATTGACCAAGTATACAAACTTTAAGCTACTCTACACTTAGTCAAATATCATTTATTTAAGTGGTAAAGAAAACAACCTAAAGAGTCACACCCATAACTGAATTTAATCATTAAACCACCAGGGGGTGGCATGGCTCTGTTGTTGGTCCATCCCTGTTGTTGTTGTTCTAGATGCTGGAAGCAAGAGAGACGGGCTTCATTGGTCATCGAAATCCCGGAAGAGAGAGATATTGTCACAACTGGCATTTTAGCTAGGAAATTCTATTCCTGTGTAACCATTCCTCAATTGTAAAACATATACTTTAAGTAAATCTCACTCAATGCACATTTAGATTCATCAATTATATTCATCAAATAGTCTAAAGCTCTAAGATCCATGGTTTAAGTCCATTTTGGACTAGGAGTTCCTTATTGGGCCTAATGGACCAATAAGCACCCAATTCAACTTTATTGGACTTAGAAGCCCTAATTGGATCCTAATTGGACCCAAATCATAAATCTAAAACATTTTGGACCATTTGGGTCTAGAATGATCCATTATAACCCTAATGGGCCTTATTGGGCAATAACTAATCCAATTAACCATTAGTGAGCCATAAGCCCATTCTTTTATTCTAATTCGGCCGTGAATGCTTCCAAGAGCCCAATGGGCCGAAAAACCTTATGATTAGGATCCAAATGTCCTAGCTAAAGTTAATGGGCCCAAACTACTCCACCATTTCTTCTTGGCCCAAAATCTCGGCCCATGTATAAAAAAAAGAGAAAAGAAGAGATTAAGGGAGGGTTGACTTTAGGAGGTGCCACCTCATTTTTGTTTAGAGGATAACTAAGCTTTAAACCATCATGTATCTATACTAGTCACTTCATCACTCTCTCCCCACACCTCTTCTATTCTAGGCCGAGAGCAAGATCAAGAACACACACACACATTTTCAAAACACACTCTCTAACACTCTCAAGAATACCCCACTTCTTCCAAAAAAAATTCGAGATTTGGTGTGTGTCATCAAGAGGTCCTCTTCTAGATCATCACTCTTTGGTAAGTTGTTATCACATTTAAATCTTTGGTTTCATCCTTAAGCTAAGTACACTCTCTTATGAAGCTTCATTTCGTGATCTAACACCCTAGAAACCATCCAAGTCTGAAAACTACTTCAAGGTGTTGCTAGGACCAAAAATCTTCTTCATTTCGTCTTCAAAAACGAAACATCAAAGCACATGTGAGTTCATACCCCATTGTTTTTCGGTTTTCATATGATTTTGGGGGAGAATACAAGTAAAATGTGTAGATCTATGTGTTATATGCATGTTTTGTGAATTCTTAGTTTAATTGGTAAAAATGTGTTAGATCTTAGTGAATCTCGAAATTTTAAGTATTATGTAGCAAAGATCTAAGAACTACAACACTATATATATCATATTATCAAGCCAAAGGTGAACACATGTTTAAGATACAAAAGAATTCAACGAAAACCTTGTTAAAGGTCAAAATTGTCAAGAAAACAAAAGATAAGGGTAAAATTCAAAAGGACCAAACAAGTCCTACATGTATAAAAAAGGTATTTTTATGCTAAACATATTTTTAAAAGGGTCAAAAATGCAAATTTCGAGCTTATTAGGCCAAACATTTGGGCCTCACGGCCTTTGGGCCCAATTTGCGAAACAAATGAAGATTTGAGGTTTAAAAATGTTATTTGGCCAAAGTTTGAGTCATGAATGTAAATAAACCAAATTTAGAGGTGAAAATATCATATATTTTCAAATTGAACCAAAAATGTAAAGTTTTCCAAAATTGGGCCGAAAGTGTAAACTTTTACCAATAAGGGGCTGAAAATGTAATTTTCTGCGAAACAGGGTTTTAAATGTGAAAATATAACATTTCGGGTCAAAACTGTAAATTTACAGACATTTGGGACAAAATTGCAAACTTTTATAAATTATGGACTAAAGTGTCATTTTTACAAAACTTTGGGCCTTAATTAAAGATTTGAGTATTATTGGCCAAAAATGTCATTTTTACAAAATGAAAGCTTTTATCATCAATCTATTAAGCCTCGAACTAAAATTCACATTTCTTGAATCAAACGAACGAACGAACGAAATACGTCAAAAACTATTTATTGGGCCCAATATTCACATTTTTTGGCCATTGAGCCCTAAGGGCCCAATTGAGTGTGAAATGAGCCCAATGTTTTCCATGACATGTTTATTGGGTCTTGTGGCCCACTTACATGTTAATTTGGGCCTAAGTTATTGATTACATGTTTATTGTGCTTTTGTGGCCTATTTACATGACTATTGGGTCTAAATTACCTTTTTACATGTGATGGGGCCTTTGTGGCCAAATTCCATACTAATAGGGCTTGGAATGGAAACTTCATGTGTTAGTAAGCCGTAACGATACCCTTATGTAATCATAAAACTCCGTAAATTTATTCAAGTACCTTTCGAATACAAAAACATCTCACAAATACATAAACATTAAACATAATACAAAAAGAGGTTAAGAATCTAGTGAGACTTGTCGGTTGGCACCACTGAGTGTGTAATCGTAGCCTGTAGTTATAATCAGAGTTTCCTGGTAGGAAAGTGGGAGTTTGTGTATAGATCTATACGGGGTGACCCCCCACGCCTTAGCTGCTCGCTACAGCTAGACTAGGCCAGTCTAGGGCGACAACATCCTTAGCAAGACCGACATTTGGAAAAATACTAAGATGGGCGACCTAGTCATTATCATGCATGGTTATGACGACTCATATAGGGATTCAATACCAAAAGATAACCTTTTGAAGATAAACTATTTAATTGTGTTAATGCAAAACGACTTATTTAACGATACAAGAACTTAGACGTTGTTATAAAACAGAAAATATCGGATTTTCTAGGGAAATTATTCATATACAATTATCATTTATTCAAAATACAATGAATCTAAACTACACTCTTACAAGTGTCATCTATTAAATTCACACATGCATTTATACTCGATTTGCACATCATTTTCAAAATAGTTTACAGAAAATATCAGATTTTATGGGTTTTTATGAAAGATACAAAGACCGTTACTCAAATATACTTATGAACTCACCAACATTATATATGTTGACCGTTTTTAAAATAACTTGTATTCTCAGGTAATCGTTAAGTTGGAAGATATGCAAGTGTATGGTTTTGTTTATGTAACATCACTTATCGTACTTTGAACAATTTGAACTTATGTATTTTAACAATGTACTTGATGTGAACAATGTTGATTGTAATATGTAATGTTGGTGATGAATGTGTTATGCTTCATGTAGATTCATTGTGGTGATTATTCAATTGTTAGTCACACGAGCCCCCGAACGTTTCCGCCGTCTGGTTCGGGGGTGTTGCAGGTTGGTATCAGAGCAATGTTTATGGTGAACTAGCATATCTAACCATACATGATATGCAACTATAAACACAATGGGACTAAATAACTCTAAACAAAACAAAAATCTCACACTTATGTGTGCATACTAGGATAATAATCTAACAACATCTAATAAAAGCTTCTGGAGGAAGTTGAACACTATGATTAAACCTAGGCAGTTATGTAGTCATATTAGGGATAAATATAGCCTGATCAACTATATTTATTCAGAATATGACCAACACGTGTTCGGGAGTAATCATAGCGGGAAATGAATCCAAAAGCCTACCTTACTCTCCAAAAACTCTAGGGAACCCAAAACTTAAATAACTAAAAATATACTATAGGAAATATTCAAAACATGACTTGTTCCCGCGCCCCTATGCAGTCACCATGGATGATAATCAGCAAGGGGCGTATTTCTACCAAGCACTAGTGGCTCAAGGGATGCTTGAGGAGGATCCCGAAGAAGAACAAGGAGGATCCCATGACGTTGGTCCAGACGAGTACACTGATATTGACTACGAGTTCGAGGGGACTAATGAGGACATGGAGGCAGATAGGGACCCGAAAGAGGCCCCTGTCGAACCACCTACCGATGAGGCACACCAGGACCACCCTACTCCGCCAGTGGATCCCATTGGTGAGGATCGTTCTCCGGAGGAAGAGGTCGCCACACTTCGGCAGCAGCTGTTTACTATGGAGGCACGAGTCGTGCAAGCTGAGCAGGAGAGGGATGAGGTCATCGGAGAAATGACCGAGATGGCTCAGTTATTGGCACAACATTTTGGGATATGATTTCGCTACTACCTTTAGACATTTCTCAGGATTAGTGTACCTTATTAGTATTAGGTTTCTCTTAGGCGTACTATGCTATGTACTACCGACTCTATGTTTAAGTGATTACACTACTCATAGGGTCGTTATGCTGTCGAATTTTATATTTTCTCATGTACTGCATGCCTTTTGGAAAATTTTCATGTATCAAAACTATTAGTATTAATGAAAATGCTTTATGTTTTATCATGACTTGTCGCCTGCTATGTGTTTTATTTTCCTTGTTTTAATGTTGATGCATGAAAGTACTTAAATACACACACTATGCCCCTAGTCTATAGGATCCAAAACACACAAAACGATAGGCAGTCAACATCTTTCCATTCCATGACAGAAAGATGCCTCAAAGACCCACCCGTGGAAACAACGCAACACCGACCCCGCCTGAGATAAACTCAGTTGCATTCCAGGCAGCAGTGTCCGTTGCGGTCACTGCAGCACTTGCGCAGATACGCAATGGAAACAATGAAGAAGGCAACGGGCAGGGAGCCGGAAGCACCAATCAAGGGACAAACCACGAAGCCGCATGAGCATGCACCTACAAAGATTTCGCCAACGCCAAACCTCAGACCTTTAATGGTACAGGAGGCGTAATAGCTCTGAAGAGATGGATCGAGAAGGTAGAATCCGTCTTCGAAATCTGTGGATGTCCGGATGAGTGTAAGGTCAAGTTCGCAGCCTGCACGTTCATTGACCAAGCCTTTTCCTGGTGGAATGGCCATGTGGAGTCCATGACACTCCCGGTGGCAAACGCGATGCCCTGGGAAGAGCTGAAGGAAATGTTGTTAGCAGAATATTGTCCTAGAGGTGCGATTCAAAAGATGGAACAAGAGTTGTGGAACCTCACAGTTCAAAACTCCAACATCGACGCATACATATCCCGGTTTAGCGAGCTATCTCTTCTGTGTCCTGGGATGATCAACTCTGAAGGGAAAAAGATTGAGAGGTTTATCTGGGGATTTACTTCACCTATCCAAGGGAATGTCATTGCGGCAAACCCTGACACATTTGATAGCGCCAAAAGACTGGCCAAGAAACTGTACGATCATGGGAATAAGAAGGGTGCCAAGACAATGGAAACGGAGGTTAAGAAGGAAGAAGAGAACAAGAAAGGGAGAAACAACAAGAGAAAGGGAAAGCAAAACTCGGAATCATCTAAGAAGCAACAAACGGTGTCTGTCCATGCTGCAACACAATCTACCACCACACCACATGCTCCAGCCTCAACCACGCCAAATGCTTCAAATCAGTATTCAGGAATTCTTCCCAAGTGTAACAAATGCAACCTCCACCATCATGGAGAATGCAGAGAGATGAGTTGCACAAGGTGTAACTGGAAGGGCCATATAGCAAAGTATTGTAGGACTCAGCTCCCATAGAACCAGGTGACAAACAACAACAACAATGACAACAACACCAATGTTGGAGCCAGCTATACCTGTTACGGATGTGGGAAGACCGGGCATTTCAGGCGAAACTGCCCCAACGCGAACAATCAAGGGGCAGGAGCAGCAGGGAGAGTGCTGACAATGGGTCAGGGTGAAGCAGTGCAGGACCCAACCGTTGTCACCGGTACGTTCCTACTTAACAACTCGTATGCATGCATCCTATTTGATAGTGGGGCGGAACGAAGTTTTGTTAGTAATAAATTCAAACACTTGCTAAATCAACAACCCCAGAAGCTCAACGAAGCCTTTACAATGGAAATGGCTAATGGGAAATCAGAAACAACAGAAGATATCTATATAGGATGTACGTTAGCACTAAACAATTACACCTTCCAAATAAACTTAGTGCCTGTAAATATTAGGAGTTTTGATGTGATCATCAGCATGGATTGGTTAAGCCCCCATCATGCCGATATTATGTGTCACGAGAAGGTCGTTCGCCTTCATCTTCCTAATCACGAAACCCTAATAATCTACGAAGATAAACCCGGCGTAAACCTTCACCTTATCTCATGTATCAAGGCACACAAGTGTCTACAAAAGAAGAACTACGCATTCCTTGCTCACGTGGTGGACAAAACCAAAGAGGAAGCGAGCATTCGCAACATCCCAGTGGCATGTGACTTCCCGGACGTGTTTCCAGAAGATCTTCCGGGAATACCCCCAGAGCGACAAATCGAATTCCGAATCGACCTAGTGCCTGGAGCCACTCCAATAGTCAAATCACCCTATAGGTTGGCCCCTGCTGAAATGCAAGAATTATCAAGCCAACTGGGCGAACTCCTGGAGAAATGATTCATCAGACCCAGCTTCTCGACGTGGGGAGCTCCGGTTCTTTTCGTTAAAAAGAAATAAGGATCCTTCAGGATGTGCATCGACTATAGGGAATTAAACAAACTCACCATCAAAAACCGGTATCCACTTCCACGAATTGATGATTTATTTGACCAGCTTCAAGGAGCTAGTTACTTTTCAAAAATAGATCTGAGATCCGGTTATCATCAACTCAAAGTCTGAGATGAGGACATTTCTAAGACTGCTTTCTGAACTCGATACGGTCACTACGAATTCGTCGTCATGCCCTTCGGTCTAACAAATGCCCCCGCTGCATTTATGGACCTCATGAATCGAGTATGTCGCCCATTCCTTGATAAATTTGTCATCGTTTTCATCGACGATATTCTCGTGTACTCTCGAAGTGAAGAAGATCATAGCCAACACCTTCGACAGATTTTAGAAACCCTACGGGCTGAAAAGTTGTATGCGAAACTCTCCAAGTGCGAGTTCTGGCTCCGCAGTGTGAACTTCTTAGGCCATGTAGTCAGTCAGGAAGGAATACATGTGGACCCCTCCAAGATCAAAGCAATCGAAAACTGGGCAATTCTGTCAATGCCAACAGAAGTTCGCCAATTCTTGGGTCTCGCAGGCTACTACCGAAGATTCATTCAGAACTTTTCTAAGATAGTCAAACCCCTCACCACGTTAACCCAAAAAGGCGTACCCTTCAAATAGACCGAAAAGCAAGAGTTTGCCTTCCAAACCTTAAAGCAAGCCCTCTGTAGTGCTCCAGTGCTATCCTTACCGAAGGGAACCGAAGACTTCATAGTTTACTGTGATGCTTCGAATCAAGGTTTAGGTTGTGTCCTCATGCAATGAGAGAAGGTAATTGCTTATGCATCCAGACAACTGAAAACGCATGAAGTAAATTACACCACGCATGATCTAGAATTGGGGGCGGTAGTCTTCACCTTAAAAATTTGGAGGCACTACCTCTATGGTACCAAGTGCACCATCTTTATAGACCACAAGAGCCTCCAGCACATTCTAAATCAAAAGGAGCTAAACATGAGGCAGCAAAGATGGGTTGAGCTGTTAAACGATTATGAATGTGAAATCAAATATTATCCCGGCAAGGCTAACGTGGTAGCCGATGCCCTGAGCAGAAAGGAATATTCAAATCTTCGTGTGAAGACTCTGTCAATCACCATCCAATCTCATCTGGCTTCACAGATCAAGGAAACTCAATTGGACGCATTGAAGCCAGAGAATGTCGCTAGTGAATCGCTACGAGGAATGGAGAAGGAGCTTGAAGTTAAAGACGACGGAATCCACTACTTCATGAATAGAATATGGGTCCCCAAAATTGGGGGATTCAGAGAGATAGTCATGCATGAAGCCCACAAGACGTGATATTCTATTCATCCGGGATCAGATAAAATGTATTTGGATATCAAGCAACAATATTGGTGGCCTAATATAAAGGCAGAGATAGCCACTTGCGTGGGCAAGTGCCTTACTTGCGCCAAGATGAAAGTAGAATATCAAAAGCCCTCGGGACTACTACAACAACCAGTGATACCCGAGTGGAAATAGGATACTATGGACTTCGTGACCAAATTGCCAAAGACAGCAGATGGATTGGATGCTATCTAGGTAATTGTCGATAGATAGACAAAATCCGCTCATTTCCTCCCAATAAAAGAAACCTACAAGATGGAAAAGTTGACCTGAATCTACATCAAGGAGGTCGTGAAACTCCATGGAGTGCCCGTATCTATTATCTCAGATCGAGATAGCAGATTTACTTCAAGATTTTGGCAATCTCTTCAGAAGGCAATGGGAACACAGCTAGATATGAGCATTGCCTACCACCCGCAGATGGATGGTCAAAGTGAGTGTACCATCCAGACACTCGAGGATATGCTCCGAGCTTGCGTGATCGACTTCGGAAAATCATGGGATGCCCACTTACCTCTAATCGAATTCTCTTATAACAACAGTTACCATACGAGCATCAAGGTTGCTCCCTTCGAGGCTCTCTATGGTCGTAAATGTAGATCGCCCCTATGCTGGGCCGAGGTGGGTGATACTCAACTAGCAAAAGGGCAATCGCCAGCCAATGCTCTTACAGGACCCGCAATCATTCGTGAAACAACCGAGAAGATAGTCCAAATCAAAGCTTGACTTCAGGCATCGCGAGACCGACAGAAGAGCTATGCTGACAAGCGGCGGAAGCTGCTAGAATTTCAAGTCGGGGATCGCGTGTTGTTAAAGGTCTCTCCTTGGAAAGGAATGATTCGATTTATGTATCTTCTTAAAAAATATTATAAATGAGTTATCAAAAATTAAAACAAATAAAAATAATAATATTTTAATAAATAGGTTTATAAATATTAACTAATTATATATTAAAAAAAACTATTAATAATAACTATGTAATCTTTCTCTCTCTCTCTTTCTCTCTCTCACTCTCCCTCCTGAACCACGGATAAAACATGTGTTTTTATGACCACTCGTTGACATTTATTTAACTAGGGACAAATGGTTAATCAGATTTATTGTTTTCATTTACTCTCACTTTAAACCCTCTTACAAAAAAAGAGGTTGGGTAAAATTTATGATATACTATTTTTTTTCCAAAAATTGGTTATCATTAATTAATTATTGTGTTACACACCACTCTCATATATTACACTCAATTCTATGCTACTTTTTTTATCATTATTATCATATAATTTAACTTAATCATTATATTTAATAAAAATTATCTTACAACCTAATTATTTCATAAACTTTATTATTTAATTACTATATTATTATTATTACTTTTAGTATTTAATAATTATATTTTATTGCCAATTAATTAATTATATTAACTTTTTTGCTATTTTAATGTTATATATATATATATATATATATATATATATATATATATATATATATATATATATTGTAAACAATTTTTTGAAAATAATAGTATACAGTAAATTTTACCCAAGCCCTTTTTTTTGTAAGAGGCTTTAAAGTGAGAGTAAATGAAGACAATAAATCTGATTAACCATTTTTCCCTCGTTAAATAAATGTCAACGAGTGGTCATAAAACACATGTTTTACCCGTAGTTCAGGAGAGAGAGAGAGAGAGAGAGAGAGAGAGAGAGAGAGAGAGAGAGAGAGAGAGAGAGAGAGAGAGAGAGAGAGAGAGATTAGTTATTATTAATAGTTTTTTAATATATAATAAGTTAATATTTACAAACCTATTTATTAAAATATTATTTTTTATGTGGTTTAATTATAGATAACTTATTTATAATATTTTTTTAAAAAAAGATACATAAATATTTATAAATCTATTTACTAAAATATTTTTTATATTTTTAATTATATATATATATATATATATAACTTATTAAATTAACATATTTTATTTTATAGATTTTTATTTGTAAGATAATAATAATAAAATATTATTTATAGTTACCTAACAATTGAAAATATATACACATAATATTATTACCCGTACTTTTGTATATTTAGGTACACAGCCATATGCTTTTTTTAACTAACCTCCATATAGTTAGAGTTAATGACAGTTATATATTTTGTATTCATTATAATCATGTGACCTAATATCACAGTTTTTAATATTATTTAAATTTTTTTTTTTTTGGTAAATTGTATTATTCCTATGGTTTCTATTTTTTTAATTCGGACCTATGATTTAATTTTATTTCTAGTTTAGTCTCTATCGGACCTAAAATAGTTATATTGCATTACCCTTTTATATATATATATATATATATATATATATATATATATATATATATATATATATATATAAACTATAAGGTGAAACTAATTATTTACAAGTGTCACATCTATCCTGATTAAAAAACTATTAGGTGATTTTTCATGAGTGTAGTTCGAACTTTCAATTCTAGTCCTCCCGTTTTTATTAAGCTTACAAAATATATTATTGGCTTTTTTTACTATATCTTGTATTGCTATATTTATTTAATTATAATATATATATATATATATATATATATATATATATATATATATATATATATATATTAAACATAAATTATAAGCAAAATGTGACTGATATTTGTTTGCATTTATTATAAATAGGTGGTGTAAAAATACAAACCATGTTCCTAACCAAACCACCAATTAATATTCCTAACTAAACCACCAACAAATATAAACTTTGTTTTTTTCTATATGCTTTTTTGTATAGCTTTTCTTTCCTTTTATATAGTTTTTTATTGTTTTATATAGCTTTGTATGTTGTCCAAATTTTATATTTTAAAGTGACATCTAATTTTAAAACTTAAGATTAAAATAAAAAATTAAAAAACTAAAAACAATAAAAAAAAAGTCAAGTGATGGAATTGGAAAAGAAAAAGAAGGGATATTTCATTAGCAATGGTGCATTCCACAATATGAAGGGGGTACTTGATTCGCAAGGGTCCATAATATCAAAACCTTCTTCAAAATGCAGTTAACTAACATTCTGACAACATGCTTTAGGATATAAAAAACAAGCTAGAACCTAGGCACACCTCCTAGAGAATAGAAGACACTACATTTACCAAGTATACAAACTTTGAGCTACTCTACACTTAGTCAAATATCCTTTATTTAAGTGGTAAAGAAAACAACCTAAAGAGTGACACCCATAACCGAATTTAATCATCAAACCACCCGGGGGATGACATTGCTCTGTTGTTGTTCCAGTCCTTTTATTGTTGTTCTAGATATTGGAAGCAAGAGATTCGGGCATCGTTGGTCATTGAAATCTCGGAAGAGAGAGATATTGAGGATTAAATATATGCTTCTGACTCTGACCACCCATTAAAGAGAGAGTCTGAAAGGATTGTTGTTGTTGAAGATGAGAGAGAGATTGCGGTTGAAGATGTCAGAACATATAATGATTTTGGCGGGAGAAATAGGCTAGGTTGGGATTTAAGGTCGACCTACAAATCCTTTCTTGTTGAAGGTCTTGGACGAAACTATATGAATATGTTGGGATGTGAATGTGAGGGATGTTGTTGATGTATCTAGGGTTGGTGATTAAGCTGGAAGGAAAAGAGCGTTGGACATGTGTATGGTGGCAAGGGAGAAGCTAACGTGGAAGCTGTGCCAATGAATTGGCTGACCTTGAGCAATGGAAAGTCGATGCCTCGAAGAAGCTTGTGGTGGCAGTGGGCCCACCATCCACTCTCTGAAATTTAAGGTGAAGTTCGTTTTCATCGTGGTAACTGTCTACACTTAAAAGAGAAAAAATTGAGCGTCTGCCTAGTTACCAACTTCATGCGAAAAGATAGGCAGAAAGCATATATTTGTATGGACTACAACCTTTTCTTTTTCTGGTATGATGCGATGCACTTCCACTTGCACTATGGTGGTGCTCTTCGTATACCCATTTCTGTCTACTGTAACCAAAGCAGGGAAAATTAAAAAATTGTAAAATAAATCAAGACAGAATGCAGACATGGGAATATGAGATATATACCTTGAAGCGCATGTATACTAGTATGGAGTTTGAGGAGTGGGAGCACCAGTTTGACTGTTGGGGACCTAGAGGATACTTCCAAAGAGAATCGAATGTTAGTTACGTAAATTGGAAAACAAAAACATGCAATAAAAAAATCAAGTACTACTCTCCAAAACCCATCATGCAAGTGAAATCTCTAATTTTGTTATGTATATATGATGGGTTTTGGAGAGTAGTACTTGATCTTTTTTTGTTGCATGTTTTTGTTTTCCCAATGTAGGTAACAAATATTCAATTCTCTTTGGAAGCGTCCTCTAGGTCCCCAACAGTCAAACTGGTGCACCCACTCCTCAAACTCCACACCAATACACATACGCTTCTAGGTATATACCCCATATTCCCATGTCCGCCTCCCGTCTTGATTTATTTAACAATTTTTTAATGTTCTCTGTTTTGGTTACAGTAGACAGAAATGGGTATACGAAGAGCATCGCCATAGTGCAAGTGGAAGTGCATCGCAGCATACCAGAAAAAGAAAAGGTTATTGTCCATACAAATATATGTTTTCTGCCTATCTTTTCACATGAAGTTGGTAACTATGCAGACACTCAATTTTTTCTCTTTTAAGTGTAGGCGGGTACTATGATGAAAACGAACTTCACCTTAAATTTCAGAGAGTGGATGATAGGCCCACTGCCACCACAAGCTTGTTCGAGTCATCGGCTTTCTATTGCACAAGGTCAGCCAATTTATTGGCACAGCTTCCACCTCAGCTGCTCCCTTGCCACCATACACATGCCCATCGCTCTTTTCTCTCCAGCTTATTCACCAACCCTAGATACATCAACAACATCTTTCACAGTCACATCCCAACATATATTCATGTAATTTCGTCCAAGATCTCCAACAATAAAGGATTGTTAGGTCAACCTTAAATCCCAACCTAGCCTATTTCTCCCGCCAAAATCATTATGTTACGGCATCTTCAACCGCATTCTCTCTCTCATCTTCAACAACAACAATCATCTTTGCCTCTCTCTTTAATGGGAGGTCAGAGTCAGAAGGAGTATATTTAATCCTCAATATCTCTCTCTTCCGAGATTTCTATGACCAACGATGTCCGACTCTCTTGCTTCCAGCATCTAGAACAACAACAAAAGGGATGGAACAGCAACAGAGCCATGTCATCCCCCGGGTGGTTTGATGATTAAATTCGGTTATGGTGTCGTTCTTTAGGTTGTTTTCTTTACCACTTAAATAAAGGATATTTGACTAAGTGTAGAGTAGCTCAAAGTTTGTATACTTGGTAAATGTAATGTCTTCTATTCTCTAGGAGGTTTGCCTAGGTTCTAGCTTGTTTTTGATATCCTAAAGCATGTTGTCAGAATGTTAGTTAATTGCATTTTGAAGAAGGTTTTGATATTATGGACCATTGCGAATCAAGTACCCCCTTCATATTGTGGAATGCACCATTGCTAATGAAATACCCCTTCTTTTTCTTTTCCAATTCCATCACTTGACTTTTTTTTATTGTTTTTAGTTTTTTAATTTTTTATTTTAATCTTAAGTTTTAAAATTAGATGTCATTTTAAAATATAAAATTTGGACAACATACAAAGCTATATAAAACAATAAAAAATATATAAAAGGAAAGAACAAATATACAAAAAAGCATATAGAAAAAAACAAAGTTTGTATTTGTTGGTGGTTTAGTTACGATATTAATTGGTGGTTTGGTTAGGAACATGGTTTGTATTTTTACACCACCTATTTATAATAAATGCAAACAAATATCAGTCACATTTGCCATTTGCCACTCACGTGCCACCTCTCATTTAAGGTGCTGGCGGGAGCAGGAGCAAGTCTAATGATTGCTGACACAAAGTTTGGGTATCAGATTTTGTGGTTTAAGGTTGTTTGAGATCGAGTAATGATTGAGATTTTGTGGTTTAAGGTTGTTTAAGATGGTGGGGTAGGTTGACAAAAGATCGGATTTTGTGGTTTAAGGTTGTTTAAGATGGTGAGGTAGGTTGACAAAAGATATTTTTGAGATATTTATTGCTTTTTCTAGTTTTTTCTTTATTTTTTATCTTGTTCATGTAATTTTTTTGGTTTATTATTATTATTATTATTATTATTATTATTATTATTATTATTATTATTATTATTATTATTCAACTACATCCTTAGTTAACATTTCATCAAAATTTATGTAGATAAACAAGGATTAGAAAGCAGAATGTTTGTTTTTTTAATTAAAGATAAGTTTTCTAAATGTATAAATTATCATTTTCTTCTTTTTTAATTTGATTTAAATGATTTAAATTTCAAGATAAGCAAGAAAAAAGCTTAAAATATAAGGATGTAGTTGAATAATTATAATAATAATAATAATAAACCAAAAAAAAATTACATGAACAAGATAAAAAATAAAGAAAAAGCTGGAAAAAACAATAAATATCCCATAAATATCTTTTGTCAACCAACCCCACAATCTTAAACAACCTTAAACCACAAAATCCGATCTTTTGTCAACCTACCCCACCATCTTTAACAATTTTTTAATGTTCTCTGTTTTGGTTACAGTAGACAGAAATGGGTATACGAAGAGCATCGCCATAGTGCAAGTGGAAGTGCATCGCAGCATACCAGAAAAAGAAAAGGTTATTGTCCATACAAATATATGTTTTCTGCCTATCTTTTCACATGAAGTTGGTAACTATGCAGACACTCAATTTTTTCTCTTTTAAGTGTAGGCGGGTACTATGATGAAAACGAACTTCACCTTAAATTTCAGAGAGTGGATGATAGGCCCACTGCCACCACAAGCTTGTTCGAGTCATCGGCTTTCTATTGCACAAGGTCAGCCAATTTATTGGCACAGCTTCCACCTCAGCTGCTCCCTTGCCACCATACACATGCCCATCGCTCTTTTCCTTCCAGCTTAATCACCAACCCTAGATACATCAACAACATCCCTCACATTCACATCCCAACATATTCATATAGTTTCGTCCAAGATCTTCAACAAGAAAGGATTGCTAGGTCGACCTTAAATCCCAACCTAGCCTATTTCTCCCGCCAAAATCATTATATGTTCCGACATCTTCAACCGCAATCTCTCTCATCTTCAACAACAACAATCCTCTTGGCCTCTCTCTTTAATGGGTGGTCAGAGTCAGAAGCAGTATATTTAATCCTCAATATCTCTCTCTTCCGAGATTTCTATGACCAACGATGCCCGAATCTCTTGCTTCCAACATCTAGAACAACAACAAAAGGGATGGAACAGCAACAGATCAATGTCATCCCCCGGGTGGTTTGATGATTAAATTCGGTTAAGGGTGTCACTCTTTAGGTTGTTTTCTTTACCACTTAAATAAAGGATATTTGACTAAGTGTAGAGTAGCTCAAAGTTTGTATACTTGGTAAATGTAATGTCTTCTATTCTCTAGGAGGTTTGCCTAGGTTCTAGCTTGTTTTTGATATCCTAAAGCATGTTGTCAGAATGTTAGTTAATTGCATTTTGAAGAAGGTTTTGATATTATGGACCATTGCGAATCAAGTACCCCCTTCATATTGTGGAATGCACCATTGCTAATGAAATACCCCTTCTTTTTCTTTTCCAATTCCATCACTTGACTTTTTTTTATTGTTTTTAGTTTTTTAATTTTTTATTTTAATCTTAAGTTTTAAAATTAGATGTCATTTTAAAATATAAAATTTGGACAACATACAAAGCTATATAAAACAATAAAAAATATATAAAAGGAAAGAACAAATATACAAAAAAGCATATAGAAAAAAACAAAGTTTGTATTTGTTGGTGGTTTAGTTACGATATTAATTGGTGGTTTGGTTAGGAACATGGTTTGTATTTTTACACCACCTATTTATAATAAATGCAAACAAATATCAGTCACATTTGCCATTTGCCACTCACGTGCCACCTCTCATTTAAGGTGCTGGCGGGAGCAGGAGCAAGTCTAATGATTGCTGACACAAAGTTTGGGTATCAGATTTTGTGGTTTAAGGTTGTTTGAGATCGAGTAATGATTGAGATTTTGTGGTTTAAGGTTGTTTAAGATGGTGGGGTAGGTTGACAAAAGATCGGATTTTGTGGTTTAAGGTTGTTTAAGATGGTGAGGTAGGTTGACAAAAGATATTTTTGAGATATTTATTGCTTTTTCTAGTTTTTTCTTTATTTTTTATCTTGTTCATGTAATTTTTTTGGTTTATTATTATTATTATTATTATTATTATTATTATTATTATTATTATTATTATTATTATTCAACTACATCCTTAGTTAACATTTCATCAAAATTTATGTAGATAAACAAGGATTAGAAAGCAGAATGTTTGTTTTTTTAATTAAAGATAAGTTTTCTAAATGTATAAATTATCATTTTCTTCTTTTTTAATTTGATTTAAATGATTTAAATTTCAAGATAAGCAAGAAAAAAGCTTAAAATATAAGGATGTAGTTGAATAATTATAATAATAATAATAATAAACCAAAAAAAAATTACATGAACAAGATAAAAAATAAAGAAAAAGCTGGAAAAAACAATAAATATCCCATAAATATCTTTTGTCAACCAACCCCACAATCTTAAACAACCTTAAACCACAAAATCCGATCTTTTGTCAACCTACCCCACCATCTTAAACAACCTTAAACCACAAAATCCGATCTTTTGTTTTATATAGCTTTGTATGTTGTCCAAATTTTATATTTTAAAATGACATCTAATTTTAAAACTTAAGATTAAAATAAAAAATTAAAAAACTAAAAACAATAAAAAAAAGTCAAGTGATGGAATTGGAAAAGAAAAAGAAGGGGTATTTCATTAGCAATGGTGCATTCCACAATATGAAGGGGGTACTTGATTCGCAATGGTCCATAATATCAAAACCTTCTTCAAAATGCAATTAACTAACATTCTGACAACATGCTTTAGGATATCAAAAACAAGCTAGAACCTAGGCAAACCTCCTAGAGAATAGAAGACATTACATTTACCAAGTATACAAACTTTGAGCAACTCTACACTTAGTCAAATATCCTTTATTTAAGTGGTAAAGAAAACAACCTAAAGAGTGACACCCTTAACCGAATTTAATCATCAAACCACCCGGGGGATGACATTGATCTGTTGCTGTTCCAGCCCTTTTGTTGTTGTTCTAGATGTTGGAAGCAAGAGATTCGGGCATCGTTGGTCATAGAAATCTCGGAAGAGAGAGATATTGAGGATTAAATATACTGCTTCTGACTCTGACCACCCATTAAAGAGAGAGGCCAAGAGGATTGTTGTTGTTGAAGATGAGAGAGATTGCGGTTGAAGATGTCGGAACATATAATGATTTTGGCGGGAGAAATAGGCTAGGTTGGGATTTAAGGTCGACCTAGCAATCCTTTCTTGTTGAAGATCTTGGACGAAACTATATGAATATGTTGGGATGTGAATGTGAGGGATGTTGTTGATGTATCTAGGGTTGGTGATTAAGCTGGAAGGAAAAGAGCGTTGGGCATGTGTATGGTGGCAAGGGAGAAGCTAACGTGGAAGCTGTGCCAATGAATTGGATGACCTTGAGCAATGGAAAGTTGATGCCTCGAAGAAGCTTGTGGTGGCAGTGGGCCCACCATCCACTCTCTGAAATTTAAGGTGAAACTCGTTTTCATCGTGGTAACTGTCTACACTTAAAAGAGAAAAAATTGAGTGGCTGCCTACTTACCAACTTCATGCGAAAAATAGGCAGAAAGCATATATTTGTATGGACTACAACCTTTTCTTTTTCTGGTATGATGCGACGCACTTCCACTTGCACTATGGTGGTGCTATTCGTATACCCATTTCTGTCTACTGTAAACAAAACAGGGAAAATTAAAAAATTGTTAAATAAATCAAGACAGTATGCAGACATGGGAATATGGGATATATACCTAGAAGCGCATTAATACTGGTGTGGAGTTTAAGGAGTGAGAGTTTAAGGAGTGGGAGCACGAGTTTGACTGTTGGGGACCTAGAGGATACATCCAAAGAGAATCGAATGTTTGTTACCTACATTGGAAAACAAAAACATGCAATAAAAAAAATCAAGTACTACTCTCCAAAACCCATCATATATACATAACAAAATTAGAGATTCCAATTGTATTTGAATATTTGTCGGGATAACTAGATGTCACAGGTGATGTTGACAACGATAATGAGAGTCAGTTATATTTCCTCTTGGTCATGTGAAACTTAAGATCTTTTAAACATAAAGACGAAAAAAGAACGAGACAAAGAAAGTTAATTTCTTTGAGATAAAGAAAACAATGAGACCAGAAATGAGAAGAGGATTCGACCTTTTAAAGCCTCATACAAAAAAGAAAAATTAAATTAAAGATAAAAAACAGATTTTTTTACTCGTCAATCTAGGCGACTGTTATATATACCTCATTTTCAATGTCCATACCCCTTTAAATCATTATATGTTTGGTAGATAATAAAAATGTAGCATTGTTTTCCATGTTTTTCTCCTTTTTCACTCATTTCTTCTTAACTGGGTACTCCTATATACATGAATCAATTTGTTTATTATTTTAAAATCGATAAAATAATATTATAAAAAAGACTTAAATACATCCCATGACTGTTTTTTACTGATGCTCAAGTCCCATCAAAGTCACTTATTTTCATTTTGCCCCATTTATTTAGGATACAATCTTCAAAATATATACCTTAATGTTTATAATTTATGTTTAGTATATATATATATATATATATATATATATATATATATATATATATATATATATATACATATATATAAAAGGGTAATTCTATCCGCACAAATATAATTCTAATAATACGAAGAAGCGATTGAAGCGAGAGGAAATTTATGTTAATGTGAAACTGATTATTTACAAGTGTCACATCTATCCTGATTAAAAAACTATAAGGTGATTTTTCATGAGTGTAGTTCGAACTTTCAATTCCAGCCCTCCCGTTTTTATTAAGCTTACAAAATATATACTTGCTTTTTTTTACTATATCTTGTATTGCTATATTTATTTAATTATAATATATATATATATATATATATATATATATATATATATATATATATATATATAGATATAGATATAGATATTAAACATAAATTATAAGAATTAAAGTATATATTTTGTAGATTGTATCCAAAATAAAAGGGGAAATTAAAATAAATGATATTGATGAGACTTGAGCGTCAGTCAAAAACAAACATAGGATGTATTTAAGTTTTTTTATAATAATATTTTATTAATTTTAAAATAATACACAAATTGATTAATGTATATAGAAATACCCAGTTTAGAAGAAATGAGTGAAAAAAAAGAAGAAACGGAAAACAATATGACATTTTTATTGAAAATGGAGTATATATAATAGTCGCCTAGATTGGTGTGTCAAAAAAAATATGTTTTTTTTTCTTTTATTTGATTTTTCTTTTTTGTATGAGGCTTTAAAAGCCCGAATCCCCTTCTCATTTCTGGTCTAATTGTTTTCTTTATCTCAAAGAAATTAACTTTCTGTGCATCGTTCTTTTTTCATCTTTAAGTTTCAAAAGATCTTAAGTTTCATATGGCCAAGAGGAAAGATAACTGACTCTCATTATCGTTGTCACCATCATCAATGACATCTAGTTATCCCGACAAATATTTTCAAATGCAAGTGAAATCTCTAATTTTGTTATGTATATATGATGGGTTTTGGAGAGTAGTATTTGATCTTTTTTTATTGCATGTTTTTGTTTTCCCAATGTAGGTAACAAATATTCAATTCTCTTTGGAAGCGTCCTCTAGGTCCCCAACAGTCAAACCGGTGCACCCACTCCACAAACTCCACACCAATTCACATACGCTTCTAGGTATATACCCCATATTCCCATGTTCGCCTCCCGTCTTGATTTATTTAATAATTTTTTAATGTTCTCTGTTTTGTTTACAGTAGACAGAAATGGGTATACGAAGAGCATCGCCATAGTGCAAGTGGAAGTGCATCGCAGCATACCAGAAAAAGAAAAGGTTATTGTCCATACAAATATATGTTTTCTGCCTATCTTTTCACATGAAGTTGGTAACTATGCAGACACTCAATTTTTTCTCTTTTAAGTGTAGGCGGGTACTATGATGAAAACGAACTTCACCTTAAATTTCAGAGAGTGGATGATAGGCCCACTGCCACCACAAGCTTGTTCGAGTCATCGGCTTTCTATTGCACAAGGTCAGCCAATTTATTGGCACAGCTTCCACCTCAGCTGCTCCCTTGCCACCATACACATGCCCATCGCTCTTTTCTCTCCAGCTTATTCACCAACCCTAGATACATCAACAACATCTTTCACAGTCACATCCCAACATATATTCATGTAATTTCGTCCAAGATCTCCAACAATAAAGGATTGTTAGGTCAACCTTAAATCCCAACCTAGCCTATTTCTCCTACCAAAATCATTATGTTACGGCATCTTCAACTGCATTCTCTCTCTCATCTTCAACAACAACAATCATCTTTGCCTCTCTCTTTAATGGGAGGACAGAGTCAGAGTCAGAAGCAGTATATTTAATCCTCAATATCTCTCTCTTCCGAGATTTCTATGACCAACGATGTCCGACTCTCTTGCTTCCAGCTTCTAGAACAACAACAAAAGGGATGGAACAGCAACAGAGCCATGTCATCCCCCGGGTGGTTTGATGATTAAATTCGGTTATGGTGTCGTTCTTTAGGTTGTTTTCTTTACCACTTAAATAAAGGATATTTGACTAAGTGTAGAGTAGCTCAAAGTTTGTATACTTGGTAATATAATGTCTCTTATTCTCTAGGAGGTGTGCCTAGGTTCTAGCTTGTTTTTGATATCCTAAAGCATGTTGTCAGAATGATAGTTAACTGCATTTTGAAGTGATTTTTGAAGAGGGTTTTATATTGTGGACCCTTGCTAATCAAGTACCCATTCATATTATGGAAGGCACCCTTGCTAATAAAATACCCTCTTCTTTTTCTTTTCCAATTCCATCACTTACTTGACTTTTTTTTTTCTATTTTGTTTTTTTGTTGTTTTTAATTTTTTAATTTTTTATTTAATCTTAAGTTTTAAAATTAGATGTCATTTTAAAATATACAATTTGGACAACATACAAAGCTATATAAAGCAATATAAAAATATATATAAAACTATATAAAAGGGAAGAAAAGCTATACAAAAAAGCAAAGTTTGTATTTGTTGGTGGTTTAGTTAGGAATATTAATTGGTGGTTTGGTTAAAAACAGAGTTTGTATTTTACACCACCTATTTATAATAAATGCAAACAAATATCAGTCACGTTTGTCATTTGCCACTTACCTGCCACCTCTCATTTAAGGTGCTGACAGGAGCAGGAGCAAGTGTAATGATTGCTGACGCAAAGATGGGGTAAGTTAGGGTATCAGATTTTGTGGTTTAAGGTTGTTTAAGATCGAGTAATGACCGGGATTTTGTGATTTAAGGTTGTTTATGTCACATCTAGAACAACAGCAACAGGGACGGAACAACAACAGTATATTTTGTGGTTAAATGGGAGGTCAGAGTCAGCAGCAGTATATTTAATCCTCAGTCACATTTGCCATTTGTCACTCACGTATCACCTCTCATTTAAGGTGCTGAAGGGAGCAGGAGCAAATGTAATGATTGTTGACGCAAAGTTGACGTTGAGCAATGGAAAGTTGATGCCTCGAAGAAGCTTGTGGTGGCAGTGGGCCCACCATCCACTCTCTGAAATTTAAGGTGAAACTCGTTTTCATCGTGGTAACTGTCTACACTTAAAAGAGAAAAAATTGAGTGGCTGCCTACTTACCAACTTCATGCGAAAAATAGGCAGAAAGCATATATTTGTATGGACTACAACCTTTTCTTTTTCTGGTATGATGCGACGCACTTCCACTTGCACTATGGTGGTGCTATTCGTATACCCATTTCTGTCTACTGTAAACAAAACAGGGAAAATTAAAAAATTGTTAAATAAATCAAGACAGTATGCAGACATGGGAATATGGGATATATACCTAGAAGCGCATTAATACTGGTGTGGAGTTTAAGGAGTGAGAGTTTAAGGAGTGGGAGCACGAGTTTGACTGTTGGGGACCTAGAGGATACTTCCAAAGAGAATCGAATGTTTGTTACCTACATTGGAAAATAAAAACATGCAATAAAAAAAATCAAGTACTACTCTCCAAAACCCATCATATATACATAACAAAATTAGAGATTCCAATTGTATTTGAATATTTGTCGGGATAACTAGATGTCACAGGTGATGTTGACAACGATAATGAGAGTCAGTTATATTTCCTCTTGGTCATGTGAAACTTAAGATCTTTTAAACATAAAGACGAAAAAAGAACGAGACAAAGAAAGTTAATTTCTTTGAGATAAAGAAAACAATGAGACCAGAAATGAGAAGGGGATTCGACCTTTTAAAGCCTCATACAAAAAAGAAAAATTAAATTAAAGATAAAAAACAGATTTTTTTTACTCGTCAATCTAGGCGACTGTTATATATACCTCATTTTCAATGTCCATACCCCTTTAAATCATTATATGTTTGGTAGATAATAAAAATGTAGCATTGTTTTCCATGTTTTTCTCCTTTTTCACTCATTTCTTCTTAACTGGGTACTCCTATATACATGAATCAATTTGTTTATTATTTTAAAATCGATAAAATAATATTATAAAAAAAACTTAAATACATCCTATGACTGTTTTTTACTGATGCTCAAGTCCCATCAAAGTCACTTATTTTCATTTTGCCCCATTTATTTAGGATACAATCTTCAAAATATATACCTTAATGTTTATAATTTATGTTTAGTATATATATATATATATATATATATATATATATATATATATATATATATATATATATATATATATATATAAAGGGTAATTCTATCCGCACAAATATAATTCTAATAATACGAAGAAGCGATTGAAGCGAGAGGAAATTTATGTTAACGTGAAACTGATTATTTACAAGTGTCACATCTATCATGATTAAAAAACTATAAGGTGATTTTTCATGAGTGTAGTTCGAACTTTCAATTCCAGCCCTCCCGTTTTTATTAAGCTTACAAAATATATACTTGCTTTTTTTTACTATATCTTGTATTGCTATATTTATTTAATTATAATATATATATATATATATATATATATATATATATATATATATATATATATATAGATATAGATATTAAACATAAATTATAAGAATTAAAGTATATATTTTGTAGATTGTATCCAAAATAAAAGGGGAAATTAAAATAAATGATATTGATGAGACTTGAGCGTCAGTCAAAAACAAACATAGGATGTATTTAAGTTTTTTTATAATAATATTTTATTAATTTTAAAATAATACACAAATTGATTAATGTATATAGAAATACCCAGTTTAGAAGAAATGAGTGAAAAAAAAAAGAAGAAACGGAAAACAATATGACATTTTTATTGAAAATGGAGTATATATAATAGTCGCCTAGATTGGTGTGTCAAAAAAATATGTTTTTTTTTCTTTTATTTGATTTTTCTTTTTTGTATGAGGCTTTAAAAGCCCGAATCCCCTTCTCATTTCTGGTCTAATTGTTTTCTTTATCTCAAAGAAATTAACTTTCTGTGCATCGTTCTTTTTTCATCTTTAAGTTTCAAAAGATCTTAAGTTTCATATGGCCAAGAGGAAAGATAACTGACTCTCATTATCGTTGTCACCATCATCAATGACATCTAGTTATCCCGACAAATATTTTCAAATGCAAGTGAAATCTCTAATTTTGTTATGTATATATGATGGGTTTTGGAGAGTAGTATTTGATCTTTTTTTATTGATTGTTTTTGTTTTCCCAATGTAGGTAACAAATATTCAATTCTCTTTGGAAGCGTCCTCTAGGTCCCCAACAGTCAAACCGGTGCACCCACTCCACAAACTCCACACCAATTCACATACGCTTCTAGGTATATACCCCATATTCCCATGTTCGCCTCCCGTCTTGATTTATTTAATAATTTTTTAATGTTCTCTGTTTTGTTTACAGTAGACAGAAATGGGTATACGAAGAGCATCGCCATAGTGCAAGTGGAAGTGCATCGCAGCATACCAGAAAAAGAAAAGGTTATTGTCCATACAAATATATGTTTTCTGCCTATCTTTTCACATGAAGTTGGTAACTATGCAGACACTCAATTTTTTCTCTTTTAAGTGTAGGCGGGTACTATGATGAAAACGAACTTCACCTTAAATTTCAGAGAGTGGATGATAGGCCCACTGCCACCACAAGCTTGTTCGAGTCATCGGCTTTCTATTGCTCAAGGTCAGCCAATTTATTGGCACAACTTCCACCTTAGTTGCTCCCTTGCCACCATACACATGCCCATCGCTCTTTTCTCTCCAGCTTATTCACCAACCCTAGATACATCAACAACATCTTTCACAGTCACATCCCAACATATATTCATGTAATTTCGTCCAAGATCTCCAACAATAAAGGATTGTTAGGTCAACCTTAAATCCCAACCTAGCCTATTTCTCCCGCCAAAATCATTATGTTACGGCATCTTCAACCGCATTCTCTCTCCCATCTTCAACAACAACAATCATCTTTGCCTCTCTCTTTAATGGGAGGTCAGAGTCAGAGTCAGAAGCAGTATATTTAATCCTCAATATCTCTCTCTTCCGAGATTTCTATGACCAACGATGTCTGACTCTCTTGCTTCCAGCATCTAGAACAACAACAAAAGGGATGGAACAGCAACAGAGCCATGTCATCCCCCGGGTGGTTTGATGATTAAATTCGGTTATGGTGTCGTTCTTTAGGTTGTTTTCTTTACCACTTAAATAAAGGATATTTGACTAAGTGTAGAGTAGCTCAAAGTTTGTATACTTGGTAATATAATGTCTCTTATTCTCTAGGAGGTGTGCCTAGGTTCTAGCTTGTTTTTGATATCCTAAAGCATGTTGTCAGAATGATAGTTAACTACATTTTGAAGTGATTTTTGAAGAGGGTTTTATATTGTGGACCCTTGCTAATCAAGTACCCATTCATATTATGGAAGGCACCCTTGCTAATAAAATACCCTCTTCTTTTTCTTTTCCAATTCCATCACTTACTTGACTTTTTTTTTTCTATTTTGTTTTTTTGTTGTTTTTAATTTTTTAATTTTTTATTTAATCTTAAGTTTTAAAATTAGATGTCATTTTAAAATATACAATTTGGATGACATACAAAGCTATATAAAGCAATATAAAAATATATATAAAACTATATAAAAGGGAAGAAAAGCTATACAAAAAAGCAAAGTTTGTATTTGTTGGTGGTTTAGTTAGGAATATTAATTGGTGGTTTGGTTAAAAACAGAGTTTGTATTTTACACCACCTATTTATAATAAATGCAAACAAATATCAGTCACATTTGTCATTTGCCACTTACCTGCCACCTCTCATTTAAGGTGCTGACAGGAGCAGGAGCAAGTGTAATGATTGCTGACGCAAAGTTGGGGTAAGTTAGGGTATCAGATTTTGTGGTTTAAGGTTGTTTAAGATCGAGTAATGACCGGGATTTTGTGATTTAAGGTTGTTTAAGTCACATCTAGAACAACAGCAACAGGGACGGAACAGCAACAGTATATTTTGTGGTTAAATGGGAGGTCAGAGTCAGCAGCAGTATATTTAATCCTCAGTCACATTTGTCATTTGTCACTCACGTACCACCTCTCATTTAAGGTGCTGAAGGGAGCAGGAGCAAATGTAATGATTGTTGACGCAAAGTTGAGGTAAGTTAGGGTATCGGATTTTGTGGTTTAAGGTTGTTTAAGATGGTGGGGTAGGTTGACAAAAGATTGGATTTTGTGGTTTAAGGTTGTTTAAGATTGTGGGGTTGGTTGACAAAAGATATTTATGGGATATTTATTGTTTTTTCCAGCTTTTTCTTTATTTTTTATCTTGTTCATGTAATTTTTTTTTTGGTTTATTATTGATATTATTATAATTATTCAACTGCATCCTTATATTTTAAGCTTTTCTCTTGCTTATCTTGAAATTTAAATCATTTAAATCGAATTAAAAAAAGAAGAAAATGATAATTTATACATTTAGAAAACTTATCTTTAATTAAAAAAACAAACATTCTGTTTTCTAATCCTTGTTTATCTACATAAATTTTGATGAAATGTTAACTAAGGATGTAGTTGAATAATAATAATAATAATAATAATAATAATAATAATAATAATAATAAACCAAAAAAAATTACATGAACAAGTTAAAAAATAAAGAAAAAACTAGAAGAAACAATAAATATCTCATAAATATCTTTTGTCAACCTACCTCAGCATCTTAAACAACCTTAAACCACAAAATCCGATCTTTTGTCAACCTACCCCACCATCTTAAACAACCTTAAACCACAAAATCCGATACCCCAACTTTGCGTCAGCACCTTAAATGAGAGGTGGCACGTGAGTGGCAAATGGCAAATGTGACTGATATTTCTTTGCATTTATTATAAATATGTGCTGTAAAAATACAAACCATGTTCCTAACCAAACCACCAATTAATATTCCTAACTAAACCACCAACAAATACAAACTTTGTTTTTTTCTATATGCTTTTTTGTATAGCTTTTTGTATAGCTTTTCTTTCCTTTTATATAGTTTTTTATTGTTTTATATAGCATTATATGTCGTCCAAATTGTATATTTTAAAATAACATCTAATTTTAAAACTTAAGATTAAAATAAAAAATTAAAAAACTAAAAACAATAAAAAAAGTCAAGTGATGGAATTGGAAAAGAAAAAGAATGGGGTATTTCATTAGCAATGGTGCATTCCACAATATGAATAATATCAAAACCTTTTTCAAAAACCACTTCAAAATGCAGTTAACTAACATTCTGACAACAAGCTTTAGGATATCAAAAACAAGCTAGAACCTAGGCACACCTCCTAGAGAATAGAAGACATTACATTTACCAAGTATACAAACTTTGAACTACTCTACACTTAGTCAAATATCCTTTATTTAAGTGGTAAAGAAAACAACCTAAAGAGTGACACCCGTAACCGAATTTAATCATCAAACCACCCGGGGGATGACATTGCTCTGTTGCTGTTCCAGCCCTTTTGTTGTTGTTCTAGATGTTGGAAGCAAGAGATTCGTGCATCGTTAGTCATAGAAATCTCGGAAGAGAGAGATACTGAGGATTAAATATACTGCTTCTGACTCTGACCACCCATTAAAGAGAGAGGCCAAGAGGATTGTTGTTGTTGAAGATGAGAGAGAGATTGCGGTTGAAGATGTCGGAACATATACTGATTTTGGCGGGAGAAATAGGTTAGGTTGGGATTTAAGGTCGACCTAGCAATCCTTTCTTGTTGAAGATCTTGGACGAAACTATATGAATATGTTGGAATGTGAATGTGAGGGATGTTGTTGATGTATCTAGGGTTGGTGATTAAGCTGGAAGGAAAAGAGCGTTGGGCATGTGTATGGTGGCAAGGGAGAAGCTAACGTGGAAGCTGTGCTAATGAATTGGCTGACCTTGAGCAATGGAAAGTCGATGCCTCGAAGAAGCTTGTGGTGGCAGTGGGCCCACCATCCACTCTCTGAAATTTAAGGTGAAGTTTGTTTTCATCGTGGTAACTGTCTACACTTAAAAGAGAAAAAATTGAGTGGCTGCCTACTTACCAACTTCATGCGAAAAGATAGGCAGAAAGCATATATTTGTATGGACTACAACCTTTTCTTTTTCTGGTATGATGCGACGCACTTCCACTTGCACTATGGTGGTGCTCTTCGTATACCCATTTTTGTCTACTGTAACCAAAACAGGGAAAATTAAAAAATTGTTAAATAAATCAAGACAGGATGCAGACATGGGAATATGGGATATATACCTAGAAGCACATTAATACTGGTGTGGAGTTTAAGGAGTGGGAGCACCAGTTTGACTGTTGGGGACCTAGAGGATACTTCCAAAGAGAATCGAATGTTTGTTACCTACATTGGAAAACAAAAACATGCAATAAAAAAAATCAAGTACTACTCTCCAAAACCCATCATATATACATAACAAAATTAGAGATTCCAATTGTATTTGAATATTTGTCGGGATAACTAGATGTCACAGGTGATGGTGACAACGATAATGAGAGTCAGTTATCTTTCCTCTTGGTCATGTGAAACTTAAGATCTTTTAAATATAAAGACGAAAAAAGAACGAGACAAAGAAAGTTAATTTCTTTGAGATAAAGAAAACAATGAGACCAGAAATGAGAAGGGGATTCGGCCTTTTAAAGCCTCATACAAAAAAGAAAAATTAAATTAAAGATAAAAAACAGATTTTTTTTTACTCGTCAATCTAGGCGACTATTATATATACCTCATTTTCAATGTACATACCCCTTTAATCATTATATGTTTGGTAGATAACAAAAATGTAGCATTGTTTTCCATGTTTTTCTCCTTTTTCACTCATTTCTTCTTAACTGGGTACTCCTATATACATGAATCAATTTGTTTATTATTTTAAAATCGATAAAATAATATTATAAAAAAAACTTAAATACATCCTATGATACATCAACAACATCTTTCACAGTCACATCCCAACATATATTCATGTAATTTCGTCCAAGATCTCCAACAATAAAGGATTGTTAGGTCAACCTTAAATCCCAACCTAGCCTATTTCTCCCGCCAAAATCATTATGTTACGGCATCTTCAACTGCATTCTCTCTCTCATCTTCAACAACAACAATCATCTTTGCCTCTCTCTTTAATGGGAGGTCAGAGTCAGAGTCAGAAGCAGTATATTTAATCCTCAATATCTCTCTCTTCTGAGATTTCTATGACCAACGATGTCCGACTCTCTTGCTTCCAGCATCTAGAACAACAACAAAAGGGATGGAACAGCAACAGAGCCATGTCATCCCCCGGGTGGTTTGATGATTAAATTCGGTTATGGTGTCGTTCTTTAGGTTGTTTTCTTTACCACTTAAATAAAGGATATTTGACTAAGTGTAGAGTAGCTCAAAGTTTGTATACTTGGTAATATAATGTCTCTTATTCTCTAGGAGGTGTGCCTAGGTTCTAGCTTGTTTTTGATATCCTAAAGCATGTTGTCAGAATGATAGTTAACTGCATTTTGAAGTGATTTTTGAAGAGGGTTTTATATTGTGGACCCTTGCTAATCAAGTACCCATTCATATTATGGAAGGCACCCTTGCTAATAAAATACCCCCTTCTTTTTCTTTTCCAATTCCATCACTTACTTGACTTTTTTTTTCTATTTTGTTTTTTTGTTGTTTTTAATTTTTTAATTTTTTATTTAATCTTAAGTTTTAAAATTAGATGTCATTTTAAAATATACAATTTAGACGACATACAAAGCTATATAAAGCAATATAAAAATATATATAAAACTATATAAAAGGGAAGAAAAGCTATACAAAAAAGCAAAGTTTGTATTTGTTGGTGGTTTAGTTAGAAATATTAATTGGTGGTTTGGTTAAAAACAGAGTTTGTATTTTACACCACCTATTTATAATAAATGCAAACAAATATCAGTCACATTTGTCATTTGCCACTTACCTGCCACCTCTCATTTAAGGTGCTGACAGGAGCAGGAGCAAGTGTAATGATTGCTGACGCAAAGTTGGGGTAAGTTAGGGTATCAGATTTTGTGGTTTAAGGTTGTTTAAGATCGAGTAATGACCGGGATTTTGTGATTTAAGGTTGTTTAAGTCACATCTAGAACAACAGCAACAGGGACGGAACAGCAACAGTATATTTTGTGGTTAAATGGGAGGTCAGAGTCAGCAGCAGTATATTTAATCCCCAGTCACATTTGCCATTTGTCACTCACGTACCACCTCTCATTTAAGGTGCTGAAGGGAGCAGGAGCAAATGTAATGATTGTTGATGCAAAGTTGAGGTAAGTTAGGGTATCGGATTTTATGGTTTAAGGTTGTTTAAGATGGTGGGGTAGGTTGACAAAAGATCGGATTTTGTGGTTTAAGGTTGTTTAAGATTGTGGGGTTGGTTGACAAAAGATATTTATGGGATATTTATTGTTTTTTCCAGCTTTTTCTTTATTTTTTATCTTGTTCATGTATTTTTTTTTTGGTTTATTATTGATATTATTATAATTATTCAACTGCATCTTTATATTTTAAGCTTTTCTCTTGCTTATCTTGAAATTTAAATCATTTAAATCGAATTAAAAAAAGAAGAAAATGATAATTTATACATTTAGAAAACTTATCTTTAATTAAAAAAACAAACATTCTGTTTTCTAATCCTTGTTTATCTACATAAATTTTGATGAAATGTTAACTAAGGATGTAGTTGAATAATAATAATAATAATAATAATAATAATAATAATAATAATAATAATAAAACAAAAAAAATTGCATGAACAAGATAAAAAATAAAGAAAAAACTAGAAAAAACAATAAATATCTCAAAAATATCTTTTGTCAACCTACCTCACCATCTTAAACAACCTTAAACCACAAAATCCAATCTTTTGTCAACCTACCCCACCATCTTAAACAACCTTAAACCACAAATTCTCAATCATTACTCGATCTCAAACAACCTGAAACCACAAAATCCGATACCCCAACTTTGCGTCAGCAATCATTATACTTACTCCTGCTCCCGTCAGCACCTTAAATGAGAGGTGGCACGTGAGTGGCAAATGGCAAATGTGACTGATATTTGTTTGCATTTATTATAAATAGGTGGTGTATAAATACAAACCATGTTTCTAACCAAACCACCAATTAATATCGTAACTAAACCACCAACAAATACAAACTTTGTTTTTTTCTATATGCTTTTTTGTATATCTTTTCTTTCCTTTTATATAGTTTTTTATTGTTTTATATAGCTTTGTATGTTGTCCAAATTTTATATTTTCAAATGACATCTAATTTTAAAACTTAAGATTAAAATAAAAAATTAAAAAACTAAAAACAATAAAAAAAGTCAAGTGATGGAATTGGAAAAGAAAAAGAAAGGGTATTTCATTAGCAATGGTGCATTCCACAATATGAAGGGGGTACTTGATTCGCAAGGGTCCATAATGTCAAAACCTTCTTCAAAATGCAGTTAACTAACATTCTGACAACATGCTTTAGGATATCAAAAACAAGCTAGAACCTAGGCAAACCTCCTAGAGAATAGAAGACATTACATTTACCAAGTATACAAACTTTGAGCTACTCTACACTTAGTCAAATATCCTTTATTTAAGTGGTAAAGAAAACAACCTAAAGAGTGACACCCTTAACCGAATTTAATCATCAAACCACCCGAGAAAAGTTGCAAGATTTATAAATGGCCACCAACTGCTCACTCCACCATTTGTTAGCAACAGAAATCAGTTTATTCCCATAAAATATAATATTTATTAAACACCTGTAAGCGACCTTGGTGTACTTGTTCCTCAACCTCAAGTAATGCAGAGATATCTGCAGCTAATGGTCCTTCACTCTAAAAATGTGACATCTCATCCAAGGCAGCATCAAGCTGCAACAAAAGTCATGGGATAAGATGAAATTCACAACCATTTTTAAGGGCCCGGCCACGGGATATCAAAATACATACCAGTTTTACAGCTGAAGCTGGACCACAACAGAAATTTATACTGAGGTGTCCATGCATATTTCCAACTAGTGATGGTTTGTTGCCCACAAAAGATAAAGAAGTCTTAGCTTCGTACAGCTGATCAGAGAGATGTAGATTTAGTTAAGCTGTGGAATAAATGTAGGTCAAACATGTTTACAAACAAAACATAGGATCACAAACCTGGCCTTTTTTAAAGCGTAGAACCCCATATAATATAGGTTCTTCAAGCAGAAAGCGAAGTAAGCGTCCTGTGTCAATCATGGAGACAAATCTTACATGAGAGTATAGCTATATCTTAATATAGGTTTTCAGTAACACACATACACACACCTTTTCATCCTTTAGCTCGACGGGGATGCTTAAATCAACATAAGCCCACACTTCCACCATGGGCCCGCAAACGATCTCTCTACAAGAAACACCATGTATTATAAACGGTATTAAGAGTTCGGTTTGGAAATAATAATAATAATAATAACAATAATAATAAACATGTACAAGCCGAGTGTATGTGGTCCGGAAATCAAAACGCAAGTCCTTGACCTCTCTAATATGACAATTGTATAGTATAGCAATTGTATAAACACAGACAAATATATCAAAATATCTCTTTGATTGATTTGGAAATATAACTCAAAACCAAACTTGTTTACACTGTGTTTGTGTTGTACTGCATATTCATAACTCGATATATGCTATATATATATATATATATATATATATATATATATATATATATATATATATAATATAAAATACAAAAAGATACCCAACATCTTGATGGTATTCCTTTTGCTTTTCCTGGAAATATGGTGAGTGAAAGACAAGGAGGGAATTAAGGAATTGAGATTCCAACAATCACCCCCGAATCTCTAAGTCCTTCTAGAGATTCCCGATCACCGCCAATCTTTAAGTCCTTCTAAAGATGTCTTCAATCCCGATCAAGTCCCGCATTGTCTTGAACTTGGTTCGAGCCAATGGTTTTGTGAGAATGTCTGCCTTTTGTTCTTCACCTGGAATGTACTTTACCTCCACTTGTTCCTTTTCAACACACTTACGAATGAAGTGAAACCTCGTGTGAATGTGTTTGCTTCTTCCGTGAAAAACAGGATTCTTCGTGAGTTCGATAGCAGACTTGTTATCAACTCTTAGGACCACCTTCTCTTGTGCTTTGTTCATGATTTCGCCTAGCAAATCTTGAAGCCATATTGCTTGACATGCAGCCGCAGTTGCAGCCATGAACTCCGCCTCGCAAGATGATAAAGCAACAATATCTTGCTTTTGAGAACACCATGTTATTGGAGACAACCCATAGTAGAAAATGTGACCGGTTGTGCTTCTTCCGTCATCTGGATCAACATTATGACTACTATCACTGTAACCAATTATTCGATTTTGTCCCATCCTCTCGTACTTGATTCCGTATCCCGTTGTTCCTCGTAAATACCTTAGGATGTGTTTGATTGCAACACAATGTGATTCTCTTGGATCTTGCATGTATCGACTAACAACTCCAACCGCATATGCCATATCGGGTCTTGTCTGCAAGAGATATCTAAGGCATCCTACCAACTTTCGGTATTGTGTCGGGTCGATTTCGGGTTCATCTTCGGCCTTCGACATTTTGGTTCCTGGATCCATGGGAATGTGGGTCGGATTGCAATCGTGTAAACCGGCTTCTTTTAGAATGCGTCTAGCATACGCTTCTTGGTTTATAGTAATCCCTGATTCTTCTTGTTTGACTTCAATGCCCAGGTAGTAAGTTAATCTTCCAAGATCAGACATCTCGAAGTTCTTGGACATTTCAAATTTGAACATTTTGATCATGCTCAAATTTGTACCTGTGACAAACAAATCATCAACATAGATTGCTAAAATTAGCAAGTTGGATCCTTCGTTCTTCCGGTACACCGATGGTTCTTTCATGCACTTGTGAAATTTCATTCCTTTCAAAATCCCATCAAGTTTTGTATTCCATGCTCTCGGTGCTTGTCTAAGACCATATAGTGCTTTTGAAAGACGGTACACCTTATGCTCGTCGCCTTTCCTTATGTAGCCTTTCGATTGATACACATTGACGGTTTCTCTCAACTCTCCATGTAAGAAAGCCGTCTTGACATCCAAGTGGTGAAGCTCCCATCCATTGGTAGCGGCTAAGGCAATAAGAAACCGTATGGTTTCGATGCGAGCTACCGGAGCAAATACTTCTTGAAAGTCAATACCAGGTTGTTGTACGTACCCTTTAGCAACCAACCTCGCCTTGTGTTTGTTTATGGTGCCATCTGCATTTTTCTTCAGCTTGAACACCCATTTGAGTCCAATGGGCTTCACCCCCATAGGTTTGTTTACGAGAGACCAAGTATTGTTCTTGTTGATCGAATTGATTTCTGTATTCATGGCTTTGACCCACTCTGGTTCTTTCTTCGCCTCTTCAACCGATACCGGCTCGTCATTGGTTGCTAGGAGAAGTTCTTCAATTTCATCAACATAAAGTACATAATCTCGTAATCGAATTGGAAGCACCTTTTGTCTTGTGGGCCTTTGGTTTTGAACATTGTTCATGTTGTTGTTGATCGGACTTGGTTGCTCATTTTCTTGTACCTCCACTCCGTCTTCAATCTCGTGATCCGATTCGTTTGGTTCGTTGTTTACATCGTTTCCTTGGTTGTTGTTTGCCTCATCTTCCGGTAAATCCCATGGTACTATGAATGATCCTGGTTCTTCATTGTCAGGTGTAGCTTCGTTAACCCAATTCCATCCTTTGGTTTCATTAAAAATAACATCTCGACTTACGATTATTTTTTGTGTAACCGGGTTAAATAACCGATAGGCTTTTGTACCCGGTTCAGAACCAAGATGAACCAATGGTCTTGATCTTGCATCCAATTTTTTCACGTTTACCGGTTCAACTTTTGCATACGCTAAACACCCAAAGATGCGTACGTTCTCCAAATTAGGTTTTCTTTTATACAACTTCTCGTACGGAGTTGTATCACCAAGTACTCTTGTGTAAACACGGTTGATCAGGTTTGTGGAATGTTTTACCGCTTCTCCCCATAGGTAGTTTGGAACATGCATCGCCTTCATGATACTTCGTGTCATGTCCATAAGTGTTATGTTTCTTCGTTCCACAATACCGTTTTCTTGTGGTGAATATGGGGCGGTAAGATGGCGTTTGATTCCATTTATATCACAAAAGGAATTAAACTCGAGCGAAGTAAACTCACCTCCTCGATCACTTCGAAACACCTTTAAAGACTTTCCGAGCTCATTCTCCGCCAAAGCTTTAAATTTTTTGAAGTGTAAAAACGCCTCATTTTTCTCTTTTAAGAGAAAAATCCACATATACCGTGAAAAATCGTCAATTAGTGTGAAAATGTACCGATTTTGACCCTTCGTTGACGGTGTTATCGGACCACATAAATCACCGTGAACTAGCTCCAATGGCCGTGTTGCTTTGTACGTCGTCATTAATGGAAATGACTTTCTTGTTTGCTTGCCCACCAAACAAGATTCACACAATTGATTTTCACTGTCAAAATGGGGTAACCCTTTGACTAGACCTTTCTTGGACATCTTTTTCATTGACTCGAAATTGATGTGTCCAAGTCTTGCATGCCAGCGCCACGTGTCTTCACTCAGTCTTGTATGAAGGCAAATAGGTACTCCAATGGGCAACTGTATTTTATAAAGGCGGTTTGGAGTTCTTTGTACCTTCATTAACAAGCAGTTGTCGGCATCATGCATTGTCAAATAGTTGTCTTTCATCCGAATATCGCACCCGGCTTCGGTTGCTTGTCCGAGACTGAAAATATTATTTTTCAAATCCGGAATGAAATAAATCTCCGTTATCAATCGTTGTTGTCCCGATTTTCCTTGGAAAACAATTGAGCCTTTCCCTTTTATTTCGACACACGAATTATCACCGAATTTGACCTTTCCGGTTATTCCTTCGTCGAGTTCGGAGAAAAATGAACGATTTCCCGTCATGTGATTACTTGCCCCGTTGTCCAAATACCACACATCGTTTTCTTGTGAGTTGTATCGAGACGGTATCACCTTCTCTTCGTTCAAAAATACGGACTCGTGTAGAAATACTGTTTCATCGGCATCGTCGTGTTCAGTAAAATTACTTTCTTGGAATTTTTGGGTTCTGTCCGGACATTTGGATGCGTAATGGCCCGACTTATCACATCTGTAGCATATAATCTTCGACAGATCTTTTTTCGGGTTTCGGTTTGAGTCCGAATTAGAATTGGGCTTGTTTTTGGGCTTATTATGGTTCTGGGCCGAACTAGGCCGGTTTCCTCTTGGGCCTGACCCACTGGGTCCTGCTGACCCGGATCCTCCACCCGACCCGGATCTGTTCCGATTAACCCCCCCACCTTCACCCGATTTCGCCCATTTCCCCTTCGACTCTGTCGATCCACCTGAAGAGCCACAGCCACCGCCGCTGCTCGAGCTACCACTCGATCTCGAGGCAAACAACACCTTCGCGCCTCCTTCTCCATTGTCATCTGCCTCCCTTATTCTCTCCTTGTACGCTTTCAGACGTCCGACTACGTCCTCGAAGCCAACGGATTTCAGATCGAGCACCTGCTCGAGGGATGCCACCAGATGGATGAATCGCCTGGGAACAACCTTCAGAAGCTTCTTCACAAGCTTCGACTCGTCAATTGTTTCACCAAGTGAGGCAGATTTCGAAGCCAAACCGGAGAGTTTTCCGGCGAACGAGTCAATTGACTCTGTCTCGATCATTCTCAACCGATCGAAATCGGTGTTTAATGTTTGCAGTCTCGCCTCCTTTACCCTATCAGCTCCGACGTATCGAGCTTTAATCGATTCCCACAGGGTTTTTGATTCATCGACATCTCCTATTTGCATGATTAGGGCTTCGGGGATTGCCTGATACAATAGCCCCATTGCCAGGTTATTCTTTTCATCATTTTTCTCTTCTCCTGGATCGATTATGGTCCAGGCTTTATGAATTCTGAGTACGACTTTCATACGCAGGGACCATACGGTGTAATTTGTGGAATTCAACATCGGGCAAGCCACAGTGGTTGTTCCGACCTCCTTGAGTTTCACCGGAGCCGGGCCAGCATCACCACCTTCTCCTTCTTTGTCTGACATCTCTTTTACTGGTGTCCTTCTTGATCACCAGGTATGAATTCAAGCCCCTGTTCTTGAACTTTGATACCAATTCTAATATGACAATTGTATAGTATAGCAATTGTATAAACACAGACAAATATATCAAAATATCTCTTTGATTGATTTGGAAATATAACTCAAAACCAAACTTGTTTACACTGTGTTGTACTGCATCTTCATAATTCGATATATGCTATATATATATATATATATATATATATATATATATATATATATATATATATATATATATATATATATGCTAGAGTAAGCTTTATAATATAAAATACAAAAAGATACCCAACATCTTGATGGTATTCCTTTTGCTTTTCCTGGAAATATGGTGAGTGGAAGACAAGGAGGGAATTAAGGAATTGAGATTCCAACAACCTCATCATGATTGTAACTTAAAATTGGTTCAGATACTTAGCTATTGGAAAAAAAATGATTATAAAACAAATCAACTTTTTGGAGATCACCGAAACTTGGCTGTTGGAAAAGAAATGATTATAACTAAGAGTAAAACCAAAATATAAAACACAATCACACTTACCAGGGGCTTCCCATACTTGAGCTCGCTAATGCGTTTTGCATGTGGGTTCCGTTCTAACCTTTGCATCACGTTCTCAATATCCTCTTTCGTTCTTTCGTTGCTTCTATGCATGTTGTAAACAGCTGGTAGACCAACTAGCAAGAAATATACTAAAAGATTCTCAATATTAACAAGCAGTGTAATAATGTAAGCAACCTGAATGACCGATAGTTTCTATGCATGTACCGGAGAAATTTCTCATATAGTCGTTAAATTGTAAACTGATAACAGGCATATTATTATTACCAGCAAGCATTTCCGACAGCACTGATGGATTATGACCAAATGGACCCATTTTTCCAGCCATCATGCAACCCAGTGAACAAGAGAGGTAGTCGATTTCTGAAAGTTCAGATAATTAAACTCCCATATGCGTATCCTTTAAACAGAACCTGTTCAAACACAAAAGCAATATTAATCGCTCAGACAACTCATAGTAAAGGATACGCGCACATACACACAGTCACACACCATATAACACACACAGCCACCCACGTGGTGGCAGGCGGTAGTTGGAAATGACAGCCACCACCTCACGGTGGTGGTGATGGGTTCCCTTTGGACTCCCTGGCAAGCAAACACACGCCAACACACATACTCAAAACACGAGTTCAACACCGAAATGCGCACCCAATCTCAGCCACCAACGCGGCGGCGTATGGCAGTCAAACGAGATAGCGATAATGGAAAAGACGTCGGAGCGGAACAGCAACAATGACAGTCGCGGCGTCGGGGGATATAAACCCGTCACCACGGTAAACCCTAACCCTAGGAACCATGTTACAGCCGCCACCACCACCCTTATGCCTCCCCACCAGCGCCGCCAACTTCACTCCCTCGACTTCCGGCGCTGCACCACCGCCTCCGTTGAGGTCGTCAACCACCGTTGTTGAAGCCGGAGACCACCAAGAAGCCGTCGTTGCTATCTAGCCGCCGACGAAGTTTCGTGACATCCGCTACCACCTTCCTTCGTCATTATCTTCATCTTCCTTCTGTCGCTGTTGCTGCTATCGTTCACCTCATCCATTCCTCTCATTCAGTTCGTCGTTGCTCCGCCACCAGCTGTGTCGCCATCAAAGCGCGACCACCACAGTCAGGTCACCTGTCGTCTCCTTCCGTTACACCATTTTCGCCGCTGCCACCGGTTGCCATGTTGTTGTTGTCGTCGTTCGTTGAACGCCACCAGGTGGTGGCTGCTTTTGTTGGATTAATGTCTAAGTCCATAACTATATTTGGTATGTACTTGACCTGACCCGGCATGATCCATTTGGGTTGCACTTCACCAGCACAATTTATATGGATAGTCTTTTGAGAATAGTAAATATGGACTCTTATATATATGGAATGGGCCAAGTTCATATATGGAATGGGCCAAGTTCATTTAGGTTGGGCTAAGCTTTCATGGATGGTCCATGGAGCTTTTAACCCATGGATCCTATGTAAATGAAAGGTCATGGGTATTAGGGTTTACATGGATGTAACCCTAATCCTCCATAATATATAAAGGGGTCCTTGGCTCACAAAATTGGCACAAGTGTGTGAAAATAAGAGTGGGCCGATTTTAGTGTGCATGCATATTCTCTCAAGTTCTTCCAAGGTGTTTTGGTGATTTGTGATTCCATTTGAGGCTTCCACACTATTGGGGCTAAGCTCTTAAAGCTTGAAGACATCAAGCTACATCAAAAGGTATGTCATCTAACTAGAACTTTGTAGTATAGGTGCTTCATAATATGCTAGTTAGGATGAAACCTTGGAATAGTTAATATTTGCATGTATAATAGAGAAAACATAGATCCAAGGTTTATAGGGTTGCATGTACACCATAGGAGTGTTAGAATGCTCAAAACCCAACAGCTTTTGGAGCTCGAACAAAACGTATGTATGGTCGTTACCCTAATCTTCCGCCACTATCCACCGTGAAAGGTGGTTGTGTGCGTGCTTTGGTGCGTTGTGTGTATTTATGCAGTGAGTAGGTGTTGTGTGTAGGTTGTTTGGCCGAAAATTGCGAGAAAGGCCACTACTACCGTGAGGTGGTGGTTGCCACCACGTACCACCGTCGGCCACCACAAGGGTGGCTGTGTGTGTTTATCCATTTGTCTGTGTTTATTTTGGGATTTGTTGTTGTATATTGTAATCGATGATGAAATAATGAAAAGAAAACTCATAACCCCCAGCGTGAGGTGGTGGCTGCCATCACCAGTCGTCGTATTGGGTGACGGTGTGCCTTTGTTGTGTGTAGACTGCTTTGGGATGCTTGGACAAAAATGGATTGGAACCATAACCACCACCGTGAGCCTCTGTTGACCACCACTACCCGAAGTGGTAGTGGGTGGTGCCCGACTTAGGAAAACCCTAATTGTCCTAATGAAACCCTAATGGGCCTAAGGACTTAGCTTTTGGGCCTAATTGGGTTGTGAGGGGTTGGAAACCCTAATTAGGGTTTAGAAAACCCTAATTTTAGATATATGGGCTTTGGATTGTCGGACTCGCATGTTTGGACAAACAGATTGGGATTATGTATTAAACCCGACCACACTATATGATTGACCTAGTAGATTGATGGACTTAATGGATTAAGTCCTTAATGGGTTAATGTAACATCTGGACTCCCCATGTATATTATTTACGTGTTTATTTTTGAGATTTACTGAGTGACTCGACGAGTTGTGAGCCCAACTCGTTGAGTAGAGTCGAAGTAGCCACGTGGGTTTAATGAACTGACTTGACGAGTTTGAGAGCCGACTCGCCGAGTTGGTGTTGTGCAATGAAAACCTAAATCCCCGGGGTTGAGGCCTATATAAGAGAACTGATGTCCTCATTTCCGCCTCACCAGCTGCCCAACCTTCCTATGTGAGACCTTAAACGTGTGTAGTGAGCTAAGAGAGTTACAAAGCTAATCTTTGAGTATTCTAGTGCATCTTTTGAGGAGAATAGGAAGTTATCCAGCAAGGAACAAAGAGATTTAGTGTCATTTCGTCCAAGAGCTTTAGTGGGAGGTAAAAGCCTGCACATTTTCTTATCTATTTGGTTAGATCTCATGTTTATGGAAGTTTAGGGTTTCCACCACCTTTTTATTGGGAATTTAAGTATACTGAGTTATCATGAGGTCTAGACCTCAGATCTGGACCTTGTGAGGTCCCTAGAGTCCAAAGGTCCCAACTTTATTCAGCCATATGAGGGTTATTGTGCTTAACTGTTGGGTTTTGAGCATTCTAAAACTCCTAGAGTCCAAAGATATTGATTGTTGCTCTTCAACATTCAAGTCTTGCCACTGCTATGTTCAACGCCTTTGATGTTCCGATGTCCTTGGTTCAACTGCTACCTACAACAAAGCTCTAGATGTGATTACATTCAACTTGGTGAATGATAAGAAGATTCGTCTTTCCAAGAAACTGTTTTGTCAAATTATTGGAATACCCAATTCTCCACTGTACTATAATATTACAAATGCTCAAGTCATTCACATGTTCAACGAGATGAGTCATCAACCCCCACTCACCAAGATCAGTGACTTCAAGAAGTCAAGCCTTCCAAGCATTTGGAACTTTCTTTTTGGTATTTTTCTTCGCTGTTTGACTGGTCGTAGTGTTGGATTAGACAAAGGAAGAATGGAAGTATATGTCATGGTTGCTGGGATTTACTATGATCTTGCTGTTGATTTTTCAACTCAAATATGGAAAGAGTTTCTGAAGAGTGTGCAGAATACCAATGTTGTACAAGGAATTTCGTGTGCTCGATACTGGAGTTTAATACTTCAATATGCTTATGAGAAGGAGGGTATTCCAATTCCTGTTGATGAAGCTAAAGCAGAATTTATGAAGTATCGCTTTCCGAAGTCAGTGGAAGATGATTCGGAGGTTTTCCCAAATGTTGCTAGAATTCCTGATGGTATACTTAAGAAGATTGATCCATCAAATTCTGTCTTGGTGGCTTATTTGAAGAATGTAAATCCTTCCATTGTAACTGGTGTATTGTTAGAAAGTAGTAATCAAGGTTCATCCAAGAAGTCAAAGAAGTCCAAGAAGGTTACTGATGAGGTTGTTGTTCAAGAAAGCCCCAAGAAAGTCAAGTCTAAGTCTCCTAAGAAGGTTATTGTTGAAAAGGAGAAAGTTTCGAAGAAAATTGAGAAGCCTAAGTAGAAGGTGGTTATTGAGTCTTTGAATGAATTAATTCCTTCAAAATCAGGGGTTTTTAAGCGCCTAAGGAAGATGTCTCATAGATTTCGAACCTTGTTTGATGATCTCTCACCAACTGTTCGAAAGACACAGATAAACAGTAGAGGGGTAATTATTTGTGATATACCAGCCCCAGTATCCCCATCCTCGAAGAAAAGACGAGCTGAGGATGTGGCAAAGCATATTGCCGAAAAGAGAAAGAAAAAGAAGTTGGTTGTTTGTGACGACTCCTCTGATAGTGAGATTGTCCCAGAAACACCATTGGGATCGAATTCTCCAAAATTATCCTTACCACAAACCACTACCTTAATTTCACCAACAACAACAAAAATTCCACTTGAAATTGTTCTTACCAAATCAGTTACTGAGGAGGTTCCAATTTCTAACATTGTTGCAAACGTATCTGATACGGGTGTACTTGTTACTATGAGTGTTGAAGGGTCACAATCACTGATTACTCAAGGTATTCGTAATCCATCTCTTTTCGCACCAATTTCAACTGTCGATGTTTCACTTCCACCTTTTATCACTCAAGTTCAAACAGCCACCACCTCACCTACGTTCGAACAAATTCTACAACAGCCAATTACCACTCTCTTTCAATCTCAATCCACCAATACCCCAAAACCCAATTCCGATGATGAAACAGATGGAGGAGGTTTCGGAGGAACGTTTGATGATCTCCACTTTGATTCAGAAGAAGAGGATATACCATATCACATGTTGATGTCTGGTAAGCAATTTAAAATTCTGGACAGGAAACTTAATTCTATTCTACAATCACAAGCTGATTCTGGAACAAAGAATTCAGTTTCGGGAATAGAAGTTGATGTTATGTTGAAGGCAATGGAGCTTCGAATGCAGACACAATTGGACATTGTGGATAAAAATAACGAGTTGAGGGTCAAGGCTCAGGCTGATTCGTTTAACTCTGAAATCAAAGATCTTCATCTGGTAGCAAAAGAACGTCATGTTCTTTTTGTTAAAGATGTCAAGACCGTACGAGAAGATGTCAATCGAAAACTTGAGGAGCTGAAGGTTGAAGTCTCCAAAGAGCTAAATGAGCTGAATTCCAACTATTCGATAATCAAGTCGAATGTTGACACTATAGCGGCTGCCGTCACAAAGATTGTCGAATGGTATCAATCATTCACTCCTAAGTTTGAAGCAAAGACTAATGAAGATGGACAAAATTTCGACAAGATGGGAGCTTTACTTGGTGAACTGAAAGAATTAGTATCAAAACCTGCTCCAACTTCGTTTTTAACCCCTGAGTTTTTAACTCAGAAGTTACACAGTTTAGATCAAGCTATTCAGAAGGATGTTGCTCCAATTTCAAAGTTTGCAAATATGTTACCTAATGGTGCCCCACCTGCTGTCACAGGGGTGCAAGGGGGAGAAAAAGAGAAGAAAGCTCAAGTAGGTAAAACTTCGAAGGTTTTGAAAGAAGGCAAAGATAAGTCCACAACTGTCGAAAAAGTGATACATACTCAAGTTTCAACAAAGGTAGTGTCAACTCAAATTATCACTCCAATAGTTTCGAAAGTCAATACAACACAAGCCATCAAAACCACAACAAGACCAATAATGAAAGGAATTGTGATTGGTTCAACAACTGAAGGTGGGAGTTCAAGTTCTTCAAAGCCAAAGATTTCTGAAGCTGAAAAAGATAAAGGGAAAACGATTGCGATTGAAAAATCAAAAGAAAAGAAGAAGGCTGAGGTAGAAGCTGAAATGGAGAAACAGAGACAAATTCAAAGCATTATGAGGCTTCGTGAGAATGGTCCACCACACATGGATAAGGGAGATCCTAAGAAGTTACATAGTTACGAAAACATCGAAGCCAGAGTGTCATACAATCAAATGTATGCATTCGAGAAGAAACCACGAAAGAGTTATTCTATCGAAAATTCTGATATGAATCAACTCGATTTTCCTGTTAACGAAATGATGTTCTTAAAAGCTCAGTATAAGGTGTTCTTAATTCTTGTAACTCTGATTCTACGTTCATTACTTGATTCAATACTTCTTCACTACCTATTGGTGGCGAAGCTGATACACGACTTAACCGTCCCAATACGAAGTAACGAACTTCAAAAGAATCTGAATTCCCGCTGATGATCTCTAAATTTCTGAATTACAACTGCTCGCCCTAGACTGGCGATTCTCTATCCTATCTCTTATCCTCAAATGCATCTCTGGATCCTAACCATCTACGATCCCCTGACAATAAATTCTCCCTAGCATCTCCTATGTCCTAATAACTCATGCAGAAAGAAAACGAAAGCTCATAATACAATCATAAACAAATAGATAGGAGAAAAGACATACCAGTCGCCACATTTGGTACTGTCCTGGCCTCCTCGGCTGTAAACTGAAAGGCACGTCCTTGAGCCTTCAGAGGCTCTGCTCTACCCTGACCCCCGCCAGTATTCCTCAGGGTAGCTGGTGCTGGGGCCTGCACTGGCCTGACAGCCAGTAGGAGACACTGGGCCTTCATATGGCCCACTTGCTCGCAATGGTAACAAAGTCTGACACCAACCGCTGGAGTCTGCTGCCTACAATCCTTCGCGATGTGACCCTCCTTGCCACACTTGTGACATACCGAAGAAGATCGGCAAACCCTATCATGTACCATGTCGCACTTTCCACAAGTACGACCCCTCTGACTCTCCCGCCTGTAGTCAGCGGCCCTAAATCGCTTCGGCGCAGGCTGTAACTGCGTCGGGGCCTGTCTCTGCTCCCTCAACTGAAGCTCAATCTCTAACTCGCGCCGTCTGGCGGCCTCCAGCAACTCTAGCAAGGTATCACATCTCTGCGTGGACACGAACTGTCTGATGTCCGTCTTGAGCATTTTTTTTTCATGCTTATTTTTATATATGTTTCCTACATATCATTATATCACATATAATACGTTTATTTTTATTTGAACTTACATGCGTTAACTTAATAAAATAGTCTTACTTGCTTACTTTTATATATGTGTCGATATAAATTCAAGTTTCTTTACGTTTTGATGTAAATTTTGTATACATTTTTGTGATTATTTTTATGGCGTTTACTACGTATGAGTTCGGTCACATATAATATAAACTCAAGTTATTCAATGATACTGATATTCTATATTAAATGCAATAATATCTAACTTTTATCGATAAAATGTATCAAAATTTAACTTAAACCCGGTACCGAATACTAGTTATTTCACTATTAAACTCATCATTTCACTATTAAAAGAATTGACAAATATACCCATAACCTAGCCCTTATACATCGACACAAAAACAGCAAACGCCTCCATACTCCATTGCTGTTCTCTCCATCGTTGCCTCCTCAAGCCCTCCCCTGTGAAGCCACCGCCGGTAGCCATCTCCTCCCCACCGGTCGGATATCGTCACAGCCGCCCGCAGCAACATCGGAGACCTTCGACCCCACAGCTAAGGTTCGTGTTTGTTCCTGCTTCTGCATTCTTCTTTCTTTTTCCTGCTGTCTGCTTTCATTCTTCTGCGTTCTTCTTTCTTTTTCCCTTTGTTTTCTGGTAATTGGAACGCAAAAATTGTGGATTTGTTTGTGCCGGTGTCGATATTTTTGGTGCTGCCGTCGATTTTTTTTTGTGCTGCCATCGACTATACTGATTTGAAGTCGTATCTGATCTGAATTTTGTGTTGCTGTCAATTTTTTTGATTTGAAGGTGTAGTTTACCTCACATCAGAACTGATTTTGACTGAAATATCTTTAAATTTGTAGTTTACCTTTGAATGTGAAATGAGAACTAATTACAAACGGCAATTGTGTATGTGTTTGTGCTTCAATTATCAAGAACCTAGATGTTAATTCTGTTATTGTAATAGTAGCATGGAATTATTATAACTGCAGCGACCATGGCTGAACAAGAAACTCTCATTGATGAAAACTTCCCCTTATTTTCTCAAAAACCAATCAAAAGATCCTCCAAACCTGTCACCACCATTGCTGATACCCCTACCCCCACCCACCACGAATTGGTCAAAGACACATCATCCAACCCCAACCCCAACACTACTCGCCTCACTTTTTCTGACCTAAATCTTTCCGATTGGGCCCTTCAAACCTGCAAAGAATTAGGCATGAAAAAACCTACCCCTGTTCAACAACACTGCATCCCTCGTATCCTTTCTGGTGAAGATGTATTAGGTATAGCTCAGACTGGAAGTGGTAAAACCGCAGCTTTTGCATTGCCTATCCTACACCGCCTCGCGGAGGATCCTTTTGGTGTGTTTTGTCTGGTGGTGACTCCCACCCGCGAGCTGGCATACCAGCTGGCAGAACAATTTCGGGCCCTTGGATCATGCTTGAATTTAAGATGTGCTGTTATAGTTGGTGGGATGGATATGATTAGCCAATCACAGACCTTGATGCAACGCCCTCATGTTGTAATTGCAACTCCTGGAAGAATTAAAGTTCTTATCGAGCAGAATCCTGATATTCCTCCTGTCTTTTCTAACACCAAGGTAAGGAATGGAATGGTTCATTCCATTCCATCCAACAAAACATACCATTTGTTTAATTTGTGATGTGATATGGAAGTTAAGTTTAACATAATTTCAGTTCTTAGTGTTGGATGAAGCAGATAGAGTTTTGGATACGGGTTTTGAAGATGAGTTAAGAGTGGTGTTCAACTGCTTACCAAAAAACAGACAGACTTTGTTATTTTCTGCAACAATGACAAGCAACCTCCAATCATTACTTGAGGTTTCTGCAAATAAAGCGTACTTTTATGAGGCTTATGAAGGGTTTCAAACAGTGGATACTCTCAAACAGCAGTATATATTTATTCCTAAAAATGTGAAGGATGTTTATCTGCTTCATATTTTGTCACGAATGGAAGATATGGGGATCCGATCTGCCATAATTTTTGTTTCCACATGCAGGTATTATGATTCCTTCAAATTCCAAATTTTTTTATTTAAAAGTAAAGAGAATAAAGTGTAGTAATTTATCAGGAGCTGTCATCTTTTGGGATTATTGATGGAAGAGCTTGATCAGGAAGTGGCTGCATTACATTCATTCAAATCACAGTCTTTAAGGCTATCTGCTCTTCATAGATTCAAATCTGGGAAAGTCCCTGTGTTGCTTGCAACTGATGTTGCTAGTAGGGGTTTGGACATTCCTACTGTTGATCTTGTCATTAATTATGATATTCCAAGGTAACCCTAAACCCTAAACCCTAAATCCTAAACCCTACAAAATATATAATATATTTTAATTTAATTGATAAAAAAGTGGATAAACTATTTCAGATATCCAAGGGACTATGTTCATCGTGTTGGAAGAACAGCTAGAGCTGGTAGAGGAGGATTAGCAATAAGTTTCATCACCCAGGTTTGAACAACAATGAGCTTCTTTAAGCCCATTTGAATAAAAACTAGAGTAAATTACATTTTTGCCCATGTGGCATAGTGATTTTTTCTTGTTGCTTTTTTGATCCATGTAGCACCAAATTCTCATGTTCGTGATCTATTTTCGGCGGTTAAACATGTCAAATGACCTTTTTGCCCTCCGTCCATTACAGAGTCTCAAGGACCAAAACGTGAGAAAATGTTGCCACAGGGACTAATAAAGTAACAAGATTCCTTTTTGTAGCAAATAAAATAACACTCATAAAACATGGGCAAAAAATGTAGTTTACTCAAGAAATTATGAGTTGACAATTTTGCATGATATATCATAACATGTCATGAAAAGATAAAGTTGCTTATATGGATTAAAATTTTGGCAGAATATTGTATATCTTTTTTTATGATATAGAAACTGACATTGGAAAGAAGTTGCATGATTTTTTGTATAAAATATACAATTTATTCATATTTAAAGTTGATTAATTTGGCAGAATGACATAGACCTTATTCATGAGATAGAAGCTGATCTTGGAAAAAAATTGGAAAAGTTTGAGTGTAAAGAGAATGAGGTGCTTGAAGATATTACAAAGGTAAGTTTTCATTATTCTCTTCAAAAATGTTCCCTGTATTATTGTTTATGAAAGAAATAGCAACCTACTTTTGCTTTCATTTCATTCTATCACAGATCTATTTTCATTTTTCTTCTTTGACAAGGCATTGTAGTTTGGAATTCTACCTACCGAATTATAGCATTGCACTTTTGAAGCTTTTTATATTAGGGCATTATTATACTTTTGAAATATGTATACAATTGAATTAAATTGCGTTAATTTGCAGGTTTATAAGGCAAAACGTGTGGCGACAATGAAAATGATGGATGATGGTTTTGAAGAAAAGGCAAAAGCAAGAAAAGCACAGAAGATGAAGAGTTTGGCTGAGAAAGGATTGTTGACGAAAAACAAGAGACGAAAAAGAGAAACATATGCAAATGCATCACACTAGTTTCAAATTCAATACCAATATACCATGAATTTTTGTTGTTCAACTACATAGTTTACATTAACCGATAAAAGATTGAAATCACTCATTAGTCAAAGAGAGACTGTTGATTAAAATTTGTTATTTGTTAATTACATCAGACACAAAAAGAGAGATTGGCATTTTAGTGATGTACATTAGTAGAATTTGGAAAAAAACAATTTCAACCCATTAAATTTATTTAGATAAAGGTAAAATAGATATTTCATGTAAGTGAGGGACCAAAATCAAAACAAAGCCAAACCCTAGGGACAGTCCGGGTGAAAATTAGTATGATGAATGTAATTTAGGTTGTGTTTGGCACGCCACAGTTAGCTTATAAACTAACTTATTTTTCGAGTTTTATTAAGTTACGTTTGGTAAACCAAAAATACCTTATGTCGGTTTTTTTTAAAAGCTTCTTAGGGTTTTTTTTTTTTTTTTTCAAATATATCTTTTGATTAATTATAGAAAACATATTATTTTAAATACTAGTTTTTTAGCTGCTAACTAACTTTTCATACAACAACTAGCTTTTTAGTAAGTACACCTAACATAACGTTAGTTACAGTTTATTAATAAGGGAAAATGATCTATAAGGGTAACATAGTTATTGTTTTGTATACGTTTAGTCTTTTTTGTTTTGTTTTTGATTGTGTGTGTGTGTGTGTTTTCTTTTTATTTATTTATTTTTTGTAAAATAAGCTATTTAACTTGTTGTTTTGTATACATTCAGTTCTTATGACCGCTACTGAGGACCGACTACTTTAGGTTAAGTTCTCATTTCGTACACATTTAATTCTTACTGTTTGTTTTTGATGCAAAATAAGTCCTTATTGTTTGTGTACACTTTTAGCCCTTATGATTATGTTTCTTTAGGTTTTGCTCACGTGACATCCTACGTAGGACAATAATTAGAGAGGTGTTCTCATACATGACTATTCCCTCACTTATATCAATGACCTAATTCACGAATCGGTCAAATAATGGTGGTGCCCTAGTTTTCTCCAAGAAGATGTTTTCGAATTTAGTTTTATCTATCTCAATAGTAGACAATATGATTCTTTGTGATTGCTTTCTCCCAACTCGAATTGGGGCTTCAAAGACAAATAACACCCTGAAAAAAAGTTTAGAGTCTTCCTTAATTCCTTGATAAGTCGATTTTGACCATTTTTCAGCGAATATATATATATATATATATATATATATATATATATATATATATATATATATATATATATATATATATATTATATTCTTTTCAAATTGACCCCAAATTTTAAAGATGAGTTTGCAACTGCTAAAGAGGAGGTTTATTGTCCTTGCGTGTAACCCAAAAGAACTATGCTATAATTATTAACAGTATAAGCAACTGTTATGAATGTGGACACTATTTCCAACAATTGAAATCATTATGGCTAATTTTGACATCCCAAATTTCACGGCCAGAAAAGACCGATTAATTTATACTTATTTAAAATCAGAGTATCTTTTTTGAAGAATAATACTGCAGAATTTGTTCCCAAAAACATGATGATGATATTATCAAAGCATTTCTGAAGAAATGAATTTTATTTATATTACAAATATTGGGGTGTCATCATCAATACATGTGCTCTCGTGCCACTACATGTAATACAAGAAACTAAGTGGGTCAGGCCTGGGAGCCTGGTGAGCACATAGGGTTTTCAACCCATAATAATTAAATTCTTTTAATTATATGTTTTCATCAAATCATTCAACCTGATCACCCATTCCCGCTATCCTCACTTTCTATCCTTAAAGCATCTAATTTAAGGGATCTATCCTAAGGATCATCTTCAGGATAGACAATAATGTTTAGGGGGTATTGCTTAGCAATATATGTCAATAAGGAAACCATGGGAGGATGGAGTACACCTGGTGAAAACTTAGTTCAAAAACACCTACAGGTTGCGAGCCTACTAGCGTTCCACTGGATTGTCTAGAATAGTCCGTGGTCATCATCTATACTCCGCCAGAAGACTATATCATCTTTAAAGTCAAGGCCTCTCATCATCTATTTCATCTTTCATCTCTCATCATCTATATCATCTTTTATTTACCCATCTCTACCCAATATATTTATAGGTATAAAAATACATATACAATTTGAATAAAGTTAAACCTGTATAAATTGTTCATCTAGCATAGATATCAGGAAAACAAATAATAGACACATATAACATGTAATTTATCTTAAATACTTCATATCTATGTGTAAGATGAAAGTAACTATACAATCATTTGTTAAAGTGATGCCTCGAAACTTGGACAAGTTTCGCTTCTAGCAACTGACTTTTCCTTTGATGTAACCAAGTATCATTATCACTAAGTCTTAGTCTAATATTCTACGTGACTGAAAATAGTTTAGACCTATCAATCATTGCAATGAATACCGATAGTTCTATCAAATAAGGATCAACAAGGTAGGAGAGTTGGGAGGCATGAACATTTCGGTGTATAGCCTTTCTGAAATCCAACAACCAAGCCAACATGACCATTCTAGACACCTTTCCGGTAAGTAGATCAATCAATATTATAACTTGGAATTACATATAGTTCTTATTTATAAATTCATAACAACGACTATGAATTTAAATATAAATACACTAAAATAAAATAAAGTGTAATTTAACTTACATGGATTTCCTAGACAAAAGTCCGAAAATTGCACAGGCAGAACTTCAGGCTGATAGCTACTAGATGTCGGGCTCCTTGGGACCTCAGAACTTTCCAAAAAACCCTAAACTCTACGAAAAACTCGGACTAAATTGAGAGAGAGAGAGAGAGAGAGATTTGGAGATGTGTGGGGAAGAATGAACCTTAGGCAACTATTTATAGGCTGAAACACGGGCTTGCGAGCCACGCAAGGGCCATGCGTGCTGTGGACATGGTCGATGTGGCTCCTCAGGTGCGCTAACATGTGTCCAGCTCCGTGTGGGGCGATGTGGCTGGATTCTAGAAGGTCATGCGCGAAGCACATATGCGCGTGTCGAATTTCAAAATTTCAAAATTGCATAACTTCTTCATACGGAGATCTACAACTTTCATTTAGACTCCGTCGGCTAATTTTGAATTTGATGTATTTCACACTGGCTTAGACTGTTAAAGCCCGTATAAAATGCATAACTTTGTCATCCTACGTCCGTTTTCGAATGTCTTTATATCGTTGGAATCGTATCAGTTATATCTTCAACTCTCGTTCAGATTGTTTTGGCTAACAATCAACCGATCTAAAATTTGATTTCTGAGTTGTATACTGGTACACTGAATCTTAGAAACATCATAACTTCCTCTAATAAAGTCAAATTTAGATGTTCTCTATATGCATGCTCTTGGTTTAACGACAACGATGACTTTCATTTAGATCACTAAGGCTAAGAAAGTAACCTAACAAAAATTTACTTTTCATGACGCGCGTTGCCTTATCGGTTCGGTCGCGAAACTTCGAATGATCATAACTTCTTCGTCATCAATCTGATTTAAGCATTCCTTATATCTCCTTAATCCTTATCACGACTACTTCAACTTTCGTTAAGGATATTCGTCCTAATTATTATTTTTATTAGACGCGTATTTTATTCCTATTATATTATATTATAATAATCACATAATATATACACGAAACACATCATATTCACATAAGTCTTCTTTATTACGTCAAATAGGTTACAATTATTGACCCTTACTATTACATCATCTTATTAATGCCCAGTGGGAAATGCGGGCGCTACAATTCCCCCCCCCCCCCCTTAGGATAATTCCGTCCTTGGAATCATGCATCATCAAACATATGTGGATATCAATTATTCATCTCACTTTCTGTCTCCTAGGTGAGGCACGACCCATTCGAATGTCTCCATCGTACTAGCACTAATTTGAACATATTTCTTCATAACTTCTTCGTCTTACGGTCAATAATCACTTTGGGCTCTTTAATCATCCTCTTATCTTCATCAATTCTTATCTCCGAAAGTGGAATTATATCGAGAGCTTCTTCTGTGAACTTCCTCAAATAACACACATGGAAAGTGTTATGAATACCATCCAATTCTTCTGGAAATTCCAGCTTGTAAGCTTGGTTCCTAACTCTCTCAAGAACCTTGAATGACCTAATAAATCTTGGATTCAGCTTTCCTCTCTTTCCAAATCGTATAAGTCCCTTCCATGGCAAGACTTTAAGCAACACCAAATCTCCAACTTTTAAAGTCATTGGTCGCCGCTTCTTGTCAGCATAGCTCTTTTGACAATATTGAGCTGCTAACATCCTTTCCTTGATTACTTTCAGCTTCTCAACAGTGTGATGGATGATCTCAGGACCCATAAACTGCTTTTCTCCGGCCTCAAGCCAATAAGACGGTGTACGCCACTTTTGTCCGCACAAGGCTTTATAAGGTGCCATCTTAATGCTCAAATGGTAACTATTGTTGTAGGAAAACTCTACTAGGGGTAGATACCCATCCCAATTACCTTGGAATTCTAGGGTACATGCTCTTAACATATCTTCTATTGTTTGAATTCTCCTTTCACCCTGACCATCATTTTGTGAATGGTAGGCTGTACTCAAACACAACTTTGTACCCATCTCTTCTTGTAAGCTCTTCCAAAACCTCGAAGTGAAACGACTGCCACAATCTGACACAATCGTTAAGGGAGCACCGTGAAGTCTTACTATCTCCTTCACGTAGACATCTGCAAGCTTATCCATACACCATCTCTCATTGGCCACTATGAAGTATGCACTCTTTGTGAATCGATCCACGATTACCCAAATCATGTCGTGACCATTCCTCGTCCTAGGTAACTTGGTCACAAAATCCATGGTGATGTATTCCCATTTACCCATGGGTACAGGCAAGAGCTCTAAACTCCCATAAAGTTTCTGATGTTGCACTTTAACTCTCGTGCATGTCACACACTCAGCCGCATACTTAGCAACATCGAGCTTCATCATCGGCCACCAGTAGTAAGGTTTCAGATCCCTATACATCTTGGTGATGCCTGGGTAAATATAGTACATGGTCTTGTGAGCTTCTTCCATGAGAAGATCTCTCATTCCTCCCATCTTAGACACCCAAATCCTTTTTTGGAATACCTTCAATCCTTGACTATTTATGCTGAATTCCAATATTTTGCCTAAACGCTCTTCTTTTCGGTTATCTCCTTCCAAAGCTTCCTCCCGAACTTTCTTACTACTCTATGCAATTATTGAGACAATCTCAATTCTCAACACCCTTGGATTCTTCCTTTCCAAGTTTATCTTTCTACCAAAAGCATCTTCTACGATGTTCCCTTTACCAGGGTGGTAAAGTATCTCACTATCATAGTCCTTAAGTAGTTACAGCCAACATCGTTGTCTCATATTCAATTCCTTTTGATCAAAGAGATACTAGAGACTCTTATGATCAGTGAAAAGTTTTCAACTTGTGCCATAAAGATAATGCCTCCATATCTTTAGTGCAAATACTACCACTGCTAACACTATATCATGAGTACGGTTGTTATTCTCGTGATCTGTCAGTTGTCGAGATGCATAGGCGATTACTTTATCTATTTGGGTCAGAACACAACCTAACCCAACTCCAAATGCATCATTATAAACTGCGAAGTCTTCAACTCCGTCAGGTAAAGAAAGAATCGGTGTGTCACACAACTTCTTATTTAGCTTCTTGAAAGCTTCTCCATGATTCTCAATCCATGTATATGTAACTCCTTTATTGGTCAAAGCTGTTAATGGAGCAGCTAGCCAAGAAAAGCCTTGGATAGACCTACTGTAATATCCAACTAATCTAGAAAGCTTCAAATCTTGGTGGGACTTTTTGGTCGTTCCCACTTCATCACAACTTCAATATTTGATGGATCAACCATTATTCCTTCCTGGTTAACCACATGACCTAAGAATTGGATTTCCCGAATTCAAATATCACACTTGGAGAACTTTATATACAACTTCTCCTTCTTCAAAACTTCTAACATTTCTCTTAATTGCTTGCCATAATCTTGTTGGCTCTTTGAATATATGATAATTTTATCGATAAACACTATTATAGATTTGACTAAGAAAGGTTTACATACCCTATTCATCAAATCCATAAATGCTGCTGGAGCATTGGTTTGTCCGAACGACATAACTGAAAACTCATAGTGTCCATATCTAGTTCTGAATGCAGTATTCTCCATATCCTGCTCTCTCACCTTTAGTTGATGATATCCTGACCTAAGATCAATCTTCGAGAAATAGCTCGCACCCTGCAGCTGATGGAACAGGTCTCCAATCCTTGGCAATGGGTACTTGTTCTTCACCATTGCCTTATTCAACTCTCTATAATTTATGCACATCCACATGCTCCCATCCTTCTTCATCATGAATAACACTGGAGCTCCCCAGGGTGATGAACTAGGTCTAATGAAACCCTTGTCTAACAACTCCTGAAGTTGCATCATAAGCTCCTTCATCTCCGTCGGTGCTAATCAGTAATGTGCTTTTTCTATAGTATGGTTCCTGGTAACAAGTCTATCCTAAACTCTACTTTTCTATCAGGGGGCACTCCAGGAAGATCTTCGGGAAAGACTTCCATAAAGTCACCAACCACAGGTATCCTTCGAATTTCCTTATTCTCCTTCTTCGCATCGATCAAGAATGACAAGTATGATGTACACCCTTTGGACAAACACTTTCTGGCTTTCATCAGGGAGATGATTCCAGAATTTAGTCTACGTTTGTCCCCATACACCATAAATGGTTCTCTTCCAGGTGGTTTAATCACTACAATTTTCTTTCTACACTTGATCTCGGTGTCATTCACACTAAGCCAATCCATTCCTACCACTATGTCGAAGCCGTTTAACTCAATGGGCAACAATTCCTCGTGGAATTTATTCCCATTCAAGTTGATGGTGATGTTCTTTATGCAATCAGTAACATGTACGAATTTGCCACTAGCAACTTCTACTATTAGAGCGCTATCTAGTTTATCTACAAGCAATGCTAGTCTTCTACCAAATTTATGTGATATGAAGGAGTAGTTAGCTCCATAATCAAACATTATATATTAGCAGGCAATCCATTTACAAGAAAGGTACCTGAAGCGACATCTGCTTCCTCCCTTGCTGCTTCCAGTGTCATCTGGAATGCTATCGCCTTCGGCTTCAATGACTTATTAGGATTTGCAGCCTCCTTCTTCTTCGGGTAGTCCTTCGCAATATGCCATTCTTCATTACATTCGTAACACACCCTGTAAGTCCCCAATCTGCTTGTGTATCAATCAGATCCGTTTGATGGTGCGGAATCCCAATCAAACGGATGATGTCAGATCAATTAGAAGAGAAGGAGAAGAAGAAAATGATGAATCTTGTATGTATTGATATGAATGAAGATCCGAATACAAGATTCACACACACTAACACACACTCTCTTTTCTCTCTCTCTCTAGAACACCTTCAAATGCACACACTTAAGCTCCTCTATTCTATGTGTTCATCCTTCACATGCACTCCTCACCCTATATATATGGACCTAAGGCCAAGCCCAAAATACAAATAATCCAATGCTCGGTCCAAGCTACAATTAATCCTATACTATTTTTGGCCCAAATAATAAAAACAATAAATGCTTAGAAAAGCAAAGTATAAACCATATTTTTGACCCAACAATCTCCCCCTTGGTTTATAGCTTTCTTTTCTTTTCTTAAATGACCCAACAAGCTCCCCCTAAAAAGTAGATGGCTTTCTTGTTCATCTTCATTGTAAGCTTGGCTTCAACATTTATCTTCAATGAATGACTTCATCTTGAGCACTTGGGCGTTTCTTCAAGATTTAACATTGAACGCACATTGGGTGAGGAGGCTTGACGTACTGATTCTTGAAAGATAATGCTTTCAGTTTGAGAATATTCAGAGAGAACATCAGAGAGAACTAATCTTCTGGATCACTTCAGCAGGTTCAAGATAGCAGCAGACTGATTGAGGAGGCTTCAATGCAATCCGTCACATATTCTTCAATTTCAGCTTCACCTTGCTTCTGGGGTTGAAAGATTGAATGTCGAAAGAATAATCTTCATTTCTTGCTCCTTCGAATGAGAATTCTTCGATGATCACGGATGAAGCCTTGGCTCAGAAATTTTCGATTCAGTCTCCATGAGTCTCATCTACACCTGAATTCACTTTTCAAGACAAAACAAACTAAAAAAAAATTTAGCACACAATATATATATATATATATATATATATATATATATATATATATATATTTTTGTATTTTTCATATTTTCTGAAAAAGAAATAAAACAGAAATAACACTATTTTTGGATTTTTTTTTATTTTCTGATTTTTGTTTGGTTTTTAAAATTTTTAATTCTCCCATAATATTTAAATTAGAAGAAAACTATGAACAAATTTAACAAAAATAAAATGATATCTAACTTTAAGAATGATTTGGGATCAAAGTTTTTAGACAGCGTTTATCCGCTTGTCGGTACCTTTTATCTTCACGTCTTTGTCTGATCGATCGCCGGTATTGTGGTCCACTTAAACACGAAAAATTGTGACAGAATTAGGACTTACTATTAGTTATAAGACAGAGTGATCCTAAGTTCCTAGATAATATTTCTTAAGGACCATTCAGCTGACGACGACCAGGGATATTGTTGTCCACCTAAATTGAGCAGCGAGATCTATAGACAATCTGTAAGTGTTCAATTTTAATTGTACTAGAACATGGTTCCCGCTTCCTGATATGCTCCAGTAATCAAGAACTTCCACTCCTTACATCGGGTGAGCAGACAATTATTAAGAGAGAAGATAGATTTAGAATGCATATGCTATACACCCAGGTCGGATCTCTTCCAATCACGCAGAGGGTGAAACATATGACTAACTGAAGTTTTAGAGGGATTAAGAAAAAAAATGATGCATATACTGTGTACCAGGTCGGATTGTGAGTCACGCAAAAGAGACAGTATATGGCTAACAGATAGAAAGAATTGCATAGATAGAGGATGCAGAGAAATAGAGTTGCATATGCTACATTCCAGGTCGGATCTTTCGATCACGCAGAGGAGGCAACATATGACTAACAGATAGAAAGAAAGAATATAACCTTCTACAGACCTAATTTATCGGAATTCACCAGTCACCCCATCAATACCGGAATTAAGGACAGAATCCGCACATCGAGGAAAAGTTAATCCACGGTTCCAGATACAGGTTCTTTTAATGTGACCAGTAGATTCCCATATTTATCTCCCTGCTCAACCTATCCAAGCGTCGTATTGTCAGGCTAAACGGATCTAACTAGGTTAAGATCTGTCAAGTCTATGAATTCCTTAAGTTCAACTCTGCCTAGTCATGTCCATTTAGAATCTTTCGTGCCTACCAGCGCATCGAACACAGAGCCTAGACAATTCAGATTCAGTCCCTTACACAGATTCAGATTGCCTGTTATCACATGATTATATCACTTCCCAAAACATCTCCCTCAAACTCATTTCATAACCAACATATTTTTGGATTTTCTGATTTTCTAATGTTTTTGGATTTTCTAAAATTTTCTAATTTTTGTTTTGTTTTTATTTCTCCCCCTAAATTTGTGCATAGGAGAGAAACGAAAGTAAATGCGCAAATTTAAACTATCCTAATACAAAAATTAGTCTTTAAAGCGAATCAGCTTAAGAAAAACTCAGGAGTATAGAGAGGAAAACTCAAACCGTAAGTCACCGATTGAATTTGCATCCAGAAGGTCTGAGAACAGCACGCGTAATCTCAGAACAGATCCGAAAATTCTTCATGTCATTAAGCACTAACTCCGTTTGTGATCTCTTCCTTTTTTCCTTTCCCGAAAAGGACACATACTCCCAAACAATGTTCTGAGTGTTGTACAGTTGAGAGATGTATCCTATCATGTGCCAGGAACAACCACTACCAACAAACCGAAGTCTGATGATATGCCTCCATAGCTGCTCCGACACAGAGCGGGATCAGTTGGTCTTTGGAACCCAGCCCATTTTGAAACTGGGTCGACCTTTGTCATCCTTGCACGGTACTCTCTCCCATGACATATCCTGTTTATCACAAACAGAAGATGAAGAAATATTAGAGTCATTAGTTGATTTGGGAGAGTGAGCCTTTGGAACCCATTTGTAGTTGGGTTTAACCCATTTCTTTTTCGATCTGATGGGTGGCTCGGTACTTGATTTTGAACTTGATGTCGGCCGTTGAGATGACTTTAATTTTGGCTTCACGGGAGCATCTCTTGGATTTGACTTCTTGGCCGACATTCCCTTCTTGCCCTTGGGATTCGGATTCTTGGCCTTGTGGGTTTGATTCTTGGCCTTCTGCGCGTTCCAGTCGCCAATGTCTGATCGTGACCTTGAGGGGTTTCTTTTGGAGTATCTCCCTCTTGGCGCGTTATGCCACCCTGGTGCATAGTAGGGAACGTATGCGCGATTTGGACAATGTCTGGCAATGTGTCCAGGTGTTCCACAGTGAAAGAAAGTCTGCTTCTTCACGTAGGAGTTGTTTCTTCCTGCCCCTGGTGGCGTATCCTTTCCTTGTCTCTTATTGTTCCCACAAGCACAATTACAACAGTCACTCTGTTTCACTGGAATTGGTGGCCTGTATTTCTCAACAGCAGGTTGATCAGAAGCAGCTGAGTTCAAAGCAACAGATTCAGAGCTCAAGGAGATGTTGGTTTGTTCAGTAGTGTTCTCCTTGTTCTCATCCTCTGCTACTTTACCTGCACATGAAGTAGATGTGCTAGAAACAAGAACATCAGTATTTTCAAACAAATAATCAAATATGTCAAAAAAATTTAACTCAACATGATCCGATGCAAAAGCATCATAAGATGTATCATCAACTTTAATATCAGAAACAGAAGGTTGTTCATTGGAAACAGAAACATCAGGTTCAGGCTCAGTTTTATTATCAGAAACAGATCCTTCAACTTTGTGCTTTGACTGATCTAAGGATTGATCTGCAGGGGAAGTAGAAACGTCAGTACTTTCAACATTAATAAATCCTCCTGAAACGAAACCAGATGGCTTGCCATAAACCATGAATGGTTCGATGGCAATCTCATCTTTGGATAGGGGTTGATACTGATATGTATGATTATAAGGAGGAGGTACACTATCATATCCTAGACCCTTTTGTTGGTTTCGTTTAAACTGCATGTAGTGATCAATCATGTTGGCCACTACCTCGCTTGATCCATCAAATTTTCTAAAATCAAAATTTGCAGTTTCAAATTGTCTTTTCAATGTATCAAGCTCGGTAATTAACTCATCATTTTGTCTCTTAACATAATCATAAAGCTCACATTTTTCATTGTATTCTGTCTGAATTCTTTTAAAATCTTTTATTTTTGTCTCTAACTGGGCCTTAAGGGGTTTCTGTCCTTTCCTGATTTGATATCCTTCATATCTCAGGTCCTCAACTTCTCTTTTTAATAAATCAATTTGTTCCCGAAGAAATTTGATCGTAGTTTCACAAGATGGAGTACATGAAACTTTATTGACTGGAACGTTTGAAGAACTCATTGTTTTTAAAAAAATGCCCTTTGACTAAAAACTCAAAAGTCAACCTCAAAAGTCAAATTTGAAAAGTCAAACTTAAAAGTCAAACCGAAAAGCTAAATTTGAAAATTTAAAAGTTAAATGAGAAAGTCAAAGTTTAAAGTCAAAGGTCAAATTTTAAAAGTCAAAGTCAAAATTTTAAGTAAAAAGTCAAAAATAAAAGTCAAAAATTAAACACTAAAATTTTTGGTTGAAATTGGAATTTATAATGAAAAGAAATTGAATTTTGGGCTGAAAGTGTCAAAATGCGAAATTAGGATCCGAAAAGGACACTTTATGAATTAAATTTCGAAGGAGTGAAGCAAGTTGTCAGCTAGACGAGTTGGTAAAGCGCTGTGTTGCTCAACCAGAGGTCCCGGGTTCGATCCCCGGCACCCCCCAATTCTGTTTCCCTTTTTATTGAAGCGCTGATGCGAAGCTTGCTGCTGCTGAGCCGAGCCGTCCTTCAAGCCGTTCACCGAGCCGAATTCCGAGCCGTCCTTCAAGCCGTTCACCGAGCCGAATTCCGAGCCGTCCTTCAAGCCGTTCACCGAGCCGAATTCCGAGCCGAGGCCGCAAACTCCGGCGACCGTAAACACGTTTACGGCCGTAAACTCCGGACCGTAAACCCTTCAAAGACCGTAAACACAACTTCAGATCGCGAAAAAAACGACGTTTTTCACCATTTTTGCTCCAAAACTCGATCAAAAACTCGTTTTTATGAAAAACGCGAATAACAAACCCCCCCTAATTTTCAGAGATCTTTCCAAAAAGCAAGAATCTTTCCAAAATAAGATCAAATCGGCTCCAGATCTGACAAAGATGAGTGATACAATCCAAGCTCTGATACCAATTGTAAGTCCCCAATCTGCTTGTGTATCAATTAGATCCGTTTGATGGTGCGGAATCCCAATCAAACGGATGATGTCAGATCAAATAGAAGAGAAGGAGAAAAAGAAGATGATGAATCTTGTATGTATTGATATGAATGAAGATCCGAATACAAGATTCACACATACACTAACACACACTCTTTTCTCTCTCTCTAGAACACCTTCAAATGCACACACTTAAGCTCCTCTATTCTATGTGTTCATCCTTCACATGCACTCCTCAACCTATATATATATGGACCTAAGGCCAAGCCCAAAATACAAATAATCCAATGCTCGGTCCAAGCTACAATTAATCCTATACTATTTTTGGCCCAAATAATAAAAACAATAAATGCTTAGAAAAGCAAAGTATAAACCATATTTTTGACCCAACACACCCTTTTGTTGGATGTACACTCGTTGGTGTAATGGCCAGTCCTCCCACACTTGTAATAGGTCAATTCCTCACCACATTTCCCAGAGTGCTTCTTCTTGCACTTCTCGCACCATTTTGCTTCTCCTCTACCTCAAAACTTTTTGGAACCAGATTTTTAAAAAATGATCTTCTTGTTAGACCTCGATACTCCCTCAAACTTTCTCTTCTCTCCTAACTCTATTCTCTCCATACCCTTCTCCCTAATCTGGGTCTCTACGTTCCTTGCTGGCCAGATGGCCTCCATCAGAGCGTTGCTATCTTTACCAGTGGAACAAAGTCCGCCGGTAGTCCGTTAGCAAATTTGTCAACTTTTGAGAGTTCGGTAGGGACCAAATGGGGTACTAGCTACATTTTATCAGTGAAAGTGGCAACATACTCACTAACACTCATCTTGCCCTTCTTCAAATTGTGGAACTCATTATTGATCTCCAGAAGGTCTCTATCAAAGTAGTACTCCCTATTCAACTGTGCAAGGAAATCCTCCTATGACATCCTTTTTGCTTCTCCCTTTGGCATCGAGTCTGCCAATAGATTCCACCAACTCAACACTCCCGTCTTCAACTGTCGGACATCGAAAATTGTCTTATGTTTGTTGCTGCAGTCACAACAGTTGAAGACCATCTCCATCTCGGAGATCTAGTTCATAACTTGTATAAGTGTTGGGTTCTCAGATAGGCTGGGTGGTTTGGCTGCCATGAAATCCTTGTACTTGCAACCATTTCCTTTATTCCCTTCCTCAGGGTCATTTCTCCTAACCACTTGGGGTTCTACTAGACTAACAGTCCTACTATAATTTCCTTCCTTAGACTGTTCTATATTTAACTCAAGTTTCTCAACTGTAGTGTGTTTGAATCAAGTATTAAGAACGAAATCAGGAAAAGAAAGCGTTAAGAACACAAATGTAAATAATTCCTGTTTGGCTCGTTGATTGCGTCTGAACAAGTACAAAAGCACACAAGAGAGTAAAGCATAAAAGCTCAAAAGCTACTCTCGACTCCTATACTTACCCTATTTATAGGGTGATACAGACGCATACAAAAAATACATAAGGGCTAAACATTTGAGCTTCGACCTCTAAAACTGCCTTACATAATACATACATTCGAAGTGCTTGAATTCGACATCGATATGACCCAGACCTAAACGTATTTCAACACCTCACTAGATATTTCGAACCTTACAATCTCCCCCTTAGTGAGAAGTGTCGAGCTTAATCCATCATCTTTATGGTTTGGTGAAGTATCCAACGAACCTCCATATACCAGATAACCGTCTTTCAAATTTTAGCTTTATCTTCTGCAGTATTCTTCTTGCAATTTCCAAAATGAACTAACAGACTATTATATTGAGAGTTTGTGTACCTCTCCACATCAAAAACTTGGAATTTTTTTTTCTCATCTTCCCATTCTTGTTCTTTCCAAGAAAAACAACTCCCAAAGGTTTGTGTACAATCTCCCCATCAATATAGTCTTTGAGACTAATCTGTCCTTTCAGCACTGATTGAGGAACCTTCGTGGTCCTATTCATCATCAATGCAAGCTCGATATCAGTCACTACCAATGAATCATAGTAGTTATCTATGAATACTTTGATATGAGCAAACCCAATCAAGAAACCATCTTTGTTATTTTCTTGAAGCTTCGACACACCGACAATACTTAGTATCTTCGTCACATTGACAAGGTCATTCAAGTTCATCAGAGGGAAATCTGCAATCGAGAAGTCACAAGCAACATTATTCGCTCTGACCACATAATAGTGAGAATTTTGCAATAACCCTTCGAACAAACTTTCTCTTGAAATGTTCAACACTTTGACAATCTTGACCGAGGACCAAACTTCCTCTTCCTTTTTCCCCAAACATGCATGGAATCTCATCTTTAATCTATTATACTCATTTTTGTCTTCGAATTGATCAACCAGCTGATATTGAGCAGACACAAACATCATGTGATTTATTGGAAAATCCAGTTGATTAAAGTCAGAGTTTTCAATCTCATAACTTTTCGTTGGAATTTTCCAAAATCATGCATCTTCCTTGGTGAAACGAAGTGTTCAATTGTTTCGTAATACCAATGTTTATTGGGATCACCCGTGTTTACACCTGGTAGATCACGTTGTCGTTGTCTCAGAATGCTGTTAATCTATTGTTTCCTTTCAATTTCCTTCTCCACATTTCTCTTCTTCTCTTCTTCAGAAGGAGTAATTTAAATGGCCTTCCCTTTTTCACCCTTATCATGTTTTGCAGGAGTTGGTTTCGAACTTGAACTTGGCCCCCAACATTTTCTCCAATAACAATGCCTTTCGTTATTGATCTCAATGTTGTTGTGGTAGAAGTGGTTGTTAGAGAAACAAGAATTGATGTCGAAATTTGAGTTGATATCACCCTTCAATACCACTTTATTCTGATCGAAATCTTTCGAAGAGCCAACACCAAGTTCTACCCCTTGCACCACATGTTTCACAGGTGGGGCATTTATTGGCAATAGAATCACTATCTTCAGAATGGGTTCAAGCTCTGTCTTGATGTTGGATTCGATGAAAGAAATCATCTTCGAGATAGATTCTTGAGAGACAATAGATTGTTGAGAAAGATCAAGATTTTACAAAGATTCTTTTAAGCTTCCCAAGAACTCCTCTAGCTTTTCAAACACTTTATAATCTTTTTCTGTTTTCGTATCAAGCTTGTTTGAAAACGAAGTGTTATATTCCACAAGTTTCGTGATAGCTTCAGCAATGACATCAACCTTGCCATAAAGTATGGAGTAATTCTGCTCAATCTTTTCCACTTCCTTCGTCATCTTCAACTTAAGCTCTGCCACCTTGAGGTTTACAGATTCCTCGACCTTCTTGACTTGCTCCACAAAAATTTCATGACGTTCTTTTGCAACATCACGAAGTTTTGTAACCTCATACTCAAAATTTCGAGCATGATTCTTTAAACGTTCTTCATGTTTCTGCTTAATCTGCTCCATAGTAAGCTTTAGGCGATTCTTCTAAGACTTGAGCTTTATATCCACTTCAACACTAGAAATAGAGTTTCGTCCTCCTGTATCTGCTTGATTTTGTAACAACGAATTCAGCTTGTGATTAAGAATCTTAAATTGTTTTCCTGACATGAGCATGTGATCAGGAATATTATCTTCTTCAGGATTAAACTGAATTTATGCAAAAGATACCATGACATCATCATCAGGATCACTACAATTGTTCGACTCATAGAGCCCTATGTGTAGCAATAGTGACAGGTTCAACTACTGGCACTTCTTCGGGTGCATGGTCAATCACTCGTGGCTCAGGCTGCTGGTTTCCATTAGCGCTTCCTTATCCGTTGCCTCTTCTCACCATGACATTATATACACCAAAGCAGACGTTCAATGTACAATGATGATAATTAAGATAGAGAAAGCTCTATTTACGATAGACGCATAAATGGAAATAATACATGCCTTACAAACATCTATTATTCTACTGGCCTATAATCCATAAATCTCTCATCTTATCATCATACCAGTGCTCTCGTGCCAATACCTGAAATACAAAAAACTGAGTGGGTCAGGATTGGGAGCCTGGTGAGCACATAGGGTTTTCAACCCATAATAATTAATTTCTTTAAATTATTTGTTTTCATCACATCATTCAACCCGATTACCCATTCCTATTATCCTCACTTTCTGTCCCTAAAGCATCTAATTCAAGGGACCTATCCTAAGGATCATCTTCGGGATAGACAATAATGCTTAGGGGATTCCTTAACAATATATGTCAATAAGGCAACCATGACGGGGGGGGGGGGATGGAGTACACCTGGTGAACATTTAGTTCAAAAACACCTACAGGTTGCGAGCCTGGTAGCGTTCCACTAGACTGTCTAGAATAGTCTGTGGTCGTCATCTATACTCCGCTAGACGACTATATCATCTTTAAAGTGAAGGCCTCTCATCATCTATTTCATCTTTCATCTCTCATCATCTATATCATCTTTTATTTACCCATCTCTACCCAATATATTTATAGGTATAAAATACATTTACATTTTGAATCAAGTTAAATATGTATAAATTGTTCTTCTAGCATAGATATCAGGAACACATATAATAGACACATATAACATGTAACTTATCTTAAATACTTCATATCTATATGTAAGATGAAAGTAACTATGCACTCATTTGTTAAAGTGATGTCTCAAAACTTGGACAACGCTTCGCTTCTAGCAAATGACTTTTCCTTTGACGTAACCTAGTATGATTATCACTAAGTCTTAGGCTAATATTCTACATGGCTGAAAATATTCTAGACCTATCAATCATTCGAATGAATAACGATAGTTCTATCAAATAAGGATCAACCAGGTAGGAGAGTTGGGAGACAGGACCATTTCGGCGTATAGCTTTTCTGAAATCCAACAACTAAGCCAACATGACCATTCTAGACACCTTTCCCGTAAGTAGATCAATCAATATTATAAATTGGAATTACCGATAGTTATTATTTATAAATTCATAAAAACGACTATGAATTTAATTATAAATTACACTAAAATAAAATAGAGTGTAATTTAACTTACAGGGATTTCTTAGACAAAATTATGGAAATTGCACTGATGGAACTCCAGGATGATAGCTACTAGATGTCGGGCTTCTAGGGACCTCAGAACTTGCCAAAATACCTTAAACTCTAAGAAAAATTCAGACCAAATTGAGAAATATATATATATATATATATATATATATATATATATATATATATATATATATATATATATATATATATATATATATATATATATATATATAGAGAGAGAGAGAGAGAGAGATTTGGAGATGTGTTGGGAAGAATGAACCTTGGGCTCCTTTGGTCCGCTAACTTGTGTCCGAATCTGTGTGGGGCGATGTGGCTGGCTTCAAGAAGGTCATGTGCAAGGGGCATACGCACGTGCCGAATTTCAAAATTTCAAAATTACGTAACCTCTTCATATGGACTCTGTTTTTGACGTTCTATATATCCACATATAGCTATCAACGAGATCTATAACTTTCATTTAGACTCAATCGGCTAATTTTAAATTTTATTTATTTCACATGGGTTTAGACTTTTAAAACCCATATAAAATGCATAACTTTGTCATCCGACGTCCATTTCCGACTGTCTTTATATCGTTGGAATCGTATCAATGAGATCTTCAACTCTTGTTCCGATTGTTTTGGCTAAGAACCAACTGATCTAAAATTCGATTTCAGAGCTGTATACTGTTAGGCTAAATCTTAGAAAAATCATAACTTCCTCTAACGAAGTCAGATTTAGACGTTCTCTATATGTACGGTCTTAGTTTAACGACAACGGATACTTTCATTTAGATCATTAAGGCTAAAAAAGCAACCTAACAAAAATTTACCTATTATGACGTATGTTGTCGTATCGGGTCGGTCGTGAAACTTTGAATGATCATAACTTCTTCGTCATCATGTAACGTCCCATTTTCACAACAAAAAATTTTCAATTCAAATAAGGTAAAACTTCCTAATTATAAATCAATTATTAAGAAAAACCATTTATTCCAAAATATATTTATCTAAAATCAAAGTAATATAAGAATCGCGAAATCCTCAATGCTACTGATGAGTGTGTACAATCCTGCCTTCGCCTTTCCACGATCATCGATAGTACCTGAAAACATAAATATTTGGGTAAGCACAAAGCTTAGTGAGTTTTCCCCAAAATACCCCATACAACAAATGTACTAGCATTCGAACCCACTTCTCTCTTACATAGGTGATTATATCATAATCATTAAAAGCTAAAACTTGATGATTTCCAACTTATAACCACCTACTATAAGCTTAACGTACATCACTATTTATTTATAGGAATGGGTTGGGGTTGACCTCCAAAGTGATCCTACATATGTTGTATGCAAGTAGGTTCTCCCATTGAACCTAGATCTTGGGATCTCCAGTCAACTATGTTGGGTTTTCCTTTGCAATAACTTATTCGTTCATGGGTTGTAATCCCATTCCTCTTGACGACTTTGCAACTACCTCCATATTTAAAGCTTTGGTGAGTGGATCTACAATGTTATCCTTGGACCTTATGTAGTCAATTGAGATAACTCCAGTTGAGAGTAGTTGTCGAATGGTGTTGTGTCTTTGACGGATATGTTGAGACTTACCATTATACATAGCACTTTGCGCCTATCCAATTGCAGATTGACTATCGCAATGGATTGAGAATGCATAAATTGGTTTAGGCCATCCCGATATATCTTCCAAAAATTGTCGTAGTCATTCAGCTTCTTCTCGACTTTTATCAAGTGCTATAAACTCAGATTCCATGGTGGATCCAGCTATAAATGTTTGTTTTGAATATTTCCATGATATAGCTCCACCTCCAAGTATGAACAGAACCCGCTGGTTAACTTGGAATCTCTAATGTCAGATATCCAACTTGCATCACTATACCCTTCCATCACCTCGGGATTTCTTGTACAGTGCAACCCATATTTGCGAGTATACCTTAAGTATTGTAATACTCATTTAATACTCTTCCAATGTTCATCACTCAGATTATTGGTATATATACCCCGTATGCTTATTGCAAAAGTGTGACAACCCGAAATTTCTATTCTGTACAACCATTCACTTCAATAGAAGTCAGAACAGTTTCTGCTAACTTTTGAGCTGTGTAGAGTCAGTTTGAGTGTTCTAAAGCCTAGTACTTCAGGAGATAACAGGAGAGAGGATGCCCTAGGGTTTATTGTGCATCAATAAAGTCCCAAAACTCCAAGAGTTTGGAGTTTACGGCCTAAACATGGTGTTTACGGCCGTAAACCCCAAGGGGTATAAAAGTGACACTTAGTCATTTTTATCACTTTTTCACAATTTCAAAGCTAGAACTCAAATCCTCTCAAGTATCATCCGATTTTCCTTCTTGATCTTCAACTATGTAAGTGTTTCTAGTCCTAATAATTTGATATCTTACTTAATCTAGTGATCTTACATGATTTCATCCGTGAAATCATTCCATTTGTGTAGATCTTCAAGTGTTCTTAGTTTCACCAAGAACACCAAGAACACACACTAGTGTTCTTGGACTTCTAGCACCTTTTCAAGCTTCTACATAGTAAGTACTCTTACCCTAGTGTGTTATAAGACTTGATACACTTCTTAATCATCTAGAAAACATAAGGAAACACAAGATCAAAGGTGTTTACGAAGCCTTGGATACTAGTCTAGAAAACATAAGAAAACTTCATAAACCCTAATGAAGGGGCCAAAGTGTGCCCTAGTCCGTTACCAAGCCTTGGATACTAGTCTAGATACCATCCTTGCTGTGCTTAGGACTTAAAACATCAACAATACCATAAACCATTTGGGTTTACGGCCGTAAACCCAAGGAGAAATGGTCCAAGGACCGTAAACTCCACAAAGGAGTGAAATGGTGCCCTAATCACTTCCTAAGGCTTAAACATGAAGTAGGAATGCTTCTTATGACCTTTAAAGCTTCAAAACACAAAATGGTAAAAGTACCATGAGTTTACGGCCGTAAACGCATGGGTTTACGACCGTAAACTCAATGAGAGTTGGTCCCAAAACCGTAAACTCCAAAAGAGTTTACCCTTGGACCCCAAACTCAAATACAAGGTCCTACCATCCTTAGATGCAATCCTTAGTACTTATAACACTTAAATAAGGTGTTTTACATGTCCTAGGATGTCTTAACTTGGTTAATTAGTTGTTTAATGACTAATTGGATACATATATGTGTTATTATATGTTAACTAGGATCCTTGTGTGTGTTCAAGTCTTCACTTGACACTTAGCATCCTATACTATCCGTTCATCCAAACCACTCACTACAGGTGAGTTCATACCCCTTAATCAATCTTTAAATGATTTTAAATGCTTTTGTGTGGGGGGGGGGGGGATACAAGTTGATCTTTTATAGTTATTATATCAATCACATGTGATTAATAACTACCAATCAAGTGGATTTCTTACTTTCAAACTGTGTTATCAAACAAACTACTTTTCAAACTGTTTTGTCAAACTCTTTTACATGTCCAATACTCTTATCAAACTCTTTTACATGTCAAATACTTTTACTTAAACTCTTTTTAACTTATATTCTGTTAAATGTATATCTTTATAGATAGTTATATAAGTAGGATTGAAAGGACTTAGGACTGATAACTCACCTTAACCTCCTGTTCCTCGTTTGGTTGTGGACTTAGGGTATCGGTTATTTGTCCGAAGGTCGTTTGAATCCTAGTTATATATCATGTATATGTATATAGATATAAAAGTTCCTTCTTTCTATTCAATACCTTTGGGTAGCAAAGGTATACATATATGTTCATACATACAAATCACATTAATAGTAAGCTACAATAGGCGTAGTTTAGGAAGTTACTAATACTATTACTAGAACAATGGAACATACAATGAGTCAGTTCATACATGAGTCTATACATTACAATACAGCTAGTACATACTATACATTTTACAAGAAAACATACATGCTAGACAGAGAGAGAACATACAATACCATACAGAGAGAACATACATACATACTAGACAGAGAGAGAACACACAATACAGCTAGTACATTCAATACATATACAAGAATACTATTACAGTTATGTGAGCCACGTAACGGGGCATGGCACTACCTGTCATGACCATTTTGTATCCAGAATCTCCTTAAGTGGGGAGCGTATGAGTTTGCGTATAGATCTATACCGGATTGACTATCCTACACCTTGCTGCTCGCTACAGTGGGACTTGCAAGTCTACGGGTGCCAAACGTCATTTCTTCCGACATCTTACATTGTCGCGATCTATAGTCGGTAGCAGGGTACAGGCCGATCACATGGTACTTTAAATTACAATTGGTTTAAGGTAGTTAGTACAACAGTAATTACTTAATACAACACTACAGTACTATTTCATTTTCCCATTGCATTCACTTTGTGATCTTCATACAATATACAGTAATGTAAAAACTATATTTTTGGATAATGATAGTCAGATTTGGGAAAATACATACTCTTACAAGAGACATACACACGACCACTAGATGCCTTGGTAGAAGGCTACTTTTAGTAGGAAACATAGGGTTTTCTAGGAGAGTTCAAAACATCTTACAAAACATCTTACAAACACTTTCATACAAATACAAACACTAATATACTTATGATCTCACTAGCTTTAAAGCTGATACTCTCTTTCAAAATAACTTGTATCCTCAGGTTGCCAGTAGGCAGGTACCGGAGCCAGGTTTTGAGAAGATGGAGCTCGTTCAAGACTCATCTTTTATTTTGATTCATATTTTTGGTGTCTATATAACTTGACAGAACACACTTGTATGAAATTATATTATTAATGCAATGGATGATGTTGTTGCTTGTTTACTACTATGCATTGTTGTGATACTGTACATGACGTCCTCCACCCCCGAACGATTCCGCCGTTCCGGTTTTGGGGTGTGACAGATTGGTATCAGAGCATTGTTTATAGTGAATTGAGTATATCAACCCATAAAAGATATACAGACTATAAATACAATGGGATTAAAATACTCTGACCAAGAGTTTATACCTTTTAAATAATAAAATATTTAACTAAGTTTACATGCCTGCATTCATACTAAAATCAGTGTCACTAGGACAGAACAAAAGTATTACAATTGTTGGGCAGCACAAGTAGACTTAGAGACATATAGTCAAATCTGGGAAGATATAGCCTGATCAACTATATTATCCGAGGAGTGACTAGCATGTGCCTAAGTGTGGTTGTGAGGTTGCAACAAGTCTAAAAACTTACCAACACTACTACAATGAGAACATTAGAACATAACATAAACTTAAAATACTATAGGAGTATTTTTGTGTTACTATAATTACTTATCTGAGAACTAAAGGTCTTTATTAGTATATCAATAGTTGCTGAGTGGATACACTAAGGTTATATGTACTAGGATGTCATAGACTTAGAATCTGTGACCTTTGCTTTACTTCCTGTTCCTTGTTTGGTTGTGGACTTAGAGTTAGGGTCACTTATTCGAAGATCTATCCTGTTTTGAGTACATATAACTGGTATGCACTAAACAAGTATTGAAGTAACTGATAAAGATCATCTTATAATTATCTTATTAGTCGTCTATTTAGTTATTTATTATATCCCTTTTCTGGCGTAGATATCATGGCTGGATTCCATATCCCCGGAGACCCGTACTATCCCAACCACGACAATGCTGGATGGCTTGAAGAAGAGCTAGAAGATGATCACCCAATCCCTTTGGATGACCACTATGCTGAGGGTTTTTCTGATGGTTTTGACTCAGAGCCGGAAGTCAACAACCTACCCCCAGCTGCTCAAGACCCAAACCCGAACCCTCGTCCAACATTTCAAGGACCCACACCTCTGTGGGCCACAAACTTGAATAGATGGAGTCAGGAACAGGGTCAATCCATTCCCTACAATGGAGACAGAAGCTTCTACAACCTCACCGAGGGAGGTTCAGCTGACAGGGTCCTACCCATCATGGTTCGTAGGATTTCTCGGAACACGGAACAAGGTCGAGCGACTATCGACCGAGTCTTAGAGATTGACGCCAACTCTGGCGTTAACACAGTCTGCATCCGCCAGCTAGAGTCTGCTAATGAAAGGACTCAGGTTCGCAATGCAGTTCTGCAGAGGGAACTTGCTGAAACCCAAGCTGAAGTCAAGGAACTTCGAGCTCAACAAGTAAGATCTGAAAGGCGTATGAGGGACATAGAACGTCTTCTATCGGATTCAAGAACTCACTCTAGTAGTTCTCGTCGCCGTTAGAGTCTCATCGACTACTCTTTTGGATATAACCTAGTTTGTGTAAAAACTCTAGTCTAATCTCCTATCTTTGTAAATCTTAGACCTGTTAGGTCTTGATTAGGTCGTAGTTCTGTCAAAATTTCCCATCTTGGTTGATGTAATGCCTATTTCTAGGCCATTTTTCCCAAACTTATTACATCTGTAATACCAGTATTATTGACAGATATCTAATCTCACGGAAATTATTATCCAATTGCTAGCATCTACTAGCACTAGATCATCCTTCAATCGTGCTATTCAATTGTGTTGTTGGGCTATGGAGAGTTAGTCCATGAGTTATTCTCATCAATTTTCCTATTAAATTCTTAACAATGTCTTCATCTTTCTAAAACTTATAGTTAAAAGATGCCTCCACGTCGATCAACAAGATGCGATCCTCCGATAACTGCAACACTACCTGCTCCTCAAATCGATACGGCAACATTAAATGCTGCTGTAGCTGCGGCTGTGGCTACAACCATGGCTCAATATCATTCATCTGGTTCCACTGGAGGAGGAACCCATGTTCAATCTACTCATGGTGAAATCCCTGTGCGCTTGAGAGAGTGCTCCTACAAGGACTTCACCAGTTGCAAGCCACTGTCCTTTAAAGGGACTGGCGGAGTCATTGCCCTCTCGCAATGGTTCGAAAAGACAGAGTCGATCTTCGAGATATGCTCATGCCCGGAGGGAAGCTAAGTCAAATTTGCTGCATGCACCTTCGAGACAAAGGCCCTGACATGGTGGAATAGCCATGTCAAGTCACTATCTCTTGTGGTGGCTAATGCTATGGGCTGGGAAACTTTGAGAGACCTCATGATTGAGGAGTACTGCTCGAGGGGCGAAATCCAAAAACTGGAGGAGGAACTGTGGAGCCTAACCATGAAGGGCTCCGACATAGTCTCCTACACCGCCAGGTTCTGTGAGCTGGTGGCCCTCTGTCCTAACATGGTTCATACAGAGGGGAAGAAGATTGAAAGGTACATATGGGGGCTGGTGCCTCCATTCCAGGGAAATGTTTTGGCTTCAAACCCCACTACATTCGATAGTGCCAAGCGATTGGCACAGCGGCTTATAGACCATGGGGTTCGTACCCCGGCCGCAACAATAACCCTGGCCATCTCGGAACTTTCCAAAACTGCTGATTCCAAGCGGAAGCTCTAGTATGACAACAAGAAGAAGAAGGCTGCCAAAAAGCAGCGGGTCGTGGCAGTTCATGCTGCGATAGCACCTGCCACTGCTGCTGCTCCGGTAAAGCAGTACGCTGGAAGTTTGCCTAAGTGCAACCAGTGCAACTTCCACCACATTGGAGCCTGTCGTGAAATGCAATGCTCTAACTGCAACAGGAAGGGGTACACTGCCCGCTTCTGCAAGGCTCCAGCGAAACCAATCACCCAAGTCCCCGGCGCTGGTGTGGGCCAAGCTTGCTACGGTTGTGGCGAGGTGGGCCACTACAAGAGGAACTGCCCGAAGGCAGGGAATGCCGGTGGAGTGGGAAGGGTTCTGGCCATAGGCCACGAGGAAGCGGTTGCCGAGCCCACAGTGGTCACTGGTACGTTTCTCCTCGATAACTCTTATGCATGCATACTGTTTGATAGTGGAGCGGAAAGGAGTTTCGTGAACCAAAAATTTGCTCATTTACTTAAGCAAAAATCACGAACACTTAAAGAACCGTTCACTGTAGAAATGGCTAATGGAAAGACGGAGAGCACTAGCAATATATTCATAGGGTGTACCCTAACACTAGATAGCCATTTTTTTTCGATCGACCTCATGCCAGTCTCAATTAAAAGTTTCAACGTCATTATCGGCATGGACTGGTTGAGTGTACATCATGCCGACATCATGTGTTATGAAAAGGCTGTTCGCCTTAATCTACCATCTGGCGAAACTCTAGTCGTTTATGGCGACAAACCTGGAACGAACCTTCGTATCATCTCGAGCATTCAAGCTCAGAAATTCTTGCGAAAAGAATGTCGTGCATTCCTTGCTCATGTGGTCGATGTGAGCCAAGAAACGAAAGACATTCAGAACATTCCAGTAGTACGCGACTTTCCCGACATCTTTCCAGAAGAACTCCTAGGATTACCTCCGCAACGTTAAGTCGAGTTCAGAATCGACTTAGTTCCAGGGGCTACCCCCGTAGCCAAATCGCCCTATCGTCTAGCACCTGCAGAGATGCAAGAACTATCCTGTCAACTTAACGAACTGCTCAGCAAGGGCTTTATAAGACCAAGCTTCTCACCCTGGGGAGCTCCAGTCTTGTTCGTCAAGAAGAAAGACCGATCATTTTGTATATGCATTGACGACAGGGAGCTCAACAAGCTGACCATCAAAAATCGTTACCCTTTGCCTCGTATTGACGATTTATTTGACCAACTTCAAGGGGCGAAATTCTTTTCAAAAATCGACTTAAGATCCAGATATCACCAACTACAAGTGCTAGGGGAGGATGTTCCGAAGACAGCCTTCCGAACTCGTTATGGGCACTACGAATTCGTAGTGATGCCGTTCGGATTAACAAACGCACCTTCAGTATTCATGGATTTAATGAATAGGGTGTGTCGTCCTTACTTGGATCAGTTCGTCATCGTCTTCATCGATGACATACTTATCTAATCTCGTAGTAAGGAAGAGCATAGTCAACATCTACAACAGGTCTTGGAAACACTGCGTTCGGAGAAGCTCTATGCGAAGTTCTCGAAATGTGAATTTTGGATCCGAAGAGTCGAATTCTTAGGGCACGTGGTTAGCGAAGAGGGAATACACGTGGACCCTTCCAAAATCAAAGCCATTGAGAGCTGGTCAGCACCAAAGACGCCTACAGAAATTCGTCAATTTCTAGGCCTCGCTTGCTACTATCGCAGGTTCATTCAGAACTTCTCCCGCATCGCGAAACCTCTTACAACACTGACCCAGAAAGGCGTGGCCTTTGACTGGGAAGAGAAGAAGGAGAGAGCGTTCCAAACGCTCAAGCGAGCCTTGTGCACCGTGCCAATACTGTCCCTCCCCGAAGGGATAGAAGACTTCGTTGTCTATTGCGATGCGTCAAATCAAGGGCTCGGCTGTGTTCTGATGCAACGAGGTAAGGTCATCGCCTATGCCTCGAGACAGCTAAAGACACACGAGGTCAACTACACTACCCACGATCTTGAGCTAGGAGCAGTTGTGTTTGCTCTGAAGATCTGGAGACACTACTTGTACGGTACAAAAAGCACTATCTTTACAGACCACAAAAGCCTACAAAATATATTCGACCAGAAGGAACTCAACATGAGACAACGACGGTGGGTCGAGCTACTCAGTGATTACGAATGTGAAATTCGCTATCATCCCGGCAAGGCCAATGTAGTAGCTGATGCCCTAAGTCGGAAAGAATACTCTGGTCGTAGAGTCAAATCATTGACTATGACTATCCATTCACACTTGTCCACACAAATTAAGGAGGCTCAGCTCGACGCTTTGAAACCTGAAAATGTGGCGGATGAATCCCTGAGAGGGATGGATAAGAACTTGGAAGTCAAGGGTGGCAGAACTTATTATCTCATGGATCAGATCTGGACCCCGAAACACGGTGGTTTCAGAGACTTGGTCATGAACGAGGCGCACAACACTCGTTATTCCGTCCACCTAGGTTCAGATAAGATGTATCTGGATCTTAAAAAGCTATACTGGTGGCCTAACATGAAAGCAGAGATTGCTACCTTCGTGAGTAAATGCCTTACTTGCGCCAAGGTCAAGGTCGAATACCAGAAACCCTCCGGCTTACTACAACAGCAGGAGATACCTGAATGGAAGTGGGAGCGGATCACTATGGACTTCATAACCAAGTTGCCCAAGACAATGGATGGACTTGATACCATATGGGTCATTGTCGACAGATTGACCAAGTCCGCACACTTCCTGCCTATCAAAGAAACAGACAAGATGGAGAAGCTTACAAGAACCTACATTCGGGAGATTGTACGACTGCACGGTGTTCCCATACCCATTATCTCGGACAGAGATAGTAGGTTCACTTCGAGGTTCTGGTAGTCGCTACAAAGTTCCCTAGGAACTAGGCTGGACATGAGTACAGCCTACCATCCACAGACCGATGGGCAAAGTGAGAGGACTATCCAAACCTTGGAAGATATGTTGCGAGCCTGTGTGATCGACTTTGGGAAAGCATGGGATACTCATTTACCCCTTGTTGAATTTTCCTACAACAACAGTTATCACACGAGCATAAAGGCTGCTCCATTCGAGGCCCTCTATGGCCGAAAGTGCAGATCCCCTCTGTGCTCGGCTGAGGTGGGTGATACCCAGTTAGCTAAAGGACGAATTCCTGAAAGCGCTCTCACGGGTCCGGAAATCATTCGAGAAACGACAGAGAAGATCGTTCAGATTCGTGAACGATTGAAAGCCTCTAGAGACTGACAGAAAAGCTACGCTGATAAACGAAGGAAACCATTGGAATTCCAGGTAGGCGACCGAGTTCTATTGAAGGTCTCACCCTGGAAGGGCTTAATACGCTTTGGAAAGCGTGGAAAGCTAAATCCAAGATACATAGGGCCTTTCGAGATTCGTGCCAGAATCGGCCCTGTAGCTTACAAGCTTAACTTACCACGCGAACTCAGTAACATACATTCTACTTTCCACGTCTCGAACTTGAAAAAGTGTCTGTCCGACGAGACTCTTGTAATCCCACTCGACGAGATCGAGATCAACGAGAGCCTCAACTTCGTGGAAGAACCTGTAGAGATCATGGACCGAGAGGTCAAGCAAACAAAACAAAGCCGTATCCCGATAGTGAAGGTTTGCTGGAACGCCAAGCGAGGACCGGAATTCACTTGGGAGCGAGAGGATCAGATGAAACTGAAATATCCTCGTCTTTTTACTTAGTTATTTGTAACTACTTATTTGCTTAAACTCTAATTTCGGGACGAAATTCCTTCTAACGGGGGGATGATGTGACAACCCGAAATTTCTATTCTGTACAACCATTCACTCCAATAGAAGTCAGAACAGTTTCTGCTAACTTTTGAGCTGTGTAGAGTCAGTTTGAGTGTTCTAAAGCCTAGTACTTCAGGAGATAACAGGAGAGAGGATGCCCTAGGGTTTATTGTGCATCAATAAAGTCCCAAAACTCCAAGAGTTTGGAGTTTACGGCCTAAACATGGTGTTTACGGCCGTAAACCCCAAGGGGTATAAAAGTGACACTTAGTCATTTTTATCACTTTTTCACAATTTCAAAGCTAGAACTCAAATCCTCTCAAGTATCATCCTATTTTACTTCTTGATCTTCAACTATGTAAGTGTTTCTAGTCCTAATAAGTTGATATCTTACTTAATCTAGTGATCTTACATGATTTCATCCGTGAAATCATTCCATTTGTGTAGATCTTCAAGTGTTCTTAGTTTCACCAAGAACACCAAGAACACACACTAGTGTTCTTGGACTTCTAACACCTTTTCAAGCTTCTACATAGTAAGTACTCTTACCCTAGTGTGTTATAATACTTGCTACACTTCTTAATCATCTAGAAAACATAATGAAACACAAGTTCAAAGGTGTTTACGGTCCAAGATGTTCTTGGACCGTAAACCCTAATGAAGGGGCCAAAGTGTGCCCTAGTCCCTTACCAAGCCTTGGATACTAGTCTAGATACCATCCTTGATGTGCTTAGGACTTAAAACATCAAAAGACCTTAAACCATTTGGGTTTACGGCCGTAAACCCAAGGAGAAATGGTCCAAGGACCGTAAACTCCACAAAGGAGTGAAATGGTACCCTAATCACTTCCTAAGGCTTAAACATGAAGTAGGAATGCTTCTTATGACCTTTAAAGCTTCAAGACACAAAATGGTAAAAGTACCATGAGTTTACGGCCGTAAACTCATGGGTTTACGACCGTAAACTCAATGAGAGTTGGTCCCAAAACCGTAAACTCCAAAAGAGTTTACCCTTGGACCCCAAACTCAAATACAAGGTCCTACCACCCTTAGATGCAATCCTTAGTACTTATAACACTTAAATAAGGTGTTTTACATGTCCTAGGATGTCTTAACTTGGTTAATTAGTTGTTTAATGACTAATTGGATACATATATGTGTTATTATATGTTAACTAAGATCCTTGTGTGTGTTCAAGTCTTCACTTGACACTTAGCATCCTATATTATCCGTTCATCCAAACCACTCACTACAGGTGAGTTCATACCCATTAATCAATCTTTAAATGATTTTAAATGCTTTTGTGTGGGGGGGGGATACAAGTTGATCTTTTATAGTTATTATATCAATCACATGTGATTAATAACTACCAATCAAGTGGATTTCTTACTTTCAAACTGTGTTATCAAACAAACTACTTTTCAAACTGTTTTGTCAAACTCTTTTACATGTCCAATACTCTTATCAAACTCTTTTACATGTCAAATACTTTTACTTAAACTCTTTTTAACTTATATTCTGTTAAATGTATATCTTTATAGATAGTTATATAAGTAGGATTGAAAGGACTTAGGACTGATAACTCACCTTAACCTCCTGTTCCTCGTTTGGTTGTGGACTTAGGGTATCGGTTATTTGTCCGAAGGTCGTTTGAATCCTAGTTATATATCATGTATATGTATATAGATATAAAAGTTCCTTCTTTCTATTCAATACCTTTGGGTAGCAAAGGTATACATATATGTTCATACATATAAATCACATTACTAGTAAGCTACAATAGGCGTAGTTTAGGAAGTTACTAATACTATAACTAGAACAATGGAACATACAATGAGTCAGTTCATACATGAGTCTATACATTACAATACAGCTAGTACATACTATACATTTTACAAGAAAACATACATGCTAGACAGAGAGAGAACATACAATACCATACAGAGAGAACATACATACATACTAGACAGAGAGAGAACACACAATACAGCTAGTACATTCAATACATATACAAGAATACTATTACAGTTATGTGAGCCACGTAACGGGGCATGTCACTACCTGTCATGACCGTTTTGTATCCAGAATCTCCTTAAGTGGGGAGCGAATGAGTTTGCGTATAGATCTATACTGGATTGACTATCCTACACCTTGCTGCTCGTTACAGTGGGACTTGCAAGTCTACGGGTGCCAAACGTCATTTCTTCCGACATATTACATTGTCGCGTTCTATAGTCGGTAGCAGGGTACAGGCTGATCACATGGTACTTTAAATTACAATTGGGTTAAGGTAGTTAGTACAACAGTAGTTACTTAATACAACACTACAATACTATTTCATTTTCCCATTGCATTCACTTTGTGATCTTCACACAATATACAGTAATGTAAAAACTATATTTTTGGATAATGATAGTCAGATTTGGGAAAATACATACTCTTACAAGAGACATACACACGACCACTAGATGCCTTGGTAGAAGGCTACTTTTAGTAGGAAACATAGGGTTTTCTAAGAGAGTTCAAAACATCTTACAAAACATCTTACAAAACATCTTACAAACACTTTCATACAAATACAGACACTAATATACTTATGATCTCACCAGCTTTAAAAATGATACTCTCTTTCAAAATAACTTGTATCCTCAGGTCGCCAGTAGACAGGTACCGGAGCCAGGTTTTGAGAAGATGGAGCTCGTTCAAGACTCATCTTTTATTTTGATTCATATTTTTGGTGTCTATATAACTTGACAGAACACACTTGTATGAAATTATATTATTAATGCAATGGATGATGTTGTTGCTTGTTTACTACTATGCATTGTTGTGATACTGTACATGATGTCCTCCACCCCCGAACGATTCCGCCGTTCCGGTTTTGGGGTGTGACAAAAAGCTAAGTCAGGTCTGGTACAACTCATAAGGTACATCAGACTATCAATAATTCTTGCATATTCGACTCATATTTGCGAGTATACCTTAAGTATTGTAATACTCATTTAATACTCTTCCAATGTTCATCACTCAGATTATTGGTATATATACTCCGTCTGCTTATTGCAAAAGCTAAGTCAGGTCTGGTACAACTCATAAGGTACATCAGACTACCAATAATTCTTGCATATTCGACTTGTGCAACTCCTTCACCTCTATGTTTACTTAGATGGTGACTTGTATCAATTGGTGTCCTAGCCACAGTTGTAACGACCAAAAAATCCAAGGTAACAATTTCATTTTTATTATAATTAAAACACTAATGTAACTTTGTTCAAAACATTGAAAAGCATTTCAAATAAAACAATTATCAGAGTTCGATCCCAAAGATCACATATTATGGAAAACACGGGTGTATGTGCTGCGATCGTCCCAAGCTCTTCTATTTGAAAACTGGAGTACCTGAAATAAAAATAAAAACCGTAAGCACAAATCCTAGTGAGTTCCCCAAATACCACAAACCAAATGAAACATCCCAAAGACCATGACCAAAAATTTCATTTTTAATTAATAAATAAGACCATAGTTATCAAAACCATCACATCAAAACATAAGTAATAGTATCTCATATCAAAACATCTGTCAAAATATCAGAGTAAATATCCCAGGCCATAAACATAATGGTGTGTGCACTGCAGTCATCCCGAGCTCTTCCCCTTGCTACCGGAAGTACATGAAACCAAAACTGAAAACTGTAAGCACGAAGCTTAGTGAGTCTCCCCAACTACCACATACCATACACATATCATATAAACATATCTTGGGCCCCGCCCCTGCTACATCGAGTCAAGCTCGGCATCGGCTTTCTCGGCATCGGGCCCCGCCCAACATCGACCCCTATGTGGAATCAGGCCCCACCCCGCATTGAGCCTCGCCCGGCATCGAGCACATCTCGTAATACATATGAGCATAATCAATAATACACATAAACCTAAGCATATAACATTAACACTTAAACATTCCCTGGGCCCCGCCCGACATCGGACCGTAATCCGGTAACATACTAACATTCCTCGGGACCGCCCCGACATCGGACCGAAGTCCGGAAACATACAAGTACAAGGACATGCAAGAATCACATAGACATCAATCATACAAACATTCATCGGGACCGCCCCGACATCGGATCAAAATCCGGAAAAGCATATAAACCTACATCGGGCCCCGCCCGACATTAAATCGTAGTCTGGAACTACTACTAACTAAATGGGCCGGCCTTGGTGCCTTAGACTCGTTCCTACTGGAGGAAACTCACATCAAATGCTAACTGTGAAATCTCGTGTGAGGAATCTCTGACGACTGCTCCAACGACTCCCCGACTATCAATTTCACAATAACACTTAATCAAAACCTGATAATCCTTCTTAGGGTAAAATGACCATTTTACCCCTAGTAAAAGTCAACATCCTGGTCAAAGTCAAAGTCAAGGTCAACTCCAAGTCAACCCAAATCGTCGAGTTATCTCCCAACTCGGCGAGTTCCTATACTACTCAGACTCTTGGTCAACCGAGTCAACTCGTCGAGTCCCTTCACAGACTCGTTGAGTTCTACCTGGAATATAATCGGGACAACCCAGCTTCAACTCGTAGAGTCCCTTACTGGACTCGCCGAGTTCCCTTGTCTGTCAGGCTATCTTAATGGATTAAGCCCCTACACTTCAGATCCAAGCTTCATACTTCACATAAACCCTGAAAACGCCCTTTTAAGGGTAAAGTTTCCGACTTTACCCATTAATACCACTTCTTAAAGGGTTTAGCTCAAACCCTAATTCCCTTGGGACCTAGATGTCACACCCCGCTAAAGCGGAAACGCAAGATATGACAGCGATAACGGTTTCATTGCAAAAGATAAAGATACATCACCATAGCAATATTCAAAAGTTTACAACCCATAGCTTAATAGAAACAAGTACAAGTTTTTCCAAAATAACATTGTTCAAAATATAACTTCATAAATAACTTCAACACGATGCAGCATGCTCTATGATGATGAATCTTTATATCCACTTACTAATTATTTCCTGAAAAAGCATGTAAAACGAGCGTCAACTATGAAAATAGTTGGTGAGTTCACAAGTTTATAAAATCAAGATTTGGAATAAGGCTTTTCATAAATACAAGTACATTGCTTTAATGAGAAACAAAGTTGATTGCTATGATTGATAACAAGTTTATTGCTATAACGAGAAACGAGTTTGTATGTGTATGAGCAAACAATGAGTCTCAACCAAACCTATGACTGAAGCCCTATCAAGATCTATGCTTATCGTTCCATAGATGAATATGGTATCATGCACTCCAGCAATAGGGCGAGTGAGGAGTTGTCAATTCCTAATAGCGCTATCCATAATGACCATTGGCTCAAAGAGTTAATGGTTAGAGATAAGGGAAGGGCCTTAGTACGATAAGTTCTCATGTTCCGTGTTGCATAGACATACATAGAGAGACATAGCAATAAAATAGCAATCATGTTTGATACAAATCAATTTAAATACAACATTCAAATAATAGTTTTTCGGGACATGCTTTTCCACCCCAAAACATAAAAACTGAAAATAGGGGTGTGCGTGAATACTCACAATGTTTCGAGTAGGTACAAGTAGTGCCTCGGAATACACCAACGCCTTACTACCGGGATCCTACGACATCAAACACACACTAGTGAGTTTCCATGTCGAAATCTAATGCTAATATACTAAACTCTACATATAGAGAAATGCCGAATTTATGTTCTAATATCGGTTTTATATTAATTGGTTACGATTTTTCTGAAATGGTGAAATTCTATAAGTCATGTGATTAAGAAAATTTTGGATATTAATTTTCCAGATTTAGTAATATAATTTGAGGGTATTTCAACACATTTAAAGGTGTTTTAAATTCCTAAAAACGCAAAATATTATCAAATAGTTTCCAAAAATTTTCAAACCTTGTATTTTCATTCTAAATACAATAGAGGTTTTCCAGAAAATTTCCCTTGAATTTTTGATATGGTTAACTATTTTTCCAAGTTTTTAAGCCTTCATAACCAAATAAATTCACGAAAAATAGCATTCAAAGGATGAAAATTCTCAAACTTTTTATTTTACTGTTATTACACATTACTAAGCTAGGAAAAATATAAAAATGGATTTCCAAGCTGTTTAATTATATTTTATGTATTTTGAGCATTTATTCTAATAAAAATTGAAATAAATAGAAAACAGTTTCCAAAATTACTCAAACGTTTTATTTAACTGTTATTATACATAACTAGGCTGGGAAAAATATACAAGATATTTTTCAGTGGTTATTTCTATTTTTCCTTGTTTTATCCCCTTAAATAATCATTAATTGAAGAATAAATAACAAACAGTTAAAATAAATTACCAAAAATTTTTGTAACATCATTTACAGTGTAAGTAATCCGGGAAAAATACCAAAAGTGATTTTCATGTTGTATAATCCGGTTTTGGGTATTTATGTGTATTTAAGTGTATTTAAGTGTATTTAACCTTAGAAAATAGGAGAAAAATAGTATACAGTAGAGGAAAATCATCAAAATTTTTATGTATCCTCCTAATGTACAACATGATGTTCTGGTAAATTTTCATGAATTTTGGATAATCAGAACTATATTTCCTATTTTTAGGCCATTATAACTACCAAAAATTGGGAAAAATAGAAAGGCATGATGAAAAATTCAGAAATTATTTTTCTGAGTCTCCCACCACAGGTAAGAGCTGCGAAAATTGTTAGATACAATTTTCACACTCTTTAAAGTGGTTTTGTGATTTATTGCACCCAAACAAAAAGAAAATCGAAAATCATACTAAACAGCAACATAAATCGATGTATTTTATTCACCATAGGGGTCATCCACTAATTTATTCCGGATTTATAGACCTCTGGAAGTATTTTATGTGATTTATGCCCTTGTTTTCTTGCAACAATTTTAATAAATCAAGGAAACGATAAAAACTCTTGGGATTTTCCAGATATTCATATTACCTTAATGGGAATCTGGAAAAATTTTGATTTGAGCAGAAAAGAACTTTTAGATATTTTTCTAGACAAAATCATTTACATGCACTATTAACAATGTACTTTGATCATCAAGCTCTTTAGCTTGGTGTTCTTCACATGCATCACGGTTTGAAGACCATTCATGGACATATGTTTGTTATAGTGATGTTTTTAAAGGAAATACTTGAATGCATAAGGTGTATGAGCCTTTAAAACTTGTAAAAATCTGAACCTTAGTGTTTGACATAGGTTTTGGTCCTTGGATTTCACCATTAAACAACATGCATGTTGTTCTTGGATGAAACCCTACCACCATCATCATCAAACACGACATTCATGAACATGTTCATGAATGTTCATAAAGAATGGTGTAGAAGGAGGAGAAGTACAAGAAAACCCTTTAAAAACAAGAAGGAAAAGTAAGGAAAATGAAGGATTTTCGTGAATACCTTGAAGAACAACCTTAGAAGATGAAGATTTGAGTGTGGAGAGGTGTTCTTGGCTGATGATTTTCGTGGGTTTGGAGAGAGAGGAGGAGAATTTGAGAGTTGAAAGGGTGGAGTGTGAGAGAGAGTGAAGAGAGAAGTGGAAGAGTGGGGATTGTGTTTTAATGATTGAAGTTTTGGGAAGAGAGAGGGCATGAGGGAGAGGATGCACGAATTTTATGAGTGAGAGAGGCTCCCTCTCTCCTAAAATTCAAATTATATAATTCTCCCTTCAATTTTTATAAAACCTAAATTTTTATAAAAATGTTTCTTTAAGCAATTTTTGATTTATTTAAAAATCTTGTTTTTAACTAATAAATTATGATTAATGTATGATAATTTAAATTTCTATTTCATTGATTATAATCTATAATTTGATTAATAAAAATTTTATATTAGGAAGTTTATAGCAAATTTTATAAAGTTTTTAAGCTTTAAAGTTTATAAATTTGGATTTTTGGGCTCTTTAGAGTTTTTGGAACATTGTTTGATATTCACCATCATATTGGGATGAAATTAGAATATTTTAATTTATTTTTAGGGTTTTATACCCTTTTTCAATTGTAACAAAGTTTGAAGTTTTATTCTAATTCGGGTATTGGCATTTCCTATTGTAGTTAAATAACTTACTAGAATCGTAAGAGTCAAGTATATTAGTCCTAGATCTTAGTTGGATCCTAGTTTATGCAAGATTTTGACCTAATTTATACTACTAGGCGATGCCATGTTGTGCATGAATGGTTTTTATAAAGATGCATGAGTCCGAGAATGACCTGAATTGACAGTTGTCACAGTATCCCCCACTCAAAAAGAATTTCGTACCGAAATTCATTCTATGTCATCGTTTGTCATCGCATGGGAAAAGTTGTGGATACTTTTCCTTCATGAAGTCCTCACGCTCCCAGGTGTACTCCGGCCCGCGTTTTGAGTTCCATCGAACTTTCACAATCGGAATCTTACTCCGCTTAAGTTGTTTCACCTCCTTGTCAAGGATTTCTATCGGTTCCTCAACAAAGTTTAGCTTATCATTGATCTTAATTTCCTCCAGAGGTACTATCAATGCTTCGTCGGCTAAACATTTCTTAACATTGGAGACGTGGAATGTGTCGTGAATGGCGCTTAACTCTTGGGGTAATCGGAGTTTATATGCCACCGGACCAATCCTTTCAATGATCTCGAAGGGTCCAACATATCTTGGGCTTAGTTTTCCTTTCTTACCAAAACGTACAAGCCCTTTCCAAGGCGACACCTTTAGAAGTACCTTGTCTCCAACTTGGAATTCTAATGGTTTTCGACGATTATCCGCATAACTTTTCTGACGATCTCTGGCGGCTTTAAGCCTATCTTTGATGATAGCAATCTTGTCAGTTGTTTCCTGGATAAGGTCGAGTCTAGTCAATTGTCTGTCTCCGATTTCTGTCGAACACAATGGAGAACGACACTTGCATCCATACAATGCTTCGTATGGGGCACATTGGATACTCGTGTGGTAACTGTTATTGTAGGAAAACTCAATTAGAGGCAAATGAGTATCCGAATTTCCTTTGAACTCAATGACTCACGCCCGTAGCATGTCTTCCAATGTTTGTATTGTTCTCTCTGTCTGCCCATCTGTCTGAGGGTGGTAAGCTGCGCTCAAATTTATCTTGGTTCCTAGTGCCTTCTGTAACATCCACCAAAATCGTGATGTAAAATGACTATCTCTATCAGAAATGATGGATAGGGGTACACCATGCAGAGAAACAATTTTGTCGATGTAGATTTGGGCCAACTTTTCCATCTTGAAGTCTTCCCGAATGGGGAGAAAGTGAGCAGATTTCGTCAGTCGATCCACTATGACCCAAATTGAGTCATGACCTTTAACAGTTCTAGGAAGCTTGGTAACGAAATCCATAGATATCTGCTCCCATTTCCATTAGGGAATTTCAGGTTGTTGTAATAAGCCGGATGGTTTTTGATGTTCAGCTTTGACTATTGAGCAAGTTAAACACTTCCCAACATGTAAGGCAATATCCCTTTTCATTCCAGGCCACCAATAGTACTCTTTAAGATCCTTGTACATCTTATCCGCTCCAGGGTGGATTGAGTATTTAGATCGATGAGACTCCTCTAGTACCATGTCTCTCAGATTGTTAACCCTTGGAATCCAAACTCTGTCCTTAAAATAACGAACTCCATCAGGTTTGGTTTCAAATCTCACTTCTAAACCATGTAAAGTTTCACCTGGAAGATTTTCCTTGAATGAAGCTTTCTCCTGGGCATCAATGATTTGAGATTTCAAGTTTGTCTGAATTACCATTCCCAAAGCTCTCACACGGGAAGGTTTCACTCTTTCTTTTCTACTAAGAGCGTCGGCTACTACGTTAGCCTTCCCTGGGTGATATCGTATCTCACAGTCATAATCACTAAACAACTCTACCCATCTCCTCTGCCGCATGTTTAACATTTTCTGATCTAGGATGTGCTGAAGGCTTTTGTGATCGGTATAAATGGTGCACTTGGTTCCGTACAAATAATGCCTCCATATTTTAAGAGCGAAAACTATTGCTCCTAGTTCTAGATCATGGGTGGTATAATTCCTCTCATGCGGTTTGAGTTGTCTAGAAGCATACGCAATGACCTTATCTTTTTGCATTAACACACATCCTAGTCCTTGATGAGATGCATCACAATACACTACAAAGTTCTCTGATCCCTCTGGTAAAGCCAGAATTGGTGCATTACACAACTTGTTTTTCAGGATTTGAAACGCCTCTTCGTGTTTCTCTCCCCAGAGAAATTTTCTGTCTTTTTGGGTCAAAGATGTTAATGGTTGAGCAATCCTAGAGAAATTCTCAATGAAGCGTCTGTAGTACCCAGCTAATCCTAGGAACTGTCGTATTTCTGTCGGGGTTTTGGGGGCTTCCCATTTCTTGATTGCCTCGATCTTAGCTGGATCTACATGAATTCCTCTTTCGCCGATCACATGACCAAGGAAATGTACTTCCCGAATCCAAAATTCACACTTAGTGAACTTGGCATACAATTTCTGCTCCTTCAACAGCTCCAACACTAGCTTCAGATGTCTCTCATGATCTTCTTTGGTTTGTGAGTAAACAAGTATGTCATCGATAAATACAATTACAAACTTGTCTAGGTATGGTCTACAGACCCTATTCATCAAATCCATGAAAACAACGGGTGCGTTCGTTAGTCCAAAAGGCATGACTAAGAACTCATAATGTCCATAACGGGTTCTAAATGCTGTTTTGTGAATGTCTCCTTCGTGAACTCTTAGTTGATGGTATCCTGATCGGAGGTCGATCTTTGAGAAGTATGAAGCGCCCTGCAACTGATCGAACAAGTCATCTATTCGAGGGAGAGGATATCGATTCTTGATTGTCAACTTGTTCAGGTCTCTGTAATCAATGCACATTCGGAACGACCCATCTTTCTTTTTGACGAATAACACTGGGGCTCCCCAAGGTGAAGAGCTTGGTCGAATAAATCCTTTGTCTAGAAGTTCTTGAAGTTGTCCTGACAGTTCTTGCATCTCGGATGGCGCGAGGCGATATGGTGCTTTTGCTACCGGTGCCGCTCCGGGAATTAAGTCTATCCGAAATTCGACCTGTCTGTGAGGGCGTAGACCGGGTAATTCCTCCGGAAACACTTCGGGATAGTTTTGAACCACCGGGATCTCCTTGAGTTGCTTAGCTTCAGGTTCTCTTTCTATCACGTGGGCCATGAATGCGATACAATCCTTTTTCAGGTACTTATGAATCTTTATGCTCGATACAATGTTTAAACTTCTTCCTGGCTTCTCACCGTGTATGATAAGGGTTTCCCCATTAGGGAGAGGTATCCTAATGACTTTCTCGTAACAACCAATGTCCGCTCTATTCTTGGATAACCAATCCATTCCTACTATTACATCAAAACTACCTAGCTCGATAGGAATTAGGTCAATGCTAAAGAGTTTATCAGCTAAATTCAGAGTACAGCCAGGAATTATTTCATTGGCCCTAATTTCATACCCATCAGCAAGTTCAATAGTATAAGTATTCCTCATCTTTCTTGATTTCAAGTCAATTAACGGTCTAAATGCTAAAGAAACGAAACTCCTTTCTGCTCCCGCATCGAATATTACTGATGCAAAATGGTTGTTCAGGAGAAACGTACCTGTTATCACCTCAGGGTTCTGACGAGCTTCTTCTGCACCAATCACAAAGGCTACACCTCTTGGCCGCCCACCTTGATTTCCTTGGAAATTTTGCCTAGCTTGGCCTTGTCCATTGTTACCAGGCCCCTTGTTCAGTTTGGGACAAGCACTACGCAGATGATCAGTACTCCCGCACTCGTAACATGCCCTTTTTTCATCCTTATTCAGCTTACAATACTTCGGGTAATGGCCTGTCTGTTTACAGTTTTGGCACACTGGGCAAGCTCCATTGTGATGGAAGTTACACTTATTGCACTTCGGGTGCGGTCCCGTGTACTGCTTTCGCTCCTGCACTTCCATGACTTTCTGTTCCTGAGTTTTCACTGGTTCTTGCTCCTGGGATCTTACCATAAAGTTTCTTGAGACTTTCTGCTTCCTCCACGACTTGTCTCCATACTTCTTCTCTCCCTGATCTACTGGCTTCCTCTTGCTACTAGAGTTTTCCTTTGCCGATGCTCCCGTCCTTATCACATCATTGGTTAGTCGATTTGCTAGACTTACTGCACTTTGAATGGTAGTTGGGTTTGCTGAAGTAACCATTCCCCGAATCTCTGGTGCCAGACCCCAGATGTAACGGTCTATCCGTTTCTCCTCAGGAGTAACCATGTGAGGTACCAGTTTTGCTAGTTCATGAAATCGGACTGTGTACTTCTCTATTTGTGTTCCAACCATAGAATGGTTCCAGAACTCAGATTCAAGCTTCTGAATTTCATCCTTGGGACAATACTCCTCTATCAGCAGCTTCTTTAGGTCTTCCCAAGTTAGCTGATATGCCGCTGCACGACCTCGGGTTTGCACTAAAGTATTCCACCAGGTCAATGCCCTATCCTGAAGTAGACAAGTTGCATACTCCATTTTTTTGCGTTCGAGACATTTGCTAATGTGAAGGACCGACTCCATACTGTCAATCCATTTCAGCAACCCGACCACACCTTCCTTTCCATGGAATTCCTTAGGTTTACAGACCATAAAGGACTTGTAGTTGCATTCTCTTTCATTGTTTCCCCGGTTTCCTCCACTACTTCCTTGGTTAGCATTAAGACCCGCAGTTACTTGAGTAACAATGTTTGGGATTGCTTCCAAGAGCTGTTGTGCTACAATTTGAGCAACATCGGGTGTTTCGTTCTGTGAGCGCCCGCGATTAGGCCTTCCTGACATGGTTCTAAGACACAAGAGAAGAAATACGTATGAATACTAAAATAATGTATAATTTTGTTTTTAGTTCACTACTATTTTGAAAACCGTAAGTGTTGTCAAATTAATGGTTTGCATTAATACTATGCACATAGATTTGAGAAAGGAAAGAAAAAGAAAAATCTTTTTATTCAACTATTGACTAAATAAGTTCTAGGGTTTGACCTCATAGTAAAAGTTTTCAAACATAAAATAAACTTCTTCATTACCATTTGAAATAGTCTTAAAACCAAAACAATACATCAATCCCAAAATAAAGTTTTAATGTCTTTCCCCAAAAGATACCCAACATGGGTTTTCATTTCATGACACAATAAAATACTAAAATCAGAACCAAGTACGAATCGCTATCCCAACAAGAAACATCCACACCACAATCAGTAACAGCCCTCCAAACACATAACATGCGGTCATCGCACGACCTGCCACTCGTCTAGCAGCACTAGCAGTGTCAGCAGTCTCCATCGAATGCTGAAACAAGATTTCCATCCTTGTCAACACTTCATCCAAAACTTCCCGATGCTCAGCTATCACATCAAGACTGTGATGTAGGCCCGCTGCCATCGAATGCATCCTCCGGGACTCCTCCGGGGTCATACCTGACCGCCTGACAGGTATCCCTATAACTCGCTGAGGTGGGGGTGCTCTCGGTCCTGCCATGCTGGGTCCTACCCGACTGGTTCCTGCCGTGCCAAGTCCTGCTGTACTGGTTGCTATCCTTCCCGGGATAGGGACACTCTTCCTTGCTGTCCTCCGAATACGAAGCCCATAAAGTGGTGGTTGTGGCAACACCGATGCAGGCGATGCCTCACGTTGCTGACTCGGGGCGTTGTCATTGCTGATCTCCACCGAGTTTCCTGTATCTTCTGTGTCTTCCGAGGGGTCTTCCTCCACTGAGGCGGGGGGATCACGTCGAGGAATAACAGTGACGTAGCCGGACTCATCAGCTGAGGCGGTAGCGTGAGAAGATGACGATGTCGACATAGTGGACTGAGACATAGATTCAATGAGATATGAAATAAATGACAATGCATGCCTATAATATGCAATGCTTACACACACCAAAATTAACCTTTTTGAATTTTTGAAATAAAGTTTTCTCAAAAATTTTGTTGAACATATTCCCATTATAATTAGCTCAAGCTTTGTATAAATCTTTCCTTAATTAAACATAGGTGATCAGGCTATGTTTAATTGAGGTCCAACGATACAATTCCCGACCTAATTATATTAGTAATATGTTTGATGTAAAAAGAATTTTTATAAGTTTTGGTTATAGGTTGTGTTTTCTTAAAGGAAAACTGATGTTCTCTATAACTTTAGCTCTGATACCATTTCTTACTGTGACAACTGTCAATTCAGGTCATTCTCGGACTCATGCATCTTTATAAAAACCATTCATGCACACCATGCCATGGCCTAGTAGTATAAATTAGGTCAAAATCTTGCATAAACTAGGATCCAACTAAGATCTAGGACTAATATACTTGACTCTTACGATTCTAGTAAGTTATTTAACTACAATAGGAAATGCCAATACCCGAATTAGAATAAAACTTCAAACTTTGTTACAATTGAAAAAGGGTATAAAACCCTAAAAATAAATTAAAATATTCTAATTTCATCCCAATATGATGGTGAATATCAAACAATGTTCCAAAAACTCTAAAGAGCCCAAAAATCCAAATTTATAAACTTTAAAGCTTAAAAACTTTATAAAATTTGCTATAAACTTCCTAATATAAAATTTTTATTAATCAAATTATAGATTATAATCAATGAAATAGAAATTTAAATTATCATACATTAATCATAATTTATTAGTTAAAAACAAGATTTTTAAATAAATCAAAAATTGCTTAAAGAAACATTTTTATAAAAATTTAGGTTTTATAAAAATTGAAGGGAGAATTATATAATTTGAATATTAGGAGAGAGGGAGCCTCTCTCACTCATAAAATTCGTGCATCCTCTCCCCCATGCCCTCTCTCTTCCCAAAACTTCAATCATTAAAACACAATCCCCACTCTTCCACTTCTCTCTTCACTCTCTCTCACACTCCACCCTTTCAACTCTCAAACTCTCCTCCTCTCTCTCCAAACTCACGAAAATCATCAGCCAAGAACACCTCTCCACACTCAAATCTTCATCTTCTAAGGTTGTTCTTCAAGGTATTCACGAAAATCCTTCATTTTCCTTACTTTTCCTTCTTGTTTTTAAAGGGTTTTCTTGTACTTCTCCTCCTTCTACACCATTCTTTATGAACATTCATGAACATGTTCATGAATGTCGTGTTTGATGATGATGGTGGTAGGGTTTCACCCAAGAACAACATGCATGTTGTTTAATGGTGAAATCCAAGGACCAAAACCTATGTCAAACACTAAGGTTCGGATTTTTACAAGTTTTAAAGGCTCATACACCTTATGCATTCAAGTATTTCCTTTAAAAACATCACTATAACAAACATATGTCCATGAATGGTCTTCAAACCGTGATGCATGTGAAGAACACCAAGCTAAAGAGCTTGATGATCAAAGTACATTGTTAATAGTGCATGTAAATGATTTTGTCTAGAAAATATCTAAAAGTTCTTTTCTGCTCAAATCAAAATTTTTCCAGATTCCCATTAAGGTAATGTGAATATCTGGAAAATTCCAAGAGTTTTTATCGTTTCCTTGATTTATTAAAATTGTTGCAAGAAAACAACGGCATAAATCACATAAAATACTTCCAGAGGTCTATAAATCCGGAATAAATTCGTGGATGACCCCTATGGTGAATAATGACCTCTCATTAAATTTCATCAATTTATGTTGCTGTTTAGTATGATTTTCGATTTTCTTTTTGTTTGGGTGCAATAAATCACAAAACCACTTTAAAGAGTGTGAAAATTGTATCTAATAATTTTCGCAGCTCTTACCTGTGGTGGGAGACTCAGAAAAATAGTTTCAGAATTTTTCATCATGCCTTTCTATTTTTCCCAATTTTTGGTAGTTATAATGGCCTAAAAATAGTAAAAATAGTTCTGATTATCCAAAATTCATGAAAATTTACCAGAACATCATGTTGTACATTAGGAGGATACATAAACGTTTTGATGATGTTCCTCTACTGTATACTATTTTTCTCCTATTTTCTAAGGTTAAATACACTTAAATACACTTAAATACACATAAATACCCAAAACCGGATTATACAATATGAAAACCACTTTTGGTATTTTTCCCAGATTACTTACACTGTAAATGATGTTACAAAAATTTTTGGTAATTTATTTTAACTGTTTGTTATTTATTCTTCAATTAATGATTATTTAAGGGGATAAAACAAGGAAAAATAGAAATAATAACTGAAAAATATCTTTTATATTTTTCCCAGCCTAGTTATGTATAATAACAGTTAAATAAAAAGTTTGAGTAATTTTGGAAACTGTTTTCTATTTATTTCAATTTTTATTAGAATAAATGCTCAAAAATCATAAAATATAATTAAACAGCTTGAAAATCCATTTTTATATTTTTCCTAGCTTAGTAATGTGTAATAACAGTAAAATAAAAAGTTTGAGAATTTTCATCCTTTGAATGCTATTTTTCGTGAATTTATTTGGTTATGAAGGCTTAAAAACTTGGAAAAATAGTTAACCATATCAAAAATTTAAGGGAAATTTTCTGGAAAACCTCTATTGTATTTAGAATGAAAATACAAGGTTTGACAATATTTGGAAACTATTTGATAATATTTTGCGTTTTTAGGAATTTAAAACACCTTTAAATGTGTTGAAATACCCTCAAATTATATTACTAAATCTGGAAAATTAATATCCAAAATTTTCTTAATCACATGACTTATAGAATTTCACCATTTCAGAAAAATCGTAACCAATTAATATAAAACCGATATTAGAACATAAATTCGGCATTTCTCTATATGTAGAGTTTAGTATATTAGCATTAGATTTCGACATTGAAACTCACTAGTGTGTGTGTGATGTCGTAGGATCACGGTAGTAAGACGTTGGTGTATTCCGAGGCACTACTTGTACATACTCGAAACATTGTGAGTATTCACGCACTCCCCTATTTTCAGTTTTTATGTTTTGGGGTGGAAAAGCATGTCCCGAAAAACTATTATTTGAATGTTGTATTTAAATTGATTTGTATCAAACATGATTGCTATTTTATTGCTATGTCTCTCTATGTATGTCTATGCAACACGGAACATGAGAACTTATCGTACTAAGGCCCTTCCCTTATCTCTAACCATTAACTCTTTGAGCCAATGGTCATTATGGATAACGCTATTAGGAATTGACAACTCCTCACTCGCCCTATTGCTGGAGTGCATGATACCATATTCATCTATGGAACGATAAGCATAGATCTTGATAGGGCTTTAGTCATAGGTTTGGTTGAGACTCATTGTTTGCTCATACACATACAAACTCGTTTCTCGTTATAGCAATAAACTTGTTATCAATCATAGCAATCAACTTTGTTTCTCATTAAAGCAATGTACTTGTATTTATGAAAAGCCTTATTCCAAATCTTGATTTTATAAACTTGTGAACTCACCAACTATTTTCATAGTTGACGCTCGTTTTACATGCTTTTTCAGGAAATAATTAGTAAGTGGATATAAAGATTCATCATCATAGAGCATGCTGCATCGTGTTGAAGTTATTTATGAAGTTATATTTTGAACAATGTTATTTTGGAAAAACTTGTACTTGTTTCTATTAAGCTATGTTTTGTAAACTTTTGAATATTGCTATGGTGATGTATCTTTATCTTTTGCAATGAAACCGTTATCGCTGTCATATCTTGCGTTTCCGCTTTAGCGGGGTGTGACACTAGAACTTGGTCCTTAACTCATCCATACACCAAACTAAAGCTTACCACTTCAGATCTAAACCCCTAACACTACTTGGACACGTAAAGTTCCCACCTTTCTCCACATGCATGGCCTTTTGGGGCTAAAAAGGACAATATGACACTCTATGGCTTGCATGGGGATCCAATGGCATAAAGTTTGCACCTTTATGTAATAACAGCCCCTCTAAGTACTAGATCTGGAAGAATACCCTCTTGGGTCGACCATTTCCCAAAAGCCACCAATCTTGGACCAAAAACCCATATAAAGAGGACATAAATAGATCTAATGAACTAATGGTCAAGGTAGAAACTTGATTACCAGAAAATGTAGCAAATGGAGTGTAGTTTCTGGATCCACTCTTCCCTTCTTGAGCCCTCTATCTTCTTCTTCTTCTTCTTTCACAAGCTTGAAAAGCACACAAATATCACTCAAAATGGCTCACACACTCAAAGAAAGCTCTAGGGTTTTGTGGATTAGGTTTTGGGACAAGGAGGCTGGAAATGAGGCCAATGGGTGGTGGTTAAGGAGCTTAAATTTGGTGCAAAACCCCAAAATTAGGGTTTCATTCTGGCCGATCTACTCGCCGAGTTGAGGGCTCTTGACACATCGAGTAGATAACTTAAACCCCGCACATCAACTTCCCTCTACTCGACGAGTTAGAGCCACAAATTCGTCGAGTTACCCTTCTAAAATCAATAAATAATGAGTTAAATGTTGGGTTTTGAGCATTCTAACACTCCTATGGTGTACATGCAACCCTATAAACCTTGGATCTATGTTTTCTCTATTATACATGCAAATATTAACTATTCCAAGGTTTCATCCTAACTAGCATATTATGAAGCACCTATACTACAAAGTTCTAGTTAGATGACATACCTTTTGATGTAGCTTGATGTCTTCAAGCTTTATGAGCTTAGCCCCAATAGTGTGGAAGCCTCAAATGGAATCACAAATCACCAAAACACCTTGGAAGAACTTGAGAGAATATGTATGGACACTAAAATCGGCCCACTCTTATTTTCACACACTTGTGCCAATTTTGTGAGCCAAGGATCCCTTTATATATTATGGAGGATTAGGGTTACATCCATGTAAACCCTAATACCCATGACCTTTCATTTACATAGGATCCATGGGTAAAAAGCTCCATGGACCATCCATGAAAGCTTAGCCCAACCTAAATGAACTTGGCCCATTCCATATATATAAGAGTCCATATTTAATTAGTTCTTTTTGATCACTTAATTAATTCTAAATTAATTCTTGATCAATACTAATTAAATAATATGATTCCATATTAATATATTAGAACTTATAATATATTAATATAAATCATAAATATACTATTCTCAAAAGACTATCCATATAAATTGTGCCGGTGAGGTGCAACCCAAATGGACCATGCCGGGTCGGGTCAAGTACATACAAAATATAGTTATGGACTTAGACATTAATCCAACAGTCTCCCACTTGGATAAGTCTAAAACTATTATTGAGTATGACTTCAAAACCTAACTGGCAATCGTAGCTCTTAAAGTCGCTGTTGAACTCTGACCTTGTCAATGACTTGTCCATTAGATAAGGGATCATATATTCCTCCATTCTAGATATCATATGGACTGAGACATGGATTATAATCATTCTCTCTGTCCATTTGTTGTTTCCCGATTTTCGATTTATGATGACTGACTGATTGAACAAATCAAATCAGTCCTGGCTTGGCCAAGCACTCACATGTGTCATCGCTAAATCATTGAGGGGCCCACATATATCGCTTTTATCCCGAAGGTAAAAGGAATGGATAAACTTCGACTCATATGGCTTGTTCTACTACTTGTTGAATCATACACAAACGCACGTTTTATTACATCGAGTTACCAAATGCGTTTTCGTGCAATAAATGTATAACCAACTCATAGTAACAACTCATATCTCTAGGTTTGAAGAATATAAGATATTATTGTCTCATGATCACTCGTGATAAAATCCATGAAGTGATTCAAATGAGCGCGGGTTGAATCCAATACTCAGAACTTATGAGCACTCATGATTGTTGTAGCACCACTTTGTCCACCAACTTGGACCTCTACAAACCAACCCATGACAATCTTGATTCATATCTACTTCCAACATATGACCGACTGTGGATGGTTTGAATAACTTAATCATTCAGGAAGAGCGACTTAGTTATTCTGGAAGTCAAAACATGCAAAGTGAAACACAAGAATAAATGAATCAAATATGGTATCAAACCCTATGAATATAAATAAACACTTTTATTTATCACCATACTGATTACTCATTATTCATTGTTTCGGTTTTATCAACTTTATACTTGAATTAAAAACACTAGTTGTCCCATGCTCCAAGCATGTACATTATGTTTTTCTTAAACAATAGCTTTGCCATACACCAAGTATGCACTCTATGTTTGTCTATGATCCTTACTTTGTGAAATAAACCAATTGAACATAATTTCAATGATTCTAATTTCACACTCCAAAATCCTTATCGAAGAATGTGAGAATTTCAAATTCCTATCATTTATCGAAATCTGTTTAGATTTTAAACTTATATGCACTGACCCTCCTGTAATGAATATGTACAAAGTCACAAAGACTTGTCAACAGTCATTATAAGGTATTCCAATGGAGATCAACTCCATAGAAACTAAGTCTCATATTCAAAGTACATTGCTTTGGACATGCTTCTTGCATTAAGTTTTCTAATCTTACACAGATAACTTCCACCTATGGAGACAACTCCATATTCTCATTTTGACTATCACTTCTGAATAAGAGATGCCTCTTTTCAGAATATGTCAATATGGTCCTTCCAAAATTAGCACTATACTTCCAACTGTCCCTGAGCAACCAATCTTTGGTAAACCTCAGATTGTCCTCGACAATTGCTTAATCATTTTAGTCATATCCAATTCTAGACCTTTTCCCTTCTTAATGCCTCTGGGCATTTGGAAAAATTTAGAAATGACAAATATTATAGCACATGCAATCGATCTTGTACCCAAAGCAAATGGTACACGATTCATGATGTCTCACATAAAGACATGATTCTAGACCAGTCTTTTGCTACAATATTTTTATTTGCCATGTTTTCAAAATTTGACTATGAAGAGGGATGCCGTAATCATAATCGAATTTAGAGAACGCAATATATAGAATTTCCTTAAGTTGAACCAATCCAACATGAAATTCATATATATATTCTTGACTAAAGATGATTAAGGTCTCAATCTAAGCCTTTAGAACTGAAATGAAGTATATCCTCTCCCTTAATTATAGCAAAACAACTTTTTCAATCCTTGCAGCCTCACGAATTGAAACTTTTGTTTTCTATAATTAACATTGCTAACTTGCAACACTAACAATAATTATCATGCTCCCACTAACATGATGATTATTAGCATAACACTTATGCTCCCACTAGCTTTGACATGTACTCAGAAATCAGCTGGACTTCTAGAAATCAATACTTTATTGACTTTCTTACCAAAGTTCAGATTTCTGATATGAGATGCTTTGATAAAACTTTATCAAAATCATACACCTTTCCTTAGATAGCATGCATGTGTTTCTAAACAATTTCAGAACTATGAAAAGGGATGCCGTAATCATAGTCTCAATTGCTTAGACCTTTTGCCATCTGCTTCAAATCTACTTGGTGGAAGTGTTTCCTCACCATCATTTTCATGAATCGGAGAGAAACCTTATGACCCTTAGATTTTATGGTGTATGTGTTCTTATCCATGTGAATCGTCAAAACCATAGTCACAAGACAAGGATAATGACAAATCCAAACTCATATGGACTGAACTTATGCAATCTTAACTTCTTGCCACCTGGCAGTACAGGGCCTGCCATTGCTTCCAAGTTGTTATGCAACCAATTGAGAACTTTCAGAACTCCTATGCAAAGCCAACTTTAACTGGAATGGGCACAGAATATGTCAACACGATAGGTTATAAACCTCAAGTCGTGTGCTAGTGAACAACCTCAGGTTTTATTCTTGATTAGTTCTTGAAATTCTTTTTAGGATCTTTAAGACTCCCACTATCCTCTTGACATATAAGACTATCTTGCCAAATATTCAAGAGATAGTGCAGATTCTTTATCAAGACAAACACTTCACACAATTGGCCTTAGTTGGTCTTTGTTTTATCCAAAACATCACAACTTACCAATTTCAAATGTACAAGAGTAGGACACTTTTACTCTTACATTTGACAAGTGTTTTAAACCTTTCTTTAAGATATGTCACTCAAGTTACAATCTTGGAGTATGACTCTAAGAATTGTTTTGGAACGAAGTATGACTCATCTTCCTGATCTAACCATTTCAACAATTCATGACTCCTCTTCTTAGTCATAAGAATGCACTAAGATGACCTTTAGAGGACTAATTGTGATATGATTTCTAAATCATTAACATGATCACAAACATGATACTAAAGTACTCTCCCATCTTTTCAGATTTGAGAAACTTTTATCTTTCTGCCTAATTTGATTATTCCCATTCGTTCTGCCATACATTGAGACTTTTCCAATGTTTCAAAATTATACTTAAACTTGTAAGTATAACCATATTTACTAAACTTTAGTAAATCAAATAGTCTTAACGAGCTTTGTGGTGGACATGACCAGTGCACAAGAATGTGTACTCGATCCCTTTAGTCCTTCACTTGACTCACACATCCATGTGAACAAGTAATTAGTCTTGATTTTCCAATGCTTGAAAGTTCTCATTCATCATACTATTCAACTTGCATGATTCCAAGTTTCGGTCCAATTGAAACTTGGGTGATGAGGAACTTTCCTGATTTGGTAAATTTAGACACTACCACAAATGAAAGAATCAAATCCATTTTCCAATATTGCTGTCAGTGGAATCATATAAGCAACAATTTTCCACAAATGCCATTGTAAGGATACTTCAAATAAACAAAATTAAACAATTTTATTTTATTTTAAAACTTTGCGGAAAAACTTATCCTTACAATTCACATGGAAAATTGTTGTTATCTATTCCTTAGCAATATTTCATAACTTCTTAAGCAACTGCTCAAAATTCTGATGCGATCGAAATCCACCTTCGCGATCAGAATCATCATATACTTCCTTTAAGATTTCTCTCTATTCTTTGATTCTTAAAACATCAACATGTGACCCAGTCACATCATGTAACGAGGATCTCAGAATAGAACTTAACAAAGTTAGATAATGGGCTCTACCTGATGTAGAGTCAAACTTATTGACTTTAACATCCTTAGGTAAATTTGGCAGCTTTGCAATCAACGCCCCTTCCATTGGCAAAATAAACATATGGACCCTTTGGTAATGGGACTATCTCAGACTTAGCCTTTCTCTTTACCATTTGGTCAACCGGGTTGACTATGGCCAATCCCTTTCCATTGGGAAGAGAATGCTTTTTCTGGATTTCCAGTGTCACCATTGTCACTGTCCATAAAGTTTTCGAGAAGTTGATCTTCTAATCAAATTTGCTTTACTATCGTTCCAAATCATTGCTGATTCAGCAGCACCAAGCAAATATATATGATCATTAAGGTTCATGTCATAGTCTGTTTCATAGTAGTCCCAAAGGAACTCACTATGTGACTTAGAAAGTGATTGAACATCCAACTTTCTCAAGACTTTGACACCCAACTCTCCCGGCTTGTCAGTATGTGACTTCATCTCTAAGATGTGATCACACATAGACCTTGCTTGTCATTAGGGCTTGAGTGACCTTGAACTTGTGGGTTAGGGAGAATAATTGGAGGAGGTGGAGGAAGTAAAGTTCCAAGAGATTTGGGAAGATCATAGATGTCTGAACTCGACATCTTTTGGGAGATATTCAAGATAGTTGATCTAAAGTCCTTAATATAACACCCAATATGAAATATTAAGGCTCGGATCCAACAACCTATTTATAACTGGAAGAGGGATGTCGTAATCCGAGTTATAAAATAGTTGAAGGTAGGTAAATGACGATTTACCAATTTCCACCATGAAAAACGAAATAATTTAATTAGGTTCTTTACTTGGATTTGAAATTCCTAGATCTTTTGAGATTCATTGAACTTTTCAATGGCATGTTTCAATCTCGAGTGTGCCCTTCAGGTTTTGTGACTGGGATGCCGAGGATCACAAAACAAGGTGTGAAGTAACCATGCAAATATACTTGGTACCCTTAATATTTACCCCTCAATCGATGTGCCGGTTAACCACACGAGCTCCACCGATACTATGATAAATATTAAGTTACCCTTTGCCTACTTTGTTAAATCCAGGTTAGTGTGCCGGTTAACCACACACGCTCCACTAACGGTTTAAACAAAGTGCAAAGTGTAATTTCATGGATTAGCATCTTATTCACATTTTCCTAAGTAACTAAGATTGGGAATTAATAAAAGGTTTAGTTACTTAGTATTTATCATTAATACTTTTAATGAAGGGAGAATTATAGTCCTTGTCCTACTTGTTCGGCTAACGACCCTCCACCAGTCAAGGAAACGGTGGGTGAGAGTGGACACCCATTAAGCTGCTATTTTATAGGCAACAACCTTATACCCCCCTTATAGACCGACTTCGTGAATGAGGCCTACTAATGGTAAGACGACTTGCTCTTATACATATAATATATTAAACTTTTAATATTATAATAGTATAAGAGTGTATTTTAGACATTTAAAATACTTGATGGTTTAATCTATTAATTAAACTAGACTTTTAATTTAATTAAACTCAAACCATATATTTATGGATTTAATAATACTCTTTTAATTAAACGCTTTAATTAACTATTAATAAAGTCCATAAGAGTTAATTTGAACTATTCAACAAAACATCATAATTCCAATTATTAAACTCAAAATTAAAACCATTTAATTAATTGTTTAAGTTATGAACCCAAGAGTTTTAAAATTCAATTTTTTTTTTCATAAAAAACTTTTCTCAAATTCCAAAACTTGAGGGCAAGTTTTGTAATTCTTGAAAACCTTTGGATTCCATAACTTATGGAATTAATGGTGATTTATGATGAAACTTTCCATGTTCCATAACTTAAGAACAAGTTATGGAATTCTTTAAAACATTAACACCAAATTTTGTAACTCCATAAAAACTTTGAATCAAATTTTTTTTTTAAAAACTTTCATATCCATAAGTTATGGAAGTTTCAAAAACCCTTAAGATCACAACTTTAAAAAAAGCTTTTGAGCTCCAAAATTTTATGACAAAATTTGTAACTCCTTAAAACACTTAGATCAAACTTTTAAAACTAATAAAATAATCATATCATTTTATCTTTTACTAAATTTGACCTAATTCAACTCATATAACAAATGATTCAAATTTTACAAATAATTCGTTTTTCACAAAACAAGTAATTATCTTAAAATTTGACAAACGTCATGTTTTTTTTCCTTTTTTTTCCAACTTGAAAATAAAACATTTGCATCAATATAACAGAAAACAACCCATGGCTCTGATACCACTGTTGGGTTTTGAGCATTCTAACACTCCTATGGTGTACATGCAACCCTATAAACCTTGGATCTATGTTTTCTCTATTATACATGCAAATATTAACTATTCCAAGGTTTCATCCTAACTAGCATATTATGAAGCACCTATACTACAAAGTTCTAGTTAGATGACATACCTTTTGATGTAGCTTGATGTCTTCAAGCTTTAAGAGCTTAGCCCCAATAGTGTGGAAGCCTCAAATGGAATCACAAATCACCAAAACACCTTGGAAGAACTTGAGAGAATATGTATGCACACTAAAATCGGCCCACTCTTATTTTCACACACTTGTGCCAATTTTGTGAGCCAAGGACCCCTTTATATATTATGGAGGATTAAGGTTACATCCATGTAAACCCTAATACCCATGACCTTTCATTTACATAGGATCCATGGGTTAAAAGCTCCATGGACCATCCATGAAAGCTTAGCCCAACCTAAATGAACTTGGCCCATTCCATATATATAAGAGTCCACATTTAATTAGTTCTTTTTGATCACTTAATTAATTCTAAATTAATTCTTGATCAATACTAATTAAATAATATGATTCCATATTAATATATTAGAACTTATAATATATTAATATAAATCATAAATATACTATTCTCAAAAGACTATCCATATAAATTGTGCCGGTGAAGTGCAACCCAAATGGACCATGCCGGGTCGGGTCAAGTACATACCAAATATAGTTATGGACTTAGACATTAATCCAACAGTCTCCCACTTGGATAAGTCTAAAACTATTATTGAGTATGACTTCAAAACCTAATTGGCAATCGTAGCTCTTAAAGCCGCTGTCGAACTCTGACCTTGTCAATGACTTGTCCATTAGATAAGGGATCATATATTCCTCCATTCTAGATATCATATGGACTGAGACATGGATTATAATCATTCTCTCTAAAGCTTAATGCAAGAAATCCTTAACTGTTGCCCTGACAACTTCTCGAGCTAACAATACCAACTATTACCCAATCAGCAATTGGCTTCCAAACCATGATCCATAATCCATACCTGGGGTAAAACGACTATTTTACCCCTGACCCAACAAGATTTATAACTAAGGCCCAAACCCAAATCCAACAAGATCCAATACCATAAAAATCCATAAAAGCCCACTAGTGGAAAATTGGGCCCAATCCCACATGGGTCTTATCCTAAGCCCATATTTTCCTTAAATACGATTCAGATAATCTCAAACACCCATTTGGACAAACTTGGTCAAGGCATAAGTCAAAAGTCAAAGTCAACGCTCAAAGTTGACTCAACTCGCCGAGTTGTTCCTCAACTCGTCGAGTTCCCCCATATATGTCTATGACTAAGTTCTATTAAACTATACCATCTAAACCTTTAGATTTGAAAAGAAGTATGACTGCCCTCTCCCTTAAGTCTACTACAGCGAAACAATTCCCAAACTTTGCAATTTGCAAATATAAAACTTTGATCCCTGTTAACAATACTAGCATAACAATTATGCTCCCACTAGCTTTGACATGTACCCAAAAATCAACTGGACTTCTAGAAATCAATACTCTTGACTTTCTTACTGAAGTATAGATTTTTGTTACATGATGCTTCGATAAGTCTCCACCTAGACTTCTTAAGCTTATACACCTTCATTGGACAACATATGTGTGTGTGTTTATATCCTTTTCTGTCATGGACTGAACTGTAACGCTCGCAGATTCGGGCAAGTCAATTTAGAGACAATAAGCGTCAAAATAACTTTTTGATAGAAAATTATTTAGAATAAATAATCTTAACTAAGTTATAGTATATGTCACAAGGATTTTGTACATATAAAGAACGCTGAAATCCGAGTTATAACGAAGAAGTTATGACCTGTCGAAGTTTTGCAGCAAAACCGACACGACACCGGGAATCGTAAAAAGTGAGTTTGCGATAAAAAAACTTTTTAGCCTTAGCGATCTAAATGAAATTCGTAGTATACATTAAACCGAGAGCGTGCATAAAAAGAACGTCCAAATCTGACTTCGTATGAGGAAGTTATGATTTTTCTAAGATTTAGCAAAGCAGTGCACAACCCAAAATTCGAATTTTAGATCGACCGATATTTAGCCGACACAATCTAAACGAGAATTAAAGATCTCGTTAATAAGAAATCAACAATATAAAGACAGACGAAAACAGACGTCGGATGACAAAGTCACGAATTGTTAACAGACTTTACCTGTCCAGGCCTGTTAAAATATAACTTTAAAAATAAATTCAAAATTAGCCGACGGAGTCTAAACGAAAGTTGTAGATTACGTCGCCACCTACACATGGATATAAAGAACATCGAAAACGGACCTTGTATGCGAAAGTTACGGAATTTAGAAGTCAAGACTATGCTTTTGCGAGGAGGGTGACGTGACAATATCCTGACACTTGCTTGTTCCCCACGGCCTCGAATCCAGAGCTGACACCTACCCCCTCGTACGCGCAACGTAGCCTCGTACGTGATACTGAGTATACGCAGCGTAGCTTCAAGGGAACACCCAACGTACCTGCGCAACTCCAACCTATAAATAGATGCGAGGGAAGCCTCAATTCTTCACACCTTCACCCTTATTTCTCTCTCAAACATCTCTCTAAACCCATCCCAATCCCTAATACTTCCTAAGTGCTAAGAGGCGAGTCCCGGAGCGCCAGAAGGCTCCGAGAAGAATAGATTTCGGCTCAGAAGTTCTGCCCCCACAAATCTGGGTTCCTAGCCAAACCTCCTGGTAAGTGAGTTATGCTTACCCTACTTTAAGTATAACTTATGTTTAAGTTCTGTATCATTATTATGAATTGTAAACAATATATATATATATATATATATATATATATATATATATATATATATATATATATATATATATTATAAAATATAACATACAAAGTGTTATTATAATATCTTTTAACTACTCGCGGTATGGGGAATCTAGTTTGAAGGGCCGCATAGGGTTATTGGGTTTTAGAAGTGCTTAAATGCCAAAATGGTCCTGCCCTCCGGTGTTTCATGTCTGGCCCCTGTCTGTACATAGTGGTTGAAAAGTATTTTTTAACACTTATAAAACAATATCGATCGTAAATAGTCGCTATAAATATTAGACTAAAATCTAGCGGTAATGATACTAGGTTTCATCAAAGGAGAATAGAATTGTTAGAAGCGAAGCGCTGCCCGAGTTTGGAATTATGACTTTAACAAGTGAGTGCATAGTTACTTTCACATTACACATAGATATGAAGTATTTAATATAAATTACGTGCTATGTGTGCATAATATCTGTGTTCCTGATATCTATGCTAGATGGACGATTTATACATGTTTACGTGATTTAAATTGTATATGTATTTTTATACTTATAAATATATATTGGGTAGCAACGGGTGATTAGAGATAGGTGATGATAAATAGGTGATGTGAGATGAGAGGAGATTCCATAACCTTGACCTGCAATGTGGCGATGTAGTCATTTACCAGAGTATAGATGGCGACCAAATACTATTCTAGACAGCCATGTGGAAACACCAGCAGGCTCATAACATGTAGGTGATGAATTACGAGTTCAGGAGATGTTGTAACTGCGTATTCATGCGATGATACTATAAACCTTACTATGAATTACGAGTTCAGGCGATGTTGTAACTACATATTCATGCAATGATACTTTAACCCTTACTATGAATTACGAGTTCATGCGATGTTGTAACTACGTATTCAGGCGATGATACTCTAACCCTTACTATGAATTACGAGTTCAGTCGATGTTGTAACTACGTATTCATGTGATGATACTCTAACCCTTACTGGACACGTATTGAGGGTGTAATCCCCGAATTAGTACTGTCTATGCAATGTAGGCGATGATCCATAGGAAAAGTCCTTAGGAACAAACATATAAGGAAATGCGATGTAAGGAGATGAGAGGTAAATATGATATAGGAGATGGCCCTTAGGAAAAATATTTAGGGAAGATTAAATGAAGAAAATGGGGATGGGTAATTGGGTTAATTGTTTGACATGAATTATGTGAAGAAACAATTTAACTATATTATTGTGGGTTGACAACCCTATGTACTCACCAGGTTTCCCAACCTGACCCACTCAGTTTATTTGTATCACATGTGTCGGTACGAAGCTACATTACATTGAGAGATTAAAGGAGATGTAAATCACTAGTGTAAATGAATGTAAGGTCTGTTTATGCTTATTTTTCTGTATTGACGATGACATCCCAAAGTTCTAATATAAACAAAACACATTTCTTCGGAAATGCTTTGATAATATATTTATCATGTTTTCTGGGAACAAATTCCGCAATATTATTCTTTAAAATTAATACTATGATTTTCAAATAAGCATAAATAAAAAATTTTAAATGACCGTGAATTTGGGGATGTCACATGAACTTTGCTATTTTTAAATTTCTTGCCCTCTGGTAGCACAAGGGGCTACCAGTGCTTCCATGTTGTTAGCAACTCATCCATATTGATTAATGTACTTTCACTGACTAACATGCTTTGCTTTTGTTAAATGAAGACATAGAACGCATAAGCATTTCCAATTCAACTAGAAGCGCACATAAATAAGAATGTGTCAACCAAACACGATAGGTTATCAACCTCAGGTCGCTTGCTAGTGATAACTAAAGGTTTATTATCGGTTGACTCTTGAAACTCTCAAGATCAATACGACTCCCACTGAATTCTTGACTCATCTCTTGATTGAACCATTTCCAACAATACCCGATTCCTCTTCTTAGTCACACAATTGCACTAAGATGTTCCACAATCACTAAGATGATCATAAAACATGATACTAAAGTACTCTCCTTTCCTTTCAGATTGGAGAAACTTTTATCTTTCTGCCTAATAGATTCTTCTATTCGTTCTGCTACTCTTTGAATATTTTCAAAGTAGTAGAATTATGCTTAATCTTATAAACACAACCATATTTGCTAACGAATAGAGTTATCGTCCTTTGTGGTGGATCTGCAGGGTCTATATCAACATGTACTAGATCCATTAGTCCTTCACTTGACTCACATAATCATGTAATCAACGAATTAGTGATAACCTTCCAATAACCAAGATTCTGATGCATCACACAACTTCGAATTGCATATCTCCAAGCTTCTGTCCAATTGAAACTTGGTGATGAGAATTCTTTTCACTTGGTTAAATATGACAATACCACAATTGATATCATAACAATTGAATCCACAATTAATATTGCTATTGTTATAAATGTAACCAACACTTTCATAAATGCCATTGTAAGGAAATATAAAATGAGGTAACCAGATAAACCAAATTTTCACTTTCATTGAAAATAAACGAAAAGTTAGGAACTTGTCCTTACAATGCATAACATGAAAAACTATGTTTCTAGACATCTGCTAAGAGTAATAGCAATCTATTAAATTATCCTAACTCCTAAGTAGTAGCTCCAAATTCTGATCATCGAACCATGTGACCGAATTCCATTTCCCATGATCAGATTTAGCTCACTCTGCTTAAGCTTCCTTCTTTCTCTTGGATCCTGCATAAACATCAAATGTAAGCATCACATAATGTTTTAAGAGTCTATAGATAGGAACTTGGGAAACATAATGGAGTTAGATAATGCACGTACCTAAAGTAGAGTCAATCAAATTTACTTTACTATCTATGGGAACTTTTAGGTACTTTGGGCAGCTTCGCAATAAATGTCCCTTCAATTGGCAGTAAAAACAAATGGACTCTATAGGCTTAACACATGGAACGATTTCAGAACGAGCATTTATCTTTACCATATGATCAAACTGTTTGACTTTGGTTGATCTCTTTCCATTGGGAAGAGAAATATTTTCTGGACCACCAATGTCACAAACACCACTATCCATGGAAACCTTGGAATTAGACCCTATAATCATCTTTGCTTAAGATGTGCTCTTAAACATTTCTGCTTTAGCAACTATCAACATTTATGTCAGATCAATTAGGGTCGCATCGATATTCCTCATATAAAAGTTCTCAATGAATTGATCATATAAATTTAGACGCAAAAGAAGAACAAAATCAATGGCATGCTCCCTTGGAAAAACGACATCCATTCAATCCAACTTGTCAATGTATGATTTCATTTGTAGAACATGCGTACACATATAATTTCCATCTTGATGTCTACATGCCAATAGGGCTTGAGTAGTCTCATATCTTTCAACTTGAGGAACACGTGACGTTGGGAGAGTCATACGAGGAGGAGGTGGAAGAGTTGAAGATAGATAATGTCTATTTCCATCATTTCCTAAGGAAGGGAAAACAATTTCACATTGACTTAAAATTGGAAGACCTTTTCCAGAAGATGAGGAAGACCATTTCTATCTTCGTAAGACATCTAAAAATAGGAGAAAAGAGAATTCAAGTTAGTTGATTTTAATCCTTAATTATTAATCCATAAATTTAAATTAAGGCTAGGATCCATATTTTTGATTCGAACTTTGAAGAGGGATGCCGTAATCAAATTTGAATTTATTTTAGGTAGGTAACGCTTTTACCAAATTCAATCTTATGAAACTCATAGATCTTTTTAGATTCATTGAATCTTATTAGTGACATGTTTAATCTCTGATTATGCTCTCACTTTTGTGACTGGGATGCCGATGATCACAAACGAGATATGAATAACCATGAAAATATGCTTGACAACCTCGATATCATTTATCATATCACATTGATGTGCCGGTTAACCACACACGTTCCATCAACAATGATAATTTTTGAGATGCCGATCATATCTCATTATAGTCCTTATTAGTGTGCCGGTTAACCACACACTCTCCACTAACGACATATAAAGCATGATGTGTTTTTTCATGGATTAGCATACTTTTCACATTTTTACTAAACTAACTAGAGTGAGATTTTTACAATAAAGTTCTAAAACTTTTATATCATTATACTTTTAATGAGATTATGTCCTATCAAATCCGTTCGACTAACGACCCTCCACCATACAAAGAGTGGTGGGTGAGAGTGGACACCCAATGGCTGTCACTTTACAGGCTGCTTCCTTATACCCCCTTATAGTATGACTTCGTGAATGAGGCGTACTAGCAATTTGACTAACTTGTCTTATACATATAATATAGAGTAAATTACATGAATGGTCCTGATAGTTTCGGGTAGTTTGCATGTTTGGTCCCTAACTTATTTTTTTAACTTAGAAGGTCCCTACTGTTTGTTTTTGTTGTGCGTTTGGTCCATGTCTTACCTAAAAATACTATTTTGCCATTGTTTTTTAATTAATTTAAATAAACACACCCTAACCCCACTTCCACCTCACCTTACCTTACCTTTCCTACCCCAGCTTATTTAAATAAATTAAAAAATAAGGGCAAAATAGTATTTTTAGGTAAGACAGGACCAAGCGCGCAACAAAAACAAACTGTAGGGACCTTCCGAGTTTAAAAAAATAAGTTTGGGACTAAACCTGTAAATTACCCCAAACCATAGGCACCATTCGTGTAATTTACTCTATAATATATTAAACTTTTAATAGTATATAAGGTGTATTTTAAAACTTTTTCAAAATACAAGGTTTAAATTTTTAATTATAAATTAACCTTTTAATTTAATTAAATCTAAACCAATTATGATTAAATCTTTATCTTTTTTAAATCGAATATGATTTAATCTTTATCCTTTAACTAAACTTTAAATTAATTTAAATCAAATATGATTTAATCTTGATCTTTTAATTAAGCTCTTAATTAAATTAATTTAAATCAAATATGATTTAATTTTTTATTTTTTAATTAACTATTAATTTAAATGATTTAGGGATTAAATAATTATTTTTTATTAAACAACTAATAAAACAATTCAAATTAAATCCTAATCCAAAACCCTATCTAGTTTTTTCCCCCGAAAATTAGGGTTTTAGGGTTATCTAATTTTAATTATTCAAATTTCAAGGCTATTAAAATAATAATTAAGGAAACTAGGAAACCCTAAGGAAACCCTTAGATTTTAGCAATTTAGGATGGCGGAAAATAACTTAACACTTAAGTTCACATGCAACCTAATAGGATCAATGTTTTCAGTATTGAAAGTTATAACCTATGAACATCAAAGAACCCTATGAAAACCCTAGGATTTTCAAAATTAATATAAAAGTTAGGGTTTACATAACTTTTGATTATTCTTGTAAATAATCAATCAAATCCATCTTCAAAAGCTCTTGGAAGCAAACACCAGAAATCTCGCGCCTCTGATGGTTCACACCCAAACCCTAGCAACTAAAGAGACTTGAGGAGAGGAGAGGGAATATGATTTTCGGCTATTCTCTTGGTAGAAGTGATTGCCGAAAATATGATGCTAAAGGATCCTATTTACAGTTGATACACGAAGCCTTGAAAACCCTAATTTGAATATAATATTATTATTTCAAATTTGGTAATTATCCAACTCCTTAATTATCTTTAAGAATTAATCTAAAATCCTTAAAATAATCCCTAAAAACCATCAGTAACCCATGAAAGGTTCTGGAACCTCTCTCCTTTACCTATTAAACAGTTACAACTTTAGTCCTTGCACTTTTAATTAATCTAATTAATCCCAAAATTAATTTCCAATTAATTTTTGATTAATTATTAATTAAATAATACTATTTCTAATTAATATATTATTCTCATAATATATTAATAAATCATTTATTGCTATTTATTAATCATATAATAAATTAATAAATCAATCCCTCTCTACAAAAGTCATCCTATTTAATTACTAGCTTTGAGGGTAACCCAAACGGACTTTGCTAATAATTCAAGTATATACCAATTTAGTTATTGACTTAGAAACCTAATCTAATATAAGGTTCATTAAAACCCATACCCTCGACATGCATGTCATGTAGGAGGACTTGTAGTTCTTGGACTTGGAACATAACAGTTTTTCCATCGACCATTTTATAGTCAAGAAACAGGGCAACCACAAATTTCTTTGTCCCAGCATCTTCAGTTTTATATTTTTTGTCCAATGAGTCCTATAGTTCTTTGGCAGTCTTTGTCAATGTTGTAAAACTTGCCGAGTTGTTCGATTACTCCTCTGAGTACTCGCTACTCGGCCCCTTACCGAGGCGAGTTGCAGAATCCCGAGTACTCCCCGATCATCTCTTTACTGAACTAAGTAATGTTGTAAAACCCGATCAACTTGGTGATTAATATGTATAATATAATTAATGATTTATTATTTAACTTAATTTTGTTATATATTTCAATCAACTTTTGATTTTAACTTATGATTTCGACATATATAATTTCCCTAAAAGTATTTCTACATGAGTTACCGAATCCGAGTACTCCCCGAGTACTCCCGAGTACTCGCTACTCGGTAGTCGGCCGAACAGGTACCGAGTAACGAGTTTTACAACCTTGGTCTTTGTTACACAATACACATTATAAAGTGAATCAACAAGACCATTAAGAACATAATTCCTACATAAAAAATCAGAATGTTTCCAAGATTCAATCGTATTCAAATCTTGCACATCTCCTTCTCATTCGGGCATCCTTGGAGCCTCTTTAGTTAAGAATCTATCAAGATTCAATGTGGAGAGGTAGAAGAGTATCTTTTGTTGCCACCTTTTAAAGTGCAGCCTAGAGAACTTTTCAGGTTTCTCATCATGATTGACCGACATGGTCATCAGTGGAGCTCCTTGAGCATTAGGAGTACCATTAGGCTTCGGTAGTTGAGAGCTTTCACCAATCATACTACACATACAAACCAACAATTTTAGTTAAAAAAATGTAAAACAGTTAACTATTAATACACAACAACATTAGCTAAAACTGTTAAATAAGAGTCCTTTTTATAGAAAAAATTCTAGAAACTGTTAACACAATTGTTTTCCATGACCTCTGTCTTAGAATATATTTTCTGGAAAAAAGAAGCAGAAAAGAAGTTCTCACGATAAGAATTACAGAATCTGACTTAGAAAACGATTTCTGAAGACAAGATCTGAACGAAATAAATTGGAATAAAACAAGAATTGTAACAGAAGACAAATTGTTATTGAGGCCTATGTTTGATACAGTTTCCTTAAAACAAATTCGCCCTATATAGGTGTTTGTTTCCCAAGATACAACAATAGAAAATAATTCTTCTAGATTGCCCGAACCCTCACTTGGCCGGATTATACCTAGGTTGCAACAAGAGATGGAAGATGAAGTAGAAACGTAGGAGAGGAATAGCAATATTTTGTTTTATTTGGTGTGTCTCAATCAGTCACATAGACGTTGTATTTAGACTACACAATGTAACTGATGTAATTAAAATGAAATCGTAACTGTCAAAATTAAATAAGGTAATTAATCAAGATATCAAACACGGAAATATTTGATTAATGGCTCTTAATTCATTTTCTAACTTTTAACTGGAAATAAATAATTGCAAAAAAGGTCCTTGAACTTTTCTGGTCGACCGACGATGCATTTATACCCGCAGGACGGATGCTCGCACACAAGTTCAGTAAACCCAAGCCAAATTGACTCGAATTTGCACCTCCCTGTGTGCGTGCGCAAGAGAGAGTCTTGGTTTCCATAAGTGTTACAGAGGTAGCTAGTCTTTGTAGTTATAAACCAATTTTCTTTTCTTTCTCCCACCAATATTGGATGAGTTAAAACCCACTTAACTCATTTATTATTTTCTTCCAACTACTCAACTTTGACAAGTAATTTCTAAATCAGTTTTAATGCATTTTGGACGTGTGATATATTGAAACGAAGATATCACGGAGGGGAACACAAATATATAATCGTTAATCCGTTTTGATTATATTTAGAGTCCAAAATTCGTGCTCAAAAATGGAAAAAATCCATTTTTGGAAATTAGTAAAACTAATTTTCCAACAAATTAATCTAATTTTTAATGTTAAATATGACATCACTTGACTCGAAGCATTTCGTATGTAACACTCCAAAAATCACAATAAATTTAAATTTTCAAAATCAACCATTCATCATCATTGTTTACAATAATAGTCATTGTTTCAAAAGTATTATTTCTATTCAGAGTTTTCCCCAAGATCTAGTGACATAAACAGGAAGCTGTGCATGATCACGCTTTTGCCTTCCGATGATCCTCTGAAGTACCTGAAACGATAAACTAAAAACTATAAGCCAAAGCTTATTGAGTTCCCCCAAAGTACCAAACACACAACATATAAAAACATATACTGGGTGCTCAGCCTATGTATGGAATACCCCTGCAAGGTCCTCAATAAAAGTCTAGAATACCCTCGAGCCCTCAGTACAAGTCTGGCATGCCTATCGAGCCCTCAATTCCTATCTAGAAGGCTAACGATCCCCCAGTATAAGTTTGGGATGCCAATCAGTCCCTCAGCTCATATCTGGAATGCTCCAAGGTTTATTGGCTATAGCACAAAGCAGTACAACCTCAACCCAACACAATATGTCGACATATGACACATATAAACTTAAACACAGAACCAACAAATACAGATAATCATGTAAATCTACTACTCAGCCAAATACCAGTATATCCCTATCCTATAACCAGGATACATATATTAGTGGGCCGATATTGGTGCCTTCGACCCACGGTACAGTGAGGAAAACTCACCACACAGTCTGAATAAATCCCTTCTCCGATAACCGAATCAACCCGAATTCTAAATATCAGAACATTTCCAACTAAATTAATAACATTTTTCCATAATACCCTTGGTCAAAACTGGTCAAAATCAACAAGTCAACTGAGTCAACCCATCCGAGTCAACTTACCCGTTTCAACTCAGGGCTCATATGCGGGGCGTACTTCGGATGTACGCGGGGCGTACTCGTGCTCCGAGACGTCGGGGCCAAATCTGCGTACGCATAGCGTACCATTTAGTACGCCCAGCGTACACAACAATTTTCCTTCTTAACCTATTAAGAGCTTATTACTTTGACTTATTACGTCCAAATGCAGATCCCAAGCTACAATATCATTGAGAGTCATAAAGTTTCCAACTTTATAACTTTGCATGCCCACTTAACTTCTTAACAGCTAAAGGTTGGGTTTTTGGTATAATACAACATCCTATGGTGCACATAAAACCCTAAATACCTTAGATCTATGTTTTCTCTATTATACATGAAAATATCAATTTTCCAAGGTATTGTTCTAACTAGCATAATATGAAGTACATATAATATAAATTCTAGTAGAATTACATACCTCTTTGTTGTAGCTTGATTCCATGGAGCTTAAGAGCCTAGTGCCTCAAGTGTGACACCTCAAATGGTTCACACAACATCACCAACATCTTGGAATAACTTGAGAGAAAAGGTTCCTATGCTCAAATTGGCTAGCCCTCATGTGTACACACACTAGTGCCAATTTCTTGAGCCATGGGGTCCTCATATATGGTGGCTATTAGGGTTACACCATGTAACTTATGTCTTTCCATATTCTTCATGCTCCATGGGTTAAAACCTCCATGGAGTATCCATGGGTTACTCCATGGGTTTAGCCCAACATGAAGAACTATGGATCATAAGCCCACATATATAAGAATGAATGATTTACACAATCAATCCCCCTATATTTAATTAGTCTCATTTTGATCACATAATTAATTCCAAATTAATTCTTGATCAATACTAATTAAATAATATGATTTCATATTAATATATTAGAACTTATAATATATTAACAAATCATAAATATCATTTTCTCACAAAAGTCTATCCAAATTGTTCCGATGCCATGCAACCCAAATGGACCACACCAATCAGGTCAAGTACATACCAATTATAGATATGGACTTAGACACTAATCCAACAGTCTCCCACTTGGAGAAGTCTAAAACTATTATTGCGTATGACTCCAAAACCCAACTAGCAATCGTAGCTCTTAAAAGTTGCTGTCGAACTCTGAACAAATCAACGACGCGTCCATTAGATAAGGGATCATATATTCCTCCATTCTAGATATCATATGGACTGAGACATGGATTATAATCATTCTCTCTGTCCATTTGTTGTTTCCCGATTTCCGATTTATGACGACCGACTAATTGAACAAATCACATTAGTCCTGGCTTGGCCAAGCACTTCGGGGTGTCATCACTAAGTCATCGAGGGGCCCACATATATCGCTTTTATCCCTTTAAGGGTAAAAGGAATGGATAAACTTCGACTCATATGGCTTGTTCTACTACTTGTTGAATCATACACAAAGGCACGTTTTATAACATCGAGTTACCAATGCGTTTTCATGCAATCAATGTATAACCAACTCATAGTAACAACTCATATCTCTAGGTTTGAAGAATATAGGATATTATCGTCTCATGATCACTCGTGATAAAATCCATGAAGTGATTCAAATGAGCGTGGGTTGAATCCAATACTCAGAACTTATGAGTACTCATGAGTATTGTAGCAACTCTTGCCATGTCCAACATCTTAGACATCTACAAGCCAACTCATCACAGTCTTGATTTAATACCTACTTCCAATGTATTAACAACTGTGGATGGTTTGAATAACTTAGTCATTCGGGAAGAATGACCTAGTTCTTCTGGAAGTCAAAACATGCAAAGTGAAACATAAGAATAATACTAATACTATATGGCCCCAACACTTTGAGAGTAAATAAAACACCTTTTATCTAAGCACCATATTGATTACTCATTATTCAATGTTTCGATTTTATCAACTTTATACTTGAATTTAAAAAGCACTAGTTGTCCCATGCTCCAAGCATGTACTATGTTTTTCTAAACACCAGTTATGCCATACACAAAGTATGCACACTATGTTTGTTTACGATCCTTACTTTGTGAAATAGATTGATTGAACATAATTCCAATGATTCTCATTTCACACTCCCAAATCCTTATTGAAAAATGTAAGAATTCCAAATTCCTGCCATTTACCGAAATCTGTTAGATTTTAAACTTATATCCACTGATCCTCTGTAATGATTATGCACAAAGTCACAAAGACTTGTCACCAGACATTACAGAGTATTCCAATGGAGATCAACTCCATGGAAACGAAGTCTCATATTTAAAGTACATTGCTTTGAACATCCTTGTTGCATTAAGTTTTTTAATCTTACACAGATTGAATAACTTCCACCTATGAGAATATTTCCATATTCCCATTTTGACTATCACTTCTGAACACGAGTTGCCTCTTTTCAGAATATGTCAATATGGTCCTTCCAAAATTAACACTATACTTCCAACTGTCCCTGAGCAACCAATCTTTGGTAAACCTTAGATTGTCCTCGACAATTGTTTAATCATTTTAGTCATATCCAATTCTAGACCTTTTCCCTTCTTAATGCCCCAGGCATTTGGAAAATTTAGAAAGGATAAATATTATAGCACATGTAATCGATCCTATACCCGAAGCATATGGGACACGATTCATACTATAAAATTTTTACTTGCCATGTTCTCAAAATTTGACTATGAGGAGGGATGCCGTAATCATAATCGAATTTTGAGAACGCAATATATAGAATTTTCTTATGTTGAACCATTCCAACATAAAATTCATATATATATTCTTGACTAAATGTGATTAAAATCTCAATCTAAGCTTTTAGAATTGAAATGAAGTATATCCTCTCCCTTAATTATAGCAAAACAACTTTTCCAACCCCTGCAACTTCAAGAATTGAAACTTTGTTTTCTATAATTAACATTGCTAACTTGCAATACTTATCATAATTATCATGCTCCCACTAACATGATGATTATTAGCATAACACTTATGCTCCCACTAGCTTTGACATGTATCAGAAAACAGCTGGACTTCTAGAAGTCAATACTTTATTGACTTTCTTACTAAAGTTCAGATCTATAATACGAGATTGCTTTGACAAGACTTTATCAAAATCATACACCTTTTCTTAGATAGCTCACATGTGTGTCTAAACAATTTCAGAAGTATGAAAATGGATGCCGTAATCATAGTCTCAATTGTTTAGACCTTTGCCATTTCTCATAAGTCCATGTTAGTGTGCCGGTTAACCACGCACACTCCACTAACGACTTTGAGAATGCAAATATCACAATTGCTATCTACTTAAAATCTACTTAGTGAAAGCGTTTCCTCACCATCATTTTCATGAATCGGAGAGAAACCTTATGACACTTAGATTTTTTATGGTGTAAGTGTTCCTATCCATGTGAATTTGTCATAATCTTAATCACAAGAATATGTCAACACAATAGGTTAAAAACCTCAAGTTTTGTGCTATTGATTAACAATGGGTTTTATTCTTGATTAGATCTTGAAATTCTTTCAGGATCTCTTAGACTCACACTGTCCTCTTGACATATAAGACTCTCTTGCCAAATATTCAAGAGATAGTGCAGATTCTTTATCAAGACAAAAACTTTATACAATTGGCCTTAGTTGGTCTTTGTTTTATCCAAAACATCACAACTTACCAATTTCAAATGTACAAGAGTAGGACACTTTTACTCTTACATTTGACAAGTGTTATAAACCTTTCTTTAAGATATGTCACTCAACTTACAGTCTTGGAGTATGACTCTAAGACTTGTTTTGGAACGAAGTATGACTCATCTTCTTGATTTAACCATTCCAAAAACTCAAGATTCCTCTTCTTAGTCATAAGAATGCACTAAGATATCCTTAGAGGACTAATTGTGACATGATTTCTAAATCATTAAGATGATCACAAAACATGATACTAAAGTACTCTCCCATCTTTTCAGATTTGAGAAACTTTTATCCTTCTGCCTAATTTGATTATTCTCATTCGTTCTGCCATACATCGAAACTTTTCCAATGTTTTAGAATTATACTTAAACTTGTAAGTATAACCATATTTACTAGGCTTTAGTAAATCATGAAGAATAGTCATATCGATCTTTTGTGGTGGACTTGATCAGTGCACCAGAATGTGTACTCGATCCCTTAGTCCTTCACTTGACTCACATATACCTGTGAACAAGGAATTAATCTTAATTTTCCAAAGATGAAAATTCTCATTCATCATACTATACAACTTGCATGATTTCCAAGTTTCTATCCAACTGAAACCTTGGGTGATGAGAATCTTTCCTTATTTCGTAAATTTAGACATTACCACAAATGAAAGAATCAAATTCATATTTCCATTATTGCTAGAAATATACAAACATCAATTTTCCATAAGTGCCATTGCAAGGACATATAAAATAAAACAAAATTTTATTTATTTATCAAATGCGGAAAAACTTTCCGTACAATGCAAATTTAAATGGAAACTATGCTATTACATATTTCCTAGCAATCTATCAAAACTCTCTAAGTAGTAGCTCAAGAATCCGATCTTCAAACCATGCGATTGAAATCCATCTTCGCGATCAGATTCAACATACTCTTTTTCTAAGTTCCCTTCCCTTTGCTTGATCCTGCCATACATTAAAAATGTATTAAGAATATTCAAATAGGAACTTAAGAGAGTTAGATAGTGGACTTACCTGAAGCAGAGTCAAGCTTTTTGACTAGACCTTCTCTCAGATCTTTCAGGTAGTTAAGGTAGCTTCGCAACCAATGCCCGTTCCTTTGGCAATAGACACATATGGACCCTTTGGGAATGGTACATGGGACTATCTCAGACTTAGCCATTCTCTTTACCATTTGGTCAACCGAGTTGACTATGACCGATCCCTTTCCATTGGGAAGAGAAAGTTTTTCTGGATATTCATTGTTACCATTGTCAATGTCCATGGAATTCTGGGAAGTTTATCTTCTTAATCAAATTTGCTCTACCATTGCTCCAAATCATTGCTGATTTAGCAGCACCAAGCAAATAGATAAGATCGTTAAGGGTCATGTCATAGTCTTTTACATAGTAGACCCAAAGGACACTCACTATGAGACTTAGAAGGTGATTGAACAACCAACTTTCTCAAGACTTTGACACCCAAATCTCCCGGCTTGTCAATATGTGACTTCATCTCCAAGATGTGAGCACACATAGACCTTGCTTGCCATTAGGGCTTGAGTGACCTTTAACTTGTGGGTTAGGGAGAATAATGGAGGAGGTGGAGGGAGTGAAGAATGATTTCCGGGACATCATCTTCATTAGGAAAGCTTGTTCCAAAAGTTTTTGGGAAGATCATAGATGTCTGAACCAGAAATCTTTTGGGAGATATTCAAGATAGTTGATTTAAAGTCCTTAACATAACACCCATTATGAAATATTAAGGCTAGGACCCAACACAATATTTTATAACATGGAAGAGGGATGCCGTAATCCAAGCTATAAAATATTTGAAGGTAGGCGAATGACGATTCACCAATTTCCACCATGAAAAAAGAAATAATTTATTAGGTTTTAATTGGATTTGAAACTCCTAGATCTTTTGAGATTCATTGAACTTTTCAATGGCATGTTTCAATCTCGATTGTGCCCTCTCAAGTTTTATGACTGGGATGCCGAGGATCACAAAACAAGGTGTGAATAACCATGCAAATATACTCGGTACCCTTAATATTTACCCCTTAATCGATGTGCCGGTTAACCACACGCGCTCCACCGATACTATGATAAACATTAAGTTACCCTTTGCCTACCTTGTTAAATCAAGCTAGTGTGCCGGTTAACCACACACGCTCCACTAACCGACTTAAGTAAAGTGCAAAGTGTAATTTCATGCGTTAGCACCAAATTCACATTTTCCTAAGTAACTAATATTGGTAATTCATAATAGTTTAGTTACTTAGTATTTATCATAAATACTTTTAATGAAGGGAGAATTATAGTCCTTGTCCTACCCGTTCGGCTAACGACCCTCCACCAGTCAAGGAAGCGGTGGGTGAGAGTGGACACCCATTAAACTGCCATTTTATAGGCAGTAACCTTATACCCCCCTTATAGACCGACTTCGTGAATGAGGCCTACTAACGGTAAGACTGACTTGATCTTATACATATATATATTATTAACTTATAATACTATAAAGTATAAGGGTTGAATTTTAACTTTTAAAATTCTAAGGGCTTAACTTGGAATTAAAGTATTAATGAGGGGAAACTTTACACATTCCAAAACTTGAGGGCAAGTTTTGAATAATTCAAAAACTTTTCTATTCCATAACTTATGTGTTTAAAGTAGTTTTTAATAAAAAAAAAACTCTTCAAGTTCCATAACTTGAGGACAAGTTATGGAAGACTTTAAAGCATTTACAAAATGAGACTCTTCATTTTTTTTATAACTTATGGAAATCTTATGAGTTTAATTAAAGTTTTAGATACTTAAATGAAGAGACTCCTGAACATCCATAACTTGAGGACAAGTTATGGAGTTCATAAAAACTATTTATGAGAAAAAACTCTTCATTTTATAACCTATGATATTATTTATGAGTTTTAAGAATCATAAATGTGTCTTTTCATATAACTTGAGGACAAGTTACAAAAACACATTTTATGAACAATTTGTAGATTAATTTGGATTGAAACAACTAACACAAAGTTTTTCCATTAATCTAAATTAACCGATAAAACAAGGTAACACAAAAAAACTTTTGATAATCCATAACTTATGGAAGTTTCAAAACTCTTAAGATCATAACTTTTAAAAAAGACTTTTGAGTTCCAAAATTTTATGACAAAATTTGTAACTCCTTAAAACAAAAATTTAGATTAAACTTTTAAAACAAATAAAATAATCATATCATTCTCTCTTTTAATAAATTGACCTAATTCAACTCTTGTAGTAAAATGACTCAAATTTTACAAATAATTAGTTTTCCATAAAATCAAGTAATTATCTTAAAATTTGACAAACTTCATGTTTTTTTTTCTTTTTGTTTTCAACTTTGAAAATCAAACATTTGCATCAAATATAATAGAAAACAACCCATGGCTCTGATACCACTGTTGGGTTTTTGGTATAATACAACATCCTATGGTGCACATACAACCCTAAATACCTTGGATCTATGTTCTCTCTATTATACATGAAAATATCAATTTTCCAAGGTATTGTTCTAACTAGCATAATATGAAGTACATATAATATAAATTCTAGTAGAATTACATACCTCTTTGTTGTAGCTTGATTCCATGGAGCTTAAGAGCCTAGTGCCTCAAGTGTGACACCTCAAATGGTTCACACAACATCACCAACATCTTGGAATAACTTGAGAGAAAAGGTTCCTATGCTCAAATTGGCTAGCCCTCATGTGTACACATACTAGTGCCAATTTCTTGAGCCATGGGGTCCTTATATATGGTGGCTATTAGGGTTACACCATGTAACTCATGTCTTTCCATATTCTTCATGCTCCATAGGTTAAAACCTCCATGGAGTATCCATGGGTTACTCCATGGGTTTAGCCCAACATAAAGAACTATGGATCATAAGCCCACATATATAAGAATGAATGATTTACACAATCAATCCCCATATATTTAATTAGTCTCATTTTGATCACATAATTAATTCCAAATTAATTCTTGATCAATACTAATTAAATAATATGATTTCATATTAATATATTAGAACTTATAATATATTAACAAATCATAAATATCCTTTTCTCACAAAAGTCTATCCAAATTATTCCGATGCTATGCAACCCAAATGGACCATGCCAATCGGGTCAAGTACATACCAATTATAGTTATGGACTTAGACACTAATCTAACACTAAAGACCATTCTAGAGCATACATGGGGAAGAACTAAGCATCAAGACCTTATTTTTATGACTCTAGACCCCTCATTAGGTCTGAAAGGACGACTTATTTGGTTAAGAGCACGCGATGCTCAAGAATCATCATATTTAGGACCAAAAATGCCCTAATAAAGAGATGGCTAGATCTACAAGAGAAGATATCAACCAAGGAGTTTTTTTACCTACTGGATGTTGCTAGCAAGTGGACAATCCCAGATCCAAGCTTCTCCCAAGCTCCAAAGTCATTCTACCAACTTCTTCTTCTTCAAGAACACCACCAAAGCACACAAATGAGCTCAAAATGCATTTTTAATTCTTGGGGTTTGCTAGAAGGACGATTTTCAGGTGGAGGCTGATGAGGGAATGAGAAATGAGGTAATAATGATGCTTATATATGGACCAAACCCCAAAAATTAGGGTTTGATGATTTATCACGTACACCCTGCATATGCGGTGTATGTCCAACGTACTAGGGTCCGCCCCAGTACGCCCACATACACAACGTACGCCCAGCGTACTAACTCTTTGGCCAAAATCACCAAAATGCCACTATGGTCCATTTTACACTCTTTCTCATGCACAAGGACCAAAATGCAATATTTCTTCATACATAGGGTTAAAATTGAAATTACCTCAACATCGGGATGTAATATCGTAAGGCTAATACCGATCATCAAGGGGTATTTAGTAGTCCTACAGTTGAGCAACAATATGTTAGTGCTTAATTTGTATTTTATATATATATATATATATATATATATATATATATATATATATATATATATATATATATATATATATATATATATATATATATATATATATTCTATGATTTTAATCATTTTTTGAAAATATAGAATGCTTTACTCTAAGAGATCAATCAACAAACTCAAGCTTCTTTTGAATTAAGCGGTCTAAGAACAGAGGACATAGAAAATTATTTTGTAAGAATTTTGGGTGCTCGATGCAGCCATATCAGAGGCAATGGGCGTAAACCTTCTACGGTTGTGTCGATTTATGATCAGGAACACTGACATAACCACTGCCATAATTACATGTAATTGTTAGTTTAGTATAGTACAATGCTATAATGGAAAAATGAAAAAAAAGTACAATGCTATAATGTATATGCAATATGTGTAGGATGTATGTTTAGCTGTATTTGAAAAGTACAATGCTATAATGGAAAAATGAAGAAAATGTAGGATGCTATAATCACCATGACCTTAATTTGTAAAGTAGAATGTTATATTGATATGTTGGAAATATATTTTGTACTTTGGTTATATTTTCATACGTTTAGTTATAGTACAATGCTATAATGGAACAATAAAAAAAATTACAATGTTATAATGCATATGCAATGTGTGTAGTATGTATGTTTAAGGGGCTGTTTGGCAGGATCTGAATTTTTAAGAGCTGAATTTTTAAGAGGTCTGAATTTTTAAGAGGGTCTGAATTTTCAAATTTTGTTTGGTTGGAACCTCTGAATTGCAGTGCTGAATTATAAAAATGACCATTTTACCCTTTTGTGTTATTTTTAAATTTTTTTTGCTGAATTTAATGTTTTTGTTTATAAAATAACCGAATCAACTTATTGAATAATTATAAAAAATATACAAACATCATATAAAATCCAAATTAAACATAAATCCAAATCAAACATATCACTATCATTTCTTGATTATACCCAAAGCTACTAATTGCAATAATACAAGAAAATCAAGATTTCATATCACAAATGACAAACCTATTTCTTAATTGTTGTATCCAAAACAATTAAAAGCTCCAAAACAATGATAACCTAAAACATATCTAAAAAGTAAATATCTTCTCTTCTCTTGTCAATTTTCACTTGTTCCCCAAAATACCCTTTTTGTGTAAACCACATATTCTTTACTTAAATTCACCACCTGTTCAAGATATAACATCGTACTTTCATTTAGTGATTCCATGACATGCTAATATTCAGATTTCATCAAGCAAAACAACAAATCAAAGCAGAACAACAAAGAATATAATTTCATCAGGAAAATTATTATCACATTTCAGATTTCATCAAGCAGAACAACAACAAATCAAAAAAAATACTTCATTTGTTGTTGTTGGAAAGAGAACAAACAGGAGAAACAACAAAAACCAAGATTTCACAGCAATGTTTTTTTGAATATTTCAACAACATTTCACAATAAAAACGAAGAGAAACAATAAATTAGCAAGATTTCAGAAAAAACCAAGAGAAAACAAAAGAGAAACAAGATTCACAGCAAAAACAAAGTAAAAAAAGAAAAAAAACAGCAATTGCATAAAACTATACACCAAATCTGATTTCAGGAGAAAAAAAAACAAGTTTTCACCTCAATTCCATTCCTGTGCAGCAAAATTGAAATTGGTCAAACAACCATAGCAGTCGACCAGCCTTCAAAATCATGTATCATATATAACAAAAAATTAGGGGGGGGGGGAATGATTTCATGTGTAGACTTCAAGAACAGATTTCACAGAAATCGATTTTTAGAAAATTAGAGAAAAACAAACCTGGTGCGCCAAGGCGGTTCCGTTGCGGTCGTCAGCGCTGTCGAGGGCCGATACCATCACTGGCGACGATGGCGTTGTCGAAGAAGCGTTCGAAGATTGGTGCCAGCGTTCTGATCTTGGTGGTAGGAGTGAATATCAGAAGTTGTCGGAAACTCGTGTGTGTGAGGTCGAAGATATGGGCGGCTACGTTGTCCGAGGTCGACGATGGGAGGGGGTTGACGGAGTTGGTCGCCGATGGGAGGAGATGATTGGTGCTGGAGTTGGTCGAATGTGGGAAAAGACCAAAGGGATGATGAATCACAGAATATGTATGAGGACAAAAGAGGGAAGAGCGCGTTTCTTTTTTATTTAAATATATGTTGAAGTCTGAAAGTTTAAGAGGCTTCTAAAAGTTTAAGAGGCTTTAATTCATAGGCTACCAAACACTCTTAATCTGAATAATTAAGAGGTTGCCTCTTAATTTGTCAATTAAGAGCCTACCAAACAGCCCCTAAGTGTATTTGGAAAGTACAATGCTATAATGGAAAAAAGTAGGATGCTATAATCATCATGACCTTAATTTGTAAAGTAAAATGCTATTATGATATGTTGATAATATATTTTATTTTCTTTGTAGTTAGACATGCTGCAAACAATACTAAAAAACCTGACATGTAGTGCGACACTTGGATAATGGTTTCAATCATTGCTACCATGAAATTAAACCGAAGGAAAAGAGAGGAGTGATGAGGACGAGTAGCTACTTTTAGGATTTATGTAATGTTCTATTTGGGTTAATATTTTAGATTAGTATTTTAGATATATTGCACTATGTTTGAATATGTATTTTGGATCGGATGCCATATATATTATTAAGTGGTTAATGTTTCGAACTATTTTTCTGCAAATAATGTTTCATAGCAGTTTTTATACTTTTTATACTGTTTTTTTGTAATTTTAATGTCAAATACTAAAAAGAAAAGGAAAATACAATTAGTGGCGACCCATGTGTATTAGAGGCGACGTTGGGTATCAGCGGTGACACTGGGTATTAGCGGCGATCTTTAGAGCATTAGTGATGAAGCAACAACGGCGACATATTAGTGCTAAAAGTATTAGCGGCGACATATATCCTGGACTTTTAGCAGCGTCGCCTGTCGCGGCTAATATTTGTGTTTATTGTAGTGGTATATGACCTTTTTATTTCTATTTAATTTGTTAAAGGGAGAATATGTGCAAATTGTCGTATGGGACGTGAATATAACATGATAATTGATATAGAAGTGTCACCAACTTTTGAAAATAAAGTTCCATGCAATTGAATTCCTCTACAAAAGGCCCGAGCATATATTTAACGGACTGGCTTATTAAGGCGTCGACTACATCAATATGTCACCATTCCCTTTTCCTTAAACTAACTTCATCGCATAATCTCCGACAATGTTATTATATATTATAAATTGACCCCGAAAAGCATAATATATATAATCCAATAAAGGAAAGGTTGCCCACCACCAAAGAGATAAAGAAAGCTAAAGACAAAATAGTTACCTAACGTTTTTAGCTACTGTATACTTAATTTGAACATCGTAATCAATGGAGATAAGTGTTAAAGCCTTTCCATGCATTTACCTAATTTACTTGGTTTTGAGGATTAATGGGGATAGGGTTGATCTTCTTGGCTAAGCTGAGCTTGTTGTTGTGCATCCAGACCTTGAGGACTCTCCTTTTGATCCCTAGTTCTTGACAAAACTGTTGCACCACCGACTCCTCTTGCTTTTGAATCTTCCACCCAACCTTCTCTGCGAAACTGAGCATCTTCTCCTTCTGTTCTTCTGTGAACTTTTTCCTGAATCTCTTCTTCACTATCTGATGTGGTTGTAGTGGTGGATGATGCCTGCTCATAAACCCACCACCGTCTTCAAGTTCATCAGATTCTGATGGAAAAGATCCAATCCCCATATCGTACGACATTATCAATGGTAGTGGTGCTCTTGAAGGTACAAGTACCCCAGCATGATTGTGGTTGTACCCATAAGATTCTGTTCCAAGAATACCCTTGTGGTGATGATGACCCTGCAAAATTACCTTTCTACCATTTCCAAGCTCAATTCTGTTAAGATGTGGAAGGGCAGAGTGGTAATTGTAGTCGCAGGAGACTGGGTGGGGGTGGTGGACTTCACCTTCAATCTCTTTCCTGTGGAAGTTTCTGTGGCAGTTGCAGGCTGAGCAGGTGAGAGCTTCAAGTGTACCCTCTTCCCCGGAGGGCATGAACTCACCACACCCATCTGTTGCAATCCCTCCAATGGAAACTGCGTGGTTCTTGAGGCATTCTCTGTACCTTACCATCATCCTATTGTTGTCATTGTTGGTGTAGGGTACTAGTACAGACTCCTCCATGGAAGAACAGGAGGGTGGTGGTACTATTCTGGTGGGCCCGTTGGTTATTGGTAGTTGTAATTGGTGCTGGTGTTGTTTCTGTACTACTGCTACTGCTGCCGCTGAAGTTGGGACAATGTGATTGTGTGGTGCAGATTCATGATGAAGCATGTGACCATGCCCATGGCCTCCACCATATGTGCTGTCGATAGGGAGAGCCATCTCTCCTCCTTGATGTTCCATATCTACCCCTTCGTGATCTCTAACCTTCTATCTCTTTCAAATTTCTTTGAGGAAACTGTTTTGTCTATGTGTTAATTTGTGGTTTGAAAGCCAGAAGAGAACATTCGACAACTATCTATTCTATACAACAAACTATTGACTCCGTATCATCAACATTCTACAAATATAGAAAAGGGAAGAGACTAGAGACTCTTTAGGAGCAGAAGCTGGAGATGATCAGATTCCTGAATGGGGATCACCTGAAACTTAGAGGAACTGAGGAAGGAAACAACAATTTGAACACGAACAACACACACTGTCAAAACAAAGATACAAATTCTGCACTCTTAAAGAGAAGAAACCAGTTTTAGGGAAGCAAACATTCCAGATGGTTAATTAAATGGGTATCGAAGGAAAATAAGATTTCAGATGAGTATTAGTAGCGGTGACTAGAATTAGGAAGGACCGGTGATCGAAATCCATTAACATGTGTGCTTTATGGCTTGATAAAATTACTGGATATAACAAGGTTTACTTAGGTAACTCGTAACCTCTTGAGCTTTTAATACCCTCCCATGGCTACCCAAAACAAAAGGACACCAGTGAGAAGAGATCAAGATTTGTAGGTGGGTTGAGAGAGAGAGAGAGAGAGAGAGAGAGAGAGAGAGAGAGAGAGAGAGAGAGAGAGAGAGAGAGAGAGAGAGAGAGAGAGAGAGAGAGAGAGAGAGAGATATGATTACTTTGCTTGCACTAACAGGCATGAAGTTTACGCCATATAGGATGACATTTATCAAGCATTGTGTCAGAAGAGAGTGGAGATTACAAAAATGTAATAGTGGAATATAGGCATGTGTCGGTTGTGGGTAAACCTGAATCCAAACCCATTAGTTCGGTATTTTTTTCGCTTTTGAAACTTAAGGTTGGGTTTTTGGGAAGGTTTTTTGGTTTTAAACTTTTAATTTTTGGTCGATAGGTTTTGGTTTTTCAGTTTAGATTTTTCGGTTTTTTACTTTCAACCCAATAAGTTAATATACTATTGATAATAATATATTTATTACATGTACTAACTCATAATTAAACCTTAAATTATCTTTGTTGTTCTAACTAAGTAATATAAAAATTGTAAATATACTCTAATAAATGAATTTTTTTTGTCATATTTTACAATCTTATTTATATTCATAAGTGTTATTTTGTGGTTATTTTGAATTAATTTATTTTCCACATGTCATTTTACTGGTTAGACTATATTATTGAATTCCACATAATATTTTAATATAATAATTATAATAAATAAGATATCAATTTCATTAATACACTTACCTTCTAATTTTAAAATTCTCAAATTAAAACTCATTAGTTTGTTTTGTTTATTTATCTAAATTAATTGTTTAAATTTTAAAGGTAAAAAATATTTCAATTTTAATAATTCATTATTTTTCTTATTTTCTTATAAATTCAAAGTTTTCAAATATTTAGACCTTCATATTTAATTTTTTTTTTCAAAATTAACCCATGTAATACGTGGGTCTTACAACTAGTAATATATTAAAATATAATTAAATTATATAATGTATGAGTGTTTCAGTTCTTTTGGCCGGTTTCTGGTTTGGTTTTTTTTATATATTGGGTGTGTCAGTTTCGGGTAAAACCTGAATCCAAACACTACAAGAAATTAGAGTATTACCGGCGACAATCGTCGTCGCTAAAAGTGGGGTTTGTCGCCGCTAATAGTATTAGCGGCGACACGTCGTCGCTAAAACGTCGACGCTGATGCTTTGTCGCTATTAATCAAACTGTCGCCGCTAATGCGTGTTGTCGTCGCAAAAGACATGTCGCCGCTATTGCTTGGTGTCGCCGCTAAAAACCCGTCGCCGGTAATAACCTATTGTCGCCACTAAAGGCGTCGCAGGTATTGGTGTTTTTGTATATATATATATATATATATATATATATATATATATATATATATATATATATATATATATATATATATATATATATATCACATTAAAATTGAAAAAAAAACTGGTATTATATTAATTAATCTAATCCTACATCATTCCATTCCAAAATATTAATACAACATCCGTTTAAAATACTCGTCCGATTTAACATATAACAAAATATCGAAAATACTAGTCTAAAATACATGCACAAATAAAACATAAAAAAATCCTACAACTATCTACTCTTCATCATCGCTCTCCTCGTTTTCTCCAGTTTCATTTCGTTGTGGCAACGAACGAAACCAATCTTCAAGTGCAACACTACATGTCAGATCTTTTAACATTGTTTGAAGCATTTCCAACTACAATTAAAACAACATAGTCTTATTAGTTAAACTAGCATTATAATATTCTAAATACAAAATATACATTCCACATATTGCATATAAAACATTATAGCATTGTACTATAACTAACAATTACCAACCTACAAAATACCATTACAACATTGTACTTTCATAAACTAACAATTACTAAGCTATAAAATACCAATATATCAAACTATAACCAAACTAACAATTACCAATATATAAACTATTATCAAACTAACAATTACCAAAATTTGAAACTCTTACTAAACCAACAATTACCAACATTTTAAACAATTACCAAAATTAAATAGTCTTGTCACCTGTGATTGTGGCGGTGGCTGTGTCAGTGGTTGTTCCTGATCGTATATCGACATAACCGTAGAAAGTTTACGCCCGATGCCTCTGATATGGCCTCGTCGAACACCCAGTATTCTTTTAAAACAATTTTGTGTCTCCTTTGGTGTTAGACCGTTGGCTTTAGAAGAAGCTTGAGTTTGTTGACTGATCTTAAGGAGTAAAGCATTATGTATTTTCAAAAAATGATAACACATCATAAAAATTAGATTACTAAATACCCACTGACGATATAAACACTTATATGAAAAATACAAATTAACCACTTACGTATTGTTGCTCGACTGCAGGACTACTAAATACTCATTGGCGATCAGTATTGGCCTTACGAAATGCTTCGATTCGAGCGATGTCCTATTTAACATTAAAAATTAGATTAATTATAATTTAAATAAATAGTTAAATATATCATAACATACTTCTTTGAAACATGCATTGCTATACGAGCACGATCCCCCTCTGTTTACAACTTGTTGTTGTACACAGACTCCTTTGTTTGACGCCGAACGCTTTAGAAATTCAGGAGTTTGAAAATGTTCGACTGCGTGCGCCCAATTTTCACGTGGCATACCATCGGGGGGGGGGGGGGGGTTGGCTAATGCCCTTGGGATATCTGTAAGCCCCCCGCCATTCTCAAAATAAGTATGCGCTTTATTTTTCCGGCCTCTATAAATTCTTTGCAAAGTCGCATCAATGCTCTGCAACAACTGAGCACGCTAGGGATCCAAGTTAACCTTATCTAAATCAAACTTATTATACAAATACAAAAAACATAGTTAGTTAAATACCAATCATAACTAAACTTAAAATATTGTCCAATTTACCTGTAGATGAACCACTGTGGCATTCCTTAAAGCCGGGGAAACATTGTCCCAACCAGATACGTTCAAAGGGATGTTCATCCATATATACCTCCCAATCTCACGGGTAAACCAATTAGCATGGTTCCCTACAGGGGAATATGTCAGCTCCCTATCTAAATCCAAATCTACAGGATTTCCCTTGTTTGCCCGTATCAGCTTTGATAGCTAGATGTTTTTTGCTAGGCCTCTTCTTTTCTTAGGGAGCTCAGCTGAAAAATATAATTAAAAATATTAATCACGATAGCTTATAATAAATGGATAAAAATAGCTAATAAATATATCATAATAAGACTTACCATCCTGTTCGTGTTGTCCACGACCAAATCCTACTGGAGGTGGTGGATCCCCGGCTCCATCACCTCCATGTCCTAAGCCCATAACATCTGCCATCACGTAGAAGAGTATCGCCCAACTAAACCCCATATATAGCCTGCAAAATTACAATATGAATAGAATTATAGCAACATATTTTTTTTCATTTTTTTTAACACATCACATACATAAATACATACATTATACATACAAATACACATATACATGTTTCCTACACATACTCATTATAACATCATACTTTTTTTTTCTATTATAGAAACCTAACTTTTTTTGCTTTTTTTCATACATACAAATTACATATATAATTTCAAAATTCATACATTACATATATAAATACATTTTTTTTTCATTTATTCCACATATTACATACATAAATACACACATTATATATACAAATACACATAAACATGTTTTCTACACATACTCATTATAACATCATACTTTTTTTTCTATTATAGAAACCTAACTTTTTTTGATTTTTTTCATACATACAAATTACATATATAATTTCAAAACTCATACATTACATATATAAATACATTTTTTTTTCATTTATTCCACATATTACATACATAAATACACACATTATACATACAAATACACATAAACATGTTTTCTACACATACTCATTATAACATCATACTTTTTTTTTCTATTATAGCAACCTAACTTTTTTTGATTTTTTTCATACATACAAATTACATATATAATTTCAAAACTCATACATTACATATATAAATACATTTTTTTTTTCATTTTTACCACATATTACATACATAAATACATACATTATATATACAAATACACATAAACATGTTTTCTACACATACTCATTAGAACATCATACTTTTTTTTCTATTATAGTAACCTAATTTCTTTCATTTTTTTCATACATACAAATTACACATTCACATTCACAAATAAAACACATACAAATAACATACACATACAAAAAAAAAACTAATGTAAAAACACATAAATGCATCATACACATATAAACACATTCTATTTATAAAATGAAAGATGAAAAGGAACCTGTGGTAGTCTAATTTCGAAATTTTCCGGCAAAAATTTCACAGATCCGGCAACAACTCCGACAACAATACAACCTTAAATTAAAAGCTTAAACTAAGTAAATAAATATCAAAACATAAGAAGAATTGAAAATAGGGAAGAATTTCGACCTTAAATGGGTAAAAATTCCGGAATTGAAGTATGTTCGTCTCCTCTTGGTCGTCGGTAATGGAAGTCTAGGTCGCCGGTATTGGTGGCAATGGAGGTTTGGACGGCGGTGGAACCTTTTGTTTGTGCAATGGAGGTTTGGACGGCGGCGTCGGTGGTGTAAGAAAGACTGGCGATGGAGAGAATGAGAGAAAAGAGCAGACAGAATACGCAAGAAACAGCGAACTGGAGGGGTTATCTGCGCGGACCTTTAGCGGCGACGGCTATTAGTGGCGACGAATGGGTATTAGCGGCGACAAGCCTGGAGGGAAAAGTCAGCGCCTTTTTTCACGCCGTTACAACCGTTCGATTGAATACAGATCGAACAGATAGGGTTCATTTGACGCAGATCGCTACTGTTGAGTATTAGCGGCGACGGCTTTAGCGGCGACACTGGGCATTAGCGGCGACATGTAACGCGTCATTTACATGTCGCCGCTAATGCCTAGTGTCACTGCTAAAGCCGTCGCCGCTAATGCCCACATTTCTTGTAGTGATACCCATAAGTTCGGTAATTTTTTTGGCTATTTTTGAAACTTATGGCTTGCTTTTTGAATGTGTTCGATTTTTGGGAAGGTTTTTCGGTTTTAATTTATTGGTTGATAGGTTTTGGTTTTTCGGTTTTATTATATAGGTTTTTTAGTTTTTTACTTTCTACCCAATAAGTTAATATACTATTGATAATATATTACATGTACTAACTCATAAATATAATAGATGTCTGATCTGTAATCTTAGTGATAAAGATCAGACCTTTACATAGATTAGTATATATCCCCTAAATAGTGGGCTCTTCGTTATTGTAATCTTATATAATGTACTATTAAGGTCAAGCCCTAATAGAGCTTAGTATCGTCTTTGTGACCTCGTTCTCTTTGTGAGAACTCTCTTTCTTAGTGAAAGTATCTTTGTGATCATACGTCTTTTTCTGTATTCAGTTTAATCTTTGTTTTGTTAGTTTGTTCTTTGTTATTCATACTTAAGTGTATCCGATCGATACAAACCTTTAATTGGTATCAGAGCGGGTTTACGATACACTCAAGTTATTATGTCAACCTCCTATAATTCTAAACCGTTTGCTGTTGGCAAGATCCCTCCTTTCGATGAACTCAACTTCGTTGCATGGAAATCATAGGCTATGGAAGTTCTCGAGATCATCGACTATGACATGTTTGATTTCATTAACAAGGGTCCCATCATCTCTATGCATCGATTCTCCAATGACAATGCATTCGGTAGTGGACTAAAGAAGAAGTCTATGCCAGGATACAACAAGGAAGAGAAAAGAGTTATAAATCTCGATGTGAAGGTGAGGATTGCTATTAGAAACTCTCTTCCATATCATATTTACCGTTTGGTTCAAAACTGCTCAACTGCACAAGAGATGATGAACACCTTATCAGCCACTTTCAACAGAGAAGGACTTTCTGATGATGAAGTTACAAAATGTAAGTGTCTCATGGATTAAATCATCGAGTATCATGTTGAAGAACCAAGGGACAACATCAGTACTTTTGACGTTGACCTTTCTCAAGCCGCAAAGGACTATAAGTCTCATGACTGGGACTCATCCTCAGTGTACCAGGTAAAGAATTTTGTTAACTAATCCTCTATTGAAAAATCTGACATGTTTGATTATTTATGTTTTCATATTTCTATCTCCAATAAAGAAGAATCTTCTCTTAAAATTGAGTTAAAAAATCTTAAAGAAAAACTCTCTTTTTTGAGAACTCCATTTCTCTCTTAAAAAAGGAAAACTCCTGTATCTCACTGACCAATAATTTTATTCATGTTGAAAAGGAAAAAATTATCGATCATGCAATAAGCATTCAACTTATTTTAAATAACCGTGGTTCTTCCCATTGTAATGTCACGAGAATTATTAATGATCAAATTATTGGTCAGTATGAGAAATCCTTGGTGGTGATGTTGAAGGTGTTGCTTCCTTTATAAAAAAGGTTGAGACTAAACAAACTTTTTATAATGCTGATAGTCTTGATAAAGATTTTAAAACTATATTTTTCAGTACCTATTACATAAATCAAAATCTGATTAATACACATTATACTACTAGCAATACCAAATGTGTATCTTGTTTATCTTCTCTTGATCCTTCTCATCAACCTCCTCATCATGAGTATGTTTTTCTCTCCACTAAGATCTCGCTGAAATTTCCCATTTCCAATGGTGAAGTTCATTCCATAAACGAAATTCTCGGCATGTTTCCTCAGTGATTTGTTAGCAACATTGAATCTGGAGGTCAATCAAAGCTCTCTATTTGAGATGATTCTTCCATCTCATCTGCGTCCCATGACAAAGCGTCATCTGAGCACACCATCGATGATACTCCCTAGTCCAAAACTAAAGCAAGAGTTTTTAATTCTAATTATTAAGATTCCTCAGGTTCTGTTGTTAAAAGAAATCAAATTCTAATGTTAAAAGAAAGAATTCTGGAACCAGAGTTTGTTATCGGTGTGGTGATGCTTCTCACAGAGTCAGCAAGTGTACATTTGAAGAAAGATTTGTTCGTGCTAACAATATCATGACTCGAAATAATAAATGGATCAAAAAGGGAAACTCATTGAACTGTCTCCCTGATGCTTGTTATCATATTTTTTCTTAAGTGACCCATTGCAAAATGGGTCAGTGTACGTATACTAATTGTACATTTTAGGTTTTCAGGGTAAAGAACATATTTGGTACTTAGATAGTGGTTGTTCAAGACATATGATAGGATTCAAGTCACTTTTGGATGACTTTGTAAGAAAGGATGGTCCAACTATTACATATGGAGACAATGGTAAGGGAGCTACAAAGGGATATGGAACCATCAAATGCAATTCTATTGTATTCAAGAATATTTCACTTGTAAAAGGTCTTCAACATAATATCATCTCAATTAGCCAACTGTGTGACACTGACTATGAAGTCCACTTTAACAAGAAGGAAGGAAAAGTTGTTGATCAAAAGAATGTCACTATACTATAAACTAACATAATGAAATCTACATTTTGGACATGTTTTCTGGTGACACCTCTCTTCGATGATTTTTCTTCTCTCATGCTCAGTCTCATCTTAATTAGTTGTGGCACAAGAGACTATCTCACTTGAACTTCAAGAACATATTAAAGATTTCTGGGAATCAGCTTTTGCGAGGAATTCTTAAGATGCAGTTTGTTAAAGATAAACTATGTTTAGCGTGTGAGAAGAGAAAGAAAACCAAGTCATCCTTCAATCAAAAGTCCTATTCCTCCATCACCAAACCCTTTCATCTCCTCCATATGGACCTATTTGGACCGGTCCTAATTAAGTCAAGATCTGGGAAGACGTTCACCCTTGTCACCATTGATGAATATTCAAGATTTACATGGGTGATCTTTTTGAGAAAGAAAAGTCATGTTGCTAATGAAATCATGTCACACATTAAGCATTGGGAAGTTCTTTATGACCATATAGTCAGGCAATTACGTAGTGATCATGGCACTGAATTTAGAACTTCTTCCCTAAAATATTTTTGCTGAAACTCAAGAATCTCTCAAATTTTCTCTGATGTTAGAACCCCTCTACAAAACGGCATTGCTGAAAGAAGAAATCAGACTGTCATTGAGGCTAGCCAAATTATGGTTGTTGAAGCTGGTCTTCCTCTATCCTTTTGGGCTAAAGCTGTCAACACAACTTGTTACACTCAAAAGCATTCCATCATTGTAAAGTGTCATGGGAAAACTTCCTATGAGTTGATAAAGGGAGGAAAACCTAACATTTCTTACTTTCATGTGTTTGGATGTGTCTGCGACATTTTGAATCAGATAGATCATTGCTCAAATTTTGAATCTAAAGCTGATGAATTAGTGTTTCTGGGATACTCTAGTGTGTCCAAGGCTTTTAGGGTATTCAGTATTTCAAAGCAAACTATTGAGGAAACTGCTAATGTCATGTTCGATGAAGACTCATTCATCCATGATTAGATTGATCATCCTTCTTCCATTCTAAGGGAGCTCACTTTCAGTCCATCGAACCCTGTTCGTGAGTTATTTCCGAATGTCACCGAGCATGTTGTTTCTAATATGGATCAAATTGTCAGTTCTAAATCTGACTCTGAATATCAGGTTGTCGTCTATGAAGAAGCCGAGCCATCCAACTCCTCAAATCAGTAATATTCAGTCCCGAATAATATGAATGAAAGTACTAATCTTAGAATTGTTCGAGATCACCCTGAATCTCAAATCAGTGGAGATGTCAATTCTGGGATTCTCACTTATAGCAGTGTTAGCAGTAACTTCTGCATGTTTGTGAATTTTGTCTCGATGATCGAACCAAAGAATGTTGCTGATGCCCTCCAGGAAGCTGACTGGATCAAAGCTATGCAAAACGAGCTGAATGAGTTTGAACGTCATCGCGTATGACTCTAGTTCCCAGGCCTCAATGAAAAACCATTATTGGTACTTACTGGGTGTTCAGGAACAATATGGATGAAGATGGAATTGTTATTTGAAACAAGGCAAGACTTGTGACTCAAGGATTTTGTCAGCTGGAAGGTTTGGACTATGACGAACTTGAAGCAATCCGTATGTTCCTTGCTTTTGCATCATTCAAGAACTTCAAAGTCTATCAAATGGATGTAAATATTGCCTTCTTACATAGGGATCTTCATGAAGTAGTCTTTCTAAAACAACCTCCAGGGTCTGAAAGTGAAGAATTACCCAATCATGTATATCGTCTTGATAAAGATGTCTATGGTTTGAAGCAGGCACCCATGGCATGGTATGATACATTGGATAGTTATGTTCTGGAGAGTGGATACAAATAAGGAAAAATTCACAACACCTTGTTCATCAAGAAATCAGGATCTCACATCATCCTTGCTCAAGTGTATGTTGATGACATCATATTTGGATCAAATGATGAGAAGCCAAGTTATGATTTCGTTGAGGTTATGGAAAATAAATTTGAAATAAGCATGATGGGTGAATTAACTTTCTTTTTAGGTTTCCAGGTTAAACAACTCAATGATGGAATCTTCTTCTGTCAAGCAAAATACATTGCATACATACTGAAGAAATTTGGTTTTTCTGATAGCAAATTAGCGAAGAGTCCAATACCTTCATCAACGTCTATCTCCGTTGATCCAGTTGGCGCTGATGTGAATGCAACCCTATATTGATGAATGATAGGATCACTGCTCTATCTTACTGCCAGTCATGCTGACATTATGTTCGACAACATATTGTGTGCTCAATATCAAGTATATCCTAATGAAATTCATCTTTTCACTGTAAAAAGGATATTTCGTTACTTGAAACATACACCAAACCTTGGGTTATGGTATCCTTTTGATTCCGAGTTCAAGCTGGTTGGATACACTGACTCGGATCATGGTGGATGTGGTATTGATCGAAAAAGTACTTCAGGAGGAGCTCAAATGCTAGGAAATAGTGAGTTGGACCAGTAAGAAGCAAACATCAGTGGCTTGTTCTACCGCTGAAGCTGAATATGTAGCCGCTGGAAGATTGTAACGCCCGCAGATTCGGGTTAGTCAATTTAGAGACAATAAGCGTCAAAAATGACTTTTTAATCGAATATTATTTAGAATGAATAATCTTAACCAAGTTATATTATATGTTACAAGGGTTCCGTACATATAAAGAACGCCGAAATCCGAGTTATAACGAAGAAGTTATGGCCCGTTGAAGTTTTACGGCAAAACCGGCACGGCACCGGGAGACGTAAATAGTGAATTTACGATAGAAGACTTTTTAGCCTTAGTGATCTCAACAAAAGTTGTAGTATACGTTAAACTGAGAACATACAAAAAAGAACGTCAAAATCTGACTTCGAATGAGGAAGTTATGTTTTTTCTAAGATTTGGCATATCAGTGCACAACCCGAAATTCGAATTTTAGATCGATCGATTTTTGGCCAACGCAACCTAAATGAGAATTGAAGATCTCATTAATAGTAGCGCAACGGTAAAAAGACAGACGAAAACGGACGTCAGGTGAAGAAGTTATGAATTTTTAACGGACTTTTCCTGTCCCGACCTGTTAAAATTATAACTTTAAAAATAAATTCAAAATTAGCCGATGGAGTCTAAGTGAAAGTTGTACAGTACGTCTCCACCTACGCGTGGATATAAAGAGCATCAAAAACGGAGTTCGTATGAACAAATTACAAATTATAATAGCATATTTACGTATTAAAATAAAGTATAAATCATATGTACGTACACATATATATACATATGTATATATCATTAGAAAGGTATCGACGGTGCGGTCATTATAAGACTAGTGTTGAATACTTTCTAAATTAGTTTAATACAAATATCGTTAAATCTATTTAAAATAGTATTATAAAAGGGGTGTTTAGTTGTTTATATAACTATAAGGTCATTAAGTAACTATGAGGGTAGTTTTTGAAAATTCAATTACTATAAATAAGAGCCTTGGGCTCTCATATTTCTTGCACCATTCTCTTGATTCAAGAGTCTTTCCCTTCTTATCCCCCGAGCATTTCGGTCCCTCGTGATTCGGCTTCTCTTTATGTAGTTTTAGTATAGTATGGTGAGCGTTGAAGCGCTGCACGAATCTTTCCTAGAAAGATTCAGCGACGAAGTTCTACCCCTGCAGAGCCCGACTCCTAGATAAAACCCCCTTGTAAGTAAGTTATGCTTACCCTATTTTAATATAACTTATATTTAAAATTAGTATTGTTATTATGAACTTATAATAAATATTTGGGCTATTATTATGACTTATATAAGTGTCGTTATAATATCTTTTTAACTACTTGCGGTACGGGGAATCTGGTTTCAAGGGCCGCATAGGGTTGTTGTATTTCAGAAGTGCTATATGCCAAAATGGTCCTGCCCTCCGGTATTTTATGTCTGGCCATTGTCTGTACATAGTGGTTGGAAAATATTGTTTAAACGATTATATAATAATAATAATAATAATAATAATAATAATAATAATAATAATAATAATAAGAAGACTAATAATTAGTCACAGTAAATATTAGACTAAAATATAGTGGTAATAATACTAGGTTTCGTCGAAGGAAATTATTTTTAAGAAGCGAAGCGCTGTCCGAGTTCGGAATCACAACCTTAACAAGTGAGTGCATAGTTACTTTCATCTTACACATAGATATGAAGTATTTTAATATAAATTACGTGCTATGTGTTCATATTTTCTGAATACTTGTTGTCTATGTTGAATGAAAGATTTTATACATGTTTTAAATGATTTAAACTGTATATGTATTTTATATCTACAAAATATGTTGGGTAAAACATGGGTAGATGAAATATGAATTGAATGTTGAGATAAGAGGTGATATAGACCATGAGATAAGGGTGAGAGGTGAACAAGAAGAGAAGCCTTTTACCCAAGCGTGGCCCCGTCATCTAGCAGAGTATGGATGACAACCACAGACTATTCTAGACAGTCCAGTGGAACACTAGCAGGCTCGCAACCTGTAGGTGTTGTGAACGATGTGTTCACTCGGTGTACTCTAAACCTTGGCGATCATGCAGACTTGGTGCCTAAACCTTGGCGATCATGCAGACTTGGTGCCTAAACCTTGGCGACCATGCAGACTTGGTGCCTAAACCCTGGCGACTATGCAGGCTTAGTGCCCGTTGTGTAAACCGTGCCAATGATGGACTTTGTGCCAATTCCTTAGAATGATCCTTAGGAATGAATGAACGAGGAATAGCTGATTGTTTGATGTTTAAACATAATAATTATATTATTGTGGGTTGAAAACCCTATGTACTCACCAGGTTTCCCAACCTGACCCACTCAGTTTATTTGTATCACAGGTGTCTATATGAAGTTACATTACACTGAGGGATTAAGGAGATATAATCACTAGTGATAATGAATGTAAGTTCTGTTTATGCTTATGTTTCTGTATTGATGATGACATCCCAATGTTTTAAAATGAATAAAAATACATTTCTTCGAAAATGCTTTGATAACCTATTTATCATGTTTTTCTGGGAAAAAATTCCGCAACATTTTTATTAAAAGAGGTGATCTGATTTTTATAAAGCATAAACAAAACCGGTCTTTTCTGGCCGTGAAAATGGGGATGTCATAAAGATGTTGTGCTCAAATTCAATGGATTCAAAATCAGCTCTTAGATTATGGTTTCAACTTCTCAAAGACTCCAATTTGTTGTGATAAAACCAGTTCCATCCAGATGATTCAAAATCCGATGCAACATTCTAAGACCAAGCATATCGACATTCGTCATCACTTCATCAAGGACATAGTTCGAAAGGGAAAAGTGGAACTATTCTACATTCCATCCACTGATCAATTGGCTGACATTTTCACTAAGGCATTAGATGAGAAGACCCTGAATAACTTGATTGCTGATCTTGGCATGCTTTCAATGACTTCATTTTCTTTTAGCTTGCTTTGAAAAATTTGCTTTTATTTTCTTTCTTAAACACAAAAACACAAAAATAACTACTTTATTTATCTTGCTTTCATCAAAGAAGTTTACATAGCTTGATAAATTTTTGTATCTAATGTTTATAATTGCTTTCTTTTCTCCCTATTCTCTTTTTTCAGGTCTATCAATCTTTTATCTACTATTGATCAACATCTATTTTTTCTGGAGTTAGAACGAGTTGGGGCCATGTAAAATGTTCTGAATTCTCTGGTTGTTAAGGAGAATGTTGGCATCATGTATTCTTCTTGTTAACAATACCCTATTTCTCCTCCACTCACTATTATGGATGCAAAAAGCCACCATCAATAAAATGAATCTTACCTTTATATACTAACTCATAATCTAAAACAACCTCGAGTGCCCTTGTGTTGATCTTATCAACTCGATGGTTACACATATTAGAGCCCATTAACTTGTTGGTTACAAAGACTGGTTCTTGTTCTTCTCTTGTTCTTAGTGAACATAAAGCTTAGAATCTATTTGCAAAACTTCAACAATTAAAGGAATTCTCTCTCCTAGTTTGTTGTGAATTATGTTTTATGGTGATGGATTTGATTTTGCTTGTGTATTCTTTTATCGAAAGTGTTGAGGGGGAGATATCTTGAAGAAAGTAAACTGATTCATGAGTTTTTAAATCAAAAGATTTTCTAGTACTAATTTTATGATTCTCCTGAAAAAGGCTATGTCCGGGTCTTATGAAAAAGATGTATATTCCTTTTTAACTATTCATCTTTTGACCATCTCTTGAGCTCTTATCTTCTTACCATTTTTGTATTGTACCATATTAAATGAATTGATAGTGAGTTCTAAATTCTAGACTAAAACATAACTTCATGATACAAAAGATAAACCACTTCTCTTTGATAAGTTTACACTGTTTATGATTCACACTGATTCCACCTCAGCATGATTGAAACATTCCATTCTCTCTACAAATTCTTCTTGATAAAAGTTAATGATTCACTGTGAGATACCACACACTGATAAAAGTTTGAAACTATGTGTCAATGGTTAGTTTATGTGTCGTAAACTATCACACACACTAATCCCTTATTGCCCTTAAGTTTTTCTTAAAAGCTTTATGATTCAGCATAACAGACCGTATGTTGATGAGAGCTTGAAAAATATATGATGATGGTTAGGCTATGTACAGTAGCTTATCACATGCACCAATCCACTCTTGCCATACATTCTTCTTTAGACTTTTATG